>NC_047084.1:165543841-166162474 GCF_902459505.1 Geotrypetes seraphini | reverse complement strand
ACCGCCGGCCGCGCTAGTCGCTAACACCTGCCTTGAGCAGGCGGTAGTTTTTGGGCCAGCGCTGGGGTTAGCGCGTGATCAAAAGTCGCGCGCGCTAACCCCCTAGCGCGGCTTGATAAAAGGAGCCCTTAGTCTATTTGAAAAACATAAAAATCTAGGGCTCCTTTTATCAAGCCGCGCTAGCGGGGTTAGCGCGCGCAACTTTTAATCACGCGCTAACCCCCGCGCTGGCCAAAAAACTATCGCCTGCTCAAGGCAGGCGTTAGCGGCTAGCGCGGCCGGCGGTTTATTAAGCGCTATTACACGCGTTAAACCACTAGCATGGCTTGATAAAAGGAGCCCCTAGTTTGTACAGACTGGTGCCCTTAAGAAGAAAAAAAATTTGGTGGGTAATTAGGTAAAAAATGTCCCCCTTCAAATAGTTAAAAATACAAAAATTCTAGGAGTCACTTTTGATAATAAACTAAATTTTCACGACCACATCAGTAATATTGTTAAATCTACTTTTTATAGATTACGCAGGATTCGATCTATTTCAAAATTCTTATGCCCGAAATCATTAAATATTCTTATCCATTCTCTGGTGATTTCAAAAATAGATTACTGTAACTCTCTTTTTAAAGGAATATCATTAAACGAAATTAAACGTCTTCAAATTATTCAAAATATCTCCATTAAACTCATAACCAAATCAAGAAAATTTGACCACGTTAAACCACTTCTGAAAAATGCGCATTGGCTCCCAGTCATTCACCGGATAACATACAAACTCTGTTTACTTACCTTTAAAACTCTTTTATACAAAACCCCAGCATTTATATATAAATCATTAATTCCGTATCATCTATCTAGAACATTAAGATCCAATGAGCAACATCTTTTAACCATTCCATCACTTAAAATCATTAATACTAGACGGCAATTCATCTTCTCTGTGACCGCCCCACAGATGTGGAAGTCCCTCCCAATTTATTTACATATGGAGCAGGACCTCGGAAAATTTAAAAGTAATTTAAAAACCTTTCTTTTTAAAGATGCTTTTAGTAACCCTTAGGCCACAGATTACATATTATTAAACTATCTTTTAATTTGTCTTCCTATTATACTTTTCCTATGTATTGCTTTACTATTCCTAATGGTATTTCGCTATCCCTTCCCTCCCTATGTTTTTTAAATGATGTCCTAGTTTTTAACCTAATGTTACTATTCAAAGTTTGTATTGTATTGTTTATTTTGTAATTGCTAATGAATGTATTTTAAATTGTTCATCGCTTTGAAATCTGACTAAGCGATCAATCAAGAGATATATTAAACTTGAAACTTGAAACTTCAGTGGAGTAGTGGTTAAGGAACCAAAACAAAACTGCAGAGAAATGTACAAGGTGCAGGAATTTATTCAATAAAAATCATAAAAACATATAAAAAGTTTCTTGTATAAGGACGCATTTGAGCCACAGATAGGATAATTCGTAAACCTTCCTTATGAAGGTCTTATAAAACCCCTTATGGAAGTCGTTGAATGGATAAAGCGAAAGTAGGCCCTTTGTTATACACCCCAACTTAAGGGCCGAATCAAGTCAGCTTCCTTGTCAATTCGTTTGATATAGGACCCAGCTTCTAGTCTATATCCATTTATAACTTTCATAGAACCAAAATAAAATTTGTTCTATCTGTAGCCGATATGTGAACACGGCGATTCCATCTATCCCTCTAAAGCCCTGTCCCTTCATGTATTGGACTTACCTCCCAGATGCTGATTATCGAACTGCCGATGCTTGTGCGTACAGGATTCGAGATGTCAGCTGATGTGGTCTCTGGTAATGAGGTAGTAAACACGATGGTATGAATAGACTGTGTGGGAAAGAAAACCGTTAATACATGAGGTGTGCCGGAAGTGAGGTAAATCGAACTGGTGTGGCTAAGCTTGTGCAAAATGATGCGTTAGTAGGAATTATTTACCCACATGTCCCATTTTATGCAATAGGACCTATTTACTATCTGTGTTAATGGCATTAGTGTGCACTAAGCCACTAATTAATTTTAAGGAAATTTAAAGGAAAATTGTAATTTTATCAATTATGTTTCTTGATGTATTATCGCTGTGTTTCACGTATAAGGGGCCCGTTAAGGTCAAAAGAAAATTTAAGGAGGCCCAGTCGGATAACCCTGTAATGCTGTAACGGCCTCCTTCTTACCTCTACGCAAAGAGAAGATAAAGTGATACCCTTGTAAAATTGCCTGTATCTGGTTCCTTCGGTTGTAGGATGCGTGTGCTCTCGTATGAAACAAGTGTTGTACAGTAGTATGCATCGGAGCCGTGACCTGTGAATCGAAGTTCCCGCCGAGTGGATGCTGCCCCAATCTCGGGAGATCTTATCCAAGGCTAAGCCATTGGACTATCTCATTTGCCTTCCAGCTTAGTGGGGTTAAAATCGCGGGCGGTGCTGAGCTCCAGCTGAGAGGTGCGGCCGTAGAAGCCGCGGTGGTAGCGCGCGTGCTGGCCACGGGCCTCTTCGGTGCTGGTGGCTTCTTCGGCACAGGCGGCATGGATCGTGACTTGTGATGTGGAGGTTGTCGGCAGTCAAATCCAGTTGAACAGCTATTCCCATCATGATCATGATGTGTGAGATGTGAAGATCTCAAAGCCAGATTTTACCAAAAAAAAAAAAACAAAAACAAAAACTATTGCAAGTTATAGTTAAAGAAAATTCACGGAAAAGAAATAAGATAATTCATGGAAATAAAAAGTTATAATAAAGAAATTCATGGATCGCTGTCTCATTAACTGGAATAACGGGAAAGATAAATGCCGATCTAATGTGTTGTAAATTTAGCACATCCCTTGGATAAGAATTATAGGATCATAAAATTCAGCTGATTGGATAGATGGCAAGACTAGAATTAGCACAGTGAAGCATAACATCTCTATCCAACACAGCCCTGAAGGCAAGTTCCTATAGTTTGTCCAGTACATTGCATCAGAGAATTAGACTGAGATAGCAATAGGGAAATCACAGAATGCAGAGAATTTACAGAATGCTCCGTGCATAACTCCCCACCGAAGGATCAGCGCCTACCCTGCCTGAAGGCCACTGTATGGAGTCAGGCACAGCGAGTTGGAACGGTACCGGCTTAGTGGCCACGTGGGCGCTGTACCCTCATCGGAGGAGGGCTTTTTGTGCCCATGAGCTTTTTCTTAATTCAGTAACTGTCTGTACTAAAGTAATTGTGGCAGGCAGAATCTGAAGCTTTTCTTCTTCCATAACAAATCTTGCAATCCTCGTATAGAGCTTAGTACCAAATTTCAAATGGGCTTTGAAAATAAATAGAGGAGGGACCAATGTCTTCTTTAACATATATCAATTATCAAGAGATGGGAATAACTAGCAAGATAATTAAATTTGCTGATCCCTAAACTTGCCACAGAAGGGGCCAGAAAACCCGTTTTCCCGCGGCACAACCACAGGGTACTGAGGTTGTAGCTCTAACCGCTGCACCGCACCCTCCCCTAATTGCGTCAGGGATATTCCCCTTTTCATTCTACCAAGTTTGATTCATTATTGTCATTTTTTGGGAGTGTTGCTTATAGCGTAATAGCATAGCATTTAATAGCATGTAATCAAATAGCATATAATAGCCGTAGATAGCATATAATTGCGTAATAGCATAGCATTTAATAGCATTTAATCAAATAGCATATAATAGCGTAATAGCATAGCATTTAATGAAATAGCATATATTTGCCTAATAGCATAGCGTTAAATAGCATGTAATGGTATCTAATCGCAAGGAAGCTCACCAAAAGAAAATTTTTTTAACCCATGGAGAACTCCTCAGGCAGGCTCAAGCAGAGAGGGGCCACGTGGGTGCTCGGTAGAGCCGCAAAAGCTACCTGCTGGATCCTGGGGAGGACCAGGGCCAAGTGGCCACAGTCCTGCCGTGGCCCCCACAGGATCGGCTCTCGCCACCCCCCCCCCAGCGGTCGAACGCCAAGACCCAGCCCTCAGACTTAATTTAAAATTAATATTATTTTAAGAAAAATTTTTTTTTTTGATTTGCAGAGGCAGGAGGCACAAAGGCCCATAAGTGCTCTCCTAGCGAGCGAGCGGAGGTGAAGGCACGCCACGACCAGGGCGGCGAAAAAAACAGCTGGGGTGGGGTGGGGTGGGGTGGGTGGGTGGGCCGCCCCCCCCCCACTCAGCTTCGGTCGTGTTTGCCGTCAGTGCCGGCTGGATATGATAATCGCAGAGACCGAGTGGGGCGGCAGCCGAACATCATCGGGCCCGAATTGGCCGATGCAGCTCGAAATCGGGGGAGCTTGCGGCTCACCGCCGCATGGCCGCTGTTGGCCGCAGACCGCGGCGCTGGGCCATCAAAAGTTATTTTTATTTTTATTTTTTTTACTTATCTTCGTAGTGGAAGCAGGGGGGGGGGCGGCAGTGGAGCTCATCGGAGGCAGACAGGCCGCCTCCTTCTCCAGCTCCTGAGCGGATACGCAACGCAGTCCGCCAACCCCCCCCCCCGAGCCAGATCTCCCAACTGAAGTGGCCGCGTGCAGCGTGGCTCCGACCAGGCCATCCACCTCCCAGCGCGCCGAGCAGCCGCAGACGGCGGCGGCCCCGCAAAGCCGCTGGAGATGGGCCGCAGAAGAAAACCCCCAGCAGGCGCGACCCACCTCCCGACCACGCTCGGGGCCGCCGGCCCGCGACACCGACCACACCGATCGGCGATCCCGGCCGGCGACTCCCCAACTGACCGCGTGTGCAGCGGCCCAACCCCTCCAGACGCGCACCCACTTCCCGCAAGCACCCCGCGGGCGGCAGTCCCCGACATATCGGCGTGCAGCCGTTGGAGTGAGGATGCAAAGGATGATCGCCGCGGGAGCCGGAGGCGGCCGCAAAGATGAAGCAACAGTCGAGGGGGGAGGAAGGGGCGCCGCGCGAAGGGACAGCCAAGGGTGGGAGGAAGGGAAACTGCGTCCGCCTCGTGTGAAGCCGGATCGAAAGGGGCGATCTCCCCTCCGCTCACCCCTAATCTATCCTCCTCCCCTCCCCCCCCCCCCTAGACCTAGCCGATTGGCCCCAAGGCTTCGGCCGATTTGTGATCGCTCCTCCCTATGTGGTTCGGAGCTTGTTCTATCCATTCTCTGGTGATTTCAAAAATAGATTACTGTGGGGGGCGCTAGTGAGCACCACAGTAAATGGCTGCCTGATAGCTGTGCTCCACAGACTGAACTACTAAAAAGCTTATTTTCACGGTGTTTTCGTGTGATTTACATACATCAACATACATCAATCTGCAACTTGCTAAACCGAGCTATCGATGGCTGCCTCAAAAACTGGTAAGAGGAAGAGTGTTGAGCTAATTTCACCACAGAAAAATGCGCCGACTAAAGAGGATGGTGATTCACTTACTACTGTCATGGCGGAACTTCGCGCCATGCGTGACCTCCTCACTTCCACTAATCAAAATACGGAAGATATCAAAAGCGATCTTGCCTCTCTTACCGTGGAAATGGCAGTGTGTAGATCTAGACTCGACACGGCGGAACAAAAAATCGAAACCAACGAAATGAACATCAAATCTTTACAACGGCAGATCAAGAAAATCGCCATCTTGGAACATGAGCTGGAAGATGCTCAAAACCGTTCTCGACGCAATAATTTGCGTATATTGGGTGTCCCGGAGTCGCGTGAGGGTAAAGACTCTATTGCTTTTCTTCAACAGATGCTCCCTAAGCTCCTTAACTTTACCTCTCCATATGACATGGAAATTGATCGAGCACATCGTGTGCCTACGCACGTGCTGGATGCAGCCGCCAAACATCCGCGTCCCATTGTCGCTCGGCTACTGCGATATAGCCAAGTGATGGAGATAATGAGACTTGCAAAGCTACAACACCCATTAAAATTTGAAGGACATAGTATCCTTATTGTTCCGGATTTATCCAAACAAACTGCCAAACGTCGCAAGTTACTCCTGGAATTTCGCCCTAAATTAAAGCACATGGGCGCAAAGTACGGTATGTTCTACCCTGCTACTCTCCGTGTCACCTACAACAACATCACTAAAAATTTCTCACACCCACATGAATTGGCCGACTACTTGGAAGCACAAGCACCGAGCACCATTGATAAAACTTGATTCTCTCTGAAACCACGACTGATGGATGTAACTTCCTCCGGATTGAAGTGTTCTGCTGTAGTTCAGTTGTTTTAAACTTTCACTGCATTAGCTGCGTTTGTTGCAGATATCATTAGCTTATCGATCCAGCAATAGAAGGTTTATTGCTTCTATATATGTTTTCACCGTTTACATTTACATGTGAATACCTAATATGCAATTTTTATGTTGCTTATTATATTGCAGTTAGTTTGGTCTGTGTTGAGCTAGCTGAGGCCTGCCTTTGTGGCCTCTCTATCCCTTGCTACTTCTTCTACCATATGTCTGTTTCTCACTGCTTCTGCTTACAAATTGGATCTTTTTATCTTTTTGCTTATTTCTTTTCAACAGCATTTCAATCATGCTTTCATACCATTTATAGCGCATATAAGATATGTTTACACCATTGTATTTTATACTTTACCTAAAAATATGTTTTCTTCTGGTGTATATGCACAGGTGATTTTGACTCTCCTACATTTTACTCTGCTCTGGAAATATTATGCATTCCATGTGTACTGTTATAATATGATAATCTCTGCTGTCCTTTATATTGATTACCCCATTTATATTCAATTTACACTTCTACCACGCACTAACTCCATGCATTATACATCTATACACCACTATAAGGGGCTATTGAGCTATGATGTAGTCTAAACTGCTTCTGATGATATGACACTGTCTTTTGGTTCCCTTAATGTTAAGGGACTTAATAACCCAGTTAAACTCCAAAAAATTAGAGACTACATTTTTAGGCTCCAAACTGATATTATTTTCCTTCAAGAAACTCATCTTGCCCCAAAGGATTCGGCTAAGATTCATTTTCCATGGGCTTTTCCTACTATATTTTCCCCAGCGGAAGATAAAAAAAATGGGGTTATGATAATTATAAAACGTAGACAAGATATTAAAATCCTAGCTCATAGTTCTGATCTGCATGGCAGATGGGCTATGGTCTCTTTAGAAATCAATGGAAAACTCCTCACCTGTTTAAATATATATGCTCCAAATGCTGACGTACCACAGTACTTTGATATGATCTCAGATCTACTCTCCTCAGCCGATGGATCATCTTATATTATAGGGGGAGACTTTAATCTGACCCTTGATCCTATCAAAGATCGTCGCTCTCATGCCACATATAAAAAATCCAGATCATGGTATAAGCTCCATGACCTTATCGCTCAATTTGACCTAATTGACTCCTGGAGAATCTCCCATCCAACAGAACAATCATTCACATTTTATTCTCCCCCTCACTCCACATACTCTCGTATAGACTATTTCCTGATTAGTTCATCGCTAGCTAATTATTTGGCCTCTACAGATATTAAAGAAATAGCCATCTCAGATCATGCAACTATATTGCTATCCTTCCAAAACATATCAAATCCTGTACCATACCGACAATGGAGACTTAATAATTCACTCTTACAAGAACCAGAGTTTGTGGACTATATTTCCACTGCCATTACTGACTTCTTTACTCTTAACCTTGACCCCTCTATATCCTGGATAACGATGTGGGATACTTTCAAAGCGTACATTAGAGGTGAGATGATATCACGGGCTGCATATCTTAAAAGACAGTCCCTGTCTTTGTCTAAAGACATGGAGCTTCAAATTAAAAATTTAGAATCTTATCATATCAGCCACCCCTCTGATTTCCAAAGCCTCCTCCAATTACGTACGTTGCGAATCGAGTATAACGCCCTTCTTAGTAAAATGGCTTCCCACACTGTTCTCTTAAGAAATGCATCATATTATATGGAAAATAATAGATGTGGTCATAGTTTAGCCCAATATTTGAAAGGCAAATCTTCTAAAACATACATAGCTGCCTTGACTAATGAAAATGGTGAGACTGTTACTAACTCCACGGATATACTTAATCAATTTCATAGATTTTATTCCTCTTTATATTCATCTGAATCTAATGGCCTTTCTATCACATCTACATTCTTGAACTCTCTTCCTTCCTCATCTATTGACGATTCACAAGCTCGTGAATTGGCTAGACCCTTACACAAGGATGAAATATCTGCATCTATCCGTCAATTGGCAAAAAATAAGGCTCCAGGTCCAGATGGTCTCACGACGGAGTTTTACCAAACTTTCTTACCTCAATTACTTCCCCATATGTTTGATTTCTATACTTCTCTTTTGAAGTCTGGTGATGTCTCTGGAACTTTTACCGAAGCAACAATCATTGTCCTGCCTAAGCCTGAAAAATCACCCTTAAATGTTTCTAACTATAGACCTCTTTCCCTTATAAACACTGACGCAAAAATTTTTGCAAAGCTTATTGCTACAAGATTGACTCCCTGTTTACAACAACTCATATTGCCTGATCAAACGGGTTTTATGCCGGGTCGTCTTTCCAGCGACAATACCAGACTGCTGACTGATGTAATACATACGTCTAGTTCTCTACAGACCCCTTTATTACTTATGGGCTTAGACGCTGAAAAAGCGTTTGATCGCATAGAATGGGAATATATATTTCAAGTACTTCATTGGTACGGATTTCCGGATTATATTATTTCTATGATCAAACTATTATACACAGCCCCTAAGACACGGTTATATATTAACGATTTATTCTCTGTCCCTTTCCACCCTAAGAGAGGTACTCGGCAGGGATGTCCTCTCTCGCCACTCCTTTTCAATATTGCGCTTGAGCCCTTTCTTACGGCGATTCGTGTCCACTCTAACATAATTGGTATTAAACTGAGTTCCACAGAAATTAAACTATCGGCTTATGCTGACGATGTTCTGTTATATACAACTCCCGATTCTATTCCCCATATTCTTGATTTAATAGCTCAATACTCTACTATATCTGGTTACAAACTAAATTTGACCAAAACCGAAATTATGCCACTTAATTGTCCAGAATATAGTGTGGACGTCAAAAAATATGGATTCTTATGGTCCCCTAACAAGATTAAGTATTTGGGGATCTTCTTTGGACGTACCATTGAGGATACCATTAGTTATAATCTGGACTTCATACTTACTAAACTCAAACGTCTATCTACAAAATGGTCACCCCTCAAACTTTCTTGGTGGGGTAGACTGGACACTATTAGAATGATGATGGTCCCAGTCATAAATTACACCTTAAGTATGCTCCCCTGCGCTCTACTGCCCTCTGACTATAAAAAATTAGAAAATATTCTTATTTCCTTCCTTTGGAATGACAAAACTCCTAGAATTAGCTTGCAGAAACTTAAATGCCCCAAATCGGAAGGGGGGGTAAATTTTCCTAGTATACAGGACTATCATATGGCCTTCCTACTCCGGCAATGTGCCCAATGGTTTATCGCTCCATTATCTTCTCATACTCCCCTCTGGATATCATTGGAAAAGGATAGCACCTCTATACCACTCCAACATTTGCCTGCAATGCATGGACTACAGGAAATAATCAAAAACCCGGTTGTCTTATCCTCACTGCATGCAATTAGTGAATTTGACAAATTGTCTAAACTCCCCTGGGCTCTCTCCCTGATTGCCCCAATATGGAATAACTCTAACTTCTTAATCCAGAATAAACTGATCTCGTGGCAAAGCTGGCAAACACATGGTATATGGTCAATCTCACAATTATATGATGGAACCTCATGGTTCCCCTTTACATCCATATGTCGCAAATATGACTTACCTCCCTCCCAATTTTTCAGATGGTTACAATTGACTCACTGCATTAAAAAGGCACTCAAGTCACATACATACACCACTGATACGCCTACATTTTTAACTTGCTGTACCGCGCTTGCGGGAGCCTCCAAAACAGCCTCTAAATGGTATAAATTCATTAAGAGTAATAAGTTCTCTTGGGATCTAAATACTAGAGATACCTGGCATAGAGAACTTAATCTGTCGCTGGAACTTGAGACATGGGCTGAGTTATGGCTCTCTGTTGGTAAGGCGTTTCATTCTGCCTCTATTTTACAATCAGCTTTCTTTTTGCTGCATAGAGCGTTTTGGACACCCTGTAGACTGTCCAAAATGAACACTTCTTTGTCCAAGCTGTGTTGGTCATGTTCATTACATGACGGTACCCTCCAACATATGCTTTATGAGTGTCCAATGCTTGGTAATTTCTGGCAAATGATCTGGACAGATATTTGTGGGATATTGCATATCAAGGAAAACATCTCATATCCTGTGATTATTGTTGGTGCATTTGCATTAAAGGATCAATTAACTAATTCTGAGGTCACCCTGCTGAGAGCACTTATTCTATTGGCTATCAGAGTTATTCTTTCCAATTGGAAATCCCTAGCTAATGTCTCACATGCTGCCTGGTGGTCTAATCTGTCACTCACCATTAAATATGAACTCATCTATGCTAAGAAAATGGGTTCTCCTTCTCATTTCCACAATATTTGGGACCCTGTATTACAATATTGCTCAAAATATAACTGATATGCTTTCCTTTTAATTTTCTTCCTGGAATATTCTCACCTCAGACTGACTCCTATAACTTAATTACTTTATCACTTGTGCTTATGTTATCTGCTTTATGTTCTTGATCTCTTATGGTACTACATATGATAACAATATGTGCTGTTTACCCTGTTTGGATCTGATTTTACTATTTACCTGATTTCACACAGACATTGGTTCTATTTTCTGTATACGATACTGTTGATATGTTTTCTGTTGTGTTTTTCATTGATAAATACAATAAATTTTATTGAACTTAAAAAAAAAAAAATAGATTACTGTAACTCTCTTTTTAAAGGAATATCATTAAACGAAATTAAACGTCTTCAAATTATTCAAAATATCTCCATTAAACTCATAACCAAATCAAGAAAATTTGACCACGTTAAACCACTTCTGAAAAATGCGCATTGGCTCCCAGTCATTCACCGGATAACATACAAACTCTGTTTACTTACTTTTAAAACTCTTTTATACAAAACCCCAGCATTTATATATAAATCATTAATTCCGTATCATCTATCTAGAACATTAAGATCCAATGAGCAACATCTTTTAACCATTCCATCACTTAAAATCATTAATACTAGACGGCAATTCATCTTCTCTGTGACCGCCCCACAGATGTGGAAGTCCCTCCCAATTTATTTACGTATGGAGCAGGACCTCGGAAAATTTAAAAGTAATTTAAAAACCTTTCTTTTTAAAGATGCTTTTAGTAACCCTTAGGCCACAGATTACATATTATTAAACTATGTTTTAATTTGTCTTCCTATTATACTTTTCCTATGTATTGCTTTACTATTCCTAGTTGTATTTCGCTATCCCTTCCCTCCCTATGTTTTTTAAATGATGTCCTAGTTTTTAACCTAATGTTACTATTCAAAGTTTGTATTGTATTGTTTATTTTGTAATTGCTAATGAATGTATTTTAAATTGTTCATCGCTTTGAAATCTGACTAAGCGATCAATCAAGAGATATATTAAACTTGAAACTTGAAACTTCAGTGGAGTAGTGGTTAAGGAACCAAAACAAAACTGCAGAGAAATGTACAAGGTGCAGGAATTTATTCAATAAAAATCATAAAAACATATAAAAAATTTCTTGTATAAGGACGCATTTGAGCCACAGATAGGATAATTCATCAATCATTAATGCTTATGCTCTAATACCTAATTTTAATCAGACCTTATGTATAAATCGCAATCTTCTTTACCTTTTCTTCTAGGCCAGGGGTGTCAAAGTCCCTCCTCGAGGGCCGCAATCCAGTCGGGTTTTCAGGATTTCACCAATGAATATGCACGAGATCTATTTGCATGCATCTATTGTATGCAAATGCATCTCATGCATATTCATTGGGGAAATCCTGAAAACCCGACTGGATTGTGGCCGTCAAGGAGGGACTTTGACACCCCTGCTCTAGGCTTATCCATGCTTTCATGATTATTCTTTGTTACCCTCCAGATGTATTTTCCCTAAATGTTTCTTTATTTTCTTTAAAGATTGTAGTTCATCCCCCTCTCCTTTTGTATCGATAATTATTTGTATGTATATACTGTATGTTTATTTGTATAAAATTGTTTTATTTTTTGTCTCCTATTTTTAAACTTGATAAAAACATATATAACATAAATAAACCAATTGTATCCAAAAACTGGTCCTTGTTTTCGTGTGTACCGGACCCGACACGGCCCGTGTCTCGAAAAACACTTCTTCCTCAGGGGTCCCTGATGGATGGTACGTAGAGTTTCAAAAGACCAGATTGGACGAAAACAAACAAAATCTCAAACGGAACAGTTGTAAAAAAAAAAAACCTCCTGTTGAAAGTGCTGCACTGAGAAAGACCCAGGATATCACAGTTCTGAACGCATTTGTTTTGCACATCAAGGACTTGTTATTGAACTTCAGACAAACTATTACCGTATTTTCACCCATATACCGCGCACCCGTGTAAAACGCGCACACGGGTATAGCGCGCGGGGAACACAAATTTATGTTAAAAAATTTTAATATAGCGCGCACACGCGTATACCGCGCATGCTAAAACCTTCTCCCGCCTACTACGAACTGGCATCCTCCCCCCCGCTCGCTTACCCGCGTTTTACAACTTTTTTTTTTAATCCGATCCGGCATCCCCCCTGCGAACCGGCATCCTTCCCCCCCCCGCTCGCATCACCCCCCTTCCCCCGCGATCCTACATTCCCCCCAGCACTGCAAAACATCTCTTACCCGATTGGGCACCGGCACCAGCACCAATGCACAGGATGTGCCAGTGCCAGTGTCTGAAGATCTTCCCTCGTTGGTTTGGGCTGGGCTGGGCTGGGCGGTGCGGTGCGGGAGAGATCCTCCTTCTTCCTGTGCTGGGCTGGACTAGGCTTTGAGCATTTGCGCATGCTCAAAGCCTTCTGGTCTCGCTCTCTCCGAGATAATCTCGGAGGATCTTTGGGCACTGGCACTGCCACGTCCTGTGCATTGGTGCTGGTGCCGGTGCCCAATCGGGTAAGAGATGTTTTGCGGTGCTGGGGGAGATGAAGGATCACGGGGGAGGGGGGGTGATGCGAGCGGGGGGGGGGAGGATGCCGATTCGCAGGGTGGATGCCGATCGGATTGAAAAAAAAAAGTTGTAAAACGCGCTCACACGTATAACGCGTACGGTTATGCACAGTTTGTAAAATCGTGTATAACGTGCACATTATATGCGTGAAAATACGGTAATAAAGTAAATGTAACTGTAAGTTGGTCTTGACATCTCCTGTGCCTCTTCTTTCGTTGTTCTGCCTGTGTTAGGTGCCATCGACTAGTGTTCAAGTCCTAGCGACTTGATGAGTTACAGATCTAAAAAGAAATCAGTTTGGTGCTAGTCCAGTAAGGTCCTCCAGCATCATCGCCATGGTTGACTTCAACACGTCCAGCCATCTGACTGCAGGTCGCCCTCTTTACCCGGTTCCTTCGATCTTCCCAAACATGATGCCCTTCTCCAATGATCGTTCTTTTCTAACAGTGTGATCAAAATAAGACAGTCGTAACTTCATCTTCTGAGCTTTGAGTAACAGAGTATACTGTATCGAGTACATCCAGAGTGAGAGTATATACATACTTTAGAAACATGACCTCAACATGCCCTGGGAAGGGGTAAAACGCAGACCTCACGGCCCTGACGGATCTAAAACCGCACGTCCTTAAAAATCCGTGCCACTTGTAGTTTCTGGCTCTGACAGACCTTGATGACAATTGAGCTCTGACAGATCCGTCTCAGCATAGGGAGGGAAAAATATTAGGATCCGTCAGCGCAAAAAATGTCATACAGGTCTGTCAGAGCCAGAGACTAGTGCTGGAGATGCTCTAAAATGAATACTTTCTGAACGATACAGTGATTTTTGCATAAGGGCTATTCCACTCAGTTTCCTCCATTATTTGCAGGAGGGGAGGCTCTACTAAAACCATTCCCCTTAATGAACTTTTGCAGAAAATCTCTCCTGCAAAAGATACCAGTGGCGGGGACCCAGCCCAACCGTCCGGACTCTATAAAACATTCAATTATTGCCAGATTTTCTGTGCTCTTTAAAGAGTATATGCATTGTTTGTTTTCAGTCAATTAAAAAATCTGAGGTCCATGCCACTTTTAGTCTCTGGCTCTGACAGACCTCTATGACATTTTAGTCGCTGACGGATCCTAATGCTTTTCCCTCCCTATGCTGAGACTGACAGTGGCACAGACCTCAGGGCAAAAGTTTTGCCGCTAGTCTCAGCATAGGGAGGGAAAAGCATTAGGATCCGTCAGAGCTAAATTGTCATCGAGGTCTGTCAGAGCCAGAAACTACAAGTGGCACGGGCCTCAGATTTTTAAGGACGTGCGGTTTTAGATCTGCGAGGTCCGTGAGGTCCGTGTTTCACCCCTTCCCACATGCCCTTTTTTCCACACTTTTCCACATGGAACTGGCATAAATATTTTGGTGCATTGCGTTCCATTGCACCCAAAAAATTATGAAAGGTGTTTTAACGGTTAAAGAAAACATATCACCATATTTGGATTTCAAAAAAATGTAAACTAACATTGAGCGTACTTTGTAACCTAAGATATACTCTTCATCCTGTCACTCACAGTGTTATTTAATGAGTTTAAACAACTTGGATCAAATCAAAAGGAAATGATTTTAATTAGTGGCTTAACTATATGATTAATGGAGTTAGCGTTAAAGCACATACTTGTCCCAGTGAGAGAAAAAACTCATTATATTAAGAAGTTTGCTTCTGCCTAATAGCTTTGCTGTAATAGCCAGACAAATTGAATAACAGTGCTTGAAATCCATTAAGCTTAGCATTTCCAAATGGCCAAAATTAATGGTGCAATATAGTTTACTGATCAACTAACTTGAAACTAATAACAGCATCACATATGGTTATTGTTCAAAGCTGGATGCCAGCTCAGACTGAATCACAATATTTGACTAAATAGATTAGATAGACAGACAGAAGTGAAACACTTCTCAGCACCCCGAGAACACAGAGTACGTTGTGGAACATAAGGTACCAGTAAATCCTGTCAATAAGATGGACAGTCGGTTCGAAGCAATTGATTGATTTATGAGTTTTTATATACCACCTCCATGTTAATGAAAACAACTGAAGCAGTTCACAAATCCCTTTCCCACCTTCCTTAATAAAACCTTTAACATTTTCTAATTACAAACTCTTTCCCTAATTCCTGGCTTGAGAGGCCTAGTGCTTAGAACTGCTGCCTGAGGTTGTGAGTTCAACCCCAGCCTGCTCCTTGTGACTCTTGGCAAGTCACTTTGCACTTCATTGTCCCAGATAGAGACAGACAGGGAAAATAGTTAAGAGTACCTGATTGCTATTGAATGTGTTGTAAACCACTTTGGGTGAATTTCTTCATGAAAGGGTGATTAATAAATCCCAATAAATAGATAATAAATGATTTATATACCGCAATGCACCGTGAAGTTCTATGCGGTTAACAGGGGGAAGATAGAGGATCATACATGAGAGGGGACAGCACAACGACAAGTAACATAGGAATGTAAATAAGAAAGGATCGTGGCAAGTCAGAGCCAAATGCAATACAGGTGAGGCGATAAATGAAGAACTCAAGAAATAGATTGGATGTCGGAACAAATTCAGATATGGTCAGGGAAGAGTGAGTCGTTTTGAGGAGAATGAGAGACGTACAAAGAGGGCACAGGGTTTAGTGTTCTACAAGGAATTTATCTCACTGTCACCAATTTTGCATGTGGTAAGGGCTCCTGTGTTAATTGGTCAGTATGCACCAACGTCCACTTACTAACAAGTTAGTGCAAGACACACCTACTCTCCGCCACTAAACACACTCTTGGACTAAAAAATAAAATGTATTTCTTAGCACATGGGTGGTGTGCACCCTTTTATTGAGAAATGGTAAACATCAATGTGGGCTTCTTCTGTTTTAAAATGACACTAGCAGGCCATGCTCTTCTATATTTCATCTTCTCCCCATTACCACATTTCTACCCTCTTTACTCTATCCTCCTCTCGCTCATCTCCTTGATAACTCAATATTGCCTCTTCCACTTCCTCCACTTTTAGAGCCCAACATCTTCTCCTAAAGAATGACTCAGGGACAAATTTGTCCCCGTTCCCGTCGGAGCTCAATTCGATTCAGCCTATTGAAATGATTTTTCGATTCATTTTGAGTCACTTTTCCTGTCCAATCGGGCGTTTGTTTTGTTTTTTTAACAACCTGGCAGGTTTATTTGTGAGCCTCAGCAGCTTCCACTAATATCTTTCTTCCTCATATCTAATATGATAGCTTAAGGATATTCTAAGCTATGATCTTCTCAGGTATTTTCACCTTCATATGGCTAGGATCACTAAGCTCTCATGATAGGAACCTCCAACAGGAAATGGCTGTAGCTTACCAGGTAAAAGCCCTGTGCTCATCTTCCAGAGGTCATGGGTTCAAATCCCAGCACATATTTTAATTATGGCATTCTACCTTGTAGGTGCACCTTGATGATCTCAAGTGAGGTCAGCATTGTGCAGCTGCACACCTCTATTTGCAATGAAGTAGAAGCCATACTAAGATCTGTATCTGTTTTTTCTGTTTTTAAGCTTTTGAAAATGAAGTTATGTATGCAATCTATATATTTTTTTCATGTGCTTTCTTTGCTTTCAAGAATGAGCTGATTGGAGCACTGTTTAGTCAGAAAAAATGGTAGTTTTCTAGCAAGAAACCTAAAGCTGTGTTTTTCGCGTGCTGTGCTTCAGTTAATGGATCTTTTCCTCAAATTAGCAAATAGCATTGCTGTTTGTTAACAAACATAGAAGGTTTTGCATGCCATATATCTGTTTTGATGTGCCCTGTTTATGTGATGCCTTATTAAATGTATTTTGAGCTTAATAAAGCAAAAATAAAAACCCAGAGAGCTATTGGATCACATTAAGGACGTCCAAACTGTGCCTAAGTTTCATCCATAGAACTCAGGTCTATCTGAAGCCCAAACTATGCTAAAAAGTAGACGTCCTTTACAATGCCTATAATAATAATAACTTTATTGTTCTATACCGCCACAATCTTGCAACTTCTAGGCGGTTTACATTCAAGAGAGCTGGACATTCAGCGAGTTACAATATGCAGATAGTAAGAGGAAATACAGAGTACATCAACTTTAAGAATGCAAAAATATAAAATGTACAGTTCGCTAAGAAATTTCCGAGAGGTCCTGTTAGGAAAAGGTCGCGAATTACAAAAAATACATCAAAAATTACAATATACAGTTTAAGAATTTTCAGGGGGGACATATTAGAAGAAATGTCCCGAATTGCAAAATACGGTTTGCAATTTCAGAGGGTGTATATTGGGAACGAGAAAAGAAAGAAGTGTTCGGTGAAGATTCTGTTTAGGTGATATATTTGTCGAATAAGGCAGTTTTTATGAGTTTTCTAAAAGCGTTGTAGGTCAGTCTAGCTTTATTAATGTAGTTGTCTAGCCAGTGTTGTTTGTTTGCTTGGTACGCGAAAGTTCTATCCAGAAAGATTGTGTATTTGCAATTGGTAATGCTTGGATATGCAAAAAGATAGCGGCTTCTGGTTTGTCTTATAGGGCTGTAGAATATGAAGTGAGGTAGCAAGTACGTAGGAGTTAGTCCCCAAACTAGTTTGAAACATATGCAGGAGAACTTGAAAATGATTCGTGCCTCGACTGACAGCCAGTGCAGTAATTTGTAGCAGGGGGTGACATGGTCGCTCTTTTTTCATCCAAATATCAAGCGGACCGCTGTGTTCTGAATAATTCTAAGTTTCCTCACTGTTTTTTTGGGTATACCCATATAAACGATATTGCAATAGTCCAGAGTAGAAAGCACTAGTGATTGCACTAGTAATCTGAACGATAATGGGTTAAACCTACAGCCTTTTACTCTAATGTTGCTGGTTCAAATCCCAGTCACTCTCTCTGATGGAAGAGAAATAAATAAAAGCATTAAACAGATCCAACTCCCAGTATAACAATTATAATGAAAAACACCATAAAATTGCCATTCTAATAATGTCATAATCCTATATAATAAAACGCTAGCCGCGCATGCGCACTCAGACCTGCGTGATCTGTAATCCCTGATCCGTAGGTCCGTGGCCAGAGTGCGTATGCGGCGGCTACACAAAGGGGGAGAAACAGACTCAGGATGGGAGGATGCGCCGCAGCAAAGTGCTGCAAAGGTACTGCAGGGGAAGAGACACATAGAAGACACAAAGACACATATCGCTTCTACACAAACCTCCCTCCAGCGTTGGCAGTCGCAGCACGTTAAACAGGCTGCTTCGCGACTTTCTCCTGCAGTTGAGTCCCTCTGCCGCATCACTAATGATGTCATCAATGACGCGACAGATAGACTCAACGGCAGAAGAAAGCCGCAAACCAGCCTGTTTAGCGTGCTGTGGCTGCCAACGCTGGAGGGAGGTTTGCTATTAAAGTCATCTCGCCGGGAGGGTTGCAAAGTCAGCAGGGGTTGGGCTGGGAGGGGAGAGAACCGTCTGCCTCGGGTGCTTCAGGCAGCAGCAGCGTTTACAATTCGCTGCTGTTGCGGCTTCAGGCCTTCCTCTCTGGCGGGTCCTGCCTACTTCATGAACACAGGACCCGCCAGAGAGGAATACCTGAAGCCAGCAACAGCAATGAATTGTGAATGCTGCTGTTGCCCGATGAAGTAGTTGAAGGAGGAAAGTGAGCAGAGGGGGAGAGAATGGCTTGGAGGGAAGAACAGATGGCAGGGCATGGAGGGAAGGAGGAAGGTATGTCAGACCAAGGGAAAAGGAAAGAGGAGATGGAGAGAGGCCATATGGGACAGAGAGAGAGGGGGCGGACACTGGATGGAAAGAGAAGAGAGGGCAGTGAATGGAAGGGGCAACATAGAGGGTGAACAATATTCTAGCACCAGTTAATTAACAGGCTTAATGACTAGTAATATAATATTATGACATTAAGGGCATTGTTTGGACGTCTAACTCTCACCTAAAACCTGATTCTCTAAAGGACACCTAAAAAGTTAGACGTCTAAACAGTGCTGAAGATCAAGGACTGTTTATGCTGGACACTGAGGGAGAGGCATTTGGAAAGGGTGAATTTCCTAACTGCTATTTTTTTCACTGCGTCAGAGTTTCTGCACCACAGAAGCTGGAACTGCACTGACCATTTGTTTGGAGAACTTATTTCTTTTCTTTTTTTTTTAATCTTTATTCATTTTCAACCTTGCAATAAGTGTATCAATATGTTTAAACAGATTAACAATAAATATATCACTTAATAATCATCAATAGTACAAATGATATATTCTTACCCCCCACCCTTCCCACACCTTCCTATTATATAATCAATACCTTGTACAATATGTAATCATAAAATTACCCCCCTCCCCCCTCATAATTGAACCTGGAACTGTGAACTTATTTCTATGGAACCCCGAGTCTGATCTGTCCTTTTTTTTTTCTGTTTACAGATTTTCATCTCAAGCCCAATTTGTTCTCATTCTGTTAAATTTTTAGTGAGTTACTTTACCATCAGACACAAAGGTGACATTCTCGATCCCTTATGTATAATTCCTCTTCAAGATTCTTTGGATTGCAAAGAAATAAAACTGAAAAACCTTTCGACATAAGAAGCTGGCACTCATGTGTGCTTCTGTAATTTATAATTTCCGTGCTCTGTAATTCATCATTTTTCTAGTGCTGCTATGGCTGCTGGGTTGTTTGTTGTTTTTTTTTAATTATTATTTTCTCTCCTACCATAAAAGATATTTAGATCAGCATGAGAAATATTCAGTTTTACCTAATAGAGATTTACCTCTGTGCACCTATAGAGATCGTAATGTTTGCCGTTTACCAAGTACCAATGTATGAATTTATTTATTGCGCTCAGAGACTCTGAGCTTTGAGATGGTCTTGAGAAATATAAACAGCATAGGTGGATAAAAATATAATATAATATACTGTTCAGGCACAGTATGTGCTTTCTCAGACTTGACAGGTTTTGAGGCCTCCCTCATGGGGCTTCCCTTGAATTTAATTCCATTTTTGACCATAATGTCTCTTTGGTAATGTTTTGGGGTGATAAATAACATTAACTGGATGTATTTACATCATATTCTGCAGGCAAACAAGGCTTGTGCTCATGAATGTTGAGCTAGAAACAACTGATAAACATCTCACATTTGTGAATGTTTTACTTTATACACATTGAGAGTTGTTTGTGATTTCTATTTTGAAATACTAGCACTTGTATTATCACATACACACAGTGGCATAGTAAAGGGGGTGCTGGGGGCACTGGCAACTGGGGGCGCTGGCGCTGGGGGGCGCTGGCACCTCTCTGCCCTGCCACACCAAGACGCACTCGTGCCATCCCTCCCCCCCCCACCCTGTACCTCTGTAGATCTTCGCTAGCGTGAGATACTTTTCCTGCCTGTTGCTCGCGCCAGCCTGGTTCCCCTCTGAATCACTTCTGGGTCATGGGGCCAGGAAGTGACATCAGAGGGGAAATCCGAAACTGGTGCGAGGAGCATGCTGGAGAAAATCCACTCGCGCTAGCAAAGATGTAGAGGTACGGGGGGATGGGAGAGTGCGAGCATGGAGTGGCGGGCGGGAAAGAGAGAGGGGGCATGGAAGGAGCGGAGGCATGGAGTGGAGGGCATGGGAGGTGCCATTGCCCTGGGCGCCTCCTACCCCTACTATGCCACTGCATACACATGTAGAAAATGATTCAGAAAGCTGCTAATTCCACACTATGTAGAGATTTCAAGGAGGCAAGGTTTGAGTGTAGTTTGGGCAGGGCTCAGGCAGGATTAAATTCTGCATGTGTACAGTAGACCCCTGCGAATTCGTGTTTCGCGAATCACAGACTCAGTCATTCGCAGTATTTCTGGTCAAAAAATACAAGGAATGACTAAGTCCGCAAATCAACCTTCTGCAAAGTCGATCCCCTCCCCCCCCCCCCCCCCGTCAGCCTTCTGCACAGCCAAACCGCCGGCCAGTCTATATATATATATATATATATATATATATATATATATAGTACCTGCCATTGCCCCTGCAGCCCTCTCTTGCCTCCGATCTGCTCCTAAACCGCATTCGTGGTTTTTTAAAATTCATGGGTGCTCCTGGAACGGAACCCCCATGAATTTGGGGGGAGTACTGTATTCCTTATGCCACAAAAGGAATACATATACATGGGGGGAAATATCCACACCAGCTTTTAAAATATGTCTTTTTACAGCCAGGGCTTTCCATTTGGGAGTCTTTCTCCTTAATACCATGTAGTTAATTTGACAGAAATTCTATAAATGGCACCTAAACTTAGGTGATGGTAGGTGCTCTACCAGCACCTAAGTTAATTGGGAGACGCTGTTTGAAATGGCAAAGCAACGCCAGATTTAAAGCATCAACTGGCACCTAAATAAAAGACACCGGAATCGCACCATCAGAGGTGCCTAACGCCACTATAGGTGTGGCTAATGCCAGAACCACCACTATAGGTGTGGCTAATGCCAAAGCACCTACATAGGCATGATTCACAGCAAAGATAGGCACCAGAAATGTAGGCCTTGAAAGCCCTGGCCTACATTTTCCGTGCCTATCTTTCCCAGAGGCACAGTTCTCTAAACGGCGCTGTCCTGTGATCAACATATGATCAGCGGCCGCTTTTTAGGCACTGTTTAGATTGCAGGGCTGCCCAAGTCCAGTCCTCGAGATCTACTGGCAGGCCAGGTTTTCAGGATATCCACAATGAACATGCATGAGAGAGATTTGCATACCAAGAAGGCAGTGCAGGCAAATCTCTCTCATGCATATTCATTGTGGATATCCTGAAAACCTGGCCTGCCAGTAGATCTCGAGGACTGGACTTGGGTAGCCCTGGTTTAGAGAATCCAAGGCCCACATTGGAGGCCTATATTGGGCAAATAAGAAAAAAAAGAACTGACTAAAAACCTTCCTAAGGCAATACTATAGTTCAGGAACCGCACGATAAGAGCTTCTCATGACACATCCAAAGCTCTGTGGAAAATAAGACTGAGGTAGGTGGCCAGATTTTGTTCTAGAACACTTGCATAACCGAGAATCCGGCACATTTTACATTTTTGCAAGCATAGGTTCATCAACCATATAGAACTGGTGTAACTACAGTTATGTAAATGCAGTATGGACACACAAAACTTTCAGTATTCTCTAAATTAGTGCATCGACGGGATCTCCACCGATTGTGTTTCAATGCTCTGCTCACACATGCACCCCCTTTAGCATTTATGCACTCATTTTTAAAAGAGAAAAAAAAAATATCTCAAAAGTGGCACAAAGAGGCAGTTGGATGTTTTCCTTGTCAAAATGTCTAAGTAGTGATTTTTGAAACTCAGAATTGGGATGTCTTACTCCTCAGGGCATCTAAATGGCAAAGGGGCATGTTGGAGGTATGTTTTGGATGAGATTTTGGGCAGGCTTTCAATTTGAACATTTTTCTGTGAAAGTGGAACAGGAAAAGATACAGGGCAGAAAAGAAATGACTTTTTTTTTCCTTCAGAAAAGGTGCCCTAGCTGACCAATGACCCTCTCCCACCCCCAAAATGACAGCATATACCAGGCTATGAGAGCTCCAGAAATTTATTTATTTTAAGTATTTATATATCACTTAAAGCCTAGATGGGTTTACGGCAGGTACTCAAGCATTTATTCCTTATCTGTCCCAGTGGGCTCACATTCTACCTAATGTCCCTGGGGCAATGGGGGATTAAGTGACTTGCCCGGGGTCTCACAAGGATTAGCACAGGGTTTGAACCTACAACCTCAGGGTGCTGAGGCTGTAGCTCTAATCACTGTGTCACACACTGTAGCCATTCCTAAGAAAGAAGCAAGAACATGGCTAGAGTAGCCTAGTGGACATTTCAGTAGACAGCAAACAACAGGAGTCAGGTTCAATTCCCATTTTAACTCTTTTTCATTTCATTACAAATGTGTGAACCCTCCTGTAACATAAAAATACCCCCTGCACCTAATTATATAAGTGACCTACAAGCCTGAAGGCTATTTAGTGGTGGATATTTAGATGTTGTAGGCTTTTTCTGCTCCTGGAGTGCTCATCTTACAATATGAAGGGGTTTAGGTGGGATTTGCAACTGGATCCCTTTATGTGGTGTTCACTGCAATGATCACTAGCCTGTCACTTTGCATCGGTGAGATATCTGTGTGGCCAGTTAGGATTACCATATGGCTCCAGAAAAAGGAGGACGTATCGAGACATCTGGGTTTTACTTTCATTGAAAGCAATGGAAATAAGGAGGACAGATACTGAAATCAGTTACTAAAACCATTAAATAAAACTTTAAAAATCTATATTCTCAAACAATTTAAACACAAAATAATTAACGGCAGCTACCGCATGCGAGAGACCAGATGGTCTAACAGTGATTGCTTCCCAACTCACCTCCCTTCTCGTTGAGGCTTGTATGATGGACTTAAAAGGGCAGTATGGCCCCTCTCCCGTCTCCTCGAGCCCAGAGCTGTGACTTACTTTCTCACCCCTTAACAGCCCTGCGTTTAGATTCCAGCTTGTGAGTTGGGAAGCAGTCACTGTTAGACCGTCTGGTCTTTCTCATACGGTAGCTGCCGTTAATTATTTTGAGTTTTAAATTGTTTGAGAATATTTATATTTTTAAGTTTTATTTAATGGTTTTTGTGACTGATTTCAGTATGTTTGGTCCCTTAGAGAAGAAAATCATTCTTCCTCCTGAAGGAGCCATTCGTGAAACACGGAATTCATGTTGAGGAAGTAGGAACTTTGTGAAGATCAAGGACTGTTTATGTTGGACATTGAGGTTGTTTTTTTGGGGTTTTTTTAATTGTTTTTGTATGATTGTTTTTACACTGGGAACACTTTACATTTGATTTTTTTTTCACTTGGGGACTCCAGCCCGGATATTTTGTGACGTCATTTCTCTGAAACCTGCTGGACAAGATAAGTTCTTTAATTTTAGTACTGGTTATTATCAGGGTTTTTTTTATATTTATTGTTTTTCCAGCTTAGGCTGATTGGTAGGGATTCCGGTGCTATGATGTTCTTATATACCATCGCTATCCTGGCTGGTATGTCATACAGAACATTTAATTTATTTTAGTAATGCATTTTTACATTATTTGATTTTTGGTGAGTTTTTTTCTTTAGAGAGAAATACCCATGTATTACACAGGGTTGGTGTTGATTTGCCATTTACATGTTAGAGGTGGCAATTGGTAATACAGAGAATGGGTGGGAGTAAACCTGCTATGTCACCAGTTGAGAGGCTAAAAATATATGTAGCAGATGGCTGGGCCCTAATTGAATGTTGCAAGTGCCGCAAGAAATAGCACTTCAAAATCAACTCCAGAGACCTTCCATCACTTAAATTATTCTTTCCACTGGCCCCATGATTTAACAGCTAGTGAGTGATGCAGTGAGCTATTTCCTTCCTTGATGGAGGCCTTCGCTGGTGAGCAAAATAAGTTGCTTCAAGGAGGGCTGGGCTGTCACAGGGTCCCAAAGGCAGGTGGCACAGCTTTTCTGAAGAGAAATGGCATGGGCAAACACCATTTAAAAAATTTTAAAACACTATCCCCTGGGACCACAATCCAACTTTATTTTTTAAACTTGAACCTTAAATCTAGCCCCACATAAAGCAGTGGTCTCAAACATGCGACCCGCCAGGTACTATTTTGAGGCCCTCGGTAGGTTTAGCATAATCACAAAAGTAAAATAAAACAGTTTCTTGATCATATATCTCTTTAGCTGTAAATGACATTATTATTAAGACTTAGCCAAACAGAAAGATTTATAAACTATAAAGAGTTTTACCTCATGCAAAACTGTCATTTCTTTAATGAGACATTAGCTATTTTATTCTGAGGCCCTACAAATCTAAAATGTGGCCTTGCAAAGAGTTTGACTTTGAGATCTCTGACATAAAGCAAATATACTCGAAAGTGAAATACTACAGCAAATCTCTTCACTCCAGCCATTGCTATCACTATCTTATTATATAATTTCTGTATTAGACTTTTAGCAGAATGAAATGTGTTTGAGTTTCTTGATATACCACCTTTCTGTGGTACAATCTAAGTGATTTACATATTACATACAGGTACAGTAGATAGAACTCACGACACCATTTTTATAATCTATACAGTCAATAGTTGTTTTATTAAGGGAAACTTCCTCATATACAGTAAAATGTTGGTTTATGAGCATAATTTGTTCCAAAATCATACTTATAATCCAAAGTACTCGTATATCAAAGCGAATTTCCCCATAGGAAATAATGAAAACTCAGACGATTCGTTCCACAACCCAAAAACTTTAATACAAAATACTATATGTGCTTGTATTGAAAGACCTCGCTCATTTAGAACAGTCACTACTCTCCCGCAGTGTCAGAGAGAAGAACCATTGGCTCAGTTGTGATGATGTGACGCGTGTATACTGTACGTACTAGTATTGCAAGACCTCGCTCGTTTAGAACAGTCACTACACTCTTGCAGCGACAGACAGAGAAGGACCATTGGCTCAGTTGTGATGATGTGACGCGTGTATACTGTCCTACTCTATTGCAAGAACTCGCTCGTTTAGAAGTCACTACACTCTTGCAGCGACAGACAGTGAAGGAGCATCGGCTCAGTTGTGATGATGTGACGCGTATATACTGTACGTACTCGTATTGCAAGACCTCGCTCATTTAGAACAGTCACTACACTCTTGCAGCATCAGAGAGAGAAGAACCATCGGCTCACTTGTGATGTATGTATACTGTATGTACTTGTATTGCAAGACATTGCTTGTATAGAAGTTAAAATTTAATCAAATGTTTTGCTTGTCTTGCAAAACACTTGCAAACCAAGTTAATTGCAATCCAAGGTTTTACTGTATTTTCTTTGCTTATTTGATTTAGTGGGGTATGGCCTCTCATAATGTGGGCTAGATGAAAGTTATCGATGTAAAGATTTTTTATTTCCTTTGCTTTTGTAAATAGTGTTTCATTCCTTACTGTTCTCTAAATTGAACTGTTATGAAAATTATAAAGAAAAAGAACTCCCTAATAGAAAGCAAACTGAATCTTATCATCTTCCCATAAGTCTTTATTAGGACCAAATGGAGGGGCCTTTTCTTACTCCAAGATTCTCTCTTAGTCAGGGCTAGCCACTAATTTTCAGTGGCACTTAACCGGTTACATGCCGCTAAAATATGTGGTAAGTGCCTAACTCAAAGCTGATTATATTGAGGGCATTCTGGGACAGAGTCAGCACTTGGCCACTTAAGTGCTGATATTTAGCTCTTAAGCGGCCAGGAACAGTGCATAAATGGGACTGCATAAAAGTTTGTCCTATCTTTATCCACTACCCCATGGATATCAAAAACTAAAGCCCAGACAAGGCTCAACTTTGAATAGTTGGGAGCAAGTCCCTGGTTGAATATCAGGCCCATTAAGAATTGTAGTAAGGCTGAGTTAAAATCCATGGTTGCTAGGGTCACACAAAATGAAATACTTATTAGTGAACAAATTGACTCAGTAGCATACTTCCAAATTAAAATCAGAGTTTTAAAAACTGAGAATAGAGATGTCAAAAGTAAGCAGGAAGACCCAGAGAACCTTCACATCTTAAGTATTTTGGAAAAAGAAAACGAGGAGACGTAGATGATATCTTTACCCATTTTGCACTAGGAAATCCAAATAAGGTGTGCATTGATAGAGCTCATCAAGTCCATAAAAGAGCACCCTTTAAAACCAATTAACTCTGCCCTACAATGGTATGTTTCCATTACTTCAAGGGCAAACTAGCCTTAATGGCTGTCATCATACCAAAGGGGAAAAAATAGATATCTTTGCAGATCTAGCCATAAGTACCTTACAGCAGAGAAGGGAATTCTATCCCATTACCCAATTTCTTATAGACAAAAGTGTTGAATATAGATGGATTTTCCCATTTGTATTGATTCTCATCTACAATGGAGAATAATACCAGTGTATGATTGTGAACTGGCTTTGAACTTTGTGGATTGGCTTAGATTTATAAATGACCTTGACCCGCAGGGACCTCCTCCAAAGGAATCGGAAGGGAAGACGGTCATGCCAAAACATGGGAAATGGCCTTCTGGCCGGGAGCTCCTTCAGTCATGCAACAGATTGGTCTTATACCCCCCCCCCCTGCTTATATGTGGAAGAAGGGGCCTTTGTTGTCTGGGTAATTCTCAGCTTTGCTTTATTAACCTGCCTTTATAGTCCAACTATTTTTGTATTTGGTTGGTTATAGTCCCAACAGCTGATTGCAACCATCTATATCAGGGATGTTAAAGTCCCTCCTTGAGGGCCACAATCCAGTTGGGTTTTCAGGATTTCCCCAATGAATATGCATGAGATCTATGTGCATGCACTGCTTTCAATGCATATTCATTGGGGAAATCCTGAAAACCCAACTGGATTGCGGCCCTCGAGGAGGGACTTTGAGATCCCTGATCTGTATTGACTCGCAAACAGTTTTTTTTTCTCTAACCACTCTCACATTAATTGCTATTTCTTTCTTGACATGGAGAAATGGTAAACTGAAGGCAAAAGTCTCTTAAGACTCCCAAAGTTTGGGCTTTTACTCCCATCCACTTTTGATGGGATATTTTTCCTTCATAGACCAGTTGTCTTCATTACCTTTGTTTAGTTGGGGAGTTTCTTTAAATTATGGGGAAAGAGAGGGAAGAGGGAAGAAAGGCTTTGACCAAAAAGGAGATCGCACTGCTCCTGTTACAGATTGCTTTCCCTTTTCATCTGCATGGTAGCACAATCAATAGAGCACTCTAATCAGTTAGTAAAGGAATGTCTCTAAAATTAATCACTTGGAATATTAGAGAAATACAATTAAAAAGAAAAAAAAAAGGTAGGGTGCAGGAAAGACATTTGACTACTACAGAGTATGAAAAATTAAAGCAAGCTTGGGTGAATCCAGCAATTTCAGCCTCCTATAAATCTAATACAAGAAGGGTTGGTATTTTAATTTCCAAACACTGCCTTCTAGTGATTCAGCATGCAAATGACGATAAGGAAGGAAAAAATGTTATTCTGTTTGGAGAATTGCATAAGAACGTAAGAATAATGTAACATAACAAATGCTATTTATATATTGCAAAAGCCTTTTGGTTCTATGCGGTTTACAAAAGAGGTAGAATTGACCAATGTCATAGAGCTATCACATAACTTGGCAGCCATACTGGGTCCATCTAGCCCAGTATACTGTTTCTACAGTGGCCAATCCATGTCACAAGTTACCTGAAAGGAACCCATAAAGTAGAAAGATCCCATGCTACCAATCCAGGGCAAGCAATGTCTTCTCCCACGTCTGTCTCAATAGAAGACTATGGACTTTTCCTCCAGGAACTTGTCCAAACCTTTTCTATGTGAATCGCTGTTACCACATACCCTGGCAACAAGTTCCAGCGCTTAACTATTCTTTGAGTGAAAATATATTTTCTCTTATTTGGTTTTAAAAGTATTTCCCTGTAACTTCATCGAGTGTCCCCTAGTCTGTGTAAATTTTGATGCAGTAAAAAAAATGATTCACTTGTACCCATCCTACAGCACTCAGGATTCTGTAGCCTTCAATCATATCTCCCCTCAGCCATCTCTTTTCCAATCAGAAGAGCCCTGACTTCTTTAATTTTTCTTCATATGAGAGGAGTTCCATCCCCTTTATCATCCTTGCAATAAAAATCACTTTTAGCTAATGTCTATGCCCCTAACATGTAGCTGTCACAATGTTTTCACATTTTCTTTTATTCATTGTAATCCTCTGCTACAGGAATTCTCTACCTAGGGGTAAAATTTAATCCTATGCTATCTTCAAAAGATAGGTCACGAATTAGACCTGAAACAGACAAGAAAACAAAGATTTGATATCTAAGAGAATTGTACCGTCATGACACCTGGAAGGAGTCTGTACATGACAGCACAAAGTATACCTGTTTCTCTTCAACATGCCATCCATATTCACAAACTGACGTCTTATTTGGAACAGACCTGAATATGTACTGTATACTCTAGAGTAGAGGAGGGGCAGGGGATATATAATATAGACATTTAAATACTTCTAAGGTATTGATATAGGAACAAATCTTTTCCAGAGAAGGGTAAATAGTAAAACTAGAGGAAAAGATTTGAGCTTCTGGGGTGGTATACTCAGGAAATTATTTTTCACACATAGGATGGTTGATGCCTATAACGCCCTCCCAAGGGAGATGTAAGAAATAAAAATGGGGACAGAATTCAAAAAAGATTGGGATGAATGGTATAGATGGTATAAAAAACCCCAAATGATTACATGTGTGTTTGATGTCGAGTGGTGCGACTCCAGCTGTGAAGAGCTAAAGCCAGTACTGGGCAGACTTGCAAGGTCTGCGTCTCATAAATAGCAATTCGGTTTATGATAGACTGAAGAGGGCTTCAACATATACTCCAGTAATTTGGAACATGAGGATGCTGCCAGGCAGACTTTTATTGTATGTGTCCTGAAAATGACAAAATGGTTTGGATAGGCTAGAGCGAGATTTGAAAGCAATTCTGGTAGTTAGAACCTAAAAACAGTGCCGAGAGGACTTCTACATTCTATGTCCCAGAATTGCCAAAGACAATTTAATCATGAATTAATGAGTGTACCTGTTGGGCAGACTGGATGAACCATTCAGGTCTTTATGTGCAACCATTTACTATGTTACTATATTTGTCTCTGTGGACATATTGCCTGACCTGCAGACTTGTGAGATAGTTCCTGATCTAATATCGCACCAGGAAGAAAAATAAATAAATTTAAAGCATTTGCAAAGAAATTGGTGAGAAAGTACTGAGGGCTGCTTAGGGGATGGGTCCATGCACAGCCTGGAGATCAAAGCCTCTTTCAAGCCTAACCTTAACCACGCCCAGGTTACGTCCACGCCTACATAGGTTGGGACAGACGTGGCATAGGCGCAAGTTTTTGTTGAGGACGCCTACAAATAAATAGGTGCCCCTCGGAACTCGTGTCTACCTTCTAAGGACGCCTAAGTGGCGCCTACCTCCGTCTGTCCCAATTAGTGCTTGTTAAGACCCTTAAATCGCTCATTAACCACTTAATTAGGATGTCTAAATAGTAGGCGCCACTTAGGCGCTGTTAGGCACACTTTGCAGAATTGGGGCCACAGTGTCTAGTTAAAAGATCAACTTCTTTTTTGTTAGAGATATTGGATCAGTGCTCAAAAATCCTAGTTTGCCCAATATACATAAGCTGATAGGGGCAAATTAAACCATAAATCATCCCTTTTGTTTCACAAGTTGTTAGACTTCGAAGGACAATGGACTTTATTCCAGGCAACTGAACACTAGAGCCCTCCAACATATGCTCACAAGCAGCACACTTACCACATTTAAAATGACCCACCTCCCCAACCCTAGGACTTAACCAAATATCACTTTTGCAGAGTATGTTTGGGAGAAACGAGCAAGGAAGGAGGAAGGAGCAGAGAGAGAAAAAAAGAGGGGAGAAAGAGAGAAAGAGCAAAGAGAGATCTAGGGGCAGCGGCGAAAGTAAGCTCCGCCCATCTCCACCGCATCGAAGGAGTCATCATCTGAGCTCCCCCTTAAAAGGGGAGGAGCCAACGGCCGACTAAAGGCTCGGCAACACAAGCAGGAGCCAACAGTAGGGAGAAACGAGCAAGGAAGGAGGAAGGAACAGAGAGAAAAAAAGAGGGGAGAAAGAGAGAAAGAGCAGAGAGAGATCTAGGGACAGCAGCGAGAGTAAGCTACGCCTACCCCCACCGTGTCAGAGGAGTCATCATCCGAGCTCCCCCTTAAAAGGGGAGGAGCCAAAGGCCGACTAAAGGCTCGGCAACACGAGCAGGAGCCAACAGTAGGAAGAAACAAGCAAGGAAGGAGGAAGGAGCAGAGAGAGAGAAAAAGAGGGGAGAAAGAGAGAAAGAGCAGAGAGAGATCTAGGGGCAGCGGCGAGAGTAAGCTCCTCCCACCCCCACCGCGTCAGAGGAGTCATCATCCGAGCTCCCCCTTAAAAGGGGAGGAGCCAATGGCGCGCAGCCGTTCGGCGCGCAGTGAAGGCGAACGGCAAAGGCGCTCGCCTTAGCGAAAGCGCCTTTGTGAAGGGCCTCAAGAAGGGCAGAGTCACCACACCCAAGGACCCCAAGAAAGGCAATCAAGGTAAGGAAGCCAACAAACAACCAAACAAGTGCACATACATACGTAACAACAGCAGGTCACACTCAAACAGCTATCCTAAGTTTAGGAACACCAACCAACACATAACACCACAACACTAGTCAACACTAGAAAAATGCGGCACATTAGGAGTGGATAAAGGGAAAAACATATAACTAGGGAATAGGGAAGTAACAAGCAGCAGGCACAGAAGCGAGCACACACTCACACAAGCAAAAAGGAACCGGTGAAATAAAAGAGAGTACTCCAAAAAGGCGGACAGCATTTGGAAGCAGAGAGAATCCAGAAGAAGAGCTTTCCAGTGTTCTGCACAATCTGTCATATGTATGACTACCTCCCCTCGGGGAGGCAGTCATATGTATGCGGTCGGTGTCAGGAGCTGAAAAGCTTGAAGAGGGAAGTCAGGCAACTGAAGGACAGGATACATAAACTGGAAGGACTCTACATCACAGAAGATCCACTCAGGACAGCGGAGGACTTCATGAGAGGGAGACACATTAAGGAAGAAGTCAAAGAACTCAAGGAATTCATTGAGGAGGCCTACAGGAGGAGGGTGGAAGAACACGAACATCAGAGGAAGGATGAAGACACATCAACATGGAAGGGAGAACAAGTGGAAAATGACTCCAAGGAAGATACCCACAGAGGAATCCTGCAGGAAAGGGAGGAATGGTCTAGTCGATGCCCAGTAGAAGAGGCAGCGAAGCACTCCGACCGGAGCGAAAACTGAAAAAGGGAGTCTGTGATCCTAGTGGGTGACTCAATCTTTAGGCAAGTAGACAGCCACATAGCAGGTTGGAGAGAGGATCGACAGGTGACCTGCCTCCCAGGAGCGAGAACAAAGGACATCGTGGACAAAATTGGAAAGATCCTAGAAGGAGCGGAGATGGAAGAGACTACAGTAATTATCCACATCGGGACAAATGATGTCAGCAGGAGGGACTACAATAGAAGTCAACTGATAGAACAGTTCAAGATTCTGGGAAGGAAGTTGAAGATGAGGACTCAGAAGATAGCATTTTCAGAGATCCTACCAGTACCGAGGGCAGATGTGAAGAGGCAGACGGAACTACAATCAATAAATGCATGGATGAGGAGATAGTGTGAGGAAGAAGGGTTCCACTTTGTGAGGAACTGGGCAACGTTTTGGGGCAAGAGCAAGCTCTTCAGGAGAGATGGACTGCACCTAAGTGCGGCGGGAACTAGACTTCTAGCAAACAAAGTCAGGAGAGGAATAGAACAGGCTTTAAACTAAGAAGAAGGGGAAAGCTGACAGTCGACCAACTGTCGACGATTCGGAAGAAGGTATCCCGTGAAGATACTAAGTGGGAAAAATGCTGGGAAGAAACAAAGGGCAAAACACAGGAGTTGACTGATCCAGAAGAGAAGGATAAGAGGATAGTAGCACAGGAGAAGAAAATAAAGATCGAAGCACAGAGAAAGGAAACGAAGACAAAAAAAACCAGGACTTAAATTGCATATATACTAATGTAAGGAGCCTAAGGAACAAAATGGGGGAATTAGAAGTCATGGCCAAAACTGAGAACCTAGACATCATTGGGGTCTCCGAAACATGGTGGAATGAAGAAAACAAATGGGATATAGCACTGCCGGGGTACAAACTCTATCGCGAGGACAGGTCAGGTCAGAAAGGAGGAGGAAAAGCCCTATACATAAAAGAAATCATACACTCGACCAGAGTGGACACAGCAGCGACGACCAACAAATTGGAATCACTATGGGTTAAAATACCAGAAAGGAAAGGGCCCGAGATAAAGATGTACTATCATCCACCTGGGCAAACTGAAGCTACCAATGAAGAAATGGAAGCCGAGATGAAACGAGAATGCAAAAGCGGTAACACGAATATTATGGGAGACTTCAACTATCCCGGGATAGACTGGAGTCTTGGAAACTCAAAATGAGCCAGGGAGACCGGATTCCTAGAGGCTATACAGGACTGCTTCATGGATCAGCTTGTCAGAGAACCGACGAGAGGGAATGCCACTCTGGATCTAATCCTTAATAGACTTAGAGGACCTGCAAAGGAAATGGAAGTAGTGGGACTGTTGGGAAACAGCGATCACAATATGATCAAGTTCAAAGTTGAAGTAGGAATACCGAAGGGAAAGAGAACCACAGCAACAACTTTTAACTTCAAGAAAGGAAACTACGAAGCTATGAGGGTAATGGTAAGGAAGAAACTTAGGAACAGCTCAAAGAAATGGCAGGCTGTAGAGCAAGCCTGGTCTTTATTCAAGGACACAGTGAGTGAGGCGCAAAATCTATATATCCCCAGATTCAGAAAAGGGTTCAAAAAGAGCCAAACAAAAGACCTGGCGTGGATAACTAAAGAAATGAAGAAAGCGATAGGTAATAAGAAGAATTTATTCAAGAAATGGAAAAAGGGCAAAACTGAGAACTGGAAAGAACACAGGAAGTATCAAAAAGAATGTCACCTTGTGGTTAGAAAAGCAAAAAGAGAATATGAAGAGAAGCTAGCTTCACGAAATTTCAAACCATTCTTCAGATATGTTAAAGGGAAACAGCCGGCTAGGGAGGAAGTGGGACCGCTGGATGACGGAGATAGCAAGGGAGTGGTGATGGAGGAGAAAGAAGTGGCGGAAAGACTAAACATGTTCTTTTCGCCAGTATTTACAAAAGAGGACACATTCAACATACTGGAACCTGAACAAATCTTCAAAGGAGACCAAGCAGAAAAATTAACATCCATGGAAGTAAGCCTTGAAGACGTACACAGGCATATAGAAAAATTAAAAACTGACAAATCACCAGGCCCAGACGGAATCCACCCTAGGGTACTGAAAGAACTAAAGGAGGAAATAGCGGAACTACTACAGCAAGTCTGTAATCTATCCCTGAAAACAGGCATGATCCCGGAGGATTGGAAGATAGCCAATGTTACACCCATCTTTAAAAAGGGATCAAGAGGTGACCTGGGGAATTACAGACCGGTAAGTCTGACCTCGGTACTGGGGAAAATGGTGGAAGCGCTGATAGCATCGAGGAACATCTAGAAAGGAATAAACTTATGACAACAAGCCAACATGGCTTCTGCAAGGGAAGATCGTGCCTGACAAACTTATTGCACTTCAAAGGAATTAACAAATGGATGGACAAAGGGGATCCCATAGACATCGTATACGTAGACTTCCAAAAAGCCTTTGACAAGGTACCCCATGAACACCTACTTCGGAAATTGAAGAACCATGGAGTGGAAGGAGACGTACAGAGATGGATCAGGAGTTAGTTAGCGGGTAGGAAGCAGAGGGTAAGAGTGAAGGGCCACTACTCGGACTGGAGGAGGGTCACGAATGGTGTTCCGCAAGGGTCGGTGCTTGGACCGCTGCTATTCAATGTATTTATAAATGATCTAGAAACAGGGACGAAGTGTGAAGTAATAAAATTCGCAGACGATACCAAACTATTTAATGGGGCTAGGACTAAAGAGGACTGCGAAGATTTACAAAGGGACCTGAACAAACTAGAGGAGTGGGCAATGAGATGGCAGATGAAGTTTAATGTAGAGAAATGTAAAGTCTTTCATGTAGGAAACAGAAACACAAGGTACAATTACACGATGGGAGGGCTGGTAATGGGTGAAAGTAGCCTAGAAAAGGACTTGGGGATACTGGTAGACAAGACAATGAAATTGTCGGCACAGTGTGCAGCGGCCTCTAAGAAGGCGAACAGAATGCTAGGTATTATCAAGAAAGGTATTACAACCAGAACGAAGGAAGTTATCCTGCCGTTGTATCGGGCGATGGTGCGCCCGCATCTGGAGTACTGTGTCCAATATTGGTCGCCGTACCTTAAGAAGAATATGGCGATACTCGAGAGGGTTCAGAAAAGAGCGACGAGATTGATAAAAGGTATGGAAAACCTTTCATATGCTGAAATATTGGAGAAACTGGGGCTCTTTTCCCTGGAAAAGTGGAGGCTTAGAGGAGACATGATAGAGACTTACAAGCTCATGAAGGGCATAGAGAAGGTGGAGAGGGACAGATTCTTCAAACTTTCGAAGACTACAAAAACGAGAGGGCATTCGGATAAATTAAGAGGAGACAGATTCAGAGCCAATGCTAGGAAGTTCTTCACCCAGAGGGTGGTGGACACCTGGAAGGTACTTCCAGAGGAGGTGGTAGGACAGAGTACGGTATTGGGTTTCAAGAAAGGATTAGATGTTTTCCTGAAGGAAAAGGGGATAGAAGGGTATAGATAGAGGATTAATATGCAGGTCCTGGACCTGATGGGCCGCCGCGTGAGCGGACTGCTGGGCATGATGGACCTCTGGTCTGACCCAGCAGAGGCACTGCTTATGTTCTTATATTGCCTTGCAAATTGCGGTTCCTAGAAAACGCAACTGTACACTCTGAACACTGGAATCATTCTTTCTCTTGTAACAAAGGTCAGATGTTCTTAATTTTTCTTCCCAGCGCTTGAGCTATAGATGAATAGCTATAGAGGCTTCTTCTGATACTTAAGAAGACATTCCTTAGGGCTGTATTTTGCCCTCCGCTACGCCATTTGAATAATATGGGAGGGATAACCCCGTTCTTGCTACCGCTTCTTAAGATACTGTGCCTGATTATGAAATTGTTTAGATGAAGAACAGATATGTTTATATCGAAAAAATTGGGAGGTAGGGAGATTGTTTTTAAGTGTGCCAAGGTGCATGCTTAAATATTGTAAAAGTGTGTTGCGATCACATGGTTTAAGATGTTGGATCTTAGTAAGGTTGCCCACTGTTGGTGAGTGACATTTTTTGATTTAAATATCTTTATCATATCTTCTCTCTCCCACCTTGCCTCCAAAGTATACATATTCAGATCTTTAAGTCTGTCTTTGTATGCCTTATGCTGAAGACCACAACCATTTTAGTAGCCTTCTTCTGAACTGACTCCATGCTATTCATATCTGGTCTCCAGAATTGTACACAACGAGCACTCACTCATTTTTTCTACTGATCATTCCTCTCCTTATGCACCGAAGTATCCTTCTAGCTTTCACTGTTAACTTTTCAACTTGTTTGGTCACCTTAAGATCATCATATACCCAAGTACAGATTTTCTTTTGTGCTAAATCCCACTCTTTATTTCATGGGGGTTATAGAATTACCCCCACCCCCACCCAGGACTGTTTTGTTGTGAGAAATTAAGTCAAAGCTTTGAAGGGGAGGAAAGTATGACTATTAGATTAGACTGTGAAGAGTAAGATCACAAAACTTGCTGAGTGTAGTACATTTATTTAGGATTTAATGAATCTCCAAACTATGATATAACCAAATCTCAGCAAATAATAAAGTAAATAAAAGGAATGAGAGGAACACCAATTAAAATAGGATAGAAAACAGACACTCCAAGAAACATTACAATCAGTGGATTAGTAAGGGGGGTGGGCAGACCGCCCAGAGTGCCATCATGATGGGGGTGCTGGTACCTTGCTGTTCCCTCATGCCATGCTCATGCCACGCTCATGCCCTCCCTTCCCCGCCCCCGTACCTCTTTAAAATCTTCGCCAGCACGAGCCACTACTCTAGCCTGCCACTTACGCTGACCTGGCTCCCTCTGAAATTACTTCTGGGTCGCGGGGCCAGGAAGTGATGTCAGAGGGAAAGCCAATGCCAATGCAAGGGGGGCACAAGGGGGCGCCTCCCACCTTCGCTGCGCCACTGATTACAATCAGACCACATTAGTCCATATTAAAGAGTTAGCCATTAAAATAAACTACAGAATCTTATAGATAAGCTAATGTTAATATTGTAAATGTAATCCTGCCGACTGTAAGCAGACAGTGCTGCTCGTTCAGAAGGGGAAAACATGGTCGGTGTGCTTTGCATCCTACATGAAACTAACTGAATAACCTTTCAAGTTCTCAAAGTTGAACAATTTCTGTACAGACTTTTATGTTCCTAGGCTCTAATTGCTGACTTGGACTAAACAATGACATCCATCTCCGTTACAAGATGGACTCTCTGTTGCATGAGATAACAATGTGATGACCTGTTCAGTAAGAGCAGACATAATTGCTATAATATGATCTATGGCTGGCTGATGCCATTTGGATCATTGACTAGTTTACTTTTAGGGCTTTTACCTTGAGTACATGGCAGTTAAGAACAAAATTAATACTGAAATATCACATTTTCGATGGAAGAAGTTGTGTCAACTTTAAACAAGCTGCACTATTCATTCTCCAGGACTGATTATTGGGGTATATCTGCTGATATCCTGCTGCGGGTTCGGGATGCGGCTGATGAACCACAGGTTTGGTCCGACCATGTTGTTTTTTTTTGGGGGGGGGGGCGATCCGTGGAGGACTCCAAGACCTGGACTTATTCTATCTCCCAGCATCTCCAGGTGCTACAGTAGGAGTACTTTGAGACTGGAAATACAGCAGGGTGTTTGCTGGCACACAAGCTTAAGATAAAACATTTGCAAAATTATATCCCTCGGATTAAAGGCCCAAATGAGATTGAATAGCGGACCTCTAAGCAAATTGGAAAGAACATAAGAACATAAGCAGTGCCTCCGCCGGGTCAGACCATAGGTCCATCCCGCGGCGGCCCAAACAGGTCACGACCTGTCTGAATCACCAGAAGGGGCTCCCTTGCCACCTTGGTTTCTCATTGAAGTCCTGTCTTCCCATCGTAGTCCTAACCCTCCGGTCTTGCATATGCACGACCTGTTGGGTTTCTATACTTATTACCTGGTTAGCTTTCTATACCTGTGTTATATTCCAGCACCTCTCTCAGTATCCCACGATCCCTTTATCCCTCAGGAATCCGTCCAATCCCTGTTTGAATCCCTGTACCGTACTCTGCCTGATTACTTCCTCCGGTAGCGCATTCCAAGTGTCCACGACCCTTTGGGTGAAAAAAAACTTCCTTGCATTTGTTTTGAACCTATCTCCCTTCAGTTTCTCCGAATGCCCCCTCGTACTTGTTGTCCCCTTCAGTCTGAAGAATCTGTTCCTATCCACCCTCTCTATGCCCCTCATGATCTTGAAGGTCTCTATCATATCTCCCCTGAGCCTCCTTACTCAATATTTTAAAAAATCTATATGAGGCAGAAGCCCTTGCAGCTGAGGGGGATATTAGTGATTATTTGTGCCAAGCTAGACTCCCACATCTGACATAGGAGGAGGAGGCATAGTGGTTATCTAGGCCAATAGAGGAGGAGGCAACCCTAGAATCAATTAGCACCCTTCCATTAGGAAAGGCCTCCGGTTTGCATGGGTTTACTAATAGATTTTATAAATGTTTCAGAGCCCTGTTAAAGAAACCCTTAACAGAAATGTATAATAGTATAAAGGAGGGGTCTGAGCTTCCTTGGTCTTGGCCCTTGGCGGGGGTTACCTTGATTTTGAAGCCTGGTAAAGAATCGACTTGCTGTGACTCCTATCGCATGGGGACAGATTATAAAATCTTTACTGGCATCTTGGCTCAAAGATTGCAATGTTTTATTGGCCAGCTCATGAAAGATGACAAGGCAGGCAAACTTTAAACAATATAAGAAAGGTCTTTCATGTCATCTATTCAGCAAAAGCTCATAAGGCACCAGCATTGATCCTAAGAGTGGACTCAGAAAAGGCCTTTGATAGAGTCTCTTGGCCTTTTCTGTTTAAACTTTGTCCTCCTTAGGTATTAATGGCTTTCTGTACATTACTTTTTCCAATGGGAGAACCTGTTACACACGCCAATTACACCTCCACAATGGAGGATTTTTTTTTTTGTGATCTTTACTTACAGCATCAATAGCGAGCAACATGGTTGAAAATGGCTATAAACTTCTGTACCAATGGTACCTCACACCTGTACAGTTGCCTAGGATCAATTTGAAGTATTCCAGACACCTGTTGGAGACAGTGTGGTGGGCAAGTGTCCTTTGAACATATTTGGTGGACCTGTCCCAAGGTGTGTTTGTTTGGGGATAAGATTTTCTCTTTCCTGTCTGATATATGCGGGGTGATCATTGTAAGATACGGGATGTGCTTTGTTGAATATGAAATCAGTAGGCATCCCCAATAAATTCCATAAAATAATAGCAACCATTGTTGCAGCAGCTCGATTGGTATTGGCAGCAGCATGGCGCCACGTGATGATTCCAACACGCTCCTAGGATTTGCTCAAGATTGACTGTGTCTTCCGTATTTCCAAGCTGACTGCTCTGAAACATCATAGACTGTGTATGCTCTTGATTGCTGTATATAATAAAAATAACAGCTTATATACCGCAATACCGTGAAGTTCTATGTGGTTTACAAAGATTAAGCAAAGGTACAAATTGATTGACTTTAAGAGGGGAGGAAGAAAGAGGGTTAATAGGACAGGAAATCCATTTTTGAGGAGAGAGTGATCAATATATATCACCTGGCACGACTCTCAGGGAGCCCATATGTAAAATGGCATACGGTTTATATGTCTTAGCTGAACCCTCAGGGGAAAGGGGAGGGGGGTGGGAACTGTTGGGATCAACCTAGTTTTTATTGATGTGTATAGGTGCATTGTATGCTTCTCTTTGTATTTCTGTAGTTTCTTTATTTTTTCAATGAAAATGTTTTTTAAAAATTTTGATTTAAGATTTCAATAAAGGGTTTTCTGGCCACAAAGCAGTGGGGGAAGGGTAAATATTAGAGGTAGGCAATTATTGTATTGTGATTTATAGGTTGTCATTTGAAGAGAAGAAATTGTTTATTTATTTAAGCATTTATATACCACTTATAGTCTAAGTGGTTTACATTCAGGTACTCAAGCATTTTCCCCCATCTGTCCTGGCAGGCTCACAGTCTATCTAATGTACCTGGGGCAATGGGGGGATTAAGTGACTTGCCCAGGATCACAAGAAGCAGTGTGGGATTTGAACCCACAACCTCAGGGTGCTGAGGCTGTGGCTCTAACCACTACACCACACACTTTAATTATGTAGATTTTATGATATGGTTTGTTATCTTATGTATGTTGTAATTGATGTAAATATTTTATAAAGCCAACATACAGATTACAGATTTATTTAATTTTATTTAATATACCGCTATATTACAACACAATCTAAGCAGTTAACAATCATAATAAAATCCACACACTGGAAAAGAACTCCTTAAAACTGAATAGGAAAGATCCACCTAAAGGCCACCCTGACCCAAACACACAAAACTCAAGATTCTTCCATTAACTAAAAACTAAATAAGTGCCTTCCTAAACATCAACTTCCAGAAGTGAACCTGGAAAAGCTTGCAGAAATAGATGTGCTTTACGCTGTTTCCGAAAATGAGTTAAAGAGCCTTCCCCCTGTAAATATGCATGCAGAGCATTCCAAAGGGCTAGAGCTTGATTTTTTTTTTGGAAAACAATATTTTATTGATTTTATTTTTTTTAATTCTTTATTCATTTTCAAAATTACATTAAATGTATATATATATATATTCAATCACATTAACAATAAATATATCATTTTACATTCTATCATTTGTACAGTACATAAATTTTTATCCCTCCCTACCATATATTCCATAATCATATAAAAAAAATATATTAATAAAATATCCCTCACCCTACCCAAATTAATTGATACATTAAAGGGAAACATTTTCAATTAATCCTTACAAAATTTTGCTAATGGTTTCTACACATCCTGAAATACCCTCTTTGTACTGCAATAAATCTTTCCATTTTATAGATATGGCACAAAGAGTTCCACCAAAAAAGTATTTAGGCATTTGGATTAAAAGTACATTGGATGAAACAATGAAAACAAATGAAAAATTGTTATTACAAAAGGTTACGGAAATGTGTGAGCAATGGAATCCTTTACACCTTTCGTGGTGGGGGAGAGTCCAAACTATTAAAATGATGATTTTGCCTGTGATTTGTTATCAGATGGGTATGTTGCCGGTATATTTTCAAGGGTCATTTTATAAAAATTAAATAGCATTCTTTTAAAATTTATTTGGCTGGGTAAAACTCCTAGAGTGGCTTTGGTATCCCTACAAAGATCAATTTCAGAGGGAGGGGTAAATTTTCCAAACTTTTATAGGTATCATCAAGCCTATATTTTGCGCCAAGGTATGTATTGGATCCTCCCAGAACTTATGGAAAAACTCCCTGACTGGTTGTGGTTAGAATGGCAACTCATGTCCCCGTTACGTCTATGCCATGTGATCAGTATCAAAATTACAGTTTTGTTTTGTTTTTAAAAAGATGTATTACTTGTGCTCATTCAATGAGCAGAGCTGACCTCAGGAACAGTGAGAAGGTTTTGAGAACCAGATCTCAATGCTCTACAAGGCACATAGGCACACAGGCCCTGATTCTCCAAAAGTGAGTCCCGATTTTAGGCAGCTGTAGGCGTCCTACAGCTGTCTAATCAGCCAATCGGGATACATGTTTTTTAAAAAAAAATGCTCCCCAGGCAGGCCTGAAGGCGCCTCCGGGAGCCTAGGGAGACCCGCAAGACGCCTAAGCTCGCCTAAGGGCCTTAGGCGGGCCTTAGGCGAACCTAGGTGGCCCTACGCGTATCCCTAGTAGAGGAAGAAACCTTAAAATGTAGGCCAGCAAAATGCTGGTCTACATTGTAAGTAGACGCAGGCGCTATACTTATCGCGGCAAGGGATCTCTCTGCCGCTATAAGTATAGCGGGCCGCGGCCTGTCCGATTGGATGCCCCCCCCTCCGACACTACCGACCGCCCCCCCCAACACTACCAACCCCCCCCGACATTACCGATCTCCTTCCCACCCCGTACCGATCTCCCTCCCACCCTGACACTACCGATCGCTGGCAAACCCTCCTGCCAGAAGATGCCCCCCCCCGACAATATGGATCGCTAACAACCCCCAAACCTCCAAACTAACCTGTTCTTCAGGCCAGACGGTTCTTGCACGTCCAGCTGGTAGGCCCGCCTCGTCGAAATGAGGTGGGCGGGGGCGGGGGCGGGGCAGGCCCGCCCCTTCCCAGCCCATCCCGCCGAAGCCTAAGGCCTGATTGGCCCAGGCTCTAGAAGCTTGGACCAATCAGGCTTTAGGCATAGCGGGTCCGCCCATCCCCACTAAGTCTAAGGTCTGATTGGCCAATCAGGCCTTAGATTAAGTGGGAATGGGCGGACCCGCTATGCCTAAGGCCTGATTGGTCCAGGCTTCTAGAGCCTGGGCCAATCAGGCCTTAGGCTTCGGCGGGATGGGCCGGGAAGGGGCGAGCCCGCCTCATTTCGACGAGGCGGGCAAGAACCGTCTGGCCTGAAGAACAGGTTAGTTTGGAGGTTTGGGGGTTGTTAGCGCCGGGGGGGGTGCGTCTTCGGGCAGGAGGGATTGGACACCCTCCTGCCAGCGATCGGTAGTGTCGGGGTGGGAGGGGGCGGTCGGTAGTGTCGGAGGGGGGGCATCCGATCGGACAGGCCGCGGCCCGCTATACTTATAGCGGCAGAGAGATCCCTTGCCGCGATAAGTGTAGCGGGCCGTGTCTAATCTAACCCGATTCTCTAACCAGCGTCTGTAACATGGACGCCGGTTACAGAATCTGGGTTTTAGTGTAGGCCGATTCTGAATAGGATGCCTCTCCCAGGCGTCCTATACAGAATCAGGGCCTAGGTGTCTTGCGGGCCTCGCCTTCAATATAGGCGGCCTGCCTGGGGAGCATTTTTTTTTTAAAACGTGCATCCCGATTGGCTGATTAGACAGCTGTAGGACGCCTACAGCTGCCTAAAATCGGGACGCACTTTTGGAGAATCAGGGCCACATTCTCTAAATAATGCCAGTGTATTAGGTTCTGGTATGTATTAGGTGCTGGTTGGTATCCATTCTTGTTCTTTTTTCAACAACACAAGTTTTCTATCACCTCCTCTAGTGGTCAATAACCCAACACTTCAAAGTTGACAAAAACAAAAACCCCCACATCATTGAAATAACATTTTTAACTGAGTTTGGAGCATTGAGATAAAGCAGCAGATTTCTGTGTCTCAATGGCCACAAATTTAAACTTGGAAGATGAGATGTACGGTGTCTGCATCTATGAGACAAACATGGTGTTTTTTTTGTTACATAGATCTTTTTGGATCCCTGTTCGTTTACAGAAATTGGATAGTTCTAAGTCTAATAGATGCTGGCACTGTCATCTCGATGTAGGGATCATCCCCTGTTCTATTGCCCTTTGATACTTAAATTTTGGAGATCCATTTGGGATCAATTGAATGAAGTATTGGAAAATCTTGTGGCATTGACATACGATACCGTGCTATTTGGCACGTTAATGAAGGCTAAAAGTCAAATATCTTCCCGTAATAATAAATTTCTCTTTATTATGACAGGGGTTGCCATACAACTTATTTTGAGGAACTGGAAAAACTGGGATCGGTTAAATTATACTTTTTGGTGGGAATCTCTATGCCATACTTTTAAAATGGAATGTATGATGGCCATACAACAGGGACATTATAGGAAATTTATGGATGTTTGGGAGCCAATGACAAAATTCTGTAAGGAGTGATTGTTGATTTTGCCCTTGGATCATACACATCCTGGGTGGGTGGGGAGATAATTTTATTTGAGTGCAATTGTTGGATATGTAGAAAGGGGGGATGATATATGTTTTTATCATAAATATAATTTGATAGAATTGAAGTGCTGTTAAAATGTAAAATGTCTGTATAATATGTTGTACTTATTTTTGGCTTTAAAATGAATAAAGATATTTTTTTTAAAAACAAACCAACCACGTCGTTGAAATAATGTTTTTAACTGAGTTTCAAGGCATCTGCCAGCGCAGCACTGGAATCTCACTCATACTGGAGTGAACTTCCTTCTGTCAGTTGAACAAACAAACAGTTCTTTGTTCTTCTATTAGAAAACAAGCTTCAAACAGTTCCTTATACAGTCAAACCTCAGTTTGCGAGCATAATTCGTTCCAGAAGCATGCTTGCAATCCAAAGCACTCGTATATCAAAGCAAATTTCCCCATAGGAAATAATGAAAACACAAACAATTCATTCCACAACCCCAAAACTTTAATATAAAATACTATATGTGCTCGTATTGCAAGACCTCGCTCGTTTAGAACAATCACTACACTCCTGCAGCGTCAGAGAGAGAACCATCGGCTCAGTTGTGATGTGTGTATACTGTATGTACTTGTATTGCAAGACATTGCTTGTATATCAAGTTAAAATGTAATAAAATGTTTTGCTTGTCTTGCAAAACACTTGCAAACCAAGTTACTTGCACTTAGAACTGCTCTCGCTCTCGCTGGGTGTGTGTGTGGGGGGCTAACCCTACCACTACACTGAAAACTGCCGAACAGAAGGAGAACAGGAGTTTTCAGTGTATTGGTGGAATTCCTCGCCCCCCACAACCCCTCCCCCAGCAGGAGCGGGAGCAGTTCTCAGTGTATTGGTGGGGTCCCCCCCACCCCCACCCCTCAGAATGCTAATGGTAAGGCCTGCAACCACTGGAAATGCCAGCGCGCATTGATCCTGCACCCAGATGTCGGCGTGAGCTTGTCGGCAAGCCAATGTCCTGCGCGCTTTCGTCAGTGTACCACTCCTAAACACATATGCATAGTAGGAGTGGAGGAGTGGTTGAATGGTTAGAGCTGTTGCCTGAGATTGTGGGTTTTCAAGCTCAGCATCCTTCCTTGTGGCTCTGGCAAGTCACCCGACCCTCCATTGCCCAAGGTACCATAGTTAAATTGTGAGCTTCCTGGAACAGATAGGGAAAATGCTTAAGAGACTCTATCTTTGTGGTCATGGGACCTCAGTTATGGAACTCCCTTCCAAAGGAATTGAGAATTGAGTTTATTAATGAATTTTTTGAAATGTGTCTGTATTTCTGTGTTTTATTGTGTATGTATTGTATGTATTGTGTATGTATTGTGAACCGCTTTGAACCTTTTATGGTTTAGCGGTATACAAAAAATAAATTATTATTATTATCTGCTTTGTATAAAGCAGAGTATAAATAATTTTTTTAAACCCTATAAACTATTTAGAAACTTTTTAAATCACATCTGTTTTTCTCAGGCATTTTTATAAATTAAAACAGAAATTTTAGGGCTCCTTTTACAAAGGTACGTTAGGGCCTTAACGCGCGGAGTAACGCACGCTAAAAGGCCGTGTGCTAACCACTACCGCCTCCTCTTGAGCAGGTGGTAGTTTTTCAGCTAGCATGTGCTATAGTAGGAGCTAATCTGGTGCGTGCGCTATAAACGCTAGCGCACCTTTCTTAAAGGAGCCCTAAGTCATTGTTCAGGTTTTAGAATATGGTATGTCTTGAAGAGTAGTATGTTTTAATGTTATATCTAGTCTATGTACGGTATATATGTTGTAAACCACTTAGATTTCTAGATATATAAGACATTTTTAAATAAATAAATAAATAAACACATACCTGCTTACTGTTCAGTGTATTGTAAATTGCTTCGAAATCTGTGGAAGTATCTGTATATATAAAATCGGAGGTATGTATGTGTGTGTGTATGTGCCGCGATCACGCAAAAACGGCTTGACCGATTTGAACGAAACTTGGTATGCAGATCCCTCACTACCTGGGCTGATATGTTCTGGGGGTCTCGTGGCCCACCTGCACACGTGGGAAGGGTGGGTTCACCCAAGAATGTATATGTTCTTGCTCCTGGAGGTGAAACTAAAAATGTTGTTTATAATCAATTTTTGTGTTAGTTGAATTGTATTCATTTTGTCAAATATTTCACATTATACTTTGAATATTTTACTTTTTATAAAGCTGTAACAAAATTATTTCATTCACCACTATAAAGTATCTTTATTTAAATCCATTTACAGTGTTATTGCTATAATTAAATACCCGTGCAACGCCGGGGCATCAGCTAGTATCAAATAAAAATAAACAGATCATGTGCAAATAGTCCTTTTATATATATATGTCAGTGTGCAATTTGTAAGAGCCCGTTTCCATGTGCAAATCATGCTTTACACCAGGGGTGTCCAACCTTTTGGCTTCACTGGGCCACACTGGCCGAAAAAAATGTTTCCGGGTGTGAACGCTGCAGCAAGACACAGGAGGGAGCCGGCAAGATGGTAAACACCTGGGGGCAGTAGAGGAAAACACTGCATAACCCTTGACCAGGGCCGCACAAAATACTTCATGGGGCCGCATGGGGCCCTCGGGCCACAGGTTAGACACCCCTGCTTCACACTATAGACTAGTTTATTAAACTAACCCCATGAATGGAACAGGCTATTCTTCAACAGGGCAATATAATTTGTTGAGAACAAAGTATCAGAAAAATTCACTACCGGCTATAATTTTTCAAACTGAGAGTCTATAAATCAACCACCATCAATCATAAAGTTGTTTGTTCACCAAAAGCGTATTTCTCCTTTAACGATCCATCTATAGTACTTTTGAAATATGGAGCATGTAGACAATTCACAACTTAATGATGTTTTCAATTATTTCTAGGCCGACTTACGTGAGTGTGACTAATTCTCCTCAGATGATGTGTCTTCCTGCAGAACACTGAGTAAAAATATTTGACTTATGTTATTTATCATTGGAGTAATGGTGAGACTGTAATATTGTCAGGTGTGATCAAAAATGAATGCATAGTCAAGGACACACTTTGTAAAGCTCTTGCAAGGGCATCAAAATCTGTCTTGTATGAGATAGATACCTTATAACTAATCTGTATTCCCAAACTATTTTTGTGATCTACTTATATTGGGTAGTTTTTTTGTATTCTTAAGACCTTCTCAAAGCCTAAGGCAATAAATAAATCCAAACATTGGAACTCCATATGGCAAACACTGTGACCTCTACAAAATTCACAGGTGCAGTAAATTGCCATTGAGCAGAGCTGAATATCCAGTCCAACTATTTGTTTTCTAGCATGAGAAAAATACAAAAGCCCTAACATCTTTAGAAAATTGGCCAATTACATATAACAGAGTGATGCGTGTGAAACCCTTATTTCAAAAGGTTGTTTTTTTTCTTTCTCCCCCTGTGATAAACTTTTATTATTCAGTTTCTCAAGGTTCCAGAAAATCAGTACTAATTATTGACAAACAGTTGAAAGAAAGGCCACTCTACAGAGACGTGAAAGTTTATAATTTATAGTGAAATTAAGTTTAGAAGGATATTTTTAAACTAGTCTTTAAGCCCGTTACATTAACGGGTGCTAGAATAGATGTGTTCTTTCTTTCTCTCTCTCTCCTTGGGCGCTTTCTGTCTGTCTGTCTTTCTTTCTTTCTTTCTCTCTCTCTCTCTCTCCTTGGCCGCTTTCTGTCTGTCTTTCTTTTGTTGCTGTCTCTCTCCTTGGCCGCTGTATGTCTGTCTGTCTTTCTTTCTCTTTCTCTCCTTGACCGCTTTCTGTCTGTCTTTCTTTTGTTGCTGTCTCTCTCCTTTGCCGCTCCATGTCTTTTTTTTCTGTGTGTCTCTCTCTCCTTGACCGCTGTCTGTTTTTGGTTTGTTTGTTTTTCTTTCAATCTCTCTCCCTGGCCCCCTGTCCTGTGTGAGTCTTTCACTCCCACCTACCTGTGTTTTAGTGTGTGTGTCTCTATTTTTGTCAGTCTGTCAATATCCCTGCCCACTTTCCCACCTACCTTTTTATTTTATCACGCATTGTGTTGGAAAGGGCAACCGGCACACAGGAAAGTTAAACCGCCTTGTAACTCCCAATGTGCGCCGCACGCGCCGAATGTGCATGCGCCAAACGCTCCAACATATCTCTGCCAGCCACGGAGCTATAGACGCACAGAGCCACGAAGACTGAAGTGCACATGCGCGCTAAGGGTATTATTATATAGGATAGGAGATGAGATTTCATGTACTACCTTTCTGTGGCTACAATCAAAGCAGTTTACATATTACATACAGGGACTTATTTTGTCCCTGGAGCAACGGAGGATTAAGTGACTTGCCCAGAGTCACAGAGAGCTGCATAAGGGATTGAACCCTGTTCTGTTTGTTTTGAGCTTTGTGTTACTATTGTTATTTAAAATGTAATACAACAAAGTTCAGCAAAAGGCACTGTACTTAGGATGGAAAAGTCAAGTGTATAAATGTAAAATGAGGAATGACTTTTTTTTTTTTTGTAAATCTTTATTAATTTTCAGAACTTATACAAAGTGCAAACAATTATACAATCAGATAAATACATATAACAGCACTTATATTCGAACAATTACTACACAAAGTACTTTACTCCGCCCCTTCCCCCTTCCCTCCCTCTCTGGATGTGTGTAGAAATCATCTAGGAATTAAAGGTTAATCAATTGATCAGTCATTTGTTTAACAAATGCCTCTAATGGACCCCATATTTCTTTAAACCTTTTAATATTTCCCATTTGTTCTGCATTCATTCTTTCATACCTATAGTACAAACAGAGTGTTTCCCACCAAAAAGACAAATTTAATCTATCCCAGTTCTTCCATTTTCTGGTTATCAATTGCATGGCAACCCCTGTCATAATCAAAAGAAATCTACTTTTATGGGTGTCTATTGGGCTCTTACATTTCAACAATGTCCCCAAAAGGACCACATCATAGGACAACGGTATAGAGACACCTAGGGCTCCTTTTACTAAGCTGCGATAGCATTTGTAGCGCTCGCAGGATTTTAGCGCACGCTAAACCCATGCTATGCGGCTAGAACTAATGCCAGCTCAATGCTGGCGTTAAGGTCTAGCGCGCGGGGCAATTCAGCGCGCGCTAAGCGCGTGCTAAAACCACTATCGCAGCTTAGTAAAAGGAGCCCCTAGTATCATATTGATTTTCCTCCATATTGATTTCCCAAAAATTGAGCATCAAGGGACAATAAAATAACAAATGATCTAGTACAGTGTTCTTCAACCTTTTTACACCTATGGACCGGCGGAAATAAAATAATTATTTCGTGGACCGGCAAATTAATAAGACTGAAATTTTTTAAAACTCCATTGCCGCCCCATCCCCGCGAGCTCGGTCCCATTAACCATCTGATCCCATCCGCACAAGCCTCAAATAGTTATGATTTTATAGTGAACATATTTTATTAAAGTATAAAAAGAAACAATATTCTGTACAATTGTCATTTTATAAATATAAATAATACAGGGAAAGGATCAACAAAACCCCCGTCTCCCCTCCCCTTCACATATATCCCCTCTACTATCAAGAAAACTGAATAAGCCAAATTATTATAGAATGCTACACAAATATCATGCTAACAGAATACCACAGTCACACATGGCAGGAATGGTGTTAGGGGAGTGGAACTAGGACAACTGCCTCCTGGTCAGAGAGAGCCCTAAACCAGCTGGAAGCTAAAGACGCACTGCCTGGGCTTTGCACTCCCCAGTTATGTCTAACATCAGCTCTAGCAGGATACATATTTTAAATCTGATATATTCTAATCACAAAATAGAAATAAAATTATTTTTTTCTACCTTTTGTCGTCTCTGGTTTCTGCTTTCATCTTCTTTTCACTCTCTTCCATCCAGCGTCTGCCCTCTGTCTCTTCAATCCAGCATCTGCCTCTTCCATCCACTGTCTGCCCTCTACCCCTCCCCCTTCCATATGGTATCTGCGTTCTTTCTATGCCCCTCTCTCCTACACCAGATCTAGCATCTTTGTCCCTCTTTCCTTATTTTTCATCTGATCCCCCTTCCCAGCATCAATCTCTTTCTACTTTGTCATTCCTCTGTCTCTCCCCTTTCCCTCATCTGATCTCTCCATTCCATCCTGACTCCTTCCCCTCCTCTAATCTCCCTGCCAGCTGTTTCCTTCCAATGTTCCTCCTCCCCTGTCCAGCAGTACCTTCTCCCTTTCTTCCTCCCCTTATCCAACAGTAATTCTCATCCCTTCCCCTTCTCCCCTGTCAGCAGTAGCCCCTTCCCCTCCCTTGTCCAGGAGTACCCCTTCTCCCTTTCCTCCTCCCCTTATCCAACAGCAATTCTCATCCCTTCCCTTCCCCTTCTCCCCTGTCAGCAGTAGCCCCTTCTCCTCCCTTGTCCAGGAGTACCTCTTCTCCCTTTCTTCCTCCCCTTATCTAACAGCAATTCTCGTCCCTTCCCTTCCCCTTCTCCCCTGTCAGTAGTAGCCCCTTCCCCTCCCTTGTCCAGGAGTACCCCTTCTCCCTTTCCTCCTCCCCTTATCCAACAGCAATTCTCATCCCTTCCCTTCCCCTTCTCCTCCCTTGTCCAGGAGTACCTCTTCTCCCTTTCTTCCTCCCCTTATCCAACAGCAATTCTCATCCCTTCCCTTTCCCTTCTCCCCTGTCAGCAGTAGCCCCTTCCCCTCCCTTGTCCAGGAGCACCCCTACTCCCTTCCTTCCTTCCCTCTCCAGCAAATGCTTCCTCTATGTAGGCTAGCGGCAGCTTTGTGTGCTTTTAACTTCGGCACACAGCTGCCCCTAGGCAGTATTTTAGCCGCGGTTTCATGAGGCAGCCTTGGGGCCTTTGGCAGGCCGGCCCGCTTTGATGATGCGATGTGGGCCGGCCTATCAAAGGCCCCAAGGCTGCCTCATGAAACCGCGGCTAAAATACTGCCTAGGGGCAGCTGTGTGCCGAAGTTAAAAGCATACAAAGCTGCCCCTACTTGTCTGGGGGTGCGGAGACATACGTAGCAGGAGTAGGAGGTGGAAGGCAGGAGTGTCGGCATAGTGACGGCAACAGGAAGTTGCACGTCAGCTAACGCCGGCACTTTTTGCTGTGGCTGGGGACCCGAATCCTTCGCGAACCGGCAACATTTTTTTGCGGACCGGCACCAGTCCGCGGACCGGCAGTTGAAGAACTGTGATCTAGTGTCCCTGTTTCAAGGTGACAGTGCCAGCATCTATTAGACTTTGAACTATCCAACTTTTGTCAACGAACTGGGGTCCAAAAAATTCAATATAACAAAAAAAAACCCAAGTTTGTCTCATAGATGCCGATGCTGTACATCTCATTCTCCAAGTCCAAATCCGTGGCCATTGTGTAGCAGAAATATGCTACTTTATTTCTATACTCAAAAATATCTTTTAAGCTTGTTTTAGGGGGTTTTTTAACCAAATATTCAGATATTAATTTATACCACTTAGCGGCCTGATGCCCTTGAAAATCTGTCTGGAAACACAGGCCCGGCAAGCTATACTGATTTTTTTAAGTTGCGCCAATGAGGGAACCCTTTCTGAATGGCCTGTTTCATCTGTAACCATTTATAAGCTTGAGACTTTGATATGACAAATGATTGTTGCAATTGTAATAAATTTACTATTTTCCCATTTGAAATTACATCATCTAAAGTACGTATGCCTGCCTGCAACCAATGTTTTCAGAGGATTTTAGACTCTCCGATTTGTATTTTGGAGATTAACCATAGGGACTGACACATAGATTGTTGTACTGGATCAGGAGTTAAGGTATTGATAAATTTTTTTGTATTCCAGGTGGAATCCGCTATAATAATTTCCTTAGTGCGTATACACACTTCAAAGTTGGTGGGTCCTTGATCCATGGCACCATGCCCTGTCTTAGCTGATTTCTTGATCTCCGATGCTGCTGTGCTTTCCGGCTTCCCGACCCTGTTCCTCCAAAACTGGAGATGGGGGAAACAGAAGAAGCAAAGCCGGCATGCACAGTGTTAGAGCCCCCGGAGTATGGCCAAAGTCGCTTCCTTGCTAGGGTGGCATTGAAGTAAGATAGGGCAGGGAGGGAGGCTTCAATTCGCTGCTCCTGCTTGCTTCGGGCCTTCCTCGCTGCCTGGTCCTGCCTTCGCGGAAACAGAAAGTAGGTGGGAACCCACAGCGACGAAGGACCGAAGCAAGCAGGAGCAGCAAATTGTGAATGCTGCGCTGCCGACGGTTGTATGAGACCCGGGGTGGGGGAATGAGATACACTGCCGATGGCTTTGTGAGACCATGTGTGTGTGTGTGGGGGGGGGGAAATGCTGCCAATGGCTGTGTGAGACCGCGATGGGAATGCTGCAGCAGCACCCTTTTGGGGAGACAGAGGGAATGATGGAGAAGGAAGACCAGGGAAGGGGGGGAGAGAAATGCTGCTGTTGCACAGGGGGAAGATAAAAGGAAGGGAGAAGGGCGACCGTTGGACAGGGGGAGCAGGGAAGGTGTGCTGCTGGACAGGGGGGGGAGGTCAAAGGAAGGGAGAAGGGACACTGCTGGGCAGGGGGAGCAGGGAAGGGTTCCTACTGGACAGGGGGGATAGACAGAAAGAAATAAATACAGAGAAACAGTAGGCAGGAAAGACAGACAGGAAGAGAAGACAGAAATAAAGACAGACATAAAGAAAGAAAGGGAGCAGGGAGAGAGAAATAAAGATAGACATTCAGAAAGAAAGAAATGCCTAAGTCTACACATCTACTCTAGTACCCGTTAATGTAACGCACAGGTGTCGAAGTCGGTCCTCGAGGGCCGCAATCCAGTCGGGTTTTCAGAATTTCCCCAATGAATATGCATTGAAAGCAGTGCATGCACATAGATCTCATGCATATTCATTGGGGAAATCTTGAAAACCCGACTGGATTGCGGCCCTCGAGGATCGACTTTGACACCCCTGAATTGTAATGGGCTAAAAAACTAGTAAAGAATAATATTGTCCTTGTATATTCGAGGAAGCTTGATACTCAAAATATGGTTAAGACGAAATGGGGCCATAAGATGACTTTCCAATATCAGCCAATCCGGTAGATTCTCCATGAGTTCAGGAAGGATCCAATAGCGCACCTTAGTAAAAGAGGGCCTTGGGGAAAGTGCACACAAACCAAACAGTTTTAAGCTGTTTTCTAATATTTATGAAGCAGATGTCATTTAATATAAGAATATAAGAATTGCTGCTGCTGGGTCAGACCAGCGGTCCATCGTGCTCATCAATCCGCTCATGCGGCGGCTCCCAGGTCAAAGACAAGTGCTCAGCCTCACCTGCATATGTTCCAGTTTAGCAGGAACTTGTCCAACTTTGTCTTAAATCCCTTGATGGTGTTTTCCCCTATAACAGCTTCCGGAAGAGCATTCCAGTTTTCTGCCACTCTCTCGGTGAAGAACTTCCTTACATTTGTACGGAATCTATCCCTTTTCAACTTCAGAGAGTGCCCTCTCGTTCTCCCTACCTTGGAGAGGATGAACAATCTGTCTTTATCTGCTAAGTCTATTCCCTTCAGTATATTCTATACAACTGGAGGACTTTAGTTTTCTTAAAATATATGAGGGGATGCTGAAACATTCTCAGCCCAACCAACCAACTTCTTAAATTCTGAGCGTTATTTTGCCGCTGTACAGATCCATGGTGAGACCTCACTTGGAGTATTGTGTTCAATTCTGGAGACCACACTACCGGAAAGATGTGCTGAGAATTGAGTCGGTCCAGCAAATGGCCACCAGGATGGTCTTGGGGCTCTATGAGGAACGACTAAATAAATTGCAGCTGTACTCACTTGAGAAACGAAGAGAGAGGGGAGACATGATTGAGACGTTTAAGTATATCACGGGCTGTATCGAGGCAGAAGATGATGTCTTCTGTCTTATAGGACCTTCGAACATCAGAGGACATCCGCTGAAAATCAGAGGAGGGAAGTTTCATGGTGATTCCAGAAAGTACTTCTTCACCGAAAGAGTGGTCGATCATTGGAACGAACTCCCCCTGCAGGTGATTGAGGCCAACAGCGTGTCAGACTTTAAAAGAAAATGGGATATTCAAGTGGGATCTCTAGGGGAGTAAAGTCAGGGGGGTGGGTCATTAGAATGGGCAGACTTGATGGGCTATGGCCCTTTTCTGCCGTCATTTTCTATGTTTCTATATTTCTATGTTTCTACCTGAAAAGAGTGTTTATCTTATTTCATGAGATTCTCTGTTTTGACTTCGTTTGAGATCATTGATTGAACCCTATCCACGTCATTCTCTTCTTGGCTGGGCTGAGAAATTTTCAGCAACCCCTTGTACTTCAGTCCTGAACCTTGAACACTTCATCGTTCTTCTGCCTCTCTCATATTGAACCGAGTTTCTGCTTCAAGCTCTAACTTTCCATTGTTCTGATTCATTTGCATACAATGAGCCATTTGGGGGTGATTTAATAAACAGACACGGTATGGTTTATGGTATATTTATTGGGAGGTTACGCCCCTTTCTACTGAACAGACAGCTTTGGTATTCTTTTCTTCTTCTGCCACATCCCATATAATTGCTTGCTAGATAACAGCGACTGTGGGAATTTTCCATCTTTCCAAAGACTTTTTTTTTTTTAGATTCAGCTTCTTCTCCCACATACTTAACAGTAAAAAGCAGGTTCCTGCTAATAATAGCTTTTACTTCATTTCTGTGCCATTTCAGCGAAAAAGTCTCAAACTTTTTCCTCATTATGTAGGCATATTTTACTTGTGAGTTTCATTTTGTTCACTTTTCCGATGCCCTGGACTAGAAATACCGGATTTAACATTTATAATGCGTCGCTTAGTTTAAAAGGTGCTTTGCTGCCTCCAAGTGGTTCATACTTAAAAGTACAACAAAAATTCAACATTTCAAAGGGAGGAATCAGGCATTGTGATGAATGTTTTAAATTATGTTCCCTCTAAGCTGAGCAGGAGTCCTCCACCCACAGTCTCACCAATAGAGGGTGCTGTTTTACTGTCACATTTTTCAATTGTGAGGGACAGGCAAGTTCTGCAGGACTCCAGGGAACATACCTGTCCTTAGCGACTGAAAATATTCCACCCCCTAGTGGTAGCAATGCAGCTGGAGGACACCTGCTCAGCTTAGAGGGAACATATATCCGTATATCCCCCGAGGACATGTCCAGGAGTCCAGACGGCTTTTCAAAACCGGGCACTTTGAAAAGCTTCCGATGTCGGGACAGCATCCGCGAACGCACGGATGCAACGCGTGACATTATTGTGTCGCGTGCGCTTGACATCATCGCATCACATCCGCGCATGTGCAGATGCAGCCCCGATGAACGAACAGGTTAAGGGGGTGGGGTAGGGACGGGATGGCATACAATGCAGGTGGAACTGGGCGGGCATGGCCATGGCCCCGGATTTTCCTTTGGGAAAATCTGGTAACCCTATTCAAAACCCTGGAGAAACAAAAAATCATTTCAAAGACCGCTCACATTCTTTTTGAAGAACTAAAATGCTAAATAAGAACAGTAACACAAAAAAATGGGAGAGTGTGGCGTAGTGGTTAGAGCTACAGCCTCGGCACCCTGAGGTTGTGGGTTCAAACCCTGTGCTGCACCATATGATCCTGGGCATGTCACTTACCCCTTCTTTTACTAAGGTGTGCTAACCAATTAGCGCGTGCTAAATGCTAACATGCCCATAGAATAACATGCACGCGTTAGCGTTTAGCGTGCATTAATCGGTTAGCGCACCTTAGTAAAAGAGGGCCTAAATCCTCTACTACCCCAGGTGCATTAGCTACATTGTGAGCCCACCAAGATAGAAAGAAGCCCCCAGGAATGATTAGTGGGGGGCTGGCGTAAAGGGGGGGGCTCCGGGGGTGTCTGAGGCAGGATAGGACAAGAGGGCCAGGCAGGGATAGGCAGAGGGGACAACTTTAAAAAGGGACTCCCCCGGCGCAGCCATTTCTTGAAGTACCTGTATGTAAACCGCTTTGGATGTGGCTGTAAAACTACAAAAAAATCAGTATACAAGTCCCAATCCCTTTCCCTAAACAGCATGTAAATTAGCACATAACTACTGCATTGGCATTACAGTTATCATACACAAATCACATACTAACTGCTTAGCCTGGAACGGGCATGGACTATGATTTGCAGCTAGCACATAGTAATATAACTGCACATTAAGGGACCCATTTACTAAAGTGTGGTAAAGATTTGCACTTACTGTGCTTTAGCTGCAAAAATTAATGCACAATTGTAAGGAATATATAGGGCTCCTTTTACAAAGGCGCGCTAGGGCCTTAACGCGCGGAATAACACACGCTAAAATGCCGCGTGCGCTAGCCGCTTCCGCCTCCTTTTGAGCAGGCGGTAGTTTTTTGGCTAGCACATGCTATAGCGTGCGCTAATCCGGTGTGTGCATTAAAACCCGTAGTGCACAGTCCCCTCTTGGAAAGACTGCTGGGCCGGATGACTTTCGGAATTCTATCGGAGTTCTATTCGGAGTTCTATCGGATGCTACAACCAGACATTATGCCAACACTAGTACGTATATTTAATCAGCTGGTGGAAGAAGGGTCCCTTCCTCCCTCGCTGCAGATGGCTCAGATCATGGCGCTACTTAAACCATGGAAGGATCCCCTCTCTCCTTCATATTGGCCTATCTCTTTATTGCCAGTTGAGGCCAAATTTTTTGCTAAATTATTGGCTAATCACCTTGCTCGGGTTCTACCTCTGTCGATTGTGGAACCACAGATGGGATTTGTTAAGGGTCGGACTTTGCCTCGGAATCTACGTACTGTACTATTTTGACATCTTTAGAGTGTGTGGAGCGGGAACGTATTCCACCCTTACTTGTCAGCTTCGATGCCAATAAGGCTTTCGACAGAGTGGAGTGGGCCTATTTGTTTAGTACTTTACAGCATTATGGCTTGGGGGGATTTTTCAGTAGAGCGGTGGGAGCATTATATAGCCAGCCTCAGGCTACAGTATTTGTAAATAGGGTTCAGTCCTCGGCCTATCCTATTTGAAGGGGTACCCAGCAAGGCTGCCCTCTTTCACCCCTTCTTTTTGTGTTATCCTTGGACCCTTTGGTGCAGGAAATTACATCAAATCTGGAGGTAAGAGGGGTGTGAATAAGGGGGCGCGAGTTTAAAAATTTCAGCCTTCGCAGACGATTTATTGGTACATTTAACTACGCCTTGGGATTCCTTTCTGGTTCTTTTATCGCTCTTTGAGGAATATGGGGATTTTTCTGGTTTACGATTCAGCTACGATAAATCATTGGGTATGGCGACCGCAGCCTCCGTTCGACTGGACTGGCCTGACGACTTTCCATTGCACTGGGTTGAGGGCTCGTTCCAGTACTTGGGGGTCTTGCTCACTTCTTCTGTCTGGTCTCTTTATGAGGCCAATGTGGATGCTTTACTGGCCACGATGAAGCACTGTCTGGCTCAGTGGCTGCATCTTCCTATTTCCTTTTATGGCAGGGCTCAATTATATAAAATGATTATTTTTCCTTCGATGGCTCTACATGCTTCTGCTGCTGCCTCTCCGTATCCATAGGGGAGATGTTCAAGAGCTGCATCGGTTGCTTGGCCGCTTTCTTTGACAGGGTAAGAAGTCTAAGATCTCCTTTACCTTCTTGTTTGGGCCTTGGTGACATGGGGATTTGGGACTCCGGGATATTGACAAATACAACGTGGCATGCTTACTTCGCTATTTGGGGGACTGGTATTTGCAGAGTAAGGCTTATACTTTTCTGGCTTTCGAATCTGCTTTTATTCACCCATGACATCTTCTTTCTTTGATTCAGATACCGGCAAGATTGTTGCCCTCTGCATTGAAATTGAGTGTTCTACTTCGATCATGGCACATTTTGCTGGAAGGAGCTGGTCAGTTTGCTAGGGGGGATCTCAGGGAGTCTGATCAGTTACCTATTAAGGCAATCCCCAATTTTCTACTGGACTTGATAACCCCAATTTTGTACTTTGGACTCGGCAGGTGTTGCTCCTTCTTGAACATCTCCTGGATTTTGAGGGAAACATCAAATCTTGGGTGTCCTTTCCTGAATTATACCACTCTGGTCTTGGCGGAGTATTTGCTTACAAATAGATCCATTATTATATAGGTTCCTTGTCAGTGGATGGATTGAAGTTTCAGCTGGGTCATAAGATATGCACCTTTTTTAAACAATTTCAAGATGATGGGATATTAGTGGCTTTGTTGTATGGCACTCTGAGCATCGAGCTCCCCCCCCACCCCCCAAGTCCTACAACCTGTTGGGCCAGAGGTGGGGAAGGGATTTGGGTGTGCCTGTTGCTTCTATCGATTTTGCATCCCTCATTAATTTCTCTTAACGCAGAACGGAGGGAATGCCAATTTCGAGTGATTTATAGAGCCTATTTCTCTCAGGAGCAAGTACATAAGGCGGGAGGGATCTCTTCCCCGATATGCCCCAAGTGCCATGCTTTTTGGGCTTGCCCGAAGGTTAAGGGGTTTTGGAGGGCTATCCTTAGATTTTTGGAGGGGCTCTTTGGCCAATCTCTTCCGCTGTCCCTGGCTGGCTTTCTTCTGGATCGTTTTGAATCATTTCGTATATCCAACAGGGAACATCGGATTCTGATGCGGCGGGCGGCAGTGCTGGGTAAGAAGATAATTCTCTCTGTTTGGATGCAATCGGCCACAACTGCTTTCTGGGCCTGGCGCAATCGTTTCCATGGGTTGATGACCCTGGAACAAAGGCATGCCTGTATCACGTTCAAGCGGAAATGCGTTTTCCTGCATATCTGGGATGCTTATATACAGTTTTTGTCTCTTGGGCTCAGAGCTTCGTCCGGAATTCCTTCTAATTTGGGGATATTTCTCTTCTTTTCTTCTTTCTTGGCTTTCTGGTACTCACCAGGGTGTGTTTGTTGGGGGTGTACAGCAGTGTGTGGCTGTGGTGTTGAATGGTCTGAACAACATGGGGGAGGAGGATTAGGGGGGATCATCGCAGGGGGAAGGATTTTTTGTAATGTCCATGTTTAGGGGGGGATAGCTGATCATTGGCTGTTGGAGAGTATCAGAGTATAGCTCTCTGATGGGTGTCTAAGCTGCATTTTCTTATTGTAGGGATTGGGGGTTTGGGTCTTAGGGGAGGTTCTTTCTCCACTTTGTTGGTTTCGAAACGCATGTTGCAAGCTGTTCCCCTTGAGCTATTTTTCTTTATTAAGGGCCTCTATTCAGTTTGGGTGTCTGGGGAACAGGGTGAAGAGGCTATGGGGGGAAATAGGGGGGTTACCTTGGGGGAGGGATTTAGTTGTTAGACTCGGGGGGGGGGGGTGGAATTGGGGATGGATTGCAATGGAGGAGGGTGTATACTTCTTTTGGGAAAAAAGAAATTTGTTGATGACTGCCCTTCAGTGATATATTCTGCTCTCCTATGTTGCACTTGATGTGAGTTTTATACTGTGCTTTGCTATTCCTGTTGTTGTTTGTCATTATTAACAAAAAAAAAATTGTTGTTGTTTGAGATTATTAACAAAAAAAAAAATGATTTGAACTAAAAACTCATTATTTTAATTGATTTATTGTAAATTTGCTGATATCTTTGATGTATAATTTTTAAATAATGTTATCTGCTTAGATGTACCTATCCACTTAGAACCTGACTGGTGATTAGAGTGGGCTATAAATGTTATATAGAATAGAATTTTTGAAAGAAAAAAAAAAAAAAAAGACATTTTGCAGTTTCAGAAATGACCCGATTTTTGGGCGCACTTCATAAATCATCCATACTCGGACTTAGGTGTCATATCAAAAATGGCCCTCTAAGGGCTCCTTTTCAAAGCCGCGCTAGCGGTTTAACGTGTGTAATAGCGCACGCTAAACCACCGGCCGCACTAGCCGCTACCAACTCCTCTTGAGCAGGCGGTATTTTTTCGGCCAGCAAGTGGGGGTTAGCGCGTGATGAAACGTCACGCGCGTTAAACCCGCTAATGCGCCTTCGCAAAAGGAGCCCTAAATCTTTTTATTTTTTTTCCAAGTTGGATTTCCAAAACTCTAAGGCCCCCCTTTTATCAAGCTGTGTAAGGGTTTGTTTGTTTTATCACAGACCACTGCAGTATCAGCTCTGACACTCATAGGAATTCTACGAGTGTCAGAGCTTTTACCGCAGCGGCTGGCGATTAAAACAAAACAAAACCCTAATGCGGCTTGATAAAAAGGGGGGCCTAAGTTATTGAGCACACAAGATCTCTGAACTGTCCAGGGCCCTGAAATTTCAGACCTTCAAGCACCAGACTGAAATCAGCAGAGAAGACAGATGAAAGTATGAGGTTCAGCTCTCCTGCTGCCTGGAGGGAAACAGAAGAGGATTCATTTATTTATGGCAAGCATGAGAAGTCAGCTGTGGAGGAAGTAAGACGGTGCTAAAGATCCTGAACCTAAGGGAATTTGAAAGAAGTAAATCCTGCCATGTGAGTACAATCAAAACTGGACCTGTACTCTGCAGCAGGAGTCTTCATAAAATGATTTTTTTTTAATTATTTGGTTCCATGTGAGAGGAAAGGGGAAAAAATGTGAAACAGAAATAGTGTGATGGCCATAAATCATATCTGGGACTGTATTACATTAATAACAGTAATTAAAAAACAAACAAGCACCTGGGTTTCAAAGTCTCAGAAATAACTAAAAATTACACCCACCCTCAATTTTAGTTATTTCTGAAAATATTATATGGGAGGGAGGGGGTGTGGAGTAATTTTATTATGATACAATATATGTATGATTAATAAGTGTTATTAAAGTATATATGAATGTATATTTAAATTACTTGTTGAAGGTTTAAAAATGAATAAAGATTAAAAAAAAAAAAAAAGTCTCTGGGGCAGGTATTTATTTATATTTGTGGGGACTGCATTTGACAGAGTCTGAGAGGAAATGTGAACAATCCTGTGGGTTCTCTTATCTTTTTTTCTTTTTTAAAAAATCTTTATTACATTTCCAAACTCTGCTGAGTTTGAAAGTAGCTTTGGAAACTACAACAGGGTCAGGGTAGGGGCGGGAAGTCAGTGCTACAGATGGGGATCTACTCTCCCAGAAGAATGAAAGCGAAAAAGTATGGAAGAAGAGGGCAGAAATCTCCCATCTACACAAACCCCCTCCCCCCCCCCCCCCCCCCCACACACACTTACACGAACCTTTGAGAAAGCCTTTTGGGCAAAACGGGTTTTGTCGGGGCATGCCAGAGACACTGCATTAAAACGATAAGTAAAAATAATTTATGCTGTCTACTAGTTTTTATTTCTGGATCAATAAGTAAATAGACAATCTACACCACACAAGGAGGCAATGAAATGAGCTGAAGCCAGACGTACAGTTGTTGGATGCTTTGACATTAATGACTTTGAAAGCCTTGTTGCCATCCTGGTGTTGAATCCGAGCAGTGAGGATTTCGGTCGCTGTGGGTTGTTTCCATTTGTCCTCAGTTTTTCATCTTCTGCACCTTTTACTGCACCCTACCCCATCCCAAGCATTCTAGGTGGGCATTCGTATGCCTGGAATAAACTACCTGAGTTAGTCCGCCATGCTCCTCCCATTCCTTTGTTTAAAAGCAAACTGGAAACCCGCTTTTTTATGTCGCTTTCAATCTGTAACCCTACTTCCCATTTCCTTAGCAGCCAGTAGATTAACCATTCCCCCTAACTGTATCCTTGGCATCCTGTTTGTCTGTCTTGTCTTTTTAGATTGTAAGCTCCTTCAAGCAGGGACTGTGTCTTTCGTGACTGATAGCGCTATAGGAATAATTAATAGGAGTAGCAGCATCCTATTCTGTTGCCTGCAATAATACACATACGTATCAAGTCTATGCCTACCCCCTTCTCTCTAGGACTCATGTTTCTATACTTTTTGTTAGCCAAGATTCGTTGTGTTCATTTGTCCTAAGCCTTTCATTTTTTTTTTTTTCAGCTATAAAAGAGCAGCCAGTAAACAAGTTGTAGGTGATAAGCTTTCTACTGGACTAATTTAGGAGTCAAAGTTCACTTTACTGGTTGCACAATGCAGAAAGGGGTTGCGTGTAAGAGTTAACTGATGCAGTACAAATGGCCACATTCTGCTTGCTGATCTGGCCCGGCAGGCTTATTGCACGGAGCCACATGCTGCTCTTTGGGCTCTCTGTCTTCGTCCTTTTCTGCCTCTCTGCCTGGGCTGCACCAGGGAACAACACAGAAGAGGCAGGGAGCCCGTTTCTTCATTTCCTCACTAGATACGGCCGGCGCTATAGCCCTGGCAGTCTGGAGTTCCAGAAGAGAGAGCATTTCTTTCAGGTAGGATGAAAGGGCTGGCTAGGGCAGGGACCAAGAGAGAGAGAATGGAAAAGGAGGAGGTTATGTACCTGTGGCAGGGGGAGGTCCAAGTCCATTCAAGAGACAGTTCTTGCTCAGCAGAGCTTACCATCTAATCAAACTGACAAGCAGGACAAGAGGGTTAGGGAGTTTCTCAGGCTTTACAATGAGAAAAAAGCATGCTCAAAAACTTTGGAATAGTCTTCATACCGAATTAAAGAAAGTTTCTTAATGTTAGATCTTATGAAACACTTTTAAAACTCATTATTTTAATTGATTTATTGTAAATTTGCTGAGAACTATGATGTATTATTTTTAAAAATATTGTTATCTGCATAGATGTACCTTTTTTAAATATTGCTATCCACCTAGAATCTGATTTGAGATTAGAGTGGGCTATAAATGTTATATAGAATAGAATAGAATTTTTGAAAAAAAAAAGAAGAAGACATTTTGTAGTTTCATAAATGGTCATTTTCTCTACCTGATTTTTAGGCGCACTTCACAAATTGTCCAAATTCGGACCTAGGCCTCCTTTTACGAAACTGCGATAGAAATTTCTAGCGCGGGAAGCCACGCTGAATGGCTCGCGCTGCTCCCAATGCTCATTGAGTTCCTTTGAGCGTCGGGAGCAGCGCGGGCCATTCAGCGCAGCTCCCCAGACTAGAAACTGCTATCGCAGTATCGTAAAAGAGGGGGTTAGACGTCATATCGAAAATGGCCCTCTAAATCTTTTTTTTTCAAAGTTGGATTTCCAAAACTCTAAGGCCCCCTTTTATCAAGCTGTGTAACGAGTTGTTGTGTTTTGTTTGGTTTTTTTAAACACAGACCACTGCAATACAAGCTCCGATGCTCATAAGAATTCTATGAGTGTCAGAGCTTTTACCGCAGCGGCTGGCTGGAGCAGGGACCAAGAGAGAGAGAATGGAAAGAGAGGAGGTATGCACCTATGGCAGGGGGAGGTTCAAGTCCATTCAAGAGATAGTTCTTGCTCAGCAGAGCTTACCATCTAATCAAACAGACAAACAGGACAAGAAGAGGGTTAGGGAGTTTTTCAGGCTTTACAATGAGTGGGGGTTATGAGATAAAACCAGCCACAAAAAATTGGGCTTTTAGCCTGGATTTGAATAGTGCCAGGGTCAGAACTTGACGTACTGACTCAGGCAGTCTGTTCCAGGCATATGGTGCAGAAAGAAGGTGGAAACTATTATAAAGAATAAAATTACAGAACACATGCTAGACAAACGTGGTTTAATGAGTCAGAGTCAGCATGGGTTTGGCTGGGGGAGGTCTTGCCTCACGGACCTGTTTCATTTCTTTGGGGTTGTAGATAAACATGTAGATAGAGGTGGGCCGGTTGACTTGGTGTGTCTGGACTTTCAGAGGGTTTTCAACAGGGATCCTCATGAGTGACTCCTGAGAAGATTGGAGGGTCATGGGACGGGAGGCAGTGTTCTGCTGTGGACCAGAAATTCGATATTGGATGGAAAACAGAGGGTAGTTATCCACTAAAAAGACCCTCATCCATAATTCTCATCACCTCTCGCCTAGACTACTGCAACATGCTTCTCACAGATCTGCAAAACCATCCCTCTCCCCTTCAGTCTGTTCAGAATTCTGCTGCCCACCGGTGTCATTATACTCACATCCCCCCTCTCCTATCCGTTTCCTCTTATTGACCTATAAGCGTATTCACACTCCAGCTCCTCAGTATCTCTCTTCTCTTGTTTCTCCCTATACTCCTCCCTAGGAGCGCCATTCATTGGGTAAGTCTCTCTTATCTGTACACCTCTCCTCTACTGCCAACTTCCAACTCTGAACCTTCTGCTTTGCTGCACCGTATGCCTGGAACAAACTGCTTGACTCAGTATGTCATACTCTGTCTCTGGCAGTATTCAAATCCATACTAAAAGCCCACTTTTAAGTCCTAACTTCAACACACTTGCTTGATAGTTCTCTATCCTACGTGCCTTATCATTCCCCCTGTAATTCCCTTCCTGAGAAACATGTGCAGATTCACCCTTTTTGTCCTGTTTGTCATAGATCGTAAGCTCTCTTGAGCTGGGATTGTCTCTTGGGTGTTAATGTACAGCCCTGCATGCATCTGGTAACACTAGAGAAATGAAAAGCAGTGGTAGTAGAGGGAGGGAGGTATATGGCCATTGCATAGGGAGGGGAAGGCAAGGCTATGCCCAGCCCAGGTTGCTGAAGGCGGGAAAAGGGAATTACGGGTGGGGAATGTGTACACCTTCGCAAATATTTGAAAATGTTTCTTTTTCAAACATTCCTAGAATGATAATCTTAATACCATGCTATTGCCATTGTATTAATCATTTTTATTGTGAACCGCTTTGAGCCCTAACAATGGTAAGGGACGATACGGTATAACAAGACGAAAGATTAGATTAGAATGTTTTATTTGGAGGGGACTAATTTTCCTACCCAACCCAACCTAAGCATCCCATTTTGTTGCCTGTGGTATTGCACGTATCTGTATATTCGATTTTGTTTTATATTTATTTATGTAAGAATATAAGAATTGTCATACTGGGACAGACCTTAGGTCCATCAAGCCTAGTATCCTGTTTCCAACAGAGGCCAACCCAGGTCCCAAGAACCTAGCTAGATCCCAAGCAGCAAAACAGATCTTATTCTGCTTATCCTAGGAAAAAGCAATGCATTTTCCCAAGCCATCTCAATAATGGCCTGTAGATCTCTCTTTTAGGAAATTAGTCAAACCTTTTATAAACCCCGCTAAGCTAACTGATTTCATCACATTCTCTGGCAATGAATTCTAGAGTTTAATTACACACTGTGTGAAGAAATATTTTCTCTGTTTTGTTTTAAATCTACTACTTAGTAGTTTCATCGCATGTCCCCAAGTCCTAGTATTTTTGGAAAGAGTGAACAAGTGATTCACATCTACCCTTTCCACTCCACTCATTATTTTATATCACCCTCAAGCTGTCTCTTCTCCAAGCTGAAGAGTCCTAGCTGCTTTAGCCTTTCCTCACAGGGAAATCATCCCATCCCTTTTATCATTTTTGTCACCCTTTTCTAATTCCACTATATCTTTTTTTGAGATACTGCGACCAGAACTATGCACAGTATTCATGGTGCAGCCATACCATAGAGCGATACAAGAGCATTATAACATTTTCATCTTTGTTTTCTATTCCTTTTCTGTTAATTCCTAGCATTCAATTTGCTTTCTTACCAGCCGCTGCACATTGAGCTGAAGGTTTCAGCGTATCTCAACAATGACACCTAAATCCTTTTCCTGGGCAGCGACTCCAAACACAGAACCCAGCATCGCATAGCTATAGTTTGGGTCCTCTTTCCCACATGCATCATTTTCACTCACTAACATTAAGCGTCATCTCCCATTTTGATGTCCAGTCTTCTAGTCTTACAAGGTCCTCTTACAATTTTTTCACAATCTTCTTGCAATTAAACAACTTTGAATAAGTCTATGCCTACCCCCTTCGCTTTAGGATGCAAGCTTCAATGCTTTTTCTGTGCCAGAATTTGTGTTTGTTTCCCCTCAAATTTCATTTTTTTCCAGCTACAGAAAAAAAAAAGAGCCAGTAAACAAGTTGTAGGTGATAAGTTTTCTACTGGATTAATGTAGGAGCCAAAGCATACATTACTGGCTGTACAATACAGAAAGAGGTTGAGCGTAAGAGTTAAATTGTGCAGTACAAATGGGCAGACACTGCTTTAAAACATATGGCAATGAGGTTAGGGTAGAGAATGGCACGGTGACAAAATTCATCACCGTCCCTGTCCACGCGGATAACCTCGGGAAACCATCTTCATGTCATTCTTTAAGGAGAGAGGGAAGAATCAGAGCATAATTGGGCACAACCACTGACCCGCAAGCTTTGCTTTGAAGAATTCTGGTGTAGAAGGACCGAGGTTGAAATAGACACTACAGAATGACAGTCTCTGGTATCCAGAGCAGATATTGTGATGTCATAATGCCTCATTCCACCAGTGCCTAAGAGCCAATCACATCAGTGATGTCACAACGGCTTCATTATCCTTGGCTCACATAAGCACAAGCACTGACCCGCAAGCTTTGCTTTGAAGAATGCTGGTGTAGAAGGACAGAGGTTGAAATGGACACTAAAAAATGACATGGGATTATTTCCCGCGGTTATCCACGGGGATGGGAACGGTGATGAATTTTGTCACCGTGTCTTTCTCTAGGTTAGGGTTACCAGATGTTCGGATTTCCCCGACATGTCCTCTTTTTGAGGGCATATCCAGGCATCCAGACGGCGTTTCAAAACCCAGCACTTTGTCTGGGTTTTGAAAAGCTTCCCGACAAAATCGTGCCGGGAAGGGGCGTCCGCGCATGCGCAGATGCAATGCGGTGACATCATGCGCACGTGCAAGTGCGTGCAACGTCACTGCATCACATCCACGGAAGCGCGGATGCCATCTGGGGGTGGGGCTAGGGCAGAAAGGGGCGGAACAGGGCGGTCCTGGTGGCGTGGGCATGGGTCCGGATTTTCCTTTGGAAAAATCTGGTAACCCTAAATGAGGTCTTTGTGTATTCCTTCGTAATGCACAGAAGAGTGGCTTGTAACATGCAGACAACATGATGGATACAACAATGAAGCCAGCAGCGCAATGTGCAGTGGCCTCAAAGAAAGTGAACAGAATGTTGGGCATTATCAAAAAAGGTATCACTACCAGAATGAAGGAAGTTATCCCGCCATTGTATCGAGCGATGGTGTGCCCACATCTGGAATACTGTGTCCAATACTGGTTGCCGTACCTTAAGAAAGACATGGCGATACTTGAGAGGGTCCAGAGAAGAGCAACTAGGATGATAAAAGGAATGGAGAGCCTTTCATATGCCGAAAGGTTAGACAAACTGGGCTCTTTACCCTGGAAAAGCGGAGACTGAGAGGAGACATGATACAGACTTATAAAATCATGAAGGGCATAGAGAAGGTGGAGAGGGGCAGATTCTTCAGACTAGCGGGGACAACAAAAACAAGAGGTCATTCAGAAAAACTGAGAGGGGACAGATTCAAAACGAATGCAAGGAAGTTCTTCTTCACTCAGAGGGTGGTGGACACCTGGAATGCACTCCCAGAAGAGGTGATAGGGACAGAGTACAATACTGGGGTTCAAAAAGGGACAGGATGACTTCCTGGAAGCGAAGGGGATTGCAGTGTACAGATAGAGGGTTATTCTACAGGACATTAAGCGAAAAGTGTACGAGAGTTGTAGGGTATGAGCACTATCAGGTCATGGACCTGAGGGGCCGCCGCGAGAGCGGACTGCCGGGCACGATGGACCTCTGGTCTGACCCGACAGGGGAAATACTTATGTTCTTATGTTATGTTCTTATGAGTCATTTTTCGTCAGATTCAGGGCAGCAAAAAAGGGTCGGTCAAGAAGATTTAGTGCCAGCTTATGGGGTTTAAATAAGGTTTGGGGGGGGGGGGGTTTCTTCAGTGACCAGAACAAGTACTTGCAATTCTGAAAAACAGTTGAGACGTTTTAGCGTAAGTGCGCTTGTCAGAACAAAAACTAAAGTGACAGCATACATTTTTTGAAATAGTTCTTGTGAGCATTCCTAGGTCCAAAGCCAACCTGACTGAAGTTTCTCTCAGGCATGTTCTATCAGGCCCTGGAACAGTTGGTGCTTGGAGCCTCTAGCTGCGGAAGAAAGTAGAGAGTTGTGCAGGAACAGAAATCAAACCCGTCCCCGCTGGAATCAAATCTGTCCCTGCCTGTCCTCGCTGGAATCAAATTCGTCCACACCCATCCCCGCAAGTAATCTCTTCCATCCCCTTAAACTTCAGTTACTTCATTTAATTATGCTACTGAATTAAAAGAGACCCATTTACAAAGAAGCAAAGACACTTTATTAATTTGGAAATATTAATTGGGAAGAATACATACTTTGTAAATGGGACTCTGCCAGAGCCTTTAATATTGATAAAAATTATAAATACTCCAGCGGATGAGGACCCTTAAGTTATATCAGCTGAGGACTTCCTCTGAAGGTAGCTGAGGGTCACTTTTGCCAAGCTTGCCAGGCAGCAGCAGCGTCCCTGAGTCATAGACACTGGCACCTCAGTAGCTCAGGGAAGCTGCCAGTAACTGCTATGCTTGATGGAGGAAGTTCTGGCTGCCTTTGGAGGAGGTCCTCAGCTGGCAGTGCTTGGGGATCCCCACCAGCCACAGCATGGGTCAGCACGTACTTCAACATTGTACAGTATCCTCACTCCCGTCCAGTGGCGTACCTAGGGGGGGGCAGGGGGGCGGGCCGCCCCGGGTACCAGCCCTAAGGGGGTGTTCCCGGCCTTGCCGTTCAGTCCCCCGCCACCCCCGAAGGACCGCTCGCCCCACTGACCTTCCTGCACCACCTGTGAAGCAGCCCGCAGCAGGATCGCGAAGTCAGCGTCAGCATCCCTGCGCTGCTTCCTGCGCCGCGATCCCGCCCCTCCTCTGACGTCAGAGGAGGGGCGGGACCGTGGCGCAGGAAGCAGCGCAGGGATCGCTGACGCTGACTTCGCGATCCTGCTGCGGCTGTTCATAGGTGGTGCGGGGAGGCCAAGGGGGCGAGCGGTCCTTCGGGGTGGGTCGGGGCATCAGGCCTTCAGGGTGGGGCGGGCGGGCAGGCAAGCAGGCTTTCAAGGGGGAGGGGGTGACAGGCAGGCAGGCCTTCAAGGGGGGACAGGCCTTCGGGGGGGGGTGCAGACCTTCAAGGGGTGCAGGCCTTCAAGGGGGGCAGGCAGGCCTTCAGGTGGGTGCAGGCCTTGGGGGGGGGTTTAGGCCTTTGGGGGGGTGCAGACCTTCAAGGGGGGGCAGGCCTTCAAGGGGGGGAACAGGCCTTCAAGGGGGGAAAGGCAGGCAGGCCTTCAAGGGGGGGACAGGCCTACAAGGGGGGGGGACAGGCCTACAAGGGGGGGACAGGCCTACAAGGGGGGGGACAGGCCTTCAAGGGGGGGTGCAGGCCTTCAAGGGGGAGACAGGCCTTCAAGGGGGGGAAAGGCAGGCAGGCAGGCCTTAAAGGGGGGACAGGCCTACAAGGGGGGGACAGGCCTACAAGGGGGTGGGACAGGCCTTCAAGGGGGGGACAGGCCTTCGGGGGGGGTGCAGACCTTCAAGGGAGTGCAGGCCTTCGGGGGGGGGGGGGTGCAGTCCTTCAAGGGGGTGCAGGCCTTCAAGGGGGGGAAAGGCAGGCAGGCAGGCCTTCAAGGGGGGGACAGGCCTACAAGGGGGGGAGAAGCTACAAGGGGGTGGTACAAGCCTTCAAGTGGGGGACAGGCCTTCAGGGGGGTGCAGACCTTCAAGGGAGTGCAGGCCTTCGAGGGGGGTGGTGCAGGCCTTCAAGGGGGTGCAGGCCTTCAAGGGGGGACAGGCCTTCAAGGGGGGAAAGGCAGGCAGGCAGGCCTTCAAGGGGGGACAGGCCTACAAGGGGGGGGAGAAGCTACAAGGGGGTGGGACAGGCCTTCAAGTGGGGGACAGGCCTTCGGGGAGGTGCAGGCCTTCGGGGGGTGCAGGCCTTCAAGGGGGGACAGGCAGACCTTTAAGGGGGGACAGGCCTTTGGGGGGGACCATGATTTAGAAGTACACGGAGGGAAGGGGGTGTTCAAAGAGACGCGCATATGCCAAACTTTGGGGGGGGGAAGAAATAATGGGTCTGAAAATAGAGGAGAGGGAGAGAGATGATGGACCATGGGATTTAGGGAGGGAAGGAACAGAAAGGGAGAGAAATTGGACACAAGGGATGGTGTGGAGGAGGGATAGAGATACTGGATAGGAGGGTAATTAGGAAAAGAAAGGGAGAGATGGTGGACTCTGGGGTGGTGGGGAAGGAGGGAGAGATGCCGGATGAAAGGGTATTTAAGAAAAGGTGGATCTGTGGAGGGAGATGAAAAAAAGGAAAGATACCAGACTTCCTGGGAGGGAAGGGAAATGGAAAGGGAGGACAGAGTTGGCAGATGGATGGTTAGCATGCAGAAAGAAGGAGACCCTGGCAAGCAAGTTATCAGAAGAAAACCAGAGCCTTGGACCAACAAGATTTGAAATATAACCAGACAACAAAAGGTAGAAAAATTAATTTTATTTTCTGTTTTGTGATTATAACATGTCAGATTTGAAATGTGTATCCTGCCAGAGCTGGTGTTGGACTGCAAACGTGAGCTAGGATTTAACAGAAAGAGGAAAAGTCCTTTTTGTTTCTTTATTTTATTTACACCACAGCGCCAGTGTGGTTAGGAGAAGCCAAAGGGGGTGAAAAAGCTATAAAACCCACCAGGAGTTTTGAAAAAAATCACCCAACTGGGCAGGAAAATCGAATTGAAAAACCAATTCAATAGGGCTGAATCGAATCAAAATTTTTTTTTCCTGTATCTGGCAGCATTAGTTTGCGCTACTGTCTTAGACTTTAGGACCTGGGATTGGGGAGAGATGGCATCCTCAGTACTTTATAATGCAAGTGAAACGAGGATTTGGTCAGACTTTTGAAGGGTCTACAGAAAAAAAATATTGTATAGGCCGGGGGACATGAGACAGCAGGAAATGGGAACTTTTCTTCCTTCTATTTTTGTGAATGGAAAGGCTGAGGATGTCAGAGAGGTCAGTTAAAATATGTGCTTTATAAGAAAATATAATAATGTGTTTTATAAAGTTTATAGCATAGCTGGCCTACCCAGTGAGGTGTTCCTAGTGGTGATGGTGGCAGCGTGTCAATGTGTTGAGAGGAAGAGGTGGTCTGGGAAATTCTGCTGAGCAAACTCCGGGCCCGTTTCCACCCCCCAGTTAGTCCACTCCACTCAACTGATTCACACACTGAGTGGGTCTTTGGGTGTTGTTTTGGGATCTCTTCCAGTGGTTTATCTCCTTCTGGTCCAAGGAAGGAAACTTTGTTATTCTTAGCATTGACCTACAGAATATGTTTGTAACAGCGCTGCTTGTGTGGCATTAGGCTATGTAGTGATCGAAAGAAAAAAACAGACCTTTGCACATTTTTGCACTATATGGTGGGTGTATGAGGAGATTCACATTTCCTGCACAGCTAAGTCCATGTGAAGTTACCTTGTGCTGTATTTGACATCTAGCAAGGTCTCTGTTTGAAAGGAAAGATCTAAACTTAAAAATGAAGTGGCCAGAAGTTATGGTAAAAGCAGATAGTGTAGCTGGTTTTAAGAAAGATTTGGACAAATTCCTGGAGGAAAAGTCCATAATCTGTTATTAAGACATGGGGGAAGTGTCTGCTTGCCCTGGATCGGTAGCATGGAATGTTGCTACTCTTTGGGTTTTGACCAGGTATTAGTGTCCTGGATTGGCTACCATGAGAATGGGCTACTGGGCATGATGGGCCATTGGTCTGACCCAGTTAGGCTATTCTTATGTTATGTTCTCATCTGTAGGGGCCTTTGTTTTCACTTCTTATTTTAATGTATTTTTTTTCTGGGAACTTATCAGTGTTTTTTATAATGGGAACAAAAATGGAAGAGAATTAATGTGTGTGGAATGGGGGTAACTAATTTCTTCAGCTAAATAATTCAATCCACTTCAAACAGACATAGGAGAACTTGTGCACCATTCACACACCCTCCAACCAAAAACGTCAAAAGAAAAAAAACTGTTCGACAACCTCCTAGCCATTCGAGCTGCAACACTCGACCCCCAACTCTACAACCAATTGATATCAACCACAGACTGCAAAACCTTCAAAAAGAAATAAAAACCCTTCTATTCAAAAAACACATAAAACCGAACTAACACAATCAGAACTGTCCCAAGCATCACCTGCAACTACTCCATATGTACTTCTAATGTCATGACAATTTAGACATAATTTATGTTATGTTATGTTTGGAATAATGGTTACATATATGAGGTTCAATAAAAGAAAATTTTCACTGCCTGTTTCTATTCTGACCATTTATTCCATTTCATGGTTATTGCAAAAAAAAAAAAAAAAAAAAATTTTTACATGGGGGGGGGGGGGGTGGTGTCAAAAAATGATGGGCCCGGCCCGGGTGCCACATACCCTAGGTACGCCACTGCTCCCGTCTATCCTGGATCATTGTCCCTTTTTCCTCTCCCCACTCCTGCACAGCATTTCTTCCTCTCTCTTCCACCCCTATGTGCAACGTCTTCCTCTCTTTCTCACTGTCCACCATATCTATTTCTCTCAATTCCCTCCCATATTGCAAAGAGAGTGAGGAAAGAGAGAAAGAGGGATCCAGGGTGCATCTCTCCCACCCCCTCTAGTGCCACATCCAACATTTCTCCCTCTCTCATGCCCTGGACCATGTGCAGCATCATTTGCCCCTGCCTAACATTTCTCCTTTTATCACCCCTCTCCAGCACCATGCCACATCTCTCCCTCCATCACCATGTCCAACATTTCTCCCTTTTGCATCCTTTTCAATCTGCCCTACTGTTCCCTCCTCACCACCATATCCAACATTTCTCCCTCTCATCTTTTCCTTCCTTCAACATTTCTCCCTCATGACTCTCCCTCCCTATGCCCAACAATTTTCCTCTTTCTTCCATTCCCCATGTGCACCATATCTCTTTTCCTGTCACTCACACCTCCATGCCCAACAATTTCCCTTTCTTTTCCCTCCCCTACCTCAGCAACTCTTTCCCTCCATCCCTCCATCCTATGTCCCAAGTTCGTGCCCCCTTCCTCCCTCCCTTGTGTTTCAAGTTCATCCCCCCCACTCCTCCCTTCCAGCCTTTGTCCCAGTTTGTGCCCCTCCCATGTCCCAACAGGTTCCCTCCTTTGTCGACTCTGTACCACATCTGAAGGGCTTTGCCCCACTGCCACTTCGTCCAAATGTGCTCACTCTTTCCTTTGCAGCTCCCTGCCCATCGTTGCAACACTTCCCTGAAGATGCACACCAGACCCTGCAGCAAAAACAGCACTTTGCTGTTTCTGCCAGAGCTCACATCCATGAACTCACGCTGTGGTCAGCCAACCTGTGCCACTGAAAACAAAGGAAGAAGCACGTACCCCCTGCTGACTGTTCCCTCCTCACCATCCCTCAGTCAAATGTCCCTGAGTGAATCCTCCTTCTATGTAGGGCCACGAGCAGAAATGTCAAAAGTTTATTGAACTATTTACAAATTATACTACTGTATATGAAAGCATTAAGGCATTTGCTAATGAGATGTATTTGTGATAATCAAGAAAACTACAAAACAACCTTAAAACCGTGCTCTTGAACCCAATTAATCTCCTTGCAAATGCACAACTTTAAATACATTTCCCTGGTCCTTTATTGTCTTTTTATTGGAGTGGCAGTATTAACTAGGTCCCTCTTGCTCCTTTACTGAGTCTTTCTCTTTGTCCAGATCTCACTTTCCTGCTGGAGCATTCTGGACCAGTGACTGCTGAATGTCTAATGAGAAACTGAGTCAGTCTAGTTTGGCCAGTCTTTGTTGTCAGGCTCAAAGCCTTGTTGTACTCCCAAGAGCCTCCTGCTAGGCTCCAATCGTCGATTGTGCTCCCAGGAATGTAGAAATCAGAATTGAGGGTGGTATTCTAGAAAAGGATTTGCTGTGGAGGAGTGTGCATGCCAGCAAACACAGCGGGAGCAGCCATGTTGCAAAGAAATGGATTGAAAAAATGAACGACAGCTTCCAAGTGGAGGTGTTGGCACTTACACATGAAAGTGGTGATTTTGCAACTTCCACGTGTAGCTGTCCTAAGTTCTAAATAACATTCAGATCAAGAGAATTCAAATCATACACTGCATAATCATAATTGTGCTCAGTGAATAAACACCATGTGATGCCACTGGCAAGCCGAGATTAATGGTGTTACCTCTTTACATCATAGCACAACACCCTCCCTACCTCCTAAATCAAATATAGTTATATAGTCCAACGAGGATAATGAGGAATTTCAATTTATTTGCCTATCCAAAAATTACTGGTTGCAGATATAAGACTTTTTTGGATAGGATTCTTGCATTTTAAGCAGGTAAGCAGTAGTCTTGGTGGGGTAATTCTATTGGTGGAGTTATGTTGTCTTATGGTGCATTCCGAAAAGTAATTAAGTCAACGTTGTTTGACAAATTTATTACTTAAATTAGAACACTACTGTTAACAAAAAAATGATACTGTATATTTTAGGAAATTGCTGTATTTTAATTAATTGTATTTCACTGATTGTCCAGCCTTCTTCTGTGTAAACTGCCTAGAAGTTGTTTGATTATGGCGGTATAGAAGAATAAAGTTATGTTATGTAAATAGCTCTACACAGGCAATTAAGAGAATGTTCAATAAAAATCACTTATCTTAGATGTTCCTCATTGACTTTTTGGAGAGGTTTTAGAGTGCTATTTGTATGTATTACCATTTAGAGAGATTTGATCAGGTCAAAATTGTTTAGTGGGAGCAAAACACTCTTATGAGATCCTAGACACTCAATACTTGATAATTATTTTATGCAGCATACTTGGCTCACATAAGAATCAGAGAATGAATGGGCACAACCACTGACACTCAAGCCTTGCACTGAAGAATGCTGGTGTAGAAGGACTGAGTTTGAGCTAGACACTAAAGAATGACATGGGATTGTTTCCTGCAGGTATCCGCGGGGACGGGAACGGTGATGAATTTTGTCACCATCAACATTGTTTATTGCAACGCCCTTCTCTTCAGGCTGTAAAATGAACTTCTACGTGTAAAACAGCCTTTATTCAGGGCTGTCTTTACGGTATTCTTTACCTTCTGATTTTCTCAATTCTTTGATTATTTTGGCTTTCGTAAGGTTTTGAAAACATCAAAAATTACAAAGGTTAGGGGACACTCAATGAAGTTACAGGGAAATACTGTTAAAACAAATAGAAGGAAATATATTTATTTTTTTGCACTTGGACAATAGTTAAGCTCTGGAACGCATTGCCAGAAGGTGTGGTAATAGCGATGAATGTAGATGGGTTTAAAAAAGGTTTGCACAAGTTCCAGGAGGAAAAGTCCATTGTCTGCTATTGAGACAGACATGGGGGAAGCCACTGTTTGCCTTGGAATCGGTGGCATGGAATGTAGCTACTTTTTGGGGTTTTGCCAGGTATTTGTAACCTGGATTGGCCACTGTGGAAATAGGATAGTGGGCTAGATGGACCATTGGTCTGACCCATTATAGCTATTCTTGTGTTCTTATGGTTTTTTGAGCAAGCTTTTAGACTGAATCAGGTTGGGCAGACTGGATGGACCCTTCGGGTCTTTATCTGTTGTCATCTACTATGTTACTATATATTATAAGTTCATTAGAAATTTTATTAAGATTTTAATTTATGGTGTATAATGTTTTACCCCCCCCCCCCTCCATTTTACTAAGGCATGGTCCAGAGCGCTAAATATTCCAATGCTGCTCCAATATTCACGGAATTCCTAGGAGCGTTGGAGAAACGTCGGAGCATTTAGCGCTCTGGGCTATGGTAGAAACCTCTACTGTGCCTTAGCAAAATGGGGGCCTCAGATAACTGATATAATTTATATCGAATTTTGTAAACTACTTTAACACTTCATTGTATTAAGCAGTATATGATCTGGAATGCGCTACCGGAGGAAGTGGTACGGCAGAGTACGATTTTGGGTTTCAAAAATGGGATTAGATGATTTCCTGAAGGAAAAGGGGATTGAAGGGTATAGTTAGTGTGTTACCATACAGGATATTAAAGGATTAAGGAATAGAATGTTTTAGGTATAAGATCACTTACAGGTCATGGACCTGTGGGGGTCGCCGCGGGAGCGGACTGCTGGGCATGATGGACCCATGGTCTGACTCGGCAGAGGCCATGCTTATGTTCTTATGATGTAATCAAATCAAAAAAAGAAAACAAAAACAAAACTGCAGGAAAATGTACAAGGACAGGAATTTATTAAAATAACCCCAAATTAAAAACAAGACAAATGCATGAACCACATAAAATACATCCAAAAACTGGTCCTAATGTTCATGTGGATCAGACCCGACGCGGTCCGTGTTTCGAAGAAACGCTTCTTCCTCAGGGTTCCCAATCGTTGATAATATAGAAAATCAGGAAACCAGACTGGATGAAAAAAACATAATCAAAAATGAACGTGGAGATAATCTGTGTAGGCGCAGTATTATGAAATTCAAAACTAAATGCTGCTGTAAAGCCAAGCCTTAACTTTTTTTTTTTTTACCCAAGGAACTGTTTAAATAAAACCCAGTGTCTTAAATTAACAACTTAAGATTTTTCTTACTTGTGAACTTTAAAAGTTAATTACTGCAACTTTTTGTGTATGTTCTTTTTTTTTTTTTTAGGAAAGTATTCGAAGGCATGAGTATTTGAACTCCCCAGTTTTAGCACCATATGAAAACAATAGTGCTATTTATGGAATAAATCGGTTTTCTGATTTGTCACCAGAAGAGTTCAAAGGTAAGAACAATGGCTTTGCTAACCCAGGAGCAAGGAAAACAGTTTTAAAAGTCCACTGTATTTATTACACCAGTTGAGTGCAACAAGAGTTGCGACTTGACACGGGCTGTGTTTTGGCAGTGCTGCCCGTGTCACAAGTCCAATTCTCTATGACACCCATGCCACTCATTTTCAAAATATAAGAGACGTCCAAAAATGAAATAAAGTGGAACTTGGACGTGTGTTAAATCGCCAAAATGTCCAAATCTCCATTTTGGAAATTGACTGCCTAGATGTTTTACTAAACTGTTTGTCTGCAATGCACCTAAATCTCATTGGGGAGGGTGTTAGAGGCATGTTTTGGGCAAGAGTAGGACTTGGGACATTTTGCAGTGATAATCTAACATCACAGAAAACATCTGGAGCACCATTTAAACATTCAGGGCTAAACCTGTTTTAAGAATGAATAAGGGCCAAAAAAGATGCCTAAAATGACCAGATAACCATTGGAAGGATGAAAGCATAACCCTCCCAGTGGTTACTAATCCCCTTCCACCCCCCCCCCCCCCCAGATCTGAATGAAACAGTACATATCTGTCTCTCTGACAGCAGCAGATGTAATGACCAGTCCTATCAGAGCAGCAAACAAGTGTCAGGAGTAACCTGATGGTCAGTACAGTGGACTCCAGAGAAGGGGACCCAGACCCATGTGCCACCCTATTACTACTACTATTTATTATTTCTATAACGCTGAAAAGGCGTACGCAGCGCTGTACATTTTAACATACAATAGACAGTCCCTTCCCAGAAGAGCTTACAGTGTTATTTAGACAGGACATTACAGGGTTGGAGAGATTATGTTAGAAGAAATGACACAGCGGGTCTGGGTATCTGACAGCAGAGTGGAAATTAAGAGTTGAAAGCAGTTTCATAAAAGCGGGCCTTTAGCTTGGATTTGAACACTGCCAGGGATGGAGCACGATGTATTGATTCCGGCAGCCTGTTCCAGGCATACGTCGTCATAAGAAAGAAGGGACGGAGTCTGGAGTTGGCAGAGGAAGAGAAAGGTACAGATAAGAGGAGCTTACCCGATGAGCAGAGATCACGGAGGGGGGGGGGGAAGAGCATAGGGGGAGATAAGTGAGGAGAGATATCGGGGGGCTTCAGAGTGAATGCATTTGTAAGTCGGCAAGAAGAGTTTAAACTTGTGGTGGAAAGGGTGAACCCACCAAAACCTACTGTACCATCATCTAGGTGACACCTGCAGGCATAAGGGCTACTGGGGTGCTAGACAGTTGGGTACCGTTGGTTATGGGGGCCTCCCCATAAAATGTAAGGGGGTTATGGTGGGATGTGTAACTGGGGCCTGTTATGTGAAGTTCATTGTAGTGCCTCACTGCTCTGCTGGCATATCTGTGTGACTATTCTACTAAAAAAAAGGCTGGTCCCTCCTACATAAAAATGGCTTGTTGTTATGTACATTTTTCATTTGGATATTTTGTTTTTTGAAAATGGCCATAAAAGATAGATGCACTAAGGGCAAACACGTCTAGAAATGGCAATTTTTTTTTTCCTACCTGATTTTTGGACGTACTTCACAAAACATCCAAATTCGAACTTAGACGTCATATCAAAATGCCCCTCCACATCTTCAGATACAAAGAAACTGAGTTGCTAGGAGAGTTTGGAATTTGGACGCTAATACACCAGTTTTTTTTCCTCTCAGTTTTGTACCTTCTTACGATATAAAGAACCCAAAGATATATTGTCCTAGAGAACTGGACTTCTGGCATAGCTAGCACTGCTGAAGCATGGCACAAGTTGTGTCACGTCTCTTGTTGCACTCCGCTTATGTTGCAAAATGAATAAATGCAATGACTTTAAAAACTGGTGTCTTTGCGCTTCTGTTTGTACCTCACTTCTGTTTGTTTGATGCTGGTTCTACACCCACAAAGAATGACCTCTTGTTCTTTCAATGGATCTATTTTGCGAATCCATGCGCATTTGCTGGAATCTCTTCTCAGTGATTTCCAGCAGCTTTATCCGGATAATAAGAACATAAAACTAGTCTTACTGGGTCCATCAAGCCCAGAAGCCCATTCTCACGGTGGCCAATCCAGGTCACTAGTACCTGGCCAAAATCCAAGGAGTAGCAACATTCCAGCATCTCAAAGAATAGCAAGATTCTGGAACCCCAATAAGAGCAACATTCCAGAGCTGAGATTGTGATGTCATAATGCCTCAATCCACAGTGCCTCAGAGCCAACCTAATCAGTGATGTTACAATGGCTTGATTGTCCTATACTTGGCAGACATAAGAGCGTAAGAACAGCCATACTAGGTCAGACCAAAGGTCCATCAAGCCCAGGAGCCCGTTCTCACAGTGGCCAATTCAGGTCACTAGTACCTGGCCAAAACCCAAAGAGTAGCAACATTCTAGTATCTCAAAGAATAGCAAGATTCCGGAACCCCAATAAGAGCAACATTCCAGAGCTAAGATTGTGATGTCATAATGCCTCATTCCACAATGCCTCAGAGCCATCCTCATCAGTGATGGTACAATGGGCCTCATCAGTGATAGGTCAGACTAATGGTCCATCGAGCCCAGTAGCCTGTCCTCACGGTGGCCAATCCAGGTCACTAGTACCTAGCCAAAACCCAAAGAGTAGCAACATTCCATCCAGGGCAAGCAGAAGCTTCCCCCATGTCTTAATAACACCCTGATCGCCTCAGCACTATCCAAATAGTTCCAAGACAGTGCAGGCACAGAGCTAAGGCAGAGCTGGAAGTTATTTGGGTCTCACTGATAATCAGCATCGGTATCTTAATAACTATCTAGGCAAGATAAACTAGGTGTTATATTGGCCTAACTTGTCTGGGTACCAACACTTGAAAAATCAGATAATACAGAAAAGTGGATAAAGGAAAAACTAGTTGTATGTTGAAAGCGTGTTTCAAAAGAGAAAGCAGCGAAGAAGACTTAAGGTCAGTATTTCTAGATTAAGAATGTCCCTGAGGCTATGGTGGGTAGAGAAGGCAAGGTACTGTATGATCAAAATCAATAAAGCAGTTGAAGAGGAATATCTTACAAAGAAAATTCAAGTCTAGTCACAGGTAAGGTCATGAAAAGCAGGATCTGTAAATAAATCAAAAGCAACGTATGCTTAAATATGTTTGGCTTGAAAACAATAGTTAAGTTTGTTGGATCAAAAAGAAATAGAGCAAAGTTCATGCATAGAACCGTAAGATATCCTGTTTAAGCGGATGTGTAGATAGAAGTTACCACAAAATAACTTTTTCGTTTTTGTGCATGTTGAATGCCTGATTTATGTTTCTCTTAAGCTATTTACCTACAAAGCAAAGCTGTTGAACTTCCAAAGTATGTCACAACGTCTGCAAAAGAGGCAATTTTACCTGCTAGATTTGACTGGAGGGACAAGAACCTTGTGACACCAGTGAGAAATCAGCTGTCAGTAAGTTTCAGAGTTTTCCTATTTTTGTATTATAAGTTTAACACGACCAGAAAAAAAAGTGTCAGTAAGCATGTGGTCCACGTCTACATTTACAACCCCATTGGGTCATGGCACTTTATCTGAAAGTGATGATCTCATAAATCTGTGTAGGAAGTGTGGTAAGGTTTTTCAATTGCCACACGATAGCTGTCAAAATGAATGCACAGTAACCGCAAACCATCTCTGTTAAATGTCGAGAGTGTTTGTTTCAGGAATTTTTAAAAAAAATCTTTATTGAATTTTCAAACTACAATTGTGCAACAAATAATTCATAAATGTAAAATATTACAAGACAAGCACAATAAACTTTCAGACATTAATGTACAATTATATTTCCCCCCCACCCTCCCACCCAATACTCAAATAAAATAAAACCTTCAAGAAACAATCCATAAAATCCCTGAATCAAATTCCAGTGCAACTCCCTTTCCCCATCCACCCTGGATGTGTATGTTTACGAGTCTATGAAATAAAATCATTCCTTACAAAATTTCAAGCATTTTTGGGAAGGTTAAGCAATTACTACCAAATTCTATATAGCTTACCTAAAGTTAGAAACATAGAAGATGACAGCAGATAAGGGCCACAACCCATCAGGTCTGCCCACTCTACTGACCCACCCCCAAGTCTACTATCCTAGGGATCCCACTCCTGGTGACAGGTTCCCTTGGCTTAACCCTCCAAGGGATCCAACATGGGCATCCCATTTGCTCTTAAATTCTTGCACGCTGTTTGCCTCGATCACCTGCACCGAGAGCTCGTTCCAAGGATCAACCACTCTCTCGGTGAAGAAATATTTCCTGATGTTGCCATGAAATTTCCCGCCCCTGAGTTTGAGCGGATGCCCTCTTGTGGCTGAGGGTCCTTTGAGAAAGAAAATCTCTTCTTCCATCTCGATATGGCCGGTAATATACGTAAACGTCTCGATCATGTCTCCTCTCTCCCTATGATCCTCGAGAGAGTACAGCCGCAAATTTTTCAGCCTTTCCTTGTACGATAGATCCTTGAGCCCCGAGACCATCCCGGTGGCCATCCGTTGCACCGACTCTACTCTCAGCACATCTTTTCGGTAGTGTGGCCTCCAGAATTGCACACAATATTCCAAATGAGGTCTCACCATGGTTCTGTATAATGGCATTATGACTTCAGGCTTCTGGCTGACGAAACTCCTGCGGATGCAACCTAACAACTGTCTTGCCTTAGATGAAGCCTTCTCCACATGATCAGCAGTTTTCATGTCTGCGCTGATGATCACTCCCAAGTCTCGTTCTGTTGAAGTTCTAGCTAAGGTCTCACCATTCACGATTAATGATGTTGTTTAGGAAAACAAGATTTCAAGAGGAACTGGAGAAAAAATACCATGCTAAAAAACTAATAACCTCCAGTTAAAGCGCTGAAAATTAATGCTCAAATTGTAATCACTAGTTGTATGCGGTATATAATTTTTTTAATAAATAAATATATCAGCATGGAATATTGCTCCTATTTGGGTTTCTGCTAGGTGATTCTGACCTGGATTGGTCACTGTGGAAATGACATAAAAACATAAGAATAGCCATACTGGGTCACATCAGTATAGCAAGATAGTAAATGATGGCAGATAAAGACCTGAATGGTCCATCCATTCTGCCCAAACATACACTCTCTATAATTTAATGATTTAATTTAATTTGTTCTTCTTCTTAGATATTTCTGGGCCAGAAACCCAGAGCTCTGCCAGGTATTGTTCATCTATTGGTAACATCTAAATGGCCTCATCGCCTTTTATCATATTTTGCATTTCCTTCTGTTAAGGTATGTCGATATAAAAAATATTTTGATAGGTTATTCTCGTTTCAGGCAGCAACCAGGGACAAGGAATTTAGTCGACTAATTGTTAAGGCTGAATCGTATAAACATTTCATGAAACTCTTGAAAACCTATCTATTTGAAAAATTCTTGTAATATAAAATCAGGACTTAATTATCTGTTACTTGTGTAATTCCTGACATTGTCTCAGCTTCTTAAATTGTGAACCGCATGGAACTGAATAGGTTATGTGGTATATAAATGATAATGTAATGTAATGTTTCAGTCAAAGCTCACTCCAGCTCATCTAAACTATCCCAGCCCATCCTCAACTAATAGGCCATATACGTGACACAGACCGTACAAGTCTACCCAATACTGGCCTTAGTTCTTCAATATATACCATTATTTTCTGCTTAGAGATCCTCTGTGTTCATCCCACAATTTTATGAACTCTGTCACCGTTTTCCTCTCCACCACCTCCCTCAGAAGCGTATTCCAGGAATCTCTGTAAAGAAAAATTTCCTTACATTACTCTTGAATCTACTAGCCCTCAACCTCATATTATGCCCTCTGGTTTTACCATTTTCCTTTCTCTGGAAAATATTTTGTTCTACGTTAATACCTTTCAAGTATTTGAACGTCTGAATCATATCTCCCCTCTCCTCCAGAATATATATATTCAGGTCTTCCAGTCTCTTCTTGTACTTCTTTTGACACAAACTCCTACCATTTTCATCACCATCCTCTGGACTGCTTCAAGTCTTCTTATATCCTTCACTAGATACAGCCTCCAAAACTGAACACAATACTCCAAGTGTATTCTCACCAACGACCTATACAGGGGCATCAACACCTCCCTTTTTCTGCTGGTTACTCCTCTTTCTAGACAGCCTAGCATCCTTCTGACTACAACTACTGCTTTTTGTTCCCTTCAGATCCTCAGGCACTACCACCCCAAGGTCCCTCTCCCTGTCCGTGTACATTAGCCTCTAATCTCCCAGCACATATGGCTCCCTCAGATTTCTACTCCCAAATGCATCATCCTGCACTTCTATGCATTGAATTTTGGTCGCCAGATGTTAGACCATTCTAATTTTTGCAGATCTTTTTTCATGTTTTCCACTCCCTCTGGGGTATCCACTCTGTTACAATTCTTGGTATCATCCGCAAAAATACAAACCTTACTTTCTAATCCTTTGGCAATGTCGCTGACAAACATATTGAACAGAATCAGCTCTAGCACCAATCCTTGAGGCACTCCACTACTCACCTTCCCCTCCTTCAAGCAAATTCCGTCAATCACCATCCTCTGGCATCTGTCTGTCAACCAGTTTCTAATCCAGTTCACCACTTTGGGCCCTAACTTCTGCCTGTTAATTTTGTTCAAGAGCCTCCTATGAGGAACTATGTCAAAGGCTTTGCTGAAATCTAAGTAAATTGCATATAGCGCACATCCTCGATCCAGTTCTCTAGTTACCCAGTCAAAGAATTCAATTAGATTAATTTGGCACAATTTACCTTTAGTGAAGCCATGTTGCCTCAGATCTTGTAAACCATTAGATTCCAAGAAATTCACTATCCTTTCCTTCAGCAGCGCTTCCATCATTTTTCCAATAACTTAAGTGAGGCTGACCATGCTTTAGTTACCCACTTCATCTTTGCGACCAGTTTTGTGAAAAGGGACCACATACACTCTTCTCCAGTCTCGTGGAACCTCTCCCGTCTCTAAAGATTTATTGAATAAATCTTTAAAAGAATCCTCCAGAACCACTCTGTGCTCCCTCAATATCTTGGTCTGGATCCCTTCCAGTCCCCTGGCTTTGTCCACCTTCAATTGTTCAAGTTGTTCATCAACACTTTCTTCTGTGAACGACGCAGTATCCACTCTGCTTTCATGTGTAACTTTGCCGGCCAATCACAGTCCTTCTCAAAGATTTTCTTCTGTGAACACAGAACAGAAGTATTTGCATAGCATGTTTGCTTTTTTTCTCATCACTCTCTATATAGTGGTTCATATCTTCTTTCAACCTCGCAATTCCATTTTTTGTCTTCCTCCTTTCACTAATATACTTGGGAACACAGGACAAGGAGCCCAAAATAGTGAAATGCCTTCCGGGATCCTCGGCTACCAAGAACACAGATACATAGTGACTATAATTAGGGAAGAAACAAAGGATTCGAACCCTGATGTTGTTATCCGACTCCGAACAAATGACCTGGCAACAATACCCCACTTGCAGATCAGAAATCTTTTGGGGAGCTAGGGGAAGGGGTTAAAACCTTTAGCTTTTTCAGAAGTATTGCCTATTCTACCTATATTTAGTGATCTTTTTATTTTGCTGGTTTCTGTTTCTTTCTTTGTTTTCTAGTGTGGAGGCTGTTGGGCTTTCAGCATTGTAGGTGGAATAGAATCAGCCTATGCAATTAATGAGAATTTACTAGAGGAGCTCAGTGTTCAGCAAGTCATTGACTGTTCATATGAGGATAATGGCTGCAACGGTGGATCCACTATTAATGCTTTGCATTGGTTAAATAAGGTTATTAACCTTTCATTAAGATCTATTAATGTGTGAATTGCTGCTTCTTAGAATGTTAATATGATATGTCTCAGAGAACAACACGGGGCAGAATTTGTCCCCATCCTGCGGTTAATTGTGGGAAACCATTCCAGTGTCTTTCTTTAATGAAAGTGGGAAGAATCAGAGTATGAATGGGCACAGCCACTAACCGTCAAACCTTGCATTGAAGAATGCTAGTGTAGAAGGACTGAGATTGAGATAGACCCTCAAGAATGACATGAGATGGTTTCCAACGGTTTATCCCTGGGGATGGAGACAAAGTCTGTCTCCGTGTCATTTTTGTGTAGGTCAGGGTGTTTTGCTGGGGGCCTAGGACAGAAATTTGGGAGTGAGCTCTAAAGCCTATCAACAGTTCAGCTATGGTTGGTTTTGTACTGCACTGTTGTACTAATCACCTTTGTTTTACTTCAAACTCTAATTTCAACACAAAGCTGATGTGGTTAAGTGAACACTCAGAACCCGCAGCTGAGGTCCGGTGAAAACAAGTTCTCGGAGCAGCTGTTAAGGAGACCATCATGGATGTTCACAGTCCTCCTCCACCAAACAAAGACTAAATAACAACAAATAAACTTAAAATAAAATAAAATAAAATAAATTTAACAACAACTTAACTTTGAATGGTGTAGATGATACACAAGACTGCTCCGGGCTCCTCCGTTTATTCACAATACCGACCCTCCGGAGCAGTCTTGTGTATCATCTACACCAGGGGTGCCCACACTTTTTGGGCTTGCGAGCTACTTTTAAAATGACCAAGTCAAAATGATCTACCAACAATAAAATAATTTTTTAAAAAACCCCCACAAAGCACACTGAAAGGCAGAGAAAATGTTAATTATAATTCATATTCCGGGGTTTTTTTCAAAGAGGTCAAGGCAAATGACTATGCAATGTCGCCTCAATAACAGCCATGCAAAAATAGACAAATATACCCCCTCCCTTTTTACTGAACCACATAGCAGTTTTTAGTGCAGGGAGCTGCGCTGAATGCCCCACGTTGCTCTCGACGCTCATAGGCTCCCTGCGCTAAAAACCGCTATTGAGGTTTAGTAAAAGGGAGCCATAGTGCAAAATATAAACAGCAGATATAAATTCTCAAAATGGACTCATTTTGATCACTAAATTGAAAATAAAATCATTTTTCCTACTTTTGTTGTCTGGTGATTTCATGAGTCTCTGGTTGCACTTTCTTCTTCTGACTTCTTCTCACTTCACTCTGGCTGCACTTCTTCTTCTGACATCTTCTGACTTCAGCCCACTCCTGCATCCAATATTTCTTCCCTTCTTTCAGCCTCCTATATGCTTTCTCTCCTCCAGACCTCATTCTCCCCCCAACTTTCTCTTTCTTTCTCCCTGCCTCCTGTTCTTTCTTTCTCTTTCTCTCCATGCCCACTTTCTTTCTGTCACCCTGTTCCCTCTTTCTTTCTGTTTCCCTTCTTTCTTTGTCTCCCTGTCCCCCCTTCTTTCTGTCTCCCTGCCTGCCCCCTTTGTTTTTTTCTCCCTCCCTCCCCCAAGCCACTAGGTTTTCCACCGCTACCGGGAAACAGGCCTCCAAGCCACCACCGCCCCAAGCTTTCTTTGCAGAAGCCTTGCGCTGACCAGGGTTCCGCTCCCCTTCAATTCTGATGTGGGAGAGGAAGTTCCGGGCTAGCCAGGCAGCGATTGGCTGGCCCAGAAATTCCTCTCCGATGTCAGAATTGACGTCGGGGAGAGGAATGCTGGTCAGCGCGAGGCTTCTGCAGGCCCAAATCTCCGGACGCCCAGGGCCGAGGAAAAGAAAAAGCCAGACTATAAATCCTTCCATGAGAGCCGTTCCAGTCTCCTTTCAGCACGGCACTTACAAAAATGCGTAGCCCCCCCCCCCCTCCTCAACTTCCCATTTTCAGGCTCAATATGCCAGAGCAGCAGCAGTTCTTGCATTTTTGGGCAGAGCACCTCCTGCTCCTGAACCGCCTTTCTCCAGTCTGGCGGCTTGATTCCGCCAGGGGCAGCCGCGCGCTCAGCTCTCCAGTGACGTGACTTCCCTAGACCTCCCTCCCGCTTTCTCCCAAAGGAAGTGACATCATCCCCCAGCTCTATCAAAGATTTTCTACGGGACAAAGCAAGGGTATCAGGTCAAAAGCGCGCCGGGGACAAAGGCGCGCAAGAGAGACGGGTTTCTGGCAGTCGGGCAAGGAAGACGCAGCGAGAATGGGTGTGCATGAAGTGATGACCGGTGGGGAACCACAGGGAGAGGAAGGCTGATCGGCTGGTCGATCGGGACGGCAACATGAGTCTATCACGGAACCCGGGATGGGGTTCCGTGATCGACGTCGCATTGCCTTCCCGAGCGACCCGGTCGATCGCGATCGACGTGTTGGGCACCCCTGATCTACACCATTCAAAGTTAAGTTGTTGTTAAATTTATTTTATTTTATTTTAAGTTTATTTGTTGTTATTTAGTCTTTGTTTGGTGGAGGAGACTGTGAACAACCATGATGGTCTCCTTAACAGCTGCTCCGAGAACTTGTTTCACCGGACCTCAGCTGCGGGTCTGAGTGTTCACTTAACCACATCAGCTTTGTGTTGAAATTAGAGTTTGAAGTAAAACAAAGGTGATTAGTACAACAGTGATTTATAAGTATCACCTTGGATAAATATATTCCCTTGCTGTTTTTTGGTTTTGTACTGCACCATGGTGGCTGAGGAAATTGCCCTGGTTGTACTCCTCTAACACCAGCCTTGATATAGATTTATCAGAATTGGTTTCTTCTAAGCAAATTAAGGTCCATATTTAGAAAGACACTGAGTGGGAAGATTAACAATGCAGCTTTATTTGGATAACTGTTTCAGACTAATCAGTGTGCCATTAAATATATCCAGATAACTCGGTTAAATAAATATGGTAATCTTTTTCCTAGATAAAATGTAGCGGGTGTAGAGTGAAAAACTTAAACCACCAAGGTTTGACCAACTAACTCCAAAAATTTGCCTATAAATATTGACCTCAGAATGTACAGTCTTAAAAGTATCAGAGAAGCATGAAGCAATATATGTAATATAGAAACTATATGGTGTTTAAACATGTGGAGGGGCATAATCGAAAGGAATGTCTAAGTCCGTTTTTGTCAAAGTCACAAGTCGTCCAAAGTAAAAAATAGTTTAGGACACATTTTCGAAAAATACGTCCAAATTTTTTCATTTCGAAAATCGTCTAACTATATGCCCTGCCGATCTGATCGTCCAAGCCGCTAAATCGTCCATCTTTATACCACATTTTCGTCCAACTTTTCATCCAAGTCAAAAACGCCTAGAACAAGCCCTGTTGGACGTGGGAGGGATCTGCAAAGTGATGGACTGAACACCCAGACATGGCACCCAAATAGTGGGGTACCTTACAGGGCACTGCTGTGAACTTCACAAAAAGGGTGCCATGTCTTCATCTCACTACAGCTCCCTTATAGGTCATGGTGAGCCCCCCCCCAAACCACCTCCAGAATCCCCTAGACCCACTTATCTACCACCCCATTAGCCCTTATGGCTGCAGGAGTCACTTATAAGCTAGTAAAAAATGGTTTGGGGGTGTATAGGGGAGTGCACATGTTTCAATATCAATGCAGTGATTACAGGGGTTTATGGGCATGCATTTGGGCTGCAAAACCCAAAGGAACGGTACAGTTTAGGGGGTGCACGACAGAAGAACGGGACTTGGGTGTGATTGTATGGGATGATCTTAAGGTGGCCAAACAGGTTGAAAAGGTGACGGTGAAAGCTAGAAGGATGCTGGGGCGCATAGGGAGAGGTATGGTCAGTGTTAAACCTAACTTGGGACCTCATTCACCCAGGACACTAATCGGAATTTCGTGCCCTTACTGGGGTGGTGTATTCATCATTGGTCCATTTGTAAAATAGTTTCCAATTTGGCTAATATACCAACTCATATGTGCATCTGAAAGAAGAAAAAAGGAGGAAGCAGTTAACTTTAGCCCTTTCCTTCTTTCAGATGCACATATGAGTTGGTATATTGGCCAAATTGGAAACTATTTTACAAATGGACCAATGATGAATACACCACCCCAGTAAGGGCACAAAAGAAATTTCGATTAGTGTCCTGGGTGGATGAAGTCCCAAGTTAGATTAACACTGTACAAGTTTACTCTCTAAGATTCTTCACTACTGAGACTGCAATTTGAGTAACTTAGGGCCTCTTTTACAAAGGCGCGCTAAGCGTTTTAGCGCGGATTTTGCACACGCTGATGTGTCCATAGGATAACATGCAGGCGTTAGCATTCAGCGCGTGTTTAGCCTGCGATAATATTTACTGCGCGCTAAAAAGTTTAGCGCACCTTTGTAAAAGAGGGGGTTAAGATTCTTCAAGTTGTATGTTTGGATTATCTAGGTTCTTTGTATATCTGCCCTCTGGCTTCCAGTGTTGTGAAATATTAGTTTGCTAGTTAGAAGTAATTCTCCCTGTGTTCAGTTAAATATGTTAGATCAGGGATCTAACAAAGTCCCTCCTTGAGGGCCGCAATCCAGTCGGGTTTTCAGGATTTCCCCAATGAATATGCCTGAGAACTGTTAGCATACAATGAAAGAAGTGCATGCAAATAGATCTCATGCATATTCATGGGGTAAATCCTGAAAACTCGACTGGATTGCGGCCCTTGAGTACTGGCTTTGACACCCCTGGACTGCTGATGACCTCAATAGGCAATGACAATCCTACTGTCAGGTGGTACTTGTTCCTAAAGAAAATATTGCTTTTCAGAATAACGATTTTGTTAGTATCACAGGGCAGACTCTTAGGACCCATTTTACAAAGTCACAGTAGTGATTCTATCGCAGCAAGTGCACCATAGCCAATTCAATTCCTATAGGCTTCAGTGATTTTACCGCGGTAGAATCACTACCGCAGCTTTGTAAAAGGGGCTCATAAAATAATTTTGTATTTTTTTATATGTATACGCCTCAAGTCAAAGAAATTTTAAGAGCCTGTAGAGATAAGCACTGGGTTGATAATTTAAATTTTATTTTGGTTTTTTTTTTTTTTTTACAGACAAGGGTAAAACTGGTGAGAGCCTCAGAATATGAATTTAAGGCTCAGACTGGAATTTGCCACTATTTCCCAAGCTCAGACTTTGGTGTTTCAATAAGAGACTATAAAGCTTATAACTTCAGGTGAGACTTTTTTTTAAAAAAAATGGTGGTATTACACTTTCTGTTATAAATCAATGGGCACGCTTTGGAGCAAGACATATGCTCAGTAGGTCATTCTGGGGGTCATTTACTAAGGTGTGCTAGCCGATTTAGCACATGCTAAATGCTAACGCACTCATTATATTCTATGGACGCATTAGCATTTAGCGTGTGCTAAATCGGCTAGCGTGCCTTAGTAAAAGACCCCCTCTGTTTTTCAGTTCCATTTATTTATTTTATAACCTGGCCCTCACCATGGGCTGAATTCAATAAATCATGTTTGACGGGGAAAAAAATTGACAATAAGCACAGTTTTATAAAAGGGGATGCCCTTTATAGAATCTTACTTAACACTGATTCTCATGCCTAACTGTAGGCACCTGACTTGGTGCCTGCGTAAAGCTAGTAAAAAATACTGGCACCCAAGTTAGGCGAACTGAGGCCTTAGCCTACAATTGAAAACGCAACCTTTCAGAATGCCCTTGACATGCCCACATAAGGCTGCCAGATTTTACTATAGTAAAATCTGGACCCCCCCCCTAGACCCGCCCCCCAGACCCGCCCAGTTCTACCCATCCCTGCCTCGTTATGCCCTAGCCCTGCCCCCCCCCCACTGGCTGCTCTCGTCAGGCAGGAGGAAATCCGCACATGAAGGGATTTCCTCCTGCCGACGCGATTTAGAGGAGGCTTTTGAAAACCCGGACAAAATGCTGGGTTTTGAAAAGACGTCTGGACCTCTGGAGGGCATATCTGGGGACATATCTGTGGAAATCCAGACATCGGGTAACCCTATGCTCATGGTCATCCACACTAATAGAGTTAAGAATATAAGAAATGCCTCTACTGGGTCAGACCTGAGGTCCATCGTGCCCAGCAGTCCGCTCATGCGGTGGCCCAACAGGTCTAGGACCTGTGCAGTAATCCTCTATCTATACCCCTCTATCCCCTTTTCCAGCAGGAAATTGTCCAATTCCTTCTTGAACCCCAGAACCGTACTCTGCCCTATTACGCCCTCTGGAAGCGCATTCCAGATGTCCACCACACGCTGGGTAAAGAAGAACTTCCTAGCATTCGTTTTGAATCTGTCCCCTTTCAACTTTTCCGAATGTCCTCTTGTTCTTTTATTATTTGAAAGTTTGAAGAATCTGTCCCTCTCTACTCTCTCTATGCCCTTCATGATCTTGTAAGTCTCTACCGTATCCCCTCTAAGTCTTCTCTTCTCCAGGGAAAAGAGTCCCAGTTTTTCCAATCTCTCAGCGTATGAAAGATTTTCCATCCCTTTTATCAGACGTGTCGCTCTCCTCTGAACCCTAGAGAATGAGAGTCTCTGGTAACCAGAGCAGATATTGTGATGTCATAATGTCTCATTCCACCAATAAGAACAAAGCTTATCAGTGATGTCACAATGGCTTTATTATCCTATATTCAGAGTATGAATGGGCACAGCCTGACCCTCAAGCCTTGCATTGAAGAATGCTGGTGTAGAAGGACTGAGGTGTGGGCAGACTTGATGGGCCTTGGCCCTTATCTGCCGTCACTTTCTATGTTTCTATGTTTCTAGGTTGAGATAGACACTAAAGAATGACATGGGATAGTTTCCTGTGGTTATCTGCAAGAACAGGATCGGTGAGTTAAGTGCTGTACCTTATAGCGCTCAGGCAGATGTATATGCAAACTTTATTGAGTGCCAATTAACTTGGGTGCCAGTGTTCTCTTAGGCTTCTGTAGCTGGCATCATGCTTGTTGCAGTCTTCTGGGTCTCACTGCATCTGAATAGGTAGAACCATACCCAACACATTACTGGCCAGAACTCCGAATCGTCCCAGAAAATCATTTGTTTTTTTTCCACCAGAAAATCATTTGTGACTAATTTTGATAGACAGGAAAGGAACCATTGTCATGCTGCAGTACTCAGAGTTTTAAGCAGGGAAAAAAGTAACAGGTCTTGGTCAACCGTATCAAACGCTCTCTTAGGCTTTCGCGGCTAGTGTCATGATTGTTGCGGTTGTCCGGATCTCACCGCTTCTGGGTAGGCAGAAGCAATATTTCAGCCGTCATGCTGGGGCTGCGAGGTTTGCAGTTTGTCTTTATACGTAACGGGTTCTCAAACCTGATTGTCTGGGGCTTGAAGTGAGTGAGGCAGGAAAGTCCGTTGGTCACAAATTTGAATTTTGGTAGGAAGGTTCATCGGTCGCAAATTTGAAATTTGGTAGGAAAAGATCCAAAATGACAAAACAAGTCATTACTTACTAAGTTCCATTATAAAATGATTTTACCCTCTCCCCTGAAATGGGCAAGACCCGTACTTCGATTATTTGAATGTGGTAAAAAAAAAAAAAGTGCATTCTTGCTCCTGATCCATATTGCTGCACACAGGACACAGACTGTAGAAGTCCGCCCTCATTGGCCACTCTGCCCCACTGCTGGAGTCACTGCTGTCCAAGCTGACTCCAACTTATCCCTATCCATCTTGCAACATACTGAACCGAGACCGTGGAAGTCCGTCCGGCATCGGCTTCATTGGCTGAGGCTGCCATTTAAGTACCAATCCTGCACACTCCTGTTCATCTTAATGAAGGGGGAGAGTGTGATGCACTTGTTAAAGCTACAGCCTCAGCACCCTGGGGTTGTGGGTTCAAACCCACACTGCTACCTCTGACCCTGGGCAAGTCTCTTAATCCCCATTGTGAGCCCACCAGGATAGACAGAGATAAATGCTTGAGTACCTGAATAAATTCATATAAACTGTTCTGATCTCCCCTGGGAGAACAGTATAGAAAATTGAATAAATAAATAGTGTGCAAAGTTTCAGCCTCTGATAACCAGAGCTGGTATTGTGACATCATAATGCCTCATTCTACCAGTGCCTAAGAGCCAACCTCATCAGTGATGTCACAATGGCTTCATTGGCCTATACCTGGCTCACTTCTACTATATTTTGATTTCCAGAGTGGTGCAGTGGTTAACGCTACAGCCTCAACACCCTGAGGTTGTTGGTTCAAACCCTCACTGCTCCTTGTGACCCTGGGCAAGTGACTTAATCCCCCATTGCCCCAGGTACATTAGATAGATTGTGAGCCCTCCAGGAAAGACAGGGAAAAATGCTTGAGCTCCTGAAAAAAAATTCATGTAAACCATTCTGAGCTCCCCTGGGAGAACAGTATAGAAAATTAAATAAATAATGTTATAGCTCTTGAACTATACAGTTTTGTGTCGATACTAGCCTCTTTTTATTCAGGGATCCTTTGTGTCTCTATCCCACACATTTTTTGAACTCCATCACTGTCTTTGCCTTTACCACCTGTCCAGGGAGGGCATTCCAGACATCCACCACGGCACCACCCTTTAAATCAACATACGGTTCCCCTAAATTGGAAAAAATCATTTATCCGTCCAATTATCAAGGATAAAAATATAGGTCAAGATGAAATCTCTAATTATAGACCAATATCCACTATTCCATTCTTGGCTAAATTAACTGAAAAAATTGTCTTCAATCAGATATCCGAGTTTATAGAACAAACTAATGTGTTACATCCAAATCAAACAGGTTTTAGAAAACACCATAACACAGAACACTCTCTTCTTGGAATGACTACTTCAATTCAATATTTCCTAGATCACCATCAATCGGTGCTGTTAGTCTCTCTTGATCTGTCAGCAGCGTTTGATACAATCGATCACCAATTACTCCTTGCTAGACTTCAAGCTATTGGGGTGATAGATGAAGTTCTAGCTTGGTTCACATCTTACTTCAGTGAGCGTACTTCAATAGTTAATTTCAATAATTCTTCATCCCTTCCATCTCAGATTTTTCATGGGGTTCCACAAGGATCTATTCTTTCACCCTTACTTTTTAATATTTTTCTAGCTCCATTAATGACATTATGCCAATCAGTAGGATTTCATGTTTTTGCATATGCTGATGATATACAATTATTACACCCTCTAAATAATAATAATACAGTTGAAATCTCATCTATTAATGAGAAACTTGATCAAGTATATCATTGGCTAGACAAAAACAGATTGGCGCTCAATATTAAAAAAACCAATGTTATGTTATTTCCATGGAAAGAGAACTTTTCTCTCGTTCATCCGATTTCAATTCATAATGTTCCCCTTCAATTAGTTAAAAATATAAAAATTTTAGGTGTAATTTTTGATGATAAACTAAATTTCCATGATCATATCAGCAACATTGTGAAAATCACCTTTTATAGATTACGTAAAATTTGTTCTATCTCGAAATTTCTCTGTGCTAAATCACTCACTATATTGATTCACTCCTTGGTGATTTCTAAACTTGATTACTGCAATTCTTTATTCAAAGGAATTGCACAATATGAAATAAAACGATTACAAATTATCCAGAATACAGCTATAAAATTAATAAATAACTCTAAAAAATTTGATCATGTAACACCACTTCTCAAAGAGGCTCATTGGCTTCCTGTTAACTACAGAATCACTTATAAGCTATGTTTAATTATCTTTAAAACTTTAATTAATAAGACCCCTGCTTTTTTATATAGATTACTGATTCCATACTCTGCAAAGAGAATTTTACGTTCTAGTGAACAAAATCTGCTTTCGATCCCATCTTTAAAAATTATTAATACAAGAAGACAACTTATTTTTTCTTGTACGGCACCTCAAACATGGAACGCCCTCCCTATTTCTTTACGGGAGGAGAAAGACCTTGGAAAATTTAAAATTGAGTTAAAAACTTTTCTTTTTAAAGATGCCTTTTCTACATAATTTTATATTTCATGAATTAATCATTTGGTTGAACATGTTTTAATTACTGTCTATCCTTTTTGTATATGCCCTTAATGTTTCTTCTTTACTTTAAAATTATATTTCATCCCTCCCTTCCTAGTGTTTTATATTGTTTAAATTTAGAATATTTTAGCCATTATTTAAATTGTATGTATTATTATGTATTGCATTATTATTGTTCTTTGATTTTACATTGTAAATTTTAAATGTAAATCGCTTAGAATATCCGATTAAGCGATTTATCAAGGCCCATAATAAACTTGAAACTTGAAACTTGAAACTTTCTAGTGTACCAAGCAAATTATCATATACAGGCAATGTGAGAGAAAATTTTAAATTCAAAAAGAAAAATACTCTCTTCGCTTATAAATTCTTTTTCAGTTCTTAAACTGAAAATGTAGGCGTGATAGCTCACAGAGAGAAGTAGCTGCCGATTTTCGTTGATATTTTGTCCAAAACCCTAATGCAGCTAAAGCGAAACGCGGGCAGCCTTCGTTGGCAATGGACAGCTAAACAGTGAACACAGAATGCTGAGCAGTGAACAAGGAAGCTGTTGGCATTTTAGCACTAAGAGCTAAGTACTTCCCCCAAAAATATGATTTAATAAAATATAAACTGTCTTAAGATTAAAGAGAAGTTAAAGTATTAAATTGGAGGATTAAACCGATGAGGATTGTCCCGTAGACGTTTGCAGGCTGAGTTGAAAAGCGGGGCCTGAAGGAAGTGCAACCAGAGACTCGTGAAATCACCAGACAACAAAGGTAGGAAAAATTATTTTATTTTAAATTTAGTGATCAAAATGTGTCTGTTTTGAGAATTTATATCTGCCGTCTATATTTAGCACTATATTTGTCTATTTTTCTGTAGTTATTGAGGTGACATTGCATATTTTAAAGTAATCTGCCTTGACATCTTTGAAAAAAACCCGAAACTCATAAATGATAATTAACATTTTCTCTGCGTACAGTGTGCTTTGTGGGGTTTTTTTTTAATTTTATGTTTACCATTATGAATTAATAAGATATTGTATGTACATGAAAAAAGAATGGAAGATATTGGGGCGGGGCTAGGGCAGGATTGGGGGAGGGGATGAATATTAATAGCTGTCCCGTTTTGATGAAAAAAATAAATGGTCACGTTAGCTATACGTGGTATATAAATACTGAAATAAACAAGATATAAGGACCTGGTCTAAGTTAGTGTATATAGCAAGCTAGTCCAGGTATGGAATAAGTGTATAATCAATCACCATATATATTAAAGGCTTGGAAGAAGCAACATGCTTTTACCTGCTTCCTGACTTGAGATATAGAGGTATGCAGGGAAGCCAGGTGAATTGGTAAGTCCATATAGAAAGCTCCATAGATATGCTCCGGAGGTTACAATGTGGACATCTTGCCTTGGAGAGGTTTTTGGGGTTTTTTAACATGCGTCCCGATTGACTGCCAGATGGCGGAAAGATGCCTACTGCCACCTGTCATTAGGACACACATTTTCGAGAATCGTGCCCTAAATGTTTAGGGTTAATTTAAAATAACTTATTCTCATCTCCCCCCCCCCCCAAACAAATAAAGCTGCTAGTAACACTTATATTTAATTTCATCTTTTTGCTTTATCCAAATACAGTATTGTCTAAAGGGGATAAACACTATTTTCACCGATGCTGTGTGTCCATATAAGGACAATATATTTTTATGGGTGCACATGGTTATAAAATTATCACCTTAATGACTCAACCATGATGTTGCTTTGAACTTTCAGTGACATTGAAGAAGAAATGATGACACAGCTTATCAATCTAGGCCCTTTGGCAGCAACGGTGGATGCGGTGAGTTGGCAGGATTATCTTGGCGGCATTATCCAATATCACTGCTCTAGTGGAGAAGCAAATCACGCAGTTCTCATTACGGGCTTTGACAGAACAGGTAAAAGAATTGCTGTGTTTGACTAATTCTGTTTTTTATAATCATATTTTGAAATATTCAGAAATGAACATATGACTAGCCTTACTGGGTCAGACCAGTGGTCCATCTAGCCCAGTTGCCCATCTTCCTGTGTTGTTTAAAGGAGTGTTTTTGTTCATAGGTCTTTTTTATTTCCATTATAGGAGCAATATCATTGCAATTGTGCACACATCCAAAAGATTACCTTTCACAAACAATAAAAAGGAAAAATAGAGATGTTTGGGACCCATTTTACAGACAGGTCCCTGCTCTGAAGAGCTTACAGTCTAACTTGGAACAGACAGACATGACTTTTAGGGTTGGGGATGACGAACCCAAGATGAGAGGAGTTAGAAGTCAAAAGCATTCTCAAAGAGGTGGACTTTTAACTGGGCCTTGAACACTGCCAGAGACGAAGCCCGCCATAGGGATTCGGGCAGCTTCTCTAAGCATACAGCACAGCAAGCAGAAGGACAGCAATCTGGAGTTGGCAGTTTGAAGAGAAGGGCACAGAAAGCAGGGACTTCACGGGTGGGGGGGGGGGAATCATAGGGGAAGATAAGTGAAGAGAGATAGTGAGGGGCAGCTGAGTGAGTGCATTTGTAGGTCAGTAAGAAGAGTTTGAATTGTTTTCGGAAACAGATGGGAAGCCAATGAAGTGACTTTAGGAGATGGGTAACGTGAGTAAAGCAGCTCTCCCGGAATATGAGTCATGCAGCCGAATTCTGGATGGATTGGAGGGGAGCAAGATGGTTTAGCAGAAGGCCTGAGGGTAGTGAGTTGCAGTCGTCTAAGCGCCAGGCGATGAGGACAAGGATAAGTGTTTTGGAAGTGTGCTCAGAGAGAAATTCCCCCCTAAGTTTCTTAATTTAGAAACTCTATTCAAGTTTAGATGTCTGAAAACCAGCATTTAGATATCCATATTTTATGGATGTCCAAATTTCAATTGTATAAAGTCAGGATCATGAGCGTCTATAAAACTGCAGTATGTCCTTATCACAGGGGTGTGGCCTGGGTGTATTTTGAGCAGGACTAGGGAGGGGCTAAAATATGGGACCTTTAACTCGGACTTCAGATGAATGCAATTTAGACCTGGTACTTGACATGTCCAGGTTACAGAAAGATGCAAAGTGGGTATGATCATTGGGAGACCACTGGATCCTTTCAATAATAATGGGCCTGACTTGTGGACTGTTATTTGCTTTCCAGCAGCCAGAAATCTGCATTTTCCCAGCTTCAGCAGCACAAAATCATGTTTACAGTGGGAGTCAATAACCTCTGGTACAGAGATAAACACAAATTACTGACTTCCATGTTAATTAATCAGAGTAACCCAGTACTTTTTTTTTTTATATATACCCGCAAAATCCAAAGTTCTTGGTGGTTTATAAGAGAACATACACAATACATAGCTTATACATATAGGAATAGGGCATAAACTTATGAGAAATAAAACTAAAACAGAAAGAAACAAGGCTATTCAGAGAATAAATGAGATAAGAAGCATGGAAACCGATAATAATAATAATCTTTATTCTTGTATACCGCCCCAACCATAAGTTCCAGGCAGTTCACAACAAATGAAGGACTGTACAATTGGTGAAACATACATATAAACAGAGATACAACAATAATCAAGTTACAAACTTATCAAACTCTTCCCAACGTGGGTCAACACGAATGAAGAGAAGATTCATCAGAAGGTGGCTGGGGAAGGTAAAATGACGGCAGAGAAAGACCTGCATGGTCCATCCATTATCAAGGCAACGTTGAACCAACAATCTAGTAATTATTCATTTTACTAGCTAAAAAAGGGAAAGGGGGTGTGATATACCACCTTTCTAAGGTTACAATCAAGCTGTTCACATATTATATACAGGTACTTATTTTGTACCTGGGACAACAGAGGGTGAAGTGACTTTCCCAGAATCACAAAGAGCTGCAGTGGGAATCAAACCCAGGACCCTTGGTTTTCAGACTGCTGTTAAAACCATTAGACTACTCTTCCATTATGGTAAAATGCTTTTATTTTTTTGCAATTTAGTGATAACCCCCAGAAATCCTGTCTAGGGTTACCATGTAGCTCCAGAAAAAGGAGGACGGATTGAGACATCCGGGTTTTACTTCCATTGAAGGAAGTAAACCCAGATGTCTCAATCTGTCCTCCTTACTTTCATTGCCTTCGATGGAAGTAAAACCTGGATGTTCTTCTGGAGCCATATGGTAATGCTTGCCTAAGGTTATCAGAATAAGTTTATCTGGATAAAGTTAGGGCTCCTTTTACTAGACCTGCCGATAGCGGTTTTAGCACATGCTAGACGCTAACGCCAGCATTGAGCTGGCGTTAGTTCTAGCTGAGTAGTGCGGGTTTAGCGCGCGCTAAAAAATGCTATCGCAGCTTAGTAAAAAGCAGCCCTTAGTTATATTCAACAGTGGAAGATATCCAGTTAACTTCATTGACTGTCTGGTTAAGGATTATTCTGGATATTTTCTGGATATCAGGCCACTGTATATCAATCCATCTGGTGAATAGAACAAGTGAGGCCCTCTTTTACAAAGGTGCCGCTAAGCGTTTAGCGTGGATTTAGCGCACGCTAACCACATAATGCGTCCATAGGATAATATGCATCGCATTAGTATTTAGCGCAGGTTTTAGCACGCGCTATTTAGCGTGCACTAAAAAGCATAGCGCACCTTCGTAAAAGATGGGGGGTTAATGTATGGATCCACTTTTTTACCTTCTTTTATATACAACTATAAATACTAAGACTGAAATTAGGTATATATTTTACATTTGCTTTCATTTTACAGGCGATATTCCTTACTGGATAGTGAAGAACTCATGGGGTAGTACTTGGGGGATAGATGGCTACGTCCATATTAAAATTGGACAAAATGTATGCGGTAAGTTGCTACTTGTATTACTGCTTAATGTTTCTCCATACAGTGCTGCACAAACAGATACAAGAAATTATCGTGAAGACACCAAAACAGATTTAAGTTTTAGACAAAGGATAAATAATTTTAAGTTTTCTTATATGATAGAAAAAAAAAAAAAGCAAACCTCTCATGGAGCGTTAAACTCTGCTCTTGGGCTTTTTTTATTTACCAATTTTTAGTTGCCAGAGCAGGATAATATTAAAATATTATGGGGCTCATAATCAAAATGAAAATACATCTAAAAACCCGCCTAAATTGGCACTTAGACGATCAAAAAGACAGGTTGTCCAAGTACCGATAATCGAAACAGGTTTTAGACGTATCTAAAAGCAGCTGAAGCCTTTTCATTGCTACTGTGCACCCAGAGTGAAAAGAGGCATTTTTTGAGGAGTGGTTAGGGCGGGAGGTGGGCGGTATGTGGGCCTACCTAGACTTAGGGCTCCTTTTACTAAGCTGCGGTAGCATTTTTAGCATGCGCTGTTCCCCAAGCTACGCAGAAAAATACTAACGCCAGCTCAAAGGAGGGCATTAGCGTCTAGCACGCGGGGAATTGTTAGAGCGCGCTAAGTACACGCTAAAACCGCTAGCACAGCTTAGTAAAAGGAGGCCCTTAGTCATCCTGCAGCAATAATCAAAATTTTGACAGGTTGCTTGGACAAAACTTATATGTTTTGACTTAGACGAAGTCAAAATAGGTATAAGTTCCGGATTGGGCCACTGAACTGAATGCAGCTGCCGCGGTCAGCTCACCGGCCTAGGCAATCTTTCCCCCCCCCCCCCACCCCTGTAACAATCATAGTCGGAGGAATGTTCAGTCCTCTTACCAGAACCTGCCATGACCCCCCTGATGATGGCAGGAGGGATGCCCAGTCCCTCCTACCTACACCCGCCGCAACTCCCACACAACAATTGCTGGCAGGCAAGATGCCCAATATCTCCTGCCGGACAGTCCCTCAAACCCCCTAAAGTTCTCTGGTAGGAGAGATGCCCAGTCCCTCCTGCTGGACACCCCAACCCCCCAAAGGTAGCCCACTCGGACCCCCCAAGCACACCCCCACTGGACCCCCCCCCCCAAGCACACCCGGGAATGTGCTGGGAGTGGCCAAGATTCCGATTGGCCAGATCCCCTAGGCCCCTCTTATAGGGGGGGGGGATCCGGTGGGTTGGGGTGGTTCAGCATCCCTCCTGCTGCGATCGTTGCATGGGGGGGACAGTTCCATGATCCTCTAACTGGCGCTTATGACAGACGCTGGTTAGAGGATCATGGTTTTAAGCGAAGGACTGGTCTCTCCTATGCCTAAAAGTTCTTGTTTGGGGCGTTTGGGACTTGGGTGAATTTTTTTTTTCAGAAATAGGGCTTAGAGGTAGACGTAGTGGTGGTCTGAGTGATTAAAAACCACTCTATGTGCCAAACATTTTACAAATTAATTATTTTGAAATTTGCTATTATCTTCTATTTATCATTTGTAAATCATTCCCTGTTTATTTAATTGCTGTAAATCGAGTCGAGCTTTCTCAGAATGATGACTCGGCATACAAAGTTAAGCTTTAGTTTAGTTTTAGTTTAGGCAATTCTCGAAAAAAAAAAAAAAAAAAAAAAACCACATTTTGGACATTTTTTTTCGAGAATGGACATTTCCCTGCTGCCTACTTTGGACGGCTAGACCTTAGGCCAAAAAGGGACTTAGACGGGTTTTTTTTATTATGCCCCTCCACATATTTAGAGCTCGTTGTACAAAGCTACGGTAGAAACTAGTGAGGTATATGCTCCAATGCTCATAGAATTCTTATGAGCTTTGGAGCACTTTCCTCACTGGTCTGCACTGAAAACCTCTAGCGCAGGAGAGGGGGGAGGTAAGTGTCTTATGCAGATCTAGGCTGAATCTCAGCCAGGAGAGACAGAATAATGTGAATGAGGCCCAGCATTGAATATTTTGGACTAATTCTGCCTGCTGTGGTCAGTGTTTTAAAAAAAAAGCTGCAAGCTGTGGGCTGAAATATCAACTGGAGACTTAGGCCCTCTTTTACTAAAGTGCGCTAACCGATTAGCGTGCGCTAATTGATTTAGTGCGCGCTAAACGATAACGCATGCATGTTAGGCTTTGGACACATTAGCGTTTAGCGCGTGCTAATTAGTTAGCACACCTTAGTAAAAGAGGGGTTTAATTTTTGAGGTAAGTGGTATGAAATAAATCTAAGTGGATGATATGAAAAGAGAGCATGCACCTATAACTTATTTTCCAATTGGCAGTGTGTTTATATACGTACATTTTCAAGAGCCATCAGCTCTAGTTATGATTTGGTGGAGAAATGAACCACTTTATTTATACTTTCCAGAATTTTTTATTAGTTTTCATCATGTGTTTTGACCACCAACTAAAATTCTAGGTTAAACCTGAATTCTATATGAACACATATTAAAGTTATTTCTTTGCAGATGTTTAAAGAGGGTCTAAAAAGACGTAAATAAATTATTTTATGTCTATTTTAGGCATAGCAGATACAGTTTCAGCTGCACGTGTATGACAAGTGATTGTAATATTGAAGACGGTGGACAGATGTTACGATATTACATAGAATGAGAACATAAACCGTTGCTTCCAGATTCTGGCTGTTGATCCTAGTACTGAAAACAAGCAGCAGGGGACAGAAACTATGCTCTCTATACAATAAAACTTGAAAGAAGGAATAAGTAACACAACTTGCCAGCCTGATGGCATCATCATAAAGGAATGACACTCTCCGGTCTTCATTTGAAAACGTCAGATACTTGCTGGTTGAACAGGAACTGGTGTTACTCTCAGGATATTCAAACATTTATGAAAAGATAGCATGTTTTAAAATGGCATGTTTTGAAGAAGACTGAAAATGGTATAGCTTTTGTAGGTGACAGGACAAAAGTTGTGCGAAACATCAGCGCGCCGACATTGGAGCACAGACAATTCGGCGCAAAGCACCAGCACGCCGTGGGAAAACTTACTTTTAAATGAGCTCCAACGGGAGGTTGTGATACTCTTCACGCTGCCGTTGGGGGGAGTGGGGGGGTGCAACCCCCCACATTATAGAGAAAATTGAACTTTTTCTGATTTTTTTGAAAAAAGTTCAGTTTTCTTTATACCCCCAACAGCAGCACGAAGAGAATGAAGTAAACTGGGGGGATCCCCCCATATCCCCCCATCAGAGCTCTTTAAAAGTAAGTTTTCCTGTGGCGCGCTGATGTCTCGCGCTGCGAATGACTATGAACCGCTTTTGTAAATCCATTTAGAAGCAACACTTAGGACTCCTTTTACTAAGGTGCGCTAGCGTTTTTTGCGCACACTGCAGATTAGCGCACGCCGCCCCCCCTCCCAGGCTACGTGTAAAAACTAACGCCAGCTCAATGGTGGTATTAGCATCAAGCACGTGCGGCAATGCAGCGCGTGCTAAAACCGCTAGCGCACCTTAGTAAAAGGAGCCCTAAAGTTAATATTGGGATTTTGTCATGATTTTTTTATGGTGATGGGACAATTGCACGCCAGACACCAGCGCGCCGACAATCAAGCACTGACAATTTGGCACAAGACACAAGCGCGCCACAGGAAAACTTAGTTTTAAAGAGCTCCGACGGGGGCGTGGGGGGAACCCCCCACTTTACTGCATACTGTTTGTGCTGCCGTTGGGGGGGCGTGGGGGGTGCAACCCCCCACATTATAGAGAAAACAGAACTTTTCCAGAAAAAAATTGGAAAAAGTTCCATTTTCTCTATAATGGAGGGTTCCAACCCCCCAACTTCCCCCCCCCCCCAATAGCAGCGCAAACACTATGCAGTAAAGGGGGGGGGTTTCCCCACTCATACCCCACTTCAGAACTCTTTAAAACTAAGTTTTCCCAAGGCACGCTGGTGTCTTCCGCTGAATTGTCTTTGCCCTGCATTGTCGGCGCACTGGTGTCTCGTGCGCGACTGACTATAAACTGTTTTTTTCCAATCCTACACCTGGTCAAATAAGATGATCTAGCTTCCAGGTCTTAAGCGAGAGTAGAAGAGATCTGGCTAATCCAATTTCCAGCACTGAACAGGTTGTTTACCATACACATCAGCTCAAGAAGCGCCCCCTCCCCCCTCTCATGATTTCTTGCAGCAGATCAAGAGTAGATCCCGGGACCAAAGTCACGAATTCTGTGGCAAACTGGCATGGTTGCTGTGTTAGTCCATTTGAGTGCACAGGAATAAAGATAAATCCATCAAAAAGTGTTAGCTTTTTTGAACGAAATAAATGTGTCTACTGACTTGCTTTCAGGTGTTAGCTTCTGAAAGCAAGTCAATAGATGTATTTAATCCTTGTAGAGAGATATTGCAATAATTGATCATCCTTTATTTTCATGACTCCCTGTACCAGCTATTAGAACTGGTAAAATAATAATAAGGAACAGATCTTCACAGGCACTTACTAGTACAGGGCGTCTTTTGTCAAGCTGAGTGGTAAATGCACTAGAGAGTGACAAAATTCATCACCGCTCCCATCCCCGCGGATAACCGCGGGAAATAATCCCATGTCATTTTCTAGTGTATATTTCAACCTCGGTCCTTCTACACCAGCATTCTGTCAAAGCAAAAGCTTGCGGGTCAGTGGATGTGGCTATTCATACTCATGTGAGCCAAGGATAATGAAGCCATTGTGACATCACTGATGTGATTGGCTCTTAGGCACTGGTGGAATGAGGCATTATGACATCACAATATCTGCTCTGGATACCAGAGACTGTCATTCTGTAGTGTCTGTTTCAACCTCGGTCCTTCTATACCAGCATTCTTCAAAGCAAAGCTTGCGGGACAGTGGTTGTGGCCATTCATACTCTGATTCTTCCCTCTCTCCTTAAAGAATGACATGAAGATGGTTTCCCGTGGTTATCCCCGGGGACGGGAATGGTGATGAATTTTGTCACCGTGTCATTCTCTAAAATGCACCGAAGCCCATAGAGATTGAATGGGCTTCGGTGCATTTCCTGCGTAGCATTCACTACTGCGGCTTAATAAAAGAGGCCCTTAATTAAGCCACTCTACATGTAAGTGCCCTAACTGCCAATTTTCAGCAGCAACTGAATAGTGGGACCTAAAATTCCTACAGACCAACTTGGCACCATGTAACAGTGGTTCCTAAACCTGTCCTGTCCCAAACCTGTCCAGTGGTTCCCAAACCTGCCAGTCAGGTTTTTAAGATATCCCTAATGAATATGCATGAGAGAGATTTGCATATAATGGAAGTGACAGGTATGCAAATCTCTCTCATGCATATTCATTAGGGATATCTTGAAAACCTGACTGGCTGGGGGTCCCCCAGGACAGGTTTGGGAACCACTGATGTAGGGTGAGGAGTGGGATATAAGAACATAAAAATTGTCATACATTGTCAAACCAAAGGTCCAACAACCTGTTTCCAACTGTGCCTGATTCAAAAAGAATAGTGTATATATATATAGTATATGAAACCCCACCTATGGAATCAAGAACTCCTGAGATCTACCTTAGTTACTTCACTCCTGTATTTATTATTTTATTTTTTATTTATATGTATCACAGAGGGTTCATTTTCCTAAGGTGCGCTAGTGTTTTTAGTGCACGCAGGAAATTACAGTGCGCTACGTGGCTAGAACTGACGCCAGCTCAATGCTGGCATTAAGGTCTAGCGCACGGGGCAATGTAGCACGCGCTATTCCGCGCGTTAAAGCCCTAACGCAGCTTAGTAAAAGGAGCCCAAAGTGTAGCCTTTAATTACTCTCATTACTTTAATTACTTAAAGGGGTAAAAAAGCCTCAGAGTCTGCAGCTATTAACCCAAATTGGGTTTCAAGCTCCCCCCACACCACTTCCCTGTGCAGCAGCAGCGTTTCCCCTACCCCCCCTTTCCCTTCCCATGGTCTTGCCGGCTCCCTTAGTCCCTTATTGCCCCCCCCTCTTCCCTTCTCGTGGTCCCGACAAACTTTCTGATTCCAGCAGCGTCTGCAGCACTGTACACATGCAGCTTCGGGGCCTTCTACTGCCCAGCAAATCAGGGCAGTAGAAGGCCCGAAGCAGCATATGTAGAGTGCTGCAGACGCTGTTTGAATCGGAAGGTTTCAGGACCCGCAACCCTTGCCGGACCCGAAGCGAGCTCTGGGGGTTTTTAAGTCCGTTCTGGGAGGGGAGGAAAGCAGCTCCTCTCCCTTCCAGCTCCGTGCTTCTTGGCTTTATCCTTCAGACGGCAAGAGCTGCTGTGGCCGACAAGCTCTGCGCACTCCTTCCTGCGGGTCCCTACAGCGCACGGAAAACGGGAGCACGCAGGTGGGAGTGTGCATGCACGCTTAGGGCTTTATTATATTAGATTCTACTTTCATGTGACTATTACTCTGACTTTCTCCCTTTCTCTGATTACCTCTTTAACCTACCTACATGTATTCGACGACTTTCATTGTAATTATTTCGCTGATTGTCCAGCTCTTCTTATTGTAAACCGCCTCGAACTACTAAGGCTTTGGCAGTATATAAGAATAAAATTATTGTTATTATTATTAATGGCCACACGCTAATAACAAAATTAGCATATGAATCAATTACCTAAAATTTACCCCCTCTTTTACTAAGGTGCGCTAACCGATTAGCACGCACTAATCGAATTAGCGTGGGCTAAACGCTAACACATCCATAGATTAACATGCATGCGTTAACGTTTACCGTGCGCTAACTCGATTAGTGCGTGCTAATCAGTTAGCGTACCTTAGTAAAAGAGGGCCTTAGGGCTCCTTTTACTAAGCTGCGCTAGCGGTTTTAGCGCACGCTGCCAATGCCACGCGCGCTAGACGCTAACGCCTCCATTGAGCTGGCGTTAGTTTTTGGTGCATAGCGTGGGGTTAGCGCGTGCAGCAATGTAGCACGCGCTAAAAACACTAGCGCACCTTAGGGCTGCTTTCACTAAGCTGCGGTAGCGTTTTTAGCGCACGCAGAATATTAATGCGGCTAGAACTAACACCAGCTCAATGGTGGCGTTAGTGTCTAACACGCGTGGCAATGTAGCGCACGCCGCTAGCGCAGCTTAGTAAAAGGAGCCCTTAGTGTGAAAACAATAAAGATATTATTGCAGTACCTTTCCTGCTGCAGAAACACCACCTAGATAAGAAAATATTTCTCAAAACAGCCTCAAAGGCTGAGCAAGCATAGAAAACAGTCTTAGCTGTCTAAAGAAACTATGCTATACTGGAGCTCAGAATCATATAATTGGCTGATATTACCAGGAAAAAAGAGCACTTAAAAACTGAAAAAATATACCTCAAAATGCTCAAAAAAAAAAATGGTAATATAGAAAATTAAACAAAAAATGTTCCCAGAGCAGGAAATAGAACTAACTACACAAAAAGTTCTCCAAATAGAAAAAAAGAGCAAAGCAAAAACTTATCTGGAATTTCCAGCTGAGGCCAGTCCAATCTGTTATTTATGGCAGGAGCTCATTCACTGGCAGAGCGATTGGCAAAATCCCCTTATACTTCCTCCACCTTGGGCAAAACACCAGCCCCCTCCCGACCCCAGAGCAACTGCACCACACCCGAAACTAGCAATCAAAGTAGGGCTTTCAAAGGTGCCGGTTTTTCCCAGTTCTTGTATATGTATTGCTCAGCTAGAAACGAAACAAAACTCTTATCTGCATTCATCTTCTATTGAAAAAAAAAAAAATCTCAACAAGGGCCGCTTGTTTCGCGGGCATATCCCGCCATGTCAGGAGAAATCGAAATCAGGGAGCCATTAATATGAAAAAAAGGAAATTCTGCCATTTTACCCCAGTGATAAATAAAAAGGCCTTAATGCACAGGAAAAATGTGAGTAAGGCTGCGCTAATAATAATAATAACTTTATTCTTCTATACCGCCACAATCTTGCGACTTCTAGGCGGTTTACAATCAAGAGTGCTGGACATTCAGCGAAATACAATAAGTAGATATTCAGAAGAAATACAGAGATCAGAGACCTCAGGAGGCAATAGTATAGAAATACAATTTGCTGAGCGAAAATGTAATATGTACATTTTAGTAGGTAATGTCCGACAGGACCTGTTGGGGATAAATAGCAACGTAAAGTTATGATAAGATGAAGATAACAGATTATATTTATAACAGTGCTGTAAGTTCAGGTGGAATAGGGAGGGGGGAGGGAGAGGGAGAGCGGGTCAATTGTTTAGGTATTTCTGGAACAGGTATGTTTTTAGGCGTTTCCTGAATTCCCCGTATGTAGTGGGCGAAAGCAGTTGGTCTAGGTCAGGGGTCTGCAACCTTTAAGACATAAAGAGCCACTTGGACCCGTTTTCGAAAAGAAAAATAAACTTGGAGCCGCAAAACCATTATAAAACAAATCTAACACTGTATATATTGTTTCTTATCTTAATGCTATATACAGGATCATGCAGTTAGCTGCTCTCAATGCTCATAGGCTCCCTGCGCTAAAAAACGATATTGCGGTTTAGTAAAAGGGAGCCATAGTGCAAAATATAGACAGCAGATATAAATTCTCAAAACAGACACATTTTGATCACTAAATTGAAAATAAAATCATTTTTCCTACCTTTGCTGTTTGGTGATTTCATGAGTCTCTGGTTGCACTTTCTTCTTCTGACTGTGCATCCAATCTTTCTCCTTTCTTTCAGCCTCCTGTATGTTTCCTCTCCTCCAGACCTCATTCTCTCCCCCAACTTTTTCTTTCTGTCTCCCTGTTCCCCCTTCTTCTGTCTCTATCTGCCCTTTTCTTTCTTTTCTCCGTGCCCTCCCCCAAGCCACTCGGTTTGCTGCCACCGCCATCGGGAATAGCCCCCAAGCCACCGCCGTCCAAGCTTTCCCTGCAGAAGCGTCGCGCTGACCAGCATTCCGCTCCCTGACGTCAATTCTGACGTAGGAGAGGAAGTTCCGGGCCAACAAGGCATTTCTTCCCTCATTCCATCCAGCCTGAGTCCCATCTCTCCTTGATCCAGCATTTCCCTTACTGTGTTTGTCAGAATTACCATTCCACCTATTTTCCAGCATCACCCTTCTTTGTGTCCATCTCACTATATCTTCCTTTCTTTCAGCCTCCCTGTATGTTTCCTCTCCTCCAGACCTCATTCTCTCCCCCAACTTTTTCTTTCTGTCTCCCTGTTCCCCCTGGCCCACGGGACTCCACGGGATGCCCCCCCTGACCCACGGGACTCCCACGGGGACGCCCCCTGGCCCACAGGACTCCCACAGGGATGAAAACAGCCTACCTAAATTCTGGCGATGCAGGCATGCAGCTTACAAGTCCGGCGTCGTGGCGGGAAATAGCCATGCTGAGCAGTGAGCTCAGCACGTACACAGATGAAAGCCTTGCTTGCTAATTGGTCCGGCGGCACGGCAGGGCGGGGCCGCTGGACCAATCAGCAAGCAAGGCTTTCATCTGTGTACGTGCTGAGCTCACTGCTCAGCATGGCTATTTCCCGCCGTGACGCCGGACTTGTAAGCTGCATGCCTGCGTGACACACTACCGGAGCCGCGGCAAAGGTGGAAAAGAGCCGCATGCGGCTCTGGAGCCGCGGGTTGCCGACCCCCGGTCTAGGTCTTTGCCCCATAGGACTGCTAACACTGCTTGTTAAAAGGGCTCCTGAATCCTCCATTAGCCAAGGTATAAAACTTTAGACTATATGAACTCAGTAGGGACAAAGTACCAGTATATATTTATTTATTTAAAAAATTTCTATTCCGCCTATCAACTAGGCGGATTACAAATTAACGTACATAAAATGAAACCTACAAAAAAAATACAAACTCAACTAAAAACATACTAAAATACAAACTCCATAAAAAATAAATTCAGGAAATAGAAATAAATTCAGCAAATAAAAAGATCCTAGGAAAAATACATTAAAGCAGAAATTCCTTATTCATAGAAGGCTTATACAAATCAGTGGGTTTTCAATAGTTTTTTATGACACAAAAGTTAGAACATAATCTTAGGCCCTCTTTTACTAAGGTGCGCTATCCGATTAGCGCACACTAAACGCAAACGCGTACAAGTTAGTCTATGGATGCGTTAGCATTTAGCATGCGTGTGCTAATCGATTAAGCGCACCTTAGTAAAAGAGGGTTTTAATGGTCCATTCAATGCATTCCACAATTTTGGGCCAGCTAAAGAAATAGCCGACATCCAGGTCTTTTTATAATGCACATCCCGGGCACATTCGAGTGACAATTTCATTGACGATCGTGAACGCAACGTACGGGTTGGAGCATATTTTTTCAGGGCCTGGATCAAGTACTGTGGCGCTTCCCCATAAAGTTCACGGTGTATGACTGTCAAGATCTTATACTCAATGCGATATTCAACAGGCAACCAATGCAGTTGTTTAAGTACTGGAGAAATGTGCTCATAATGAGACACCCCTGTGATCATCCTTACAGCTGCATTTTATCAAATCTACGGCCCTTTATGCCCACCAGTCAACAGAATGTATCAGTGAGGAACGCAGAGAAAAAAAAAAACAACAACAGGCTTTATTCGCTTGATATAATTTTACTTAGCGATAAAATGTGTTTTCTGTCTGTGTATTATAAATACAACAACACACAATAATATTACTGCAATGAAAATAAAAACAGTTTCCAAGATTCTGGAGTAGTTATATATCGTATTTACATTTTGCTGCATTTTGCAAAACCATTTGGGAAGGTATGGTATTCCTTTGCAGAGCATTTAAATCCTATTAAACAAAATGCCTACACAATTGCATTAGTATATTTTGAGTAGTTACATGGCAAGCAAAATTTTTTTAAAAAAAATACACATATATTTTTATACAGCAACTTAATTTACCTTCTCTTTTGTCAAGCTGTGGGTGGCTCGGCAGCGCAGCTTGATAAAAAGGGGGTTAATGTATTTTCCAGTCAAAAGATGTATGAATGATTTTAACCTTCCACTGATGCAATGCTGATGACCCTTTTAAAACTTGCAAAGACGCGCTAAGCGTTTTAGCGCGGATTTAGTGTGCGCTACATTGACGCATGCGCTAACCACTAATGCGTTTATAGGATAACATGCACACGTTAGCATTTAGCGCAGGTTTAGCGCACGCTAAAAAGCAGCGCACCTATGTAAAAGAGGGGGGTAGATATATTGATGTAGAACGCTGAGGGGCCCTTTTACTAAGATTTGCTAAGTACGAACGTGCATTTACTGCAACTTAAATGGGCTTACCGCAAGACACTCTGAGGGGCCTTGGGATAAAATCTCAATGTTTGCTGAAACACTAAAATAATTCTGAATTTTTCTCAAAGGATTCATGTCTGGGGGCAAAGAGTAGGCGTAACAGCACGAATCAGTTAGCACAGCTACATTACTGGACGCTAACTCATTAGAACGGGATTATCATATGAGTCCTTACCGCCTACAAAATAATAATAATAATAATAATAATTTATTTTCTTATATACCGCCAAAGCCATGGTAGTTTGAGGCGGTTTACAATAAGAGGAGCTGGACAGTCAGCGATATAGTTACAAAATAGAATCGATATAGATCACAAAATAGAATCAATGAATACAAGTACAATGAATGCCAGTACAATAAGGAAAGCTGGATAGTCAGCGACATAGTTACAATGTAGAAGCAATGAAGTCGGTATACAGAATAAGCGAGGTAATGACCAACAAATTCTTAAGTGACAAAACGGTTAAACAGTTTTGTTTTTACTAATTGGTGGTGGTTGGGGCTCATGTGCTGTTTTGTTCATGGCTATGTGCTAATGGCAAAGTAGTGCATGGCCGTTAACTGGGAAAATGGAAAATTGGCCTTTTTTCGGCTGTGGTAAAAGTGGCCTTAGTATGTGTGAATGACCTCCATATGGGCACGCTTAAGACCATATTTTATCACAGCTTAGTAAAAGGATCCGAGAATGATTGCACAAAAGTTCATCATAGCCCTTCTAAGGTTGTTCAAGAGGAACATGGATGTTTGATAACTTACCCCCTGCTTTACTAAGGTACGCTAAGCATTTTATCACGTGTTTAGCAAGCACTAAATCTACACGCGCTAACCGTTAACGCATCCATAGACTAACATGCGTGTGTTAGCGTTTAGCGCATGGTTAGCGTGCGCTAAAAAGCATAGCACACCTTAGTAAAAGGAGCCCTTAGTCTGAATCATCGCTGCTGAAGTAGGAGCTGTCGCAATATTCAGCCATGTAAAGGAATTTATGAATACTTGGGTTTAGCTTTGGTATCCAGTGTCTCGGTACCAAAAACGTTGAGAGGTTGAACAAGTCCACAAAACACCTTATACCTGTCACTGTAAGAAACAAACAAAAAAAGTACAATGTGAGTGGTTTGTTACAGGGCTATAGCAAGCTATGTGTGGCAGATATGGCTGCACAGGGTGCAAGGAAAGATTCCCATTGGCTTCCCTTATGCTGACATCACCAAGGTGGGCGGGACAGGAGTGCACCATGTCAGTCATAGTCCATGGTCGAAAACACGCAGGACAATCGAGCGCTGACAATACCGAGCAGACAATCGCGCGCAGGACTTAAACTTAATTTTAAAGTGCTCTGAGGTGGGATTTGGGGAGGGAACCCTCGCAGTTAAGTTAGTACAGTTTGCGCTGCCGTTGGGTGGGAGTGTTGGGGAGAACCCCCATTATATAGTGAAGAGGCATTTTTCCCTTTTTTTAGGAAAAAACATCAATTTCCTCTATAATGTGTGTGGGGGGGGGTTCCCACACACACACATACACCCCCCCAATGGCAGCGGCAACAGTACTAACTTAAGTAGGGGGGTTCCCCACACACACACACCCTTGGAGCACTTTAAAATTTAAGTTTAAGTCCGGCGCGCTGATGTCCTGCGTACAATTGCTCGGTATTGTCAGTGCTCGATTGTCTCGCGTGCTTTTGTCCCGTCACCGTCAGTCACACAGGGAGCAATTGGTGCTTGTTATGCTCCTGATTTGTTGTATTCAGAGGCTAAAAGATAATGGTAAATGTATTTTAGAAGCACTGAGGCACCAACGCAAGATATACGTTTGTTCAGCTGTTACTGCAGTATAAGTCATAGGCATGTGCATTCATTAATACACATTTAGGGGTCCTTTTACAAGGCTGTGATAATAATTGGCCTTAGCCCATCCTTAAGCAGAAAGGAGTGCGTAGTGTAGTGGTGGTTAGAGTCAAAGCCTCAGCACTCTGAAGTTGTGGGTTCAAACCATACCTGCTCCTTCTGTCCCTGGGCAAGTCACTTAGTTCTCCACTGCATAACAAGCACCAATTGCACCCTGTGTGACTGACGGTGACGGGACAAAAGCACGCGAGACAATCGAGCACTGACAATACCGAGCAATTGTGCGCAGGACATCAGCGCGCCGAACTTAAATTTAATTTTAAAGTGCTCTGAGGGGCTGTGTGTGTGGGGAACCCCCCTACTTAAGTTAGTACTGTTGCCGCTGCCATTGGGGGGGGTGTATGTGTGTGGGGGGGAACCCCCCCATATTATAGAGGAAATTGACGTTTTTCCCTAAAAAAAAGGGGAAAATGCCTCTTCACTATATAATGGGGGGTTCCCCCCAACACTCCCACCCAACGGCAGCGCAAACTGTACTAACTTAACTGCGGGGGTTCCCTCCCCAAATCCCACCTCAGAGCACTTTAAAATTAAGTTTAAGTCCTGCGCGCGATTGTCTGCTCGGTATTGTCAGCGCTCGATTATCCTGATTATTAGATAGATTGTGAGCTTGAAATACACAAACCACTTTGAGTGTGGTTGTAAAACCTACAAAAAGGCAATATACAAATCCCTTTCACACACACTAAGGCTATTTTTACCAGGGCTGTCAAAACCTCCTATTTTCTATTTAATTAATGGCCGTGTGCTATTACCATTAGTGTGCAGCCTATTTAAATATTATTACAGGAGCAATTCCTGCCACCTCGTAGGGAGGGGGTAAGGCTTCCCACATTAACCATGCGCTAACCAATTAGCACAGAGTAACGTAGATGCACCAATTGGCTAATGCAGGGAACACCCACTCTATGCCTCTGACACCACCCCCAACCTCAAAAAAATAAAGGTGCAGTTAGTGCATGCACATCCCAAAGCTAATGCAGAACACATTAGCACGTCCCACTTGAGAACTTTTTTCTGCATTAGGCATGTGGCAGTCTCGCTAGCCATTGTGATGCAACAGCAGCACAGGGCAGGAAGCACTGGGGTTCATTCCTGCCCCGAAAATACCACTAGATCTTCTTCAGTTAGGCCTCAGGAGGGCCTACAAGTAGGAAGGATTAGGGTTACCAGATGTCTGGATTTCCACCAGACATGTCCTAGGCAACCACTTAACCTTAACTAATGGTTGGGCCAGTTCTCTTGTTCAATATACATTTTAGCATTTGTGCCACCCATATAGGTTATCAGACGTCCAGAAATACCTGTACATGTCCTCTTTTTAGAGCACATGTCCGGGGGTCCGGACGGCTTTTCATAACCCGGCGCTTTGTCCAGGATTTGAAAAGCCTCCTTCTCAATCGCATCGGGCAGGAGGCAATCCGCACATGCATGGATTGCCTCCTGCCCAATCAAAGCAAGCAGCGGGGGATGGAGCTAGGGCAGGTCGTGGGCAGGGATGGGCGGGCCTGTGGGGGTGGGTCTAGCATGTCTGGATTTTGCAATCGTAAAATCTAGCAACCCTTGGAAGAGGGAAGTGATCGCTGGGGGGAGCGGGAAGTGATTGTGAAGAAGGTGGAGTGAGTGTTGGGTTTCAGTTGAAAATGGACAGGCATTTTGGGCCGAAACCCAAACCCAGATTTCAGTCCAGTTTCAGCAATGAAACTGAAACAGAAATTTAGTTGGCCTCTACGAGTCAGTACAATAGCCTTGCTTTGGCTGCAGCATCACTTTACTGTTCCCTCCAAGCTTCTGCCCTAGGCAACCACTTAACCTTAACTAATGGTTGGGCCAGTTCTCTTGTTTAATATACGTTTTAGCATTTGTGCCACCCATATAGGGTTATCAGACGTCCAGAAATACCTGTACATGTCCTCTTTTTAGAGGACTATCTGGGCGTCCGGATGGCTTTTCAAAACCCGGCACTTTCTCTGGGTTTTGAAAAGCTGTTGAGATTGGGGCCGAGTCTGGTGTGCATCTGCGCATGCATGGATGCGAAGCAATGTCACACACATACACGCATGCATGCGACTTCATCATGTCACATCTGCGCATGCATTCCATACTCGGACCGAAGAGACGAGGTTTGCATGGGGCAGGGGTTGGGGGGTGGTGGAATAGGGCGGAGACAGGGGCAGGGCTGGCTTAATGGGGCGGGGCCATCTTAAAGGGGCGGGGCCAGATGTCCTTTTTTTTTTCCAGATGCAAAATCTGGTAACCCTACACCCATATGACAGTAGTATATATAATAAAATGTGTTTGGACTTGCCTCACAGTTGAGCGCAAATACTGGTATCCAGAGGATCCTCCTGTGCCAGCCTTACTGCCAATCATTCTATGTACCATGCACACATGGTTATCTAAAAACGAAAAATCCATAATATCTCTGATGCTAATCTTTTCCATAGTCCACAACTGGTCTTTTGGTACTGCTTTGATGATAACTGTAATGAACACTGCACGTGCTAATCATTATCATTTTCAATCCCATCTTAACTATTTGCGTCTATTTCAACCAACGTTGTGTTTGAAAGATTTGAGAGAGAAAATTTTCAGCTAAAGTGATCCAAAGAAATGTATCAAAATAACTTATGTGGTAGAAACCAAGATAAATTATGCTTGGAAATACAACTCACATCTCCACTTGGTCATAAGTGTATCGATATCCATTAGGGAGGTAAGAAGCTGGAATGGAACCTGAAAGCGGGGCTCCTCTCTGAAACAAACACAGCAAACAAGATGCTTAGCAAATCCAAACTATCCAGGGTGATCATTCATTGGAAGTGAAATAGCCATGAATTAGAGAATGACATGGTGACAAAATTCATCACCGTTCCCGTCCCCGTGGATAACCGCGGGAAATAATCCCAAGTCATTTTCTAGTGTCTATTTCAACCTTAGTCCTTCTACACCAGCATTCTTCAAAGCAAAGCTTGTGGGTCAGTGGTTGTGGCCATTCATACACACACACGCACGCACTGTCTGGCATCTCTTCTTCCTTTCTCCCTCCTACCTACATTCCAGCATATCTCTCCTTATACGGAAATATGACTGCTAGTGATAGTCATGCAAGAGTACTGCTAGGGGTGCTATTTTAATGACAGCGCTGGACTGGTGTAGGAGTGACTGGGCATCACTCTTACCTGAAGACCCCCTGGACCACAAATTATCTAAATGGTAGAACATAAGAATAGCCTTACTGGGTCAGATCAATTTTCCATCAAGCCCAGTAGCTTGTTCTCAAGGTGGCCAATCCAGATCACTAGTACCTGGCAAAAATCTGGAGCCTTGGGGGGGTGGGGAGTTACCTGTAAAAGTAAAAATGATAGTTAAGAGTTACCTGTAAAAGTTGATCATTAAAGCTCCTTTCAGTGCTTTGTATGACAGTCGTCTGTCTCCTGAAAAAACGCAAAAGTGAAATCCTTTGAACTGATGAATTCCTTAAAGATGTTCCTTGACTAATTAATTGCCTCTACAGTGTGATCACAATTCCAGGAGTATGATAATGAAAGAAAAGCAGAGATTATCTATATTTCCACTGACCTAACTGACAAATGTTATGTATGCCCATATCATTTTCCAATGTACGCTACCTGCAGGTTTGTGTTTGTCAAACAGGTGGTAATAGAAACCATGAACATATCATAAATTGCATTTAAAGGAATAACATAATGCATGCATTGACCATATCCATACATTTTTTTAATAGGGTTGTGAATATGTTAGCGCCCATTAGGTTCTTCGGTGCACCCTTAAAATTTTAGCGCATGCTAAATCGATTTAACATATGTTAACCTGTGAATTAATGGGTGTTGAGTTGATTAGAGAGGACTTCATCAAGGTAAGGCAAAATTTCACCTTCTACTGCACTTTGATTTTACACTGGATTCAGCAAGCTGTGGCATGTTGGTACCATAGGTTGCTGAATCCCATGGAGAATGAAGCTGTTTGTCCGCATCCTCAGAAGCAGTATTATTCTATGTGCACAGGATCATTCAACTGGAAAGCCTAATGCTCCAGTAACATCAGACCAGGGCTCCTCCACCAGCTTCCGGGCCTTTCTAGCTTAAGGCCCTCCTGATTCAAGCCCTGTCCTCTCTACCAAAGGATCAAGACTCCCAATCTTCCTCTCCTAAGATAAAGATACCCCTTGCCCTCTCAAAGGGCTTCCTCAATATCATTAGTGGTCTGAGGAGCTGGCTCTGGGGATCTTAGGGCAGAAGTGATAACCAATCACTCCTCTCCAGTCTGGTGTTGCATCTAAAATGGCGGTCGGACTGCCCAGGAGCAACTGTGCCTCTCTTTTGCCCAAAGACCCCTGAAGACCCTCCTGAACCACCAATGATGTTGAGGGGGAAAGGGCTTCCTTTAAGGTTGGGGAGTGTGGGTCTTGATTGTGAGGAGCTGGGTGGAGCTTGAGTTGGCGGGATGTCGTTCTGCCATCCCAGGACAGGGTTACCAGATATCGAGGAAAACCCAGATATGTCCTCTTTTTAGAGGACTGTCCAGGCGCCTGGAGGGATTTCCATAACCCGGTAGTTTGTCTAGGTTTAGGAGGTCCTGAGCATGTGCGGCCACATCTAGAAGCCTTTGCGCATGTGCGGCCATCACCATAATGACATCATACGCATGTGCGCATGCATCTGATATCATTGCAGCGATGTCTGTGCATGCGTGAAGGCTTCCAAATTCGGCCTTCGAGCTCGGGGAGATTTGTGTGAGGGCAGGACTGGGGGAGAAATGGGGCAGAGCCTGAGGCAGAATGGGGCAGGACTGGGGTGGAATGGGGCAGGGCCAGGCATCCTTTTCAAAGAGGAAATCTGGCAACCCTATCCCAGGAGCACTGGGATGTGGCTTTGTAGCCCGCTGCTCAAAGGTGGTGAAATAATCCCAGTAAAAAGCAGGGATTATTTTACATTAATTGTTTGGGTCCTACATATTTATAAACGACCTGGAAATTGGTACGAGTGAGGTGATTAAATTTGTGGACGATACAAAGTTATTCAGAATAGTGAGACACAGAAAGATTGCGAAGACCTACGAGACATAATCGCAATCAAGGAATGGGCCGCAAAATGGCAAATGAGATTCAACGTGGATAAGTGCAAGGTGATGCTTGTTGGTAACAAAAATCATATGCACAAATACAGGATTCCAGTGCTGTACTCTGAGAGAGCCCCCAGGAAAGAGACTTGGGAGTACTTATAGATAAGTCAATGAAGCCGTCCGCGCAATGCGCAACGGCTGCAAAAAGGACGAATAGAATGCTAGGAATGATTAAGAAGGGGATCACAAACAGATCAGAGAAGGTTATCATGCTGCTGTACCAGGCCATGGTGCGCCCCCACCTGGAATACTGCATCCAGCACAGGTCGCCGTACATGAAAAAAGGACATAGTACTACTCAAAAGGGTCCAGAGAAGAGCGACTAAAATGGTTAAGAGATTGGAGGAGTTGCTGTACAATGACAGGCTAAAGAAACTGGGCCTCTTCTCCCTTGAAAAGAGGAAACTGAGAGGGGTCATGATCAAAACCTTCAAAATATTGAAGGGAATAGGCTTAGTAGAGAAAGAGAGGTTTTTCACCCTCTCCAAGATGGAGAGAAAGAGAGGGCACTCTCTAAAGCTAAAAGGGGATAGATTCCGTACAAATGTAAGGAAGTTCTTCTTCACCCAGAGAGTGGTAGAAATCTGGAACTGACTGCTGGGTACGATGGACCACTGGTCTGACCCAGCAGCGGCAATTCTCATGGTCTTATGTTCTTAATGCAACTTCTAGTGTATCATCACAAGTCAAATTAGGGTATTTGCATAGTAATGAGATGCAAAACATGTTTTGCATCTCATTACTGCCTAACCTGCCGCAACTTAAAGCTTCAAAGCTGGATAATGTTACGCTCAATTCCCCGACAAAGCTTTTTGCGAAACAGGGAGCCCTGTTGGAATGTGTGAAGATAGTGTGCAGGCGGCGAAGATTGTATAGCTGCTCTGCTCTCAGCTTATGTTCCACTTTGCGGGAGTTTGGTTTTTTTTAAATAAAAATACTCCTATTAGACACTGAGGTCTTTTCTCCATTTTGAATATAATCTGTATGTATTTTTGAATGTAGTGCTGGGCAGATCACTGGATGTATTGTATTGACGATATTATATTGACATCCTGTCTTGACTTTTGAGTTTTTTTGTAAAAAAATCACACTTAGCCACCATTAACAGAATCGTGGTTACTAGCGCCGAAGAAAAAAAATTGCCCCCTCTTTTACTAAGGTGCGCAATGCTTTTTAGCGTGCGCTAAACACATGCTAAACACTAACGCGTGCATGTCATCCTATGGACACGTTAGCGTGTTGATTTAGTGCATGCTAAATCCGTGCTAACATGCTTAGCATACCTTTGTAAAAGAGGGCCTTAGGCGCTGGTAGTGTAGGTCAGGGTTTTAAAGGCCTTATATTTCTGGTGCCTAAATTATTTTGAGAATCACGCTTAGCGGCACCTAGTGATGTCTAAGGTCATCTCCACCCCTAGCTAGGGAAATCCAAAGTACCATTTTTATTTATTTTATTTTAATGTATTTTTAATCTATCTTCATTGTAAACCGCTTTGAACCTCATGGTATAGCGGTATATAAGAAATAAAATAATAATAATAATAATAAACACGCCTACCTTGACCTTAAGTGCCACTGGGCACCATGTTGTAGGTGCCTGCATGCCAAATTAGCCCATGATCCGCCCTTAACCAAGCCTACTTTCTGGAAGGTTCCTTGGACCAGGTGCCTATCTGAATGTGGTAGGCGCCTACCATACAATTACATTTAAGCTAATTATGAGGTGCCAATTGCATATTGGCACCGAATAAGCTTTTTAAATAATTAAGGGTCTCTTACAAAGTCGCGCATAAGAGCATTTACCACATCAGACCGCGCTATCGGACTTTGTGAAAGAAAGGGTCAGTTAGGTGCCTAGATTGGCTAGTCACACTGATCTAGACACCTAAATTTAGGGCTAGATTCACTGTAAATGGTCTGTGCTTGCTTAAAGCATCAGCGACCTTATTTTTTACTCTTAACTTTTCTAACTTTTGCGAACCCGTGGTTTTAACCCGCTTTAAACCCACTTTTAAACCACGGGCTTGTAGAAACATAGAACATGATGGCAGAAAAGGGCCACGGCCCATCTAGTCTGCCCACACTAATGGCCCACCCCCTAACTACCTCCATGAAGAGATCCCACATGCCAATCCCATCTTTTCTTAAAATCTGGCACGCTGCTGGCCTCAATTACCTGTTGTGGAAGATTATTCCAGCGATCAACCACCCTTTCGGTGAAGAAATATTTTCTGGTGTCGCCATGAAATTTCCCACCCCTGATTTTCAACGGATGCCCTCTTGTTGCCGTGGGTCCTTTAAGGAAAAAGAGATCCTTTTCCACCTCAATACGGCCCGTGACATATTTGAACGTCTCGATCATGTCTGTGGGGGAAGGCCGGGGCAAAAGCAGGGCAGCGCTGGGGGCAGAGAGAGCAGGAGAGTCGCGGCAGAAGCAAGGCAGTGCTCGGGGCAGTGAGCAGGAGAAGAGAGCTGGAAAGTCGGGGCAGACATCAGGAAAGTCAGGGCAGAGAGCAAGAGATGCAGTCGGAATGCAGTTGAATGACTGGTCCCCAGCAGTCGCTCGTTTGCTGATCTGTCAGCCCAGTTGGTGTTGCAGTTTTTTGGTTAGTGAATCGCTGCCTGCCTACATTTGAATGCCGTTCCCCCCTCATTTGCATGCGGATCGGCGGATGATCGGGACACAGGTTAGTGAATCGGGTTGGAGGGAAATCGGGTCGCAAACCGATCGGTTTGCTTAGTGAATCTAGCCCATAGAATCTGAATGAAATATTTGACACCTAACTTTAGGCGACCTTTCTTGATTTTACCCTTAAATGTGCATTTAAGTGGAGGAGTAACCTAGTGGTTAATGCAACAGCCTGAGACCCCGAGGTAACGTGTTTGATTCCTACTGCTGCTCCCCCTGACTATGGGAAAGTCACTTAACCCTTCATTGCCCCAGGTACAAAATAAATCCCTTTATACAATATGTAAACTATTTGGATTGTAAACACAAAGGGTCTCGATTTTAGGCAGTGGTAAGCATCCAACCACTGTCTAACCAGCCAATTGGGATGCACAATTTTAGAAAAAACCTACCCAAGGTAGGTGGCCTACACTGTAGTCGATTTTACAGGTCTAAGGAGATACACTGGGACTCGTCCAAGACTGGGTGTTGGTGTGATTTTGCCCAGAAGTGGCCTTGGGCGAGCTTAAGTGGCCTAGGGCCGCAAAAGACACTTGAAATGTAGACACGGCCGCTGAGCTGATTGTGGCAAGGAAATTTCCCTGCCGCAATCAGCTTAGCGGCCGTGGCAGGGATCCCACCCACTGCGAAGTCAGCCAGCAGAAGGGATGCCCACTTCCTCCTGCCGGACACCCCTCTCCCCCTCCCACACATAAGCGAGGAGTTAATTTTAATGGTCCCTTCAATGAGGCCTATGCTCTCTTATTCTACTATCTTTGCTCACCAAGGATCCTTTATTCTGTGTGCTGAGGATAAAGGAGAAGTGAGTGCAGAGAAACCACTGACACCTCAAAATAATCTGTATGGCCTCAGGGGGTCACCCTCAGCCCCAAAACAAGAGGATCTTCTACACCTACTATACAGTCAAACTAATACAACATTTCTTTCTATCACTTTTGCGTTATAAGGCAACTGACCTTTACTAAGAAGATGTTCATGACGTTTCTCATCAAATAATAATGTAAACATTTCTTTTTGCTTTTGGAGTTCAGCTAGTTGTTCGTTCTTGTCCTCAGACTCTTCTTTTGCCTATGAATAAGAAGAAATATTTATGGTAAGTGCTTTCATTCCATCAAGATTTTCTATTTTGGTTTTTTTTTTAGATCCAAAGATGAATTGGAAAATATGGAAAACACATGTCAAAGCTTTCAATTATCAAACAGAAAAAAAAAAAAAAATAAATACAAGGATAAAGGTTAGATGCCAGCTCCTGATTCTCCTGCAAAGTAATGTTCTCAGAAATGCAGGGAGAAGATTGCAATAAATTCATACACTAGTTATTGCAGGTAGCTAAGCTGCAGGCAGACATTTTAGGAATTTCATAATTAGAAGCCTGTGGTCCCCTTTTTTCAAGCCACTTAAGGGTTTTTTAAATTATTATTATTGTGGGTCGTTGTGGTAAAAGTTCCGACGCGTATAGAAATTCTATGAGCGTCGAAACTTTTACCGCATCAGCCTGCAATAAAAAAAAAAACATTACACGGCTTGATAAAAGGGGACCTAGGTAAATGTTCCCCAAAAGTGTCTTGATACAAAGGCAACATTGTTGCTGTTATAAACTAGGGGCCTGATATTCAGCCAGCGCCACTCTGCATTTTGCTGACCGCCACCAATGTTAAACCTGGAAATTCAATGCCAGGACATGTCTGGGTACTGGCATTGAATTTCTGGGCTTCCAGAACTGGTTAGCCCATAGTCACTTACTTGTGATATTCAGCACTTGACTGGCTATGGGTTACCACATAAAGGCCTCCTTTTACAAAGGTGATTATCACGGCAGGCCACGGTAATCGCTCTGATACCAATAAGAATTCAATGGGCATCATAGCCGCTACCGTGCCTTTGTAAAAGGAGGGAAAGTGAGGACATGTCTTATGTTTACGATTCAAGACGCTTCCAAAATGGCGATTATATGCTGAAGTGCGTTTAAAGGCAGTTTTCTCAATTGCAAAGCACTAATTTCCTGAAGAAGCTCTAGTTAATGCAAGCAGAGTGAAACGGAGATCTTCCGTCACAATATTATTTCCGGGTGGCTGGGTAGCGACCTTAAACCCAAGCTAAGTACTGCTTTGAACTGAATGAAAATTAGTTCACCTAAAAGTATGGTATACAATATTATATGAATTGATGCTGAGCAACAACTGCACTGGATACTTTCTATATATTTATTTAAAAAATCCCTAAAAGTAGAGTATTAGAAAGTCACAATTAACTCTTTAGATACAATCATTATATTTAATTGAGACTAGTAGGACCAATGATAGTCTGCTATGATTAGCTCTAAGGTAATAACCGCAGACACTTGAGATCCTTTGTCTCTGTACTTAGAACATTATTCTATTACTTTTTAGCAACAGCTTGTTAGGTTCAGGTGTTTTACTGTGTATCACTTGTAATACTGAAGGTATTAGGTTTACGTATTTGCAATTACATGAGCCATAGACCTGGTGTAACTGAATCATGTGAATGTGGCGGGGATGCATGTAATTTACAGTATTCTGTAAATTTTGCATGTAAGTAAGTGGTCTTCATTCATTTTTAACCTGGAGCAACTTTGCATTCTAATGAGCTGAAGAAGAGCTGCCAAAAATTTTCCCACGCACGTTAGTGATTAATGTGTGTCATCCATCCCCAGCGGCCAACCTTCAAACTTCATTGGGGGGTATTCCCTGATCATGAGCATTTCCAAATACCTTGTCCTTTAAGCATGCAGCTCTTTCCCCCATTCACTTTCCCCTCTCTGTCCTGAGCCTGGGTAGAAAGGCAGAGTAGTAACATAGAAACATAGAAACATAGAAATAGACGGCAGATAAGGGCCACGGCCCATCTAGTCTGCCCACCGCAATGACCCTCCCCCACCTAACTCAGTGAATAGATCCCACGTGTCTATCCCATTTGGCCTTAAAATCAGGCACGCTGCTGGCCTCAGTGACCTGAAGTGGAAGACTATTCCAGTGGTCAACCACTCTTTCAGTGAAAAAGAATTTCCTGGTGTCACCGTGCAGTTTCCCTCCCCTGATTTTCCACGGGTGCCCCCTGGTTGCCGTGGGACCCTTGAGAAGGAAGAGATCTTCTTCCACTTCGATGAGGCCCGTGAGATACTTGAACGTCTCGATCATGTCTCCCCTCTCTCTGCGTTCCTTGAGTGAGTAGAGCTGTAACTTATCCAGCCTTTCCTCGTACGGGAGATCCTTGAGACCCGCGATCATCCGGGTGGCCATTCTCTGGACCGACTCTAGTCTCAGCACATCCTTTCGGTAATGCGGCCTCCAGAATTGCACACAGTACTCCAGGTGTAGAAAAAAAAACCCAGAAAGACAAAAGGGAATGCCCCAGAGAATCTCCAAGGGGCCATCATTGGTCCTGAAGCCGTACTTTGAAGAACACTTATGCCACTTACTTGCATTCTAACAGAATAGAGCTTAGGCACGCCATGAACACTTATATGGGTAAGTTTGCACTTAAACGTGTATGTGCTAGTATTCTGTAAATTTGCTCATGCAAGGGGTGCATAAATGTGAGCATCTGTATATAGAATTGCCTTTATGAGTGTACAGTGTTCCCCCGGTTGTTCGCGATCCCGGTCATTATTGTTTATTGTTTATTGTTTATTTTAATTATTTGATTAAACGCCTTATCGATTCTACAAAGCGTTGTACAGAGTAAAATTCACGGTATTTTCTGACCGCGAACTGCCGACAAAAAGAGGGCAGCGGGAGAGGCAGGAGAGAGGCAGCAGGAGAGGCTGCTTTGACACGGAGCTCCTGATTGGATAAGGCCTGACTTTGTGCAGGAAGAGGCAGTCAGAGCGTACCACGCGTGATTTCCTGCACTCACGGTGCTCCGGCTGCTCTCCTGCTGCCCTCTCCCGCTGCCCTCTTCAGGCTCCCCCATGAAAAACCATATTTGCGTTTTTTTTAGATTCGCGGGGGAGCACTGTACACATATATTGCAAAACGTATATATACGTCACACCTCTACCTCAGCTCCCTTCAAAGGCCGATGCATAGATTACAAAATGGCAGGTGCTATACCCAACCTTTATTTAGGTATACTGTCACCCAGTTTTACAGTATCCATATTCTGCATGTACGTGTTTTATTTTTTTTAAAAAAATTAAATAACTACACTTCTACTATATAATAAAAAATATCAATAGATGCCATAGAAGTTATTGTAAAGGTCACAATCAATCTCTGTTTCTGACCTTTACATAGGGTTACCATATTTTTCTCCGGGAAACCCCAGACACATGACCCCGCCCTGTTCTGCCTCCAGCCCCATGTTTTATTATGCAAAAAAGAGTTTTACAAGATTATCCCACAGAGGACTACTTTACATAACATAATCTAACTATTAGGTTCTAATTAGGTTTTATCTTCTTTCATTATTTCTATTTTCTATTTCTTTGATTTTTGATCTTGGAAATGCATTATATGTTGTTATTACTTATTTTTAGTTTAATCAGGTACTTTAGCTAGATTGTGAGCCTTCGGGACAGATAAGGTAGTTTTTCTCAAGTACCTAATTTCATTTTAGTTTGATGCTTTGTAAACCGCTTAGGTCAGTAAAATATAGGAGCGGTATATCAAATCTTAAATAATCATAAAACATAAATATAACATGCTTAAAACATCACTAGAAGTAATACATTTCAATATGAGGATCCTGTAATGTGCTCATGGTGACAATTGTTTTAATACAGTAGTTGACAGAATAGTTATTACGTACCCTAACTGTGCCTACTTCCTCTTCCAGTCCTTTAAAAATGTTTACTTGCAGTTTTCCCCAGAAATTAAAGCCTTCTCTTTCAAGTCCAGGTGTTCTTTCCAGCCAAGCCTAAAAAAATAAGAAATGATTTGATGGGAGCTTTTTAACAAAACAATAGTTTCTGTTCTTTTATAAATGAACATATATTTATTTGGATTTATTCACCGTCTTTAGGAAGAGATTCACCCAAAGTGGTGTACAGCAAGTAAAATGCAACATAACATAAGAATAACATAAGAACAACCGCTGCTGGTCCATCGTTCCCATCAGTCTGCTCACGCAGTGGCCCCCAGGTCAAAGACCAGGGATCTAAATGAGTCCAGCCTCACCTGCATATGTTCCAGTTTAGCAGGAACTTGTCCAACTTTGTCTTGAATCCCTATAACAGACTCCGGAAGAGCGTTCCAGTTTTCTACCACTCTCTGGGTGAAGAAGAACTTCCTTACTTTTGTACGGAATCTATCCCCTTTCAACTTTAGAGAGTGTCCTCTCGTTCTCCCTACCTTGGAGAGGGTGAACAATCTGTCTTTATCTGCTAAGTCTATTCCCTTCAGTATTTTGAATGTTTCGATCATGTCCCCTCTCAGTCTCCTCTTTTCAAGGGAGAATAGGCCCAGTTTCTCCAGTCTCTCACTATAAGGCACAAAATTACAGTTTTTAGGGGCTCCGGCGGGGGGTTTTGTTGGGGAACCCCCCCAGTTTACTTAATAGACATCGCGCCGGCGTTATGGGGGGTTTGGGGGGTTGTAACCCTCCACATTTTACTGTAAACTGAACTTTTTCCCTAAAAACAGGGAAAAAGTTAAGTTTTCAGTAAAATGTGGGGGGTTACAACCCCCCAAACCCCCCACAACGCCCCCACAACGCGGCGTGATATCTATTAAGTAAAGTGGGGGGTTCCTCCCTCCACCCCCCGTCGGAGCCCTAAAAACAGTAATTTAGAGCGGCGCGCGCCTCCGCGCTGCGCTCAATTGTCTGGGCGCGCCTTTGTCACGGCGCGCTTTTGACCTGACACTGCATTTAGCACATGCGAAAACAATGCGTGTGATAACCACTAATGCATCCATAGGATAGCATGCACGCATTTGCATTTAGTGCGTGATTAGCGCACACTAATATCGCGTGCTAAAAAGCATAGCGCACGTTAGTAAAAGAGAGGGTAAGTTTTCCAAACAGAACATGTAGCGCTATCAGCTCAAAGAAAAATACATTGATCTTTAATCTGTGAAATAAACTGATTAGTCTATTAAATATATTCATTTTAACTTAATCTTTTATATTATATTTTCTGTTTTCTTTTCTTGAATAACAGATGCTTAAATGGTTTTTTTTAAAGATTTTCTTTAGAAAGGAGCAATATAAGTTCCCTTCATTTGCTTGGTACAATAGTTAAGTCATTTGAAATTGAATATACGAGGTCTGTTCAAAAAGTTCCAGGACTGATTTTATAAAAATTTATTAAACAATCTTACAACTTATTCCATTGGGTCCGCTTCAAAGTACAGTAAAACCTTGGATTGCAAGTAGATTGGTTTGCAAGTGTTTTGCAAGACAAGCAAAACATTTTATTAAATTTTGACTTGATAAACAAGCAATGTCTTGCAATACAAGTAAATACAGTCTACACACATCACAAGTGAGCCGACGGTTCTTCTCTCTCTGATGCTGCAAGTGTATTGACTGTTCTAAAAAAACAAGGTCTTGTAATACAAGTACATACAGTATACACACGTCACGTCGTCACAACTGAGCCAATGGTTCTTCTCTCTCTGACCCTGCAACAGTGTAGTGACTGTTCTAAATGAGCAAAGTCTTGCAATACGAGTACATACAGTATACACGTGTCACATCATCACAACTGAGCCGATGGTTCTTCTCTCTCTGATGCTGCAAGTGTATTGACTGCTCTAAAAAAGCAAGGTCTTGCAATATGAGTACATACAGCATACAAGCATCACATCTTCACAACTGAGCTGATGGTTCTTCTCTCTCCATCGCTGCAGGAATGTAGTGACTGTTCTAAACGAGTGAAATCTTGAAATACGAGTACATACAATATTTTGTATTAAAGATTTAGGGTTGTGGAATGAATCGTTTGAGTTTCCATTATTTCCTATGGGGAAATTTGCTTTGATATACGAGTGCTTTGGATTACAAGCATGCTTCTGGAACGAATTATGCTCACAAACCAAGGTTTTACTGTACTCCCCTTCAGTGTTCCCGCTAAGCTGCGCTGGCGTGCGCTGGCGCACAAAATATTAGGTCGCAGCGCACAAGTTTCTCGTCACAGCGCAGGACCGGCAAGATTGACTCATTTGAACTTCTGCAAGATCAGCATCGGAAGCGTGCGCTGGGCCGGAGAGATCTTGGGGAGCCTCCGACAGTGGCTTTCTCCCCTCTCTGCAGCTCTCCTTTACTTCCCAGCGCAGCGATTCACGAAGGCAGCCTCGGGGCTTTTGCTGAGTCGCGGCTGCCTCTGATGATGCAACTTCCTCTTTCCTCAGAGGCGGCGCGACACAACAAAGGACCCGAGGCTGCCTTCGTGAATCGCTGCGCTGGGAAGTAAGAAGAGCTGCTGGGAGGGGAGAAAACCACTATCAGTCTGGGAAGCTGCTGGGCAGGGGAAAAAAGGGACAGCTGCTACTGGAAAGGGAGAAGGAGAGATGCTTCTGAGAGGGGAGGAGGGAAAGGAATCTGGGAAGCTGCTGGGCCAGGAAAAAAAAGGACAGCTGCTACTGGAGAGGGAGAAGAAGGAGAGATGCTTCTGGGAGGGGAGGAGGGAAAGGAATCTGGGAAGCTGCTGGGCAAGGAAAAAAAGGGACAGCTGCTACTGGATAAGGAGAAGAAGGAGAGATGCTTCTGGGAGGGGAGGAGGGAAAGGAATCTGGGAAGCTGCTGGGCTAGGAAAAAAAGGGACAGCTGCTACTGGAGAGGGAGAAGGAGACGGAGAGATGCTTCTGGGAGGGGAGGAGGGAAAGGAATCTGGGAAGCTGCTGGGCAAGGAAAAAAAAGGGACAGCTGCTACTGGAGAGGGAGACGGAGAGATGCTGCTGGGAGGGGAGGAAGGGAAGAGAGTTACTGCTGGACAGGAGGCTGGGAGAAAAAAAGAAAGGGGGCAGGCAGGGAAACAGAAGGAAAGAAGAGAAACAGAAAAAAAGAAAGAAAGGTCAGGGAGAGAGGAAGAAAAAGTTGGGGGAGGGAATGAGGTGTGGAGGAGAGAAAGCATACAGGCTGATAGAAGGGAAGAAAGATTGGATGCACAGTCAGAAGAAGAAAGTGCAACCAGAAATCACCAGACAAGGTAGGAAAAATGATTTTATTTTAAATTTAGCAAAGTGGAGGCAGTATTACCACAGTTTTCAAAGGAATTTGCCCAAATAACTTAATAGTTAACTGGGTAAATTCCCAGAGATGAAAACTTCCCTTCACTTACTATGCACAGTTCTGAATTTATATCTGCTGTCTATATTTTACAATATGGTCCCCTTTTACTAAACCGCAATAGTGGTTTTTAGCGCAGGGAGCCTATGAGCGTCAAGAGCAGTGCTGGGCATTCAGCGCAGCTCCCTGCGCTAAAAACTGCTATTGTGGTTTAATAAAAAGGATGGAGGGTATATTTGTCTATTTTTGTATGCTATAAAAACCAAATACAGAGAGAGACTGAGAGCTGTTGACGAAGAGCTACGTGTGTGTCTTTCTTCCATTCCAGCCAGAATATCAGCTTTGTGTTCAGCCAAACAGGCCCAGGTTTCGCACTGAATAAAGTATTTTATAATTTTTATAATTTTTATTTCATAATAAAGTAATTATAAAATACTTTCTTTGTGTTTATTTGATTCCTATTCAAGAGAATTACTTTATATATAGTCAATATAGGCAGAGAGTTAAATTTTTTAACATTTTCTAATGGTGGTGTGCCTCGTGATTTTTTTCATGAAACAAGTGTGCCTTTGCCCAAAAAAGGTTGAAAAACACTGGTCTAGAAATTGAAAGCATCAAACGTATTGTCTTCTGGACTGTTTTTAATTTACAGTTTACACATATGGATGTAACAGACATAACTACATTTGTTGTAAAACATTTATTAAGATATCATTTCATCCCTACAATTTCTGTGTTCTTAAAAATATTATTTAACGTTATTTAATTTAGCGTTTAGGCCTAAAATTCCTTTGAATACCTCGTCCTCATGTATCAGCAACTTTGACAACATATTTATTTGGCTCATAACTTGCTGGCGCCCGATATTTTTAGCTCACAGTGAAAAAAGTTTGCTCACAACACCCGCCCGCTTAGAGGGAACACTGCAGTCCCCTTCCCTACGTATACACTTTTCCCAACGTCATTTCCACTTCAGGAAAAACAGTCCTTAAATGCATCTTTAGGAATCGTCAAAAGTTGTTGCTTTGAATTTTGCTTCATGTCTTCAATGGTGTCGAATCACTTTCCTTTCAGTGTGGATGTAAGTTTAGGAAACATGAAGAAATCAGCAGGGGTCAAGCCAGGAAGTAAGGTGGCTGGGGAAAAACTGTCATCACGTTTCTGCACAAAATTTGGGAATTTTGACAAATTCAAAACACCTTCCATGACTCATGACCTGTTCCCCATAAACCTCTTTCAACATTTCATAAGTTTCTGTAGCGGTCTTACCCAATTAAAAACCGAACTTCACATTGTAGCGTTGCTCATTGAGGTCACACATGATGAAAAATAGCCAATCACGAAAACACACTTTCACAAAAACTGCTGTAGCTCAGAGACAAAAACAGATGTCAACAAACATAAAAGAGGAGGTTACTCGTGAGGTTTCAAGCTACTCGACGCCATCTAGCATGTCTCAAAAGAATTTACCATTAGTGCGCAATTCAAACTGTCCTGGAACATTTTGAACAGACCTCGTATCTCTAACTAGATTTTTCTGGCATTGTTTGATGGGTGATCTATCCCAACTGAAATAAACTGGGAAACTTAAGGGTCCTTTTACTAAGGTGTACTAACCGATTAGCGCGTGCTAATTGATTTAGCGCTCGCTAAACGCTAATGCGTGCATGTTAGTCTATGGATGCGTTAGCATTTAGCGCTCGCTAATTGGTTAGCGTACCTTAGTAAAAGAAGGGGTTAGTCTCATTGATTTTTGTACTGTTGTTCCAAACTGGTTTTCTGTTTTGATTTCTATTTGCAAGATATTTCTTTATACAGTACATTATAATAACTTGTTTTTCCTCAGATATCCAAGACATACCTAATGCTGCCAAACTAGAGAACCACAAATGGCTCCTGTGATCATGATGAAAAGGCAAAACTTGTGATCTCTATTTGCACTATAAGAATAACTTTATTGGGTCAGACCATTGGTTCATCTAGCCCAGTATCCCATCTTCACAGTGGCCAATCCAGGTCAGAAGTACCTGGCAAAACCCAAATAGTAGCAACATTCCATGCTACCTATCCAGGGCTAGCAATGGCTTCCCTCATGTCCGTCTCAATGGTCATTTAACCCTACCTTCTATTTTCTATCCGATAACCAATTCCTAATCCACAACTGAACTTTGCCTCTCATCCCATAACTCTTTAATTTTCTCAGGAGCCTCTGGAGAAAATCTGGATACATTACACCAACTGGCTCACCTTTATCTACATGTTTATTCAAATCTTCACAGAAGTCATAACATAATAGCAAGTTTCTAGCCATAAGTTCAATGTGGTTAACAAAAGATTTATGCTATGAAAAAATACAGGAGTAATATGATACACTGTACAGAAATCTAGTTGATCAGAAACTTAGAAAAAAGAAAAGTTTTCATCAGTATTCTAAAATGTTCATAAGACGTAGATCTAATTAATAATGTATGGAAATCTTTGTCATAGCAAGCTGCTTGGTAGGAAAGACAATGCCCATGATGTTTCTTACTTTTACAGCCCTTGGCTGAAGGGAACGTAAATAGGGCATGAGATTTTCTACTATTCTCGTGTGCCACAAGCAAATTGGTGAGGCAAGACCTCCCTTGGCTGAACCCATGCTGACTCTGTCCCATTAAATCATGTTTGCACGTTCCACAATTTTGATTTTTATACGTAATTGTTTCCACTATATGCCCAGCACTGAAGTCAGGCTTACCAGTCTGTAATTTCCCAAACCGCCCCTTTTTAAAAATTGGCGTAACATTGGCCACCCTCCAATCTTCAGGTTACAGATCACTTACAGCAGATCAGCAATTTCATGCCTTTTCGTTTTTGAATTTAAAAACGAAAAAGATTTAGGGCTCTTTTTACAAAGCCGCAGTGGCGGCAGCTGCTGCGGTAATCGCTCTGATGCCCATAGGGATTTAATGGTCATCAGAACATTTGCCGAGTGGCAGCTGCCACTGTGGCTTTGTAAAAGGGGGGTAATAAAGAAACAATTGACCATATGTAGTACCTCCACAAGCTGAAGAAGTGTTGGTTCATTTTCAGACTGCAACAGTAATTCATTGTCTTTCCCTTGGAAATTATCACGGTAATGTCTCCTGTTATATGGAACTCTTAGACTCTCTGGAACTCCGATCTTATTCTCCAAAAGGCGGAACTGCAAACTCTGGAAACCGGAAGCCGGGCTCAGATAGTCTCTTTGCCAAAGAAAGAAGAGCAAATGATACTTAAATGAAAGATCTACTAAATTGGTACACTTTTTCTTTCCACTACAGGAGTGTAAATCCTGTATTCTTATCTAGAAATGTAAATTGGTGGCAGTGGTGAAGCTGGGATTGAATGGACCCCAGACAAGGAAATCAAGATGTCCCACCCCTCTGTCCTCTTCTGTCTCCTCCTTGTGTTATTGCTGGTCATCTCCTTTCTGCCCATCGTAGCGCTAGATCTTGCAAATATCACCAAAGCACCATTTATAATGTGTAAAACTTGTAAGTGAAAGATTACAATTTCTTAGAAATTATATAATCAATTTAGTTGAAAAAAAGGAGCACCCTCATATATAAGAACATAAGAACATAAACAATGCCTCCACTGGGTCAGACCCGAGGTCCATCGTGCCCAGCAGTCCGCTCACGCGGCGGCCCAACAGGTCCAGGACCTGTGCAGTAGCCCTCTATCTATACCCCTCTGTCCCTTTTTCCAGCAGGAAATTGTCCAATCCTTTCTTGAACTCCAGTACCGTACTCTGTCCTATTACGTCCTCTGGAAGCGCATTCCAGGTGTCCACCACACGCTGGGTAAAGAAAAACTTCCTAGCATTCGTTTTGAATCTGTCTCCTTTCAACTTTTCCGAATGCCCTCTCTCTATGCCCTTCATGATCTTGTAGGTCTCTATCATGTCTCCTCTGAGTCTCCGCTTTTCCAGGGAGAAGAGCCCCAGTCTCTCCAATGCTGTCTTTAAATCTGACTAGAGCATAAGCTAAAAACCAATTTGTAATCACAGGGCATTTCCCAATGGAGAAATGGTCCAATGGTTAATGCTAGGGTTACCAGACGCCTCGGAAAACACAGACATGTCCTCTTTTTAGAGGACTGTCCGGGCTCCCAGATGGACTTTCCAAAACCCAGCATTTGTCCGGGTTTTTAGAAAGCTGCAATGAGTTCCAGCCATATCTGGAGGGCCTCTGAGTATGCATGGATGATGTCACACACATCTGCGCATGCTCCGGGCCCTCCAGACGTGACTGGAGCTCGTCCAGAAGAAGAGATGAGGCTTTGTGGGGATGGGGCTGGAAGCGGAACTGGGCAGGATTGGGGTGTTACAGGGTTGGGATGGAGATGGAACAGGGCAGGATTACATGTCTGGGGTTTCCTAAAGAAAAATATGGTAACCCTAGCTAATGCAATAGCGTGTTATTTCATGCATAGATTACTGTAATGCTCTCTTTAAAGGAATAACAAAAAAAAAGACTTAGGCGTCTTCAGATTGTGCAGAATACCGTAGTAAAAATAATTTATAACGCAAGGAAATATGATCACGTCTCCCCCCCTTCTGCATGAGGCACATTGGCTACCCATTGAGCACCGAATTAGTTACATAATCCTCCTCTTACCCTTCAAAACCCAATTATATAATCAGCCAGAATTTATCGATAAACTCCTTATTCCATATAGTCTATCCAGATCTCTCCGTTCTGCAGCCCAAAATCTCATTAACATTCCATCCTTACAGTATATTAACACTTTAAAATCCAATAATTTTGCAATTACAAAATTTTGCAAATACTTTAAAATCCAATAATTTTGCAATTACATAAGGGAAGAAACTTCTGAAGGCCAATAAAATTGAAGACTTTCCTATTCTTAGATGCTTTCGATATATAACTGCCCTCGTAAGGACAATAATCTCACTGTTGTTCTTCAGGTCAACCCTCTCCTTATTGTTTTTTCCTTATTTGTTCTTTTCTTTACTTATTGTAGTTCCTCCCTTTTCCCTCTTGTTTTACTTGTCTGGTGTATGTGGGGGTTTTTTACTAACCAATCCCCAGTTATGATATGCTTTGTTTTTAATCTGTTTTATGCCATTGTATGCTGATCATGGATTTTATTGTACACCGCTTTCAATTTTGGATTAAGCGGTATAAGAAATTTTTAATAAACTTTGAAACCTTGTACAAAATAAGTACCTGTATATAATATGCAAGCCATTTTGATTGGCCCAGATTCTCAAATCAGTGCTGATACCTGTAGCCACTGTTACAGCGGCCACCAATCGCGTGTCAATCACGCATCGGCTTCAGTTTCATAATCACACTGACGCGAAAGATAGGCGCCGGAAACGTAGGGCCAGGGTTTTCTGGGTCTACATTTCCGGTGCCTATCTTTGCGTGAATTGCGCCTACGTAGACACTTTACGCCGCCTAATGCCACGTCCAGCGTTGGCCACATCTACTTTTTAATTCGACAGCCTAAAGTGCCTAAATAGGCATTATTCTGGTGATGATTTTCTAGGCACCAGTATGTGCCTCAAATCTCAGTTAAAAATGACACTTGGACGGCATTATTAATGCAGGTATGGGCACCTTGAAAATTGGCGCCGCTTTGAGAATTCGGGCCTATATCAAATTCCTTCCCCTTTCCCTTGAAATGCCAGTACAGCGTACAGCTGAATCTAGTGTCACCAAAAGTGTAATTTACTATCACGGGGCAAGGAGCTAGGGCAGGACTGGGGCAGAGATGGGCGGGCCTGGGGGTGGGTTTAGGGCAGGGGTGCCCATACTTTTTTGGCTTGCAAGTTACTTTTAAAATGACCAAGTCAAAATGATCTACCAACACTATAATTTTAAAAACCACAAAGCACACTGTACGCAGAGAAAATGTTAATTATCATTTGTATTCCGGGTTTTTTTTTTTTTTTCAGAGGTCAAGGCTTTATGCAATGTCACCTCAGTAACAATTATACAAAAATAGACAAATATATCCCCTCCCCTTTTACTAAACCGCGGTAGCGGTTTTTAGCACAAGGAATTGCGCTGAATGCCCCTCACAGCTCCCGACACTCATTGGCTTCCTGTGCTAAAAACCACTATCGAGGTTTAGTAAAAGGAGGCCACAGTGCAAAATATAGACAGCAGATATAAATTCTCAAAACAGACACATTTTGATCACTAAATTGAAAATAAAATCATTTTTCCTACCTTCTTGTCTGGTGATTTAATGAGTCTCTAGTTGCACTTCCTTCTTCTGTAAATCCAATATTTCTTTCTTTCTGCCTTTCTTCCCCCTCCCCTTTTCTTTCTGTCTCTCTCCCCCTGCCCCTCTCTTTATTTCTATCTTTCTATCTCCCCCTGCCTGCCTGTCTTTCTTTCTCTCTCCCCCTGCCTCCTCTTTATTTCTGTCTTTCTTTCTCTCTCCCCCTGCACCCCCCAGCCATCGCATCAATTTCTCCACTTCCCCGATTCATTCTCTTTCCCTGCCCCCCCCCCAAGCCACCCCGCTGATTTCTCCCTGCTTCCCCGAGCCAGGCCTGGCGTGTACAAACACTGAGCCACAAGCCTTCTCCGCCCCTTCCCCCCCTCCCCCCCGATGTCAATTCAGACGTCGGAGAGGAAGTTCCATGCCAGCCAGGCAACGATTGGCTGGTCCAGAACTTCCTCGCTGACGTCAGAATTGACGTCGAAGGTGAAGGCTTTGGGGTCCGGCGCTTGGGGTCCGGTGCCTGGCCTGGCAGCAAGAACAAGATTACAAAGGCAATGCAATCGACTCTCACGTTGCCTTTGCGATCTACTGGTTGATCGCGATCGACCATTTGGGCACCCCTGGCCTAGGGTGTCCGGATTTTATAATTGTAAAATCTGGCAACCCTACCACAGCCCCAATAATATTTTGGAGGTTTTTTATTTTAGTATTCGCCAGGGTACGCCTGGCTGAGCTGCTGCGTGTGCGGATCGCTGGACTGGATGGACCCCCAGGTCTGATCCGGTGTAGGCATTTCTTATGTTCTTATGTATTTATATACCACTTATAGTCTAAGTAGTTTACATTCAGGTACTCAAGCATTTTCCCCTCTCTGTTCCGGTGGACTCACATTCTATCTATGTGCCTGGGGCAATGGGGCAATATAGCAGGCAGAGCAGAAGAGGAAGTGAGGCAGCAGCCAGCCCATGGAGAAAGAAAATAAATACTTCATTTTTTTATTTTAATACTTCATATTTTTTTATTTTTGCAACTGCAGTGGCAAATACCTACAGTAGCAGGTGATCAATTGTGAGACTAACCCAACTTTATTCAAGCCAGCTTCTCAGCAATCAACAGGTTCCAGTCTTATTAAAATAGCAGGATTGGTGATAAAATAACCCATCTTAATGGTAGCCCATGTTGATAACGTACCCCCCACCAAAATATACATATTCCACTTTACCTGAAGTCAAAGAAATCCAGTGCCGTCATTGTTTCCAGTACCGAAAATTGTTCCACCAGTAATTTCAGGATCATGGAAATGCGGTGAATTCGAGTAATGACTTTAAGCATGTTCCTTTCATCTCTCACCTTAGAGGAATAGAAAATAAGCAAATTAGTCTCTCTTTTACCAATCCATATTGGGGTTGTTGGTTTTTTGTTTTTTTTTTATAAATCTTTATTGATTCTTAAGCTACAATTGTGCAACAAATGAATCACAAATATGGGTATTACAAACCAAGCACAACAAATGTATAACATTAATGCTCTATTATTTTTATCCCCTCCCTTCCACCCAATACAAATATATTAAAATCTTCATGAAACTATTCATAAATTCCTATATCAATACCATTTCCATTCCCATTCCCCCACCCCCCACCCCTCCAGGATGTGTATGTTTACATGTCCACAAAATGAAAAATTATTCCTCTTTACAATATTTAGCCAATAGCTCCCAAACATCCATAAAATTCTTAAATCGTCCCTGTTGTATGCCCAAACAACGTTCCATTTTATAAGTAAAACATAGGGTTTCCCACCAAAATGAATAACTTAACCTATCCCAGTTTTTCCAGTTTCTCCAAATAAGCTACATGGCAACCCCTCCACATTAGGGTTTTTTCATTGTAGGCCGTGGCGGTAAAGGATCTGATGTTCATTGGAACTCTGTGAGCGCTGGATCTTTTACCACCGCGGCCTGCAATAAAAAGCCTTAACGCAGCTTGATAAAAGGAGGGGGGAGGGATATTTTAGCAGTAAGGTAATAAATATTTAGAACATTTGCCCTAAACATGCACAATATATTGTAGGGCTTGTAGAACGAGGCCCATGTCATGAGCCTTGGATAGAGTGACTTCTCTGCGAGTCAACGGCCTCTAGCTGATGCTTCAAGAACGATATACTGTGGCCCTCTTTCACTAAGGTGCGCTAACCGATTAGCACTCGCTAATCGATTTAGCGCACGCTAAACGCTAACGCGTGCATGTTAGTCTATGGACGCATTAGCGTTTAGCGCACGCTAATCGGTTAGCACACCTTAGTAAAAGAGGGGGTGCTTTTACTTTATCTCTTACTCTAGAGTTGTTAACACATTTCTGATGACAGATGATTAATTCATCAGCAAACAGCGGGGTCCTTTTACTAAGGCGCGCTAGCCGTTTTGGTGTGCGCTAAATAGCGCACGCTAAACGCTAACGCATCCATAGACTATAATGAACGTGCGGTAAAACGGCTAATGAGCCTTGGTAAAAGGACCTAAAGCACCTACGTAGGCACGAGAACCTTGGTCTACATCTCCAGCGCCTATCATTCGCGGAGGCGCAATTATCAATCCAGTATTATTGCGTGATTGGCATGCGATCGGCAGCCGCTCTGTAGGTGGCCATCGATTTAGGCGCCCCATAGAGAATCCGGGCCTAAATGCTCCAACACTCAAAGGAATTTTATGAGCATCAGTGCACTTAGCACTCTGGGTCACAGTAAAAACCTCTATCGCGGCTTAGTAAAAGGGGAGGTTAACTAGCCAAGAGCCTCACCTGCCCAGTTAAATCACTTTGGGGGTCCTTTTAGTAAACTTCAGCAAAATGGGGCGTTGATGCGCTCCTTATGCAGGTCTTGACCATGCACTAAGGCCATTTTTCCCATGGCCAGAAAATAGTCAATTTTCCGAATTAATGGCCACGCTAATTTTGACATTAGTGTATGGCCATTAAAAAATTAGCGCCTGCTATTTTGTAGGCAGGAAGGTCCCTTGTGTTAACCTCACTCTAATCAATTAGCACACAGCAATTAGCACTGTCACATCCACTCCACCCCCTGACATGCTTCCTTGCAGAAAAATAGAAATTATTTTTTCAGCACGCTGTACACGCGTTAAAGTGTCCATTTACTACCGGACAAAAAAGGCGCATCCCGTAATAAGCGTTTCTAATCTTTGGTAAGTGCACGCTAGCATTTACCTCAGCTCAGTAAAAAGGACCCCTTTGAATATTGACCCCCCTAATTTATTATTTTTTTCATATCCTTTCGGAAGCTAGGTAGTACCCAGTACATACGAGGGGCTGCTGAAAAGTTATCAGCCCAATCAGGAAGAGATTGTTGTGGAGCCATGAAACCTGCAAGTTATTCCAAATTTTTCTTGCTCTACTAGCCTCTTTCACTTCACCTTTTAACTATTCTGGCTCTTGTTTCCTCTTCTTTCTACCTTTGTTGATATGTGGAATACATCTGGTCTGGGCTTCCATGTTGGCATTTTTAAATAACATCCACACCTGGTTTACAGTTCTAACCTTTGCTACTGATCCTTTTAGCTTCTTTTTAACAATTTTCCTCATTTTATCATAGTAGCCCTTTTGAAAATAAAGTGACACTACAGTAGATTTCTGTAGCGATGTCTTTCCAGATATTAGCTCAAATTTGATCATGTTATGAACACTTTCTCAGCAGACCCAACAGTTAACTCCTGTTTAATATGACCCCTTTATTTGCATTTTACTAGTGCAACCCAGTCTTCTAGAAATAAATCAAGTCTTATAATTTTTCACTGCTATGTTTTTTGTGTTTTGATGCTTTTATAAGGTATGATGTAGATATGAAATGACTATATATGCATTTGTATTAGACATCGGGACCTGGATTCTGTATAGGACGCCCGGGACAATAAACCCGTTTCTGTAACCGATGTCCATGTTAAAGATGCCGGTTACAGAACCGGGTTAGTGTAGACGCGGCCGCTACCCTTATCGTGGCAAAGGGTCTGCCGTGATAGGTATAATGGCCGCCTGTTCCCCCCCAACGATTGCCAGCAGGAGGGTGCCCAACCCCTCCTGCTGGAGGACACCCCCTCTGGATACACCCCCCCCCCCCGCACTAACACTCCCTCCAGATCACCTCTCCACTAATCTTTAATCGTTGGCTGGCCGGACAGGTCTGCCTACTGTCTGGCCTGCAGGCCCACCTAGTCGAAATGAGGTGGGCCCGCCCCTTTCTGGCCCATCCCTGATAATCCTAAGGCCTGATTGGCCCAGGATCCTAAACCCTGGGCCAATCAGGCCTTAGGCTTATCGGGGATGGGTCTGAAAGGGGCAGGTCATTTTGACAGGGTGGGCCTGCCGGACGGATGGTAGGAAGACCCGGCCGGCCATCCAACAATTAAAGGTTAGTGGGGGGGAGGTCCAATGGGGGGTTAGGAGGGGGGGTGTCCTCCGGCAGGAGGGGTTGGACACCCTCCTGCCGGCGATCGGGGGGAGGTTGGTCGGCCTTCCGGCAGGAGGGGTTGGACACTCCTGATGGCGATCAGGGGCCGCTATACCTATTGTGGCAGGGATATCCCTTGCCGTGATAGATATAGCGGCCGTATCTTACAATGTAGGCCAGCATTTTGCTGGTCTACATTGTAAGCATCTCCCACTCTACTAGGGAGACGCATAGGGCCGCCTAGGTTCACATAAGGCTACCACCTAGCCTAAGGCGAGCTTAGGCAGTCTTGCAGGCCTCCCTAGGCTCCCAGAGGCGCCTTCAATATAGGCAGCTGCCTAAAATCGGGACGCACTTTGCAGAATCCGGGCCCATATGTTCATTGTTGTGTTAATGAAATGTTGTGGTTATAACCAATAAAATAAGATTTTAAAAAGATCTATTACTGATTTCTTTCTACCAATAAATTTACAAACGTGAAGGATATAAAATTAGCTACTGCTGTTCCAATTTGCAGATTACTTACATGGCCATTCTGAAAAATCTCCCGAACGGAATCTAATTCCCATAGGATCTGCTTGAACCATAATTCATACGCTGAAACAAGAAAATCATTGTTACTATGATTATTTACAGAGAAATAAAACAATTTATGGGAAAGATACTGATTAGTTGCTGGATACGATGAATGGCTCCTGAATGTTTTAATTATTTGAACTTTGATTAGTTTAGATTTATTTTGAATTGGAGTTCTCCCTTTCTTGTTTTTAGTACATTTTACTCGTCTTCCCCTTTATGTTTGAAGACATAACCTTGTATCATGTCCATTTGTACACCCGCCCAAAAAACGTTGTGCTATCTACAAGGGTGGATTGAATAGTTTGCTAAAAAATCAAGTTAAACAATGTAGTCTCCATTGAGGCCTATACACTTACCCCCCTCCTTTATTAACATGTAGCGTGGGTTTTAGCGCTGGCAGCTGCAATAACAGCTCTGACGTTCATACAAATTCTACACGTTAGTTAAGGAGGGGATTAGTCCAGCGAGTTTCCAGGTTTTTGTGTATCTTAGGAATAATAGCTTATGAAAAAAAACTTGAAATTCACTGGACTAACCCCATTCTTTTACTAAGGTGCGCTATGTGCGTGGTATATATTAGCGCATGCTAAACACATGCTAAACACTAACGCATGCATGTTATCCTATGGATGCACTGGAGTTAGCGCACGCGTTGATTTAGTGCTCGCTAAAACGCTTAGCGCACCTTAGTAAAAGAGGAGCCTACGTGCATAGCCATCGATAGAGGCTATGTTGCTTTTTTACCAAACTTTTCAAACTACTATACCCTCAAAAGATATACATTTATGTATAGAATAGTGCTTAAGTGGAAATTCAGCATGTATGTACATATCTGGTGCCTAAATATAGGCAAACAAACAGAAGGAAAAAAAAAATTCACTGCAAATTACAAAACCAGGATAGTATAAGTTTATGACTCTTTATCCAAAATGCTCAGGACCAGAGACTTTTTGGATTTTTGAATTTTTCGGTTTTTGGAATGAGGTTTTGCCGGTGGCCGAAGAGATTCATATTCATTGCCTGCTGCAGCCATGCAGGCTTCTCTGTGCCACAGTCTGCCATTGTTGACATCACTTCCTGTTTCCTCCCCTAGCTGGGCTTGACAGAGCAGAGCTTGCGGGGCTGCAGCAGGCAACAAATATGAATTGCTATCACCACCTGGGACACCTCAGAGGTACATCAATGAGATAAGGTCACTGTGGGGGACCAGGGCTTACTTTTGATGCCAATACTGAGCTATTGTATAGATTAGTAATATATCAGCATTCAAAAAAAAAACCCTCAGTTTTCGGAGCTTTTCGGTTTTTAGAACTTCACATAAAAGATAATCAACCTGAATCTGAATTCAAGAAAAGACGAGAAAAGCACAGAGAATTTCAGAGCTGCTGTGTGGTCATGAAAACTAGACAGGTTTTATGATCTTACCTTGCCATTATGTTTTATCTTCATGATATTCAGTCCATGGGGATCAGTGAATTTAAAGGCACTGACCACTTTGGACTTCATCTGACCATGACATGCAGGGGGAAGTTCTGTATAGGACACCCAGTCTTAGCAGCCGCCTAAGCATTTTTTGAGAATTGAACACAGGTGTCCTTTATAGAATCCTGAAGGACAGATGCCTAACGTGACCATTTATTTTTTTTCCTCAAAACGGGACTTCTACTAATTTTCAGTCCCGCCCCCCCAATCCCACCCTAGCCCCGCCCCAATCCAACCCAAACTCAGCCCCTGACCCACCCAAACTCCGCACCTGACTCCACCCTCATAATAATAATACTAATTGTAATGCAATTTCTTCCATCTATTTTTCATATACACACAATATAATCTTATTAATACATAATGGTAACCACAAAAAAAACCCACAAAGCACACTGTATGCAGAGAAAATGTTATCATTTATATTTTAGGTTTTTTCAAAGATGTCAAGGCAGATGACTTTAAAATATGCAATGTACCTCAGTAACAACTACAGACAAACAGAAAAAAATAGTGCAAAATATAGAAACACATTTTGATAACTAAATTGAAATAAAATAATTTTTCCTACCTTTGTTGTCTGGTGATTTCATGAGTCTCTGGTTACACTTCCTTCTGACTGTGCATCCTTTCTTTCTTTCTCTCTTCCCTCCCCAATCATAACACACATAACATGGCAGCTGCCACACAGGAATGTCTGACTTGCTCTTTGCCCTTTTTCTCTGGCTCTCCTGGTTGTGTCCAAACAACATTCATATCTACATTTTTCTTTTCCATGTAAAACACAATAATCTAAAAAATCAAAACATCTCCATGTAACTGCATTGTTCAAAAAATATTATTGCTTGAGATATTTAGAGCAATCTGCCACAGCTTAACTAAAGAATCCCTCCTCCAGCTACTTACCTGCTCACCTAGTCCTCTAAGCCCGTAGTATTCAACCCAGTCCTCAGGGACCACCTGGCCAGTTAGGTTTTCAAAGTCTCTGTCATCCATATTCATTATGGATATCCTGAAAACCCGACTGGCCAGGTGGTCCTTGAGAACTACTGACTTAGAGGACTAGGTGGGTTGAATACCACTGCTCTAATCTACAGCATCAGAAAAAGTTCTAAAACCTGCCTCTCTAGCTGGCTATACTTTTCCTCAGCTATGTCCCACCACACTAATGCAACCCATGCAGCAAAGGAAAGGTCTCGCCAGCCATAGACACAGCCTACAGCGCTGTCTCTGATGCTGTGGAGGTCCCCATAGGCAGGTAAGTAGCTGAGATGACCGGACCTGGTGGGGTTGCTGGACCCAGGGCTAGAGTGCGGGGCATGCACATGCAAAATGGGAGAGGCCTACCTTAGTCTTCCCACCCAGGGTCTACTGAGTCCCAGCTATGACATTGATTCCAGATGTTGCTGTTGCTTACCTTGATGTGTGACAATAAATAAGTGTTCATCGTGGATCTTGTTTCCTTTTAGCTCACTTTGAAGTTCCTGAGCAGAGAGTATTTTGTCAAGCTTTAAAAGAAGGAAGGAAGTGTAGTTGAGCTCTCCTGTGATCAAGTCCACAATTATCATAGACCTTATTGCAAGATAAATTAAGGGATTCTCAATTCCTTATTGTCTAATTGAGCCTGCACTAGGAGAAAACCTTTGCAGTACTAGATCTTTTCTGTGAGGTTCCTTGCGATTTAGTACATCAACCCCATGGGTTGGGTTTTTTTTTTTTTTAGGGATATTCATTTTTTTGCACACATTCAGAAGCCCTTTTACTAAAACACATTGGGAAATGGGCTTAGGGCTAAATTCTACATACACCGCCTAAAAAAATTGGGACCGTAAAGGTCGGCGCTCTGGAGTTAGGCACTTTATTTAATTTTTTTTTCTATACCGTTCTCCCAGGGGAGTTCAGAACGGTTTACATTAATTTATTTAGGTACTCACGCATTTTTCCCTGTCTGTCCCGGCGGGCTCATAATCTACCTAATGTACCTGGGGCAATGAGGGGATTAAGTGACTTGCCCAGGGTCACAAGGAGCAGCCTGGGTTTGAACCCACAACCCCAGGGTGCTAAGGCTGCAGCTTTAACCACTGCGCCACACACTCCCCAGTTTACAGAGTCATGTGTAGCGCTCATCCACATGACTAACATTTAGGCCTAAATGCCTGTGCCTAAATTATACGTGGATTGGGGGTATTCTATAACAGTGCATCCAACGTTTAGGAATGCCCACAAGCCACGCATACTCCTCCCCTGGCCATGTCCCCTTTTGAGATCCACGTACTAGAATTTAAGCGCACCACTTTATAGAATAAGCTTAGAAAGTAGTGCGTGTAAATTCGAATTAGTCCCAATTAATGCCAATAATTGCTCATTAATTGGCAATTATTGGTGCTTCATAACCGATTAAATTGCACATGCAAATTAGTAATTCGTACAGATTTGCACACGTAACTTTGGCCACAGTATACGGAATCCAACAGTTAGTGCATTTTAACATGGGACTTCCTGCAGACTAAGCCCATTTCTAATACAGCAGTATTTAAGGCATTTTTCGACTATCTTTTTTTTTTTCAGGTAGTGTGCTAATGTTTGCAATAGTCTAATCTAATCAGGACTTCTTGTTCGCACTTTTCCAGTACAGGTTCAAGGTGATTTACAATAGCACATGTTACCTGATAAAAGTTAAACCAAAAACAAAAGAAACTGTGGAAGAGATGTTCTTGATGTAGGTTTTAATTCAGTCTATTTCAGAAATATAGGAACAATCCACATGTGCATAGGATGAAGAGAACCCAATACAGTCAGTGTTTTGACGAACACGCCTTCCTTAGGGATCCTAATATGTGCTATGAGTTCAAAAAAAGATTGGATGTGGATTTGAAGATAAATATACCTGGGGTGGTGCCCCAACCCTCCTTCTCAAGAAGAGGATCCCAGAGATGGGGTTACTGGGAGGTGGAACCCTGATCCTCCCTCTTCCAGGACTTACCAGCTCTTATTTTGGAGGTACTAAGGGCCAGATTCTTTAAACTACTTGTGGCCGCCTAACAAAAATTTGCGTGCAACCCAAACTATGTTAATTAGCTTAAATGGCATGCTAATTGACTGTGCTATTGAAGTTAATTGATAAATTAAAAAATACAACCAATTAAGTGTTCCACATGGAACTCTGGGTAGCACCTAGCGATACCTAAGTCGTAGCACCCTTCAATATCTGACAACACCTGAAAAGTAGGTGTGGTTAGGGGTAAAGAATAGGCGTGGTTGACTTAGGTGTTGCTAGGCGTCCGAGATTAAGTACTGGTACATTAGGTGCCACTAGGAGATTCTATAAATGACGCCTAGCAGTTGATTGACAACCGCATAGAGCACCACCTACAATGTAGGCACGCTTAGGTGATGTCAACCTAGCACTGCTAGCCGTCAGCATTTTCTGTTGACCTAACCAATGTCAGCAGAGGCCTATGGGACATTATATCAATCTGACTCTGGAATGTTGATGCAGATAGACCCTAAATGCTCCTGCACAGAATTCACATAAGATGTCAGCCTAGCATTGCTAGCCATCAGTATTTTCTGTTGGCCTAACCAATGTCAGCAGAGGCCTATGGGACATTATATCAATCTGACTCTGGAATATTGATGCAGATAGACCCAAAATACTGACGGCTAGCAATGCTAGGCTGACAGGTACCATATATAGAATCTTGTCCTAAATACTCTCGTGGTAACTCTGCATTAACCAGTTCATGCAAATGCAAATGTGTTTGGTGGTTGACGCTTCTAAACCCATTCTCTGCCCATGGAACGCTCCCTTGTAAAAAATATTTTTTTTAAATACCTAACATGTACAATACCAGAAAACAGTTTAATGCGGGTCAGCCGCAGGCTGTGTGTAGGAAACGAGGCTGTGGCTTTGTGAAGAGAAGTGTGGCAGGGAGGAGGGAGTCAGCCACAACAGGTAAAAACCCGCGGAAGGGAGTCACGAACTTGGGACACAGAATAGAGGGAGGGAAGGATGAAGAGGGGTGCATTGGGACATGAGAGAGAAGAGGCGCGTTGGGGCACAGAAGGAAGGGAGGGAGCACAAACTTCAGACAAAGGATGGAAAGAAGGAAGGAAGGAGGGAGGGGGCATGAACTTCTGTGCTGATACCTGTAAAATAGGTGGCAGTAGCGGCTCATGAACTAATGGCAAAATTGGCACATGGCCATTAATAAGGAAAATAGAAAAATCAGCCATTTTACCTCAGCAGAAAAAATGGACTTAGCATGTAAAAATAACCCTTTTTACCGTTGTTTGGTAAAAGAGCCCCTAAATTAAGCTAAGGCACATTAAGCTGTGAATTAACCCACATTATATTTATTCATGTATTTTAAAAATGTATATCCCGCCAAAAATATCTAAGCGGTTTCCAAATAGCATTCATGATTCTTTAAAAGACAAACAATACATACATATTTAGTAAAACAAATCGTCATCATCTGCTCTGCTTCTCAGCCCTCTCACTCCCTCACATAAAAGCACTTATAAACAAACAAGTCTTCAATAATTTTAAACTAAACTAAAATTTAGTTGTTTAGACCGGGTCATCAACCAAATGGAGCTCAACTTGGTTAACAGTAAAGAAAATATAATACAAAACCTCTAAGTTAAAAAGAAAAAGGTTACTGTCCAAAATGCTTAGTAAACAAAAAAGTCTTCAGAGCTTTCCGGAATGAAACAAAGGGTCCTAAACTTCTTAATGCAAGCGGTAAATTATTCCAAAGCTCTGTCAGTTTGAAAATGAAAGAGTAGCTGGGTCTCCTAATGGATCTGTTTTTATCCCTAAGGGAAGGAAATATAAGTTTTAATTTTTGAGAACTTCTGGCGAGATGGGATCTATGCGCAATCCAATGTAAAGGAATCAGAATAATGAAAATACCAAATAGGTTCTTAAACATTGCGCTCCCCTCACACAACCGCATTTGCTCTGGCAAAGCATTCCAAAGTTTTAACCCAGCTGATGAAAACTTTGCATTGCATTACTATTATAGTTTACGGTTTATTACATTTGATATACTGCATGTCAACTGAAATATGTAAACTATTCACAAATCTTAAAATCACAATAAAATACACACAAATAATAATAATAAACAGCTGGCATAAAAAATTAAAATATTATAAAAATACATTTTTGGAGAATGAATATAATTGAGTACAGAATGTTACGCTGAGTCTTCTTATTCCAAAGCAACTCCCCGTCACATCTCCAGCCAGGAAGACAGTTTAGAATTGCAGTATAATGTAAGAATGGCTGAATGTAGGTTGTAGAGTCTAACATAAATATACTGTAGATCTAAACAGCCATATCTTTAGACTGGCCTTGAAGAGTGCTTAACAAAATTCAGGATGTAGGTCTAATGGAAGACATTTCCAAGTGTGAGAGCTACTGGGTGGAAAGCTGAGTAATGTGTAACTTCAAAATTAGAAGCCGTTGTACTAAGCCGTTGTGCTAAACCCAAATTCATATTTAGCATGTCATAAAAGACTTACCGTCTTGTGGTAAGCTCTACTTGCCCATGGTACTCATGCATAAACAATTTTTAAATTTTTTTTGTTGAGGAGAATGCCATGGAAAGAAAGTGGGGTTATGAATTAGCATGGGATCTGTGAAAATAAAAAAGCACTTGTTGGGGATATGGTAAAAATGGGCTTTGGAATAGGCCCCTTAAATTTTGTGAGCTGAGGAACAGTAAGAAGATCTTTCTTTTTTTTTCTTTGTTTTGTTTTAAAAAATGCAATGCAAAGTTTAAAAATCCTTTGGATCGAGATATTCCAGAATAAAGACAGTGGAGCCTTTCTCGATAAACTCATTATTCCTTACTCCTCCCCCACGGTCCCTTAGATCAGCAGACCAGAACTTATTGACTGTCGCACTAATCAAGGAACTTTACTACACCAGAAATACAAACTTTTCCATAACAGCCCTAACTTTATGGAATGCATGCCGTCTCACCTTCGCCAAGAAAATTCTCTTGATAAATTCAAAACTAAACTAAAAACTTTCTTATTCCAAGACGCATTTCATAGCGCTTGACAATACCCCTTTTCAACTGCAAATCAGCCTACAAAATGAACCGCTTCTATGACGCGACACCCTCTCCTGGAATATTTTCCTCTTCTCTCATACCTTCAATTACTTTTATTTATTTATGATGTAATTAAAAATTTTCCTCCCCCTCTCTCCCACAAGCTCATGTACGTCATCGTCCTCATCTACTTCATGTATTATTTTTTACCCCATTTTATTTTCATGTTGTTAGCTTTGTAAACTGATGATGGTCAGTATATTAAAATGTAAATAAACTTGGAGGCAATGCTCAGACCGTAAGACACCAAACTTGGCAATGAACCTGGAAATTCAATGCTAGGACCTTTAGCATGGACTATGCAGAAAATTAAAATACAAAGGTCTAAATACTGCCATGCTGAATTTGGACTCACCCTCAAATTCTATAAAAGGTGCTAAAAATTGCTTATGCAAATTTGAGTGCACGTCCAATTTGCATGTGCAATTTAATTGAGCAATAATAAGTATCTTAGTGAGCGATTACTGATGCTAATTAGTTTTAATTAAAAGTTACACGATTTAATTTAGGCACAGAATTTGTGTCTAAATTTTATGTGAGTCGAAAAAGGGGGCGGGAAATGGGAGAATCATGGACAGATCAGAGGCGTTGCTTGGATTTACACACATAAGGAGGATCCGCGCTGAATTTATTTATGAGGATTTGCACTATGTTTCAGTTGGTGCAAATGGATGCACCTAAATTTAGGCATGGTTTCTGGGCATAAGCGATATTCTATAAACCACACCTAACTTTAAGCGCCATTATAGAATAGCGCTCAATGGGTTTTTTTCAGCGCCAGTTTTTCTAGGTGCCGTAGGCCCAGATTCACAAACAAGTCACCTTACGTTAGGTGCTGGCAGATGCCTAGATCGCGCCTACCGGTGTCTAACATAAGGAGTTTAATTGGGTTTAAGTGGCTTGATAATTGGTCACGCGATTACAACCCAATTAAACCTTTGTAAAAACAAAAATAGCCACCACTACACAGTCTTCAGGACCTGCGCCTAGGTCCCTGGCAGCTAGCGGCGCCTAGTGACGCTGAAGCCCTGAAGTGGCCGTGTTTAGGGACAGTGCCAGAGTTCAGCGTCACTATGTGTCGCTGGCCACAATTCTGACAGGACCCTAGGCGCTGGAAATGTAGGCCTGTTTAACCCTTGCCTACATTTCCAGCTCACCATGATTTTGGAAGCTGCACTTGTCCGTGATTGACACACAGCAGGCGTGGCTTCCAGAATCAGCCCCTTACCCCCCTCTTTTACAAAAGTGCGCTAAGTTTTTTAGCGCATGCTAAATATTAGCACGCTAAAACACGTGCTAAATACTAACGTGTGCATGCTATCCTATGGACGCGTTAGGGGTTAGCGCATGCATTGATTTAGCGTACGCTAAATCCGCATTAAAACACTTAGCGCGTCTTTGTAAAAGAGGGCCTTAGTGTCCAGTAAAGTCCAGCATTAAGATGCACTATGCACTAAGTCCAGATTCTAGCACACTTTACTAAAAGAGCCCAGTAATAGGGTCAGGAACAATAGCATAGTAAGGGGGGGCACCCATCCTACGCTCCGCCTCCCCCCCCCGGCTCCTTCCCCGACTCCACTACCGCAGGCGCATCCGTTCCCTTCCCCGTAACTCTTTAACGTTCCCAGCACGAGCGGCAGCCCCAACCTGCTGCTCGCGCCAGCATCTTCCTCTGATGTCACTTCCTGGATTCACGCCTAGGAAATGACATCAGAGGAAGAGCCGACGCTGGCACGAGCAGCAGCTTGAGGGTTGCTGCTCGTGCCAGGAACATTAAAGAGGTATGGGGGAAGGGAAGAGGCATGTTTGCACGGCAGGAGGGCCAGGGAAGGAGCAGGGGGGGGGGGGGAGTACAGGGTGGGGGAAGGGCCTCTCACCCTCGCTACGCCACTGGTCAGGAATGCCAGTCTGAAATAATGGGCTTCCAGCATTTGTGTTCCAGCAGGGTATCTTACCCCCCACTGAAGAATTTGAACAGTCTTAAAACAAAATCATTCACACAAAAAAAGGAGACCCTGCTGTTTTTCAGAGATTTGCCCAAATCCTTAGGTATGTGAAATTTTAGAAGTGCTGAATGTGCTTCTTCGCCATGGATCTGAGGCTACAGAGCAGGGAAACCTGGGGGTTTAGATCCTCTGAAAATGCAGGGCAGTGCCAGTTCTGGCCACTTACTTGCAGGTAGTCTCCATAGATCAGACCCCCTCTGCTGGCCTTATTGAGTCCCTCCTGGGCTTTATCTTCCTCTCCATTGTCCTCGAGAGATAATTTATTAAAAGTAAACCTACATAAAAATAGGGAAAAAGGAGAGAGAGACAAATTTACTGAAAGGACATTAATAACTGGGACAGGATGGAGCATTGTTTGCAGCCAAAAATTAATTTGTTGCAGTTCTGTGCATGCAGGTAGTCCAGTTTAACAGCAAATTATCTTAAAATATGAATAATTTGTATTACTTACTGATATTTTTTCCCCATAAAAGGGCAGCCGCTCATGATGCTTGTGGAAAATAATTTTCTGGATCATGCAGTGGGTTATTTCCTGAAAATATTCTGCTTAACTTTGCCCGGATGCACAGAAGCTTTTATATGGGCTGCTGACAGTCACACATCCCTCTGATTATTTACTTTCTCTGCACCACCACCCCCCACCTCCCGTTTTTTATACTTTCTCTTTACACCTCTGGCTATTGTGTCAGTAAAACTGGAGCAGGGGGTAACCTAATACAGCAAAATTAACTCCTTCAAGTTAATGAGTATAAACATAGTGGGGGGAGGGGGAGGATATACAAATCTTCTGTTTCACAGGCTGCCACTGGCACAGTGACTAGGCAATTTCAGCACGCACGTGTGTCTTCCACCAGAAAACCTGCACAAGTAACATATGCAACTCCAAATTCAAAAGGAACATTTAGTTTAACCATACAACAGATGTACGATTGATCTATATACACTGGATAAAAACTTAAAAAGGCAGATGGGGAAGCATGTCCAAGATGGCTAATGCATAACTGTGGAGTGCCCTGCTTCATGTTTGCAAACACCAATTCCACTCACTGATGGTGAAAGAAGGCGGAGTCCATTTTTGTTGTTTAGATTGTAAACTCCTTGGGTCTGTCTCCTTTGTGACTCTGTACAGCGCTGCGTAAATCTGATAGAACTATAGAATAATTAATAGTAGTAGCAGTAATTCCTCTATAGTTCGGGCTGATTCCACCTTTACATAGCACCGCTCCTGGTATCTTAGACTTGGAAGTCCTGCAGCTATAATCAAACCTTTCCCAGGACAACCTAGATCAGTGGTTCCCAACCCTGTCCTGGAGGACCACCAGGCCCATCGGGTTTTCAGGCTAGCCCTAATGAATATGCATGAGAGAGATTTGCATATAACGGAAATGACAGGCATGCAAATCTGCTCCATGCATATTCATTAGGGCTAGCCTGAAAACCCGATTGGTATGGTGGTCCTCCAGGACAGGGTTGGGAACCACTGACCTAGATCAGTGGTCTCAAACTCGTGGCCCGGGGGCCACATGCGGCCCACCAGGTAATATTTTGAGGCCCTCGGTATGTTTATCTTAATCACAAAAGTAAAATAAAACAGTTACTTGATCATATGTCTCTTTAGCTATAAATTACAATATTATTAAGACTTAGCCAAAAGGAAAGATTTATAAACTATAAAGAGTTTTACCTCATGCACAGTTGTCATTTCTTTAATAAGACATTAACTATTTTTTCTGAGGCCCTCCAAGTACCTACAAATCCAAAATGTGACCCTGCAAAGGGTTTGAGTTTGAGACCACTGACCTAGATGGAACTTAGACGTTTCCAACGAGACCTGTTTGGGGAACATCTAAAGTGCCAAAAAGGTACCCAAACTGACCAGATAACCACAAAAGGGATTAAGTAACGAGCCCCACACACTCCCCCAATGGTCACTGACCGCCACCCACCTCCAAAATTTGAATGAAACAGTACATACCTGTCTGTAGAACAGCAGCACTTGGTATGGGAAATCCTATTAAAGCGTCACACAAGTGTCTTAAGTAGTCGGGTAGGTTAACTAGTGCAGTGTTTCTCAACACCCTTAGGGGTACGCGAGCCACTTGCGGAGGGTATCAGCAGTGACTCAGGCAGAGGGCCACGCTCGACGGCGCATCCATGTCACAACGGCTTCATCGGGAGCTGCTTACTGTCTGAATGCTTTTCACTCATGCTGCTTGTGAAACGAACGCTCCGTCGAGTGTTGCTATCTGCCTGAGTCACTGCTGATATTTAAGACAAGCCGAAATTGATTTTTGCTCTAATGGATGGCGAAAGAAGATTATGAATGTGAATATGAATATATTTGAATAAGCAATATATCAAACTGCGCTAGCGGTTTGTAGCACGGTGAGCCGCGCTGCTCCCGACGCTCATAGAGTTCCTAGGATGCATCAGGAGCAGCGCAGGTCATTCTGAGCGGCTCTCTGTGCTAAAAACTGCTAACGCAGTTTGATAGAAGAGGCCCTACATTTCTCTAACTCTTAATGGAAGAGAATTCCATGTTTTAACTCCCTTAATAGAGAAATGAAGTTTCCAAATATGTTTTAGTGCAAACCAGCTGTACCAATGGATAATTTAACTTCAGGTTTCTCTCTTTCCGAGCTGTAATAAATGTTGATGGGAAATTTAACATATGAACCAAACGAAAGAAATTATCACCATGAATTGTTTTAAACATTAAACAAGCTAGCTTGAATTGTATTCTCAAATTTACATCCCTGCCACATTTAGGCGCCCATATTTCTGCCAGCTCTAAGGCCGATGCAACTATTGGCATGTAAATGTTACATATTCCAAAATTTGGTTATACCACGCTAGTAATCTATAATGGAACCAAGACACCTAGGGCTAGATTCACTAAGCAAACCAGTTTGTGACCCCCTTTGTAACCCAATTTCCCTCCGACCCGATTCACTAACCTCGTGGCCGATCACCTCCGATCCGATTCCGATCCGTGCATGCAAATGAGGGGAAACGGCATGCAAAGTAGGAAGAGCCGCGATTCACTAACAAAAAGCAGGCACCACCGACTGGGCTGGCCGATCCAAAAACAAGCGACTGCTCAGGACCAGTCACTTGTGTAAAAACCCTGCTCTCTGCCCCCCATTCTCCTGCTCTGGCTGCCATGCTCCTGTCAGCTCCGATCTCCTACTCCTGTCAGCCCCGATCTGCTGCTCTGGCCGCCCCGCTCTGGTCCCGAATCTCTCCTGCCGCCCCGACTCTCCTGCCCTTCCCCGCACTGCGAGCCTGTGGTTTTAACCCGCGGGTTAAAACCACCGGCTTGTGAAAAAAAAAATTTTTTTTAAAGATATTTTGCTGCTCTGCCGGGCACGGAGGGCCAGCGCACATGCAGACCATCTACAGGTGGTCTGTGCATGGGTTGGGATCGCTCTAGTCGGTTGGGGGCATGATTCCAATCGCCCTCATATGCATGAGGGCGATTCGTGAATCAGTGATCTGTGCCCTTAGTGAATCAAGCCCCTAATACCATTATAGACTGGTCTCCTACTGTGTGTCCTTGCAGCACTTAAATGGAGAAACCCAATTATAGAACTGAAACCATATTATCTTAGTTTAATTTAATCACATATACTCGGATGAATATACTGCTCCTGGTCTGAGTGCTTCAAAGTGGTTTACAGGTTAAAAAAATATATACACATAAGAATTACCACACTGGAACAGACCGAAGATCCATCAAACCCAGTATCCTGTTACCAACAGTGGCCAATCCAGGTCACAAGTACCTGGTAATATCCTAAAAGAGCAAAAATTATTTTATGCTGCTTATCCTAGAAATGAGTAGTTGATTTCCCCAAGTCTATCTTAATAATGTCTTAAGAACTTTTCTTTTAGGCCCTTTACATTAACAGGTGCTAGAATAGATGCGTGTGGCTGTCTTTCTTTCTTTCTTTCTTTCTCTCTCTCTCTCCTTGGCCGCTTTCTGTCTGTCTGTCTTTCTTTTTTTCTGTCTCTCTCTTTCCTCGGCTGTCCACCACCACCCCTTCCTTGCTCCCCCTGTCCAGCAGCAGCCCTTCTCCCTTTGTTTTACCTCCCCCTGTCCAGCAGCACCTCTTCCAGCAGTAGGCCTTCTCCTTTCCCTACTCCCCCTGTCCAGCATCCGCTAGCCCGGGCAGCCTTGGGGCTTTTGCTAGGCCGGCCCACCTCACATTATCGAAGTGGGCCGGCCTAGCAAATGCCCCAAGGCTGCTGTGTTTGCTGGTGCGTAGGTGAGAAGAGGTGTCCCAGCAGTGGCAGCACAGTAATCAAACCACCACCACCGCTGAAATCACTGCACGCGCCGTAAACCATCGCAAGCCGCCCCACGCGCCTCCAATCGAATTCGGCACGGAGGCACGCATCACGCTGTCAGGGAACATGGCGTTGTAAGTGCGCATGCGTGCTTAGGGTTTTAATATAGAGGATTTTTAAACCCTGCTCAGTTTTTGCAACTTTCTTCAGCAATGAATTCCAGAATTTAATTGCATATTGAGTGAAGAAATATTTTTTCTAGTTTGTTTTAAATTTACTATGTAACTTCATTGCAAGTCTCTTAGTCCTAGTATTTCTGGAAAGAGTAAACAAGTGATTCACATCTGCCCATTCCACTCCACTCAGAAATAGAGGATCAAATGTTCCTGTCTGGGTAGATGAAAAGACCATCAAACCAGATGAATTAACTGAATGAATGAAAAAAGTGTAGTTACTTACCTGTAACGTAGGTTCTCCGTGGACAGCAGGATAGTCAGCCACATATGAGTGTTGTCCCAATACCTCCCAATTTGCGGATAAGCTCTCCAATAGCTCAGAGAGATTTTTTTTTTTTTCTCTGAGCACGTGCAGTGCCCGGGCCCCACTGGGCATGCCCGAGCCCTACCCATTTCCCCCTGCTTCCCCCTAATCCCCAGGATGTTCCTATCTGTGGCCAGGTCGGCCGTATGGGGAGGCGGGTGGGGTGTGTGGCTGACTATCCTGCTGTCCACGGAGAACCTACGTTACAGGTAAGTAACTACACTTTCTCCTAGGACAAGCAGGATGAGTCAGCCACATATGGGTGACTCCCTAGCCGAGGGATGTACCGACTGGACCTGCGCCTTAGCGCTTTGTGCATCCCTCGCCTGGCTGTGGAGGCCAAGCCGGGCAGGGTAATCAGGCAAAGCAGGTGAAGTTGTGGAAACATGGTTTTAGATAAAGTGCTGTGTTAACTGAGCAATAATACTCACAGAACAATGAACTGGTCAATGACAATCAATGAACAGTGAGAAACCAACTGGTCAACAGTGACCATTCGTACTTGCATGTGAGAATTCATACTTGCCTATTCCACATTCAGTCTAGACAGGAGTGCTGGAAGACCTACTTAACTCACAGAACAGCGAAAACTGGTCAATGACAATCAATGAACAGTGAGAAAACCAACTGGTCAACGGTGAAAATTCATAACTGGTCAATAGTGACAATTCGTACTTGCATATGAGAATTCATACTTGCCTATTCCACATTCAGACTAGACAGGATTGCTGGAAGACCTACTTAACTCACAGAACAGTGAAATTGGTCAATGACAATCAATGAACAGTGAGAAACCAACTGGTCAACAGTGACAAATCGTACTTGCATGTGAGAATTCATACTTGCCTATTCCACATTCAGTCTAGGAAGGAGTGCTGGAAGACCTACTTAATCAATATCTATAACACCCTACTTGAACAGTGTTTGTCGATATTTATAACCCCCTACTTGATCAGTGTTTGTCAAGGCTGTGCTAGTGGTTGCTGTCCCTCCCGGGAGGGAAGAGCCACTTCCAAGACTGCTCGGCCGAATGCATTTGGAGCGTGGAATGCTATGTCGAGGCAGTAGTGCTTGGTGAAGGTGTGCAAGGAGGACCAAGTGGCTGCATCGCAGATGTCCCCTATTGGTGTGTGGTGCAGAAGTGCCGTTGTGTTGGCTATGGTTCTGCGCTGGTGGGCGTTGGCTCCCACCTGCGGTTGATGCTGCGCTTTTCTATAGGTGAAGGGGATGCACTCTTATATCCAGCGCGAGCGCCTGCGTTTGGTGGCCGGAAGTCCTGGTTTGTTTTGGTCGTAGGAGACGAACAATTGAGGCTTGTCTAATCTGCTGCATAGTCAGGGCCCGCACACAGTCCAGGAGGTGTTGCTGAGGTGGCAGTGTGCCTCCCTGTGGGGAGATGTAGAGTGCCGGGAGGCACGCTGAAGCCACCTTCGGCAAGAATCGGGGGTGGGTTCTGGGTACCACCCTGTTCTCATGAGGGAGTGTGTCGGTAGACACGATGGTCAGGGTTTTCCCAGCCAGGAATATGGGATCTGCCTCCCCCAAAGGTTTGAAGGGGTCGAGGTGAGATGATGCGGCACCAAGTTGAGGTCCCATCCGGGCGGTGGTGGTCTGGCTGGTGGGTGCAGATTGGACAGTCCCTTCATGAAATTTTGTGATTACTGGATGCCTCGACACTGGTTTGCTGTCTAGGCCAGCGTGGTATGCCGTGATTGCACTTAGGTGGACCTTGATGGAAGTGGGTTTTAGGTCCCCCTGAGATAAGCTCAGTATGTACTACAGGATGTCCGGTATGGGGCAGTTGTAGGGGTCTCGCTGCGTGTCTGTGCACTGGTAGCGGAACCTTCTCCCTTTCAACCCATAGCGTTTTCTGGTTGAAGGTCTTCTGGCTGCCATAAGAGTGTGCTCCACGTCTTGTGGTAGGTTCATCCTCTCATCATCCATGCGGTCAGGGCTAAGGAACGCAGGTCGTGGTGGAGGGTAAGGTTCCCGCGTTGTGTAATGAGAACTGCACTGATCGGGAGCGGGGAGAGGTGGGTGAACCGCTATCCCTTGCCGGAACGGGAACCATGGTTGCAGGAGCCCGAACAGGGCAATCATGATCACCGTTGCTCTGTCCTGAAGAATCTTCTGCAGGACTTAGGGTGTTCCAACTCACAGACAGACCGTCGGGGCTGAGACGGCGATGGGTTGATCTCTTTGCGCAGAAGATCGAGTATTTTGAGTTTGGTTCGGTTGCAAACAGGTCGATGCTCGGTGTGCCCCAGGTGCTGAAGATCTTCTTCATCGCCGCTGGGTTGAGACACCACTCATCGGGATCCAGCTGGTGGCTGAGTCTTTCTGCCAGGTCGTTCTGCTCCCACAGGAGGTAAGTTGCCTGGATGGGGCATTGAATGGAGTTGGAAAACTCCCACATGTGGCAAGCTTCCTTGCATAGCGAGGTCGACCCTGTCCCTCCCTGTTTGTTGATATAGTGCAAGGCCACCTGGTTTTCTGTTTGGGTGAGGACTGCCCTGCCTGTTTGAAGGTTTCGAGGGCATTCCCTAAGGCCCTGAGCTCCAGTAGGTGGGTAGTCAGAGGTTGGGTACACTGGTCCCAGTGACGTCTGAGGAGCCCTTTCAGGGATCACATGAGTAGTCTGGTGTGCTGCACAACAAAGACCGGAGCGTGCTGACGATGAGCTGCTGGCAGGGATGCACTGGGCCAGGGATGTCATGGCATCGATCTGGTAGTCCCGTAGGACGGCCTTGGTCTGCGTGGTGTTGATGACTGCCCAGATGGACGATATCCCCTGGGTGGGTATCAGGTGGGATTAATGTAGTTGATGAGGAACCCCAGTTCTTGGAGGAGGGTTATGGTGGTTGACGGGGCTGCCAGCTGTCGAGATAAGATAGGATGCGCACCCCTTGAAGGCGAGGATGTGCCACTGCCACGCACTTTGTGAACGCTCTTGGAGCCGTTGAGAGTCTGTCTAGGATATAGAAGCGACGATGCCTCCTGTGGGCTGGGTGCATGGGATACTAGCCAATACTCGGGCTGTAACAGGGCCAAGACTGTACCCAGAGAGTGCGTCTGGACCTTGTGTATGCATCTGTTGAGCTTACAGAGATCCAGGAACGAGCGTTGTCCTTGTCCATGGTGACGCGGGGGTTCCTGGAGTAGAAACCCCTTGGTGATCTCCTCTGTTCGTCACCGCCTCTATTGATTCTGCCGAAGCAGGTCCTCTCCTTGCTGCAGGAAAGTTGGGTCGTCAGATGGAGGGTGCCCCGCCCACTCGGGGGGGGGGGAGTGGAGACGAATTCGGAATCCCTGCTTGATGATGCTGAGGGCCCACTGGTCGATGGTGATCCTGGGCCAAGCCTTCGCAGACAATCTGATCATGCTGGGCCGGAGGGTGATCAAGGTTCTGTTTTTGTCTTGGGGAGAAGGCTGCCCTTGGATGCCCCTGCCCCTCGGGCGGTGCTTGTTTGCGTAGCAGTTATGTTACTGTTGCGAGCGCTGGGGCACAGACTGCTGCCAGTGTGGACTGGCTCAGTTGTGAGCTGGAGTCTCTATTTTATTTTATTTATTTATTTCCTCTCACTGGCCTCCTGATAAAGCCGCATCTGGAACTGGAGCGTAGCAATTTGTGCGCTCAGCATTGCGCCCTCGAAGGTCTTTTTCCCCGTGGAAACCAGGGTTTTTCAGGTCCTTCCCTGACGGGGGTTGGAGGGGGGGTCGTGCTGCCCTGTTTCTCTTAAGCTACCGCAATGTCCATGTATGGCTGCTGCGGGTTGTCGAATCCCTGGGCTGGAAAGATCTGGTACTTCAATCCCAGTCTCCTTGATGTTGGTTGCCCTGAGGAGGGAGACAGCCAAATCTTGTCTCTGCAGTCCAGGAGGTTCTTGTGGACTGGAATCGCCACTGCCTGCGTGAAGTACTGGTACTGGTAGTTCAGGCCTTGTAGTACTCTGTCTTGGGTACTTGTTGTCCACCCACGTGGATCTTGAGAAAGGCTGTGAGTTTCTGGAGGGACTTGGGGTGAGTCCTCGTTTGTGGGGGGGTTTTTTTTAGTAAATATTTATTTATTTTTGTGGGTGGTGACTCGGGGCGTGGCTGGAGGCTGGTGTGTAGCTTGTTCCTCCGTTGCTTGGGTGCATGGCATGCCACTGAACCGCGCCATGTTGTTGTGCGTGGCTCCCTCTAAAGGGGGACATAATGGGGAATGTAGCCCGCTGAGAGAGGAGTGGGTCAGCAGGAGGATTAACTGTGGCTGCTGGTCCCACCCCTGGTGGTTTGAAGGTTCATGTGCTGCTCCACTTGACTGGTTGGGTGGCTCCATGTACCCCACCGCCCTTCTCTGTCCTTCTTGAGAGGGGGGGAGAGCCTGCAGAGAAGGGGCAGGATGCACCCCTTCATCTGTGCCAGTGCTCCTGGCTGCGTTTCCCACTGTGCCTGGAGGCAGAGAAAGAGGAGTGATAATGCCTCTTGAGTGGGCTTCTGCTGCTGTACTGCCTATTGTATATTAAACTGTACAGCGCTGCATATGCCTTTCAGTGCTATAGAAATCATGAATAGTACAGAGTCCCTCATGCTAGCTGGAAAAGCACTCTGCCTAGGTTTTATGAAGAGCAAACAGCTTTTTAGACTGAGGAGTTTCAAACCCCCACCTTTGGAGAGGCATGGTCTGACATGCTGCATCTCTGAAGATATCAGCACCCTGCTGAGAAAGGCAGACTCCTCGCTCCCAACATGAGAGGGGGAGGGGGGCAGGGTGGGAAAGGTGTGAATTGTAGACTCTGCAGGACCCCAAGAGGGAAAGAAACATCGAGTTGGTTGTTTTTTTTTTTGTTGTTTTTTTTTCAGCATGTCCTTTATAAGCTGAACTCTGGGGCAGCATGTCTCCTACTGGGGGGAGAGGTCTGCAGGTCCCCTCCAAGGGAAAGAAGCATGGGAGATTCTTTCTCCTTAAATTCAGATTGGGAGGAGGGTGGGGCAGAGCCCTGGGGCTGCAACAGATTATCAGAGGTTTTCCCAAAAACAAGCAGATAGGACTTACCTTTGAACCCCAATCGGCTCCCTGCAGAGGCTGGCTGTAAGAGGCAGCATGCCGTCTGGAGGGTGAAAGCCCCGATCTGTTGCTAGCAGAGGCTGTGGATTTACGCAGCAGCATGCAAGACTCCTATCGGCTGCCCTGCAGAGGATGGCTGTAGGTGGCAACATGCTGGGATTCCTGGAGAGATCTCTCGGTCTGGCGAGACTCCTATCGGCTGCGCTGCAGAGGCTGGTTCTAAGCGGCAACATGCAGGGACTCCGGGAGATATTTCTCTACCGGGCCAAGTGCAGGCGGGGGGATTAGCTGAGCCAGGGCATCCTGGAGGCTCCTTTCCACTGTAGCTTGTGGATCCCCCGCTGCTGCATTCTGATGAGGATGGCTGCTGGAGGAAGATTCTCGGGCCTCACTTCTCTTCATGCCTGGCTGTAAGCAGCAACATGCAGGAACTCCTGGAGAGATCTCTCGGTCTGGTGAGACTCCTATCGGCTTCCTGCAGGGGCTGGCGGCTAGCGACAGCATGCAGGACCTCCGGGAGAGATTTCTCGACCGGGCAAGTTGCAGTCGGGGGGGTTGACTGAGCCAGGATGTCCTGGAGGCTCCTCACCGGATTCGTCTGTGGATCCCCCGCTGCTACACTCCGATGAGGATGGCTGCTGGAGGAAGATTCTCGGGCCTCACTTCTCTTCATGAAGTCTCTCAGTGCCCTCTTCCTTAGCTTGCGTGCACGTGGTGACATGTGCGCACAGTACAAGCCACACGGAAACCTCGAGCACCGGATCCAATCAGTGGGCGTACAATTCATGAGGATCCAGTGTGTTCATCCTCCTCCTGCATCCCAGTTGTTTCTTTAGATGATTCAGGCATCTTCAAGTTGATGAGTAGAAAAGTTGTAATGGAGAGCTGTAGAAAAATCCGACCGATGGGAACGGGCGGAAACTAAAGACTGGGGATTAGGGGGAAGCAGGGGGACATGGGTAGGGCTCGGGCATGCCCAGTGGGGCCCGGGCACTGCACGTGCTCAGAGAAAAAAAAAAAAAATCTCTCTGAGCTATTGGAGAGCTTATCCGCAAATTGGGAGGTGTTGGGACAACACCCATATGTGGCTGACTCATCCTGCTTGTCCTAGGAGAATCTCCTAAGTTTACTTTAATTTATTGACATATTTGCTAGACCGCCTTTTGTCAAATTAGCAGCAAGACAGTTTTAAATAATAGGGATTAAAAGAGAAATACAGTTTAAATAAATGGATTAACATTCAACACAAAAACAAAGGATATAAAGGTCACATTTAGATAAAGTGCACAGTATAGACAATACAACACACATTCAACTTCAGGAAAGAAGGAGTCAGCTATGAAACTTGGTAAACTGCTTTGAGATAGAGGAAAGAAGGAAAAGACACAGATATGCACAAGAAGATTGAAGTCTCTGAGCGCAGACTAAGAAAACTACCCTCTTCTCCAACCCACCCAATGATTGAAGAGAACTCCTAAATACATAGACACACCTCTTCAAATCTTCGCTGCCAGTGAATATCATCTCATACCTACAGCTCGCGCTGGCCTCATCCCCTCTCTGATGTCACTTCCTGTTTGCAGACCAATAAGTGACATAAGAGGGAAGGCTCAGTTAGTGTAAGCATTAATCTGGCTCTACTGATCCATAGATATTAATGTTGTTGTTGTTAGGTGCAATCGACTCATACTCAAGTTCTACCGACTTGGTAAATTGTGGATCTAAGAAGAAATCAGTTTTCTGCTAGTCCAGAAAGGTCCTCCAGCGTCATTCCCATGGTTGTTTTCAACATGTCCAGCCATCTGATTGCAGGTTCCCCTCTTCGTCTGGTTCTTTCAATCTTCCCAAACATGATGTCCTTCTCCAGTGATCTCTCTCTTCTGTTGGTGTGACCAAAATAAAACAGTCGTAATTTCATCATTTGGGCTTGATCAGCTTGATCTCTTCCATAATTGATTTGTTAGTTCTTCTGGCAGTCCATGGCACGCCTAAAATCCTTCTCCAGCACCAAAGCAAAAATGAGCCAATCTTTCTGTCTTGTTTCTGTAGTGTCCAGCTTTCACCTCCGTAACTGACCACTGAGAAAATGAGTGTATGGACAAGCTGATCTTCGTTTGGAGTGTTACCTCCTTGCCTTTGAATACTTTGTCGAGAGCTTTCATTGAAGAGCAACCAAGTGCTATTCTGCAGAGGATTAATATAGTTTCAAGTTTATTTAAAATTTGATTTGATCGCTTATCAGACTTCTAAGCGATGCACAATGAATTTAAAATGGGATAATACAACATAATCAAACAGACATGGACATCAAAACTTACACAAAAGGATAGACAGACGCACAAAAGAGGGAAGAGGGGGTAGAACTGCAATGATTAAAGAACAGAAAAACAAAGATGGTAAAAACAACAAGGAGGGGGAAATCCAAATAGGAAGAATTAAAAAAAACAACTTGACGTTTAAACAACTGAAAAGTCTTTAAAAAAAACAAAGTGGCATAAAATCCTGAGTGGGCATTAGACGTCAAAAGTGTCTTTAATTTAAAAACTTATCAATTTACCTTTAAATCTATCTAAAGCTTTTTCCTCCCTCAAATGAGCTGGTAGGGAATTCCTGAGTAGAGGGGCTGTAACGGAGATGTTCTAACTCTGTGGCAGTGGCATAGTAAGTAGGGACAGGGGCAGGGGTTGGTCCGCCCCGGGAGCTGTCCTGGTGAGAGCGCTGGCATTCTTCCTCCTCTTCGCCTCCCCCCCCCCCCACACTCTTTCTCTGCTCCCCACTGCTGCACAGGTGCGCCACTTCCCTTCCTCCATACCTCTGTAACATTCCTGGTGCAAGCAGCAAACCCCAACTTGCTGTCGTGCCAGCGTCTTCTGACATCACTTCATGGACCTGTGCCTAGGAAGTGACGTCAGAGGGAAGAGCCAACGCTAATGCAACAGCAAGTTGGGAGGGAAGGGAAGCAACACACGCACGGCAGGAGGGGGTGACAAAGGAGCGCATAGAGGTGGGGGGGGCGGAGAAAAAGGTGGGGGACAGACGCCACCACCCTGGGCGCCTCTGACCCTCGCTACGCCACTAGTCTACAGTATTTCAACAGGAATGAACTGGTTAGATCAGGGGTGTCAAAGTCCCTCCTCGAGGGCCGCAATCCAGTCGGGTTTTCAGGATTTCCCCAATGAATATGCATGAGATCTATTTACATGCACAGCTTTCATTGTATGCTAATAGATCTCATGCATATTCATTGGGGAAACCCTGAAAACCCGACTGGATTGTGGCCCTCGAGGAAGGACTTTGACACCCCTGGGTTAGATGAATCATGCTTTACCTACTTATCTCAATACAATTCAATTAAGCAAGTCAATAGAAGCTTATTCAAGAAAAATACATATCCTACAAGTTCATTCATTTTTTTGTAGGATCTTCAGATGGCTGTTTTAGGGCTCCTTTTACAAAGGTGCGATAGCGGTCTTAGCACGTGCTAAAATGCCGCACGCGCTAGCCGCTACCACCTCCTTTTAAGCAGGCAGTAATTTTTCAGCTAGCGCGTGCTATAGCGTGCACTAATCTGGTGCATGCGCTAAAAACGCTAGCGCACCTTTGTAAAAGGAGCCCATAGAGTATATCACTCTTTAAAAATTCCCAGCTCAACTCTTCATTGATCCATTGATCAATTTTTTAATCTTTGTTATTTTCTTAAATTTTCTTAGTGAGGAACAGTCAAGTTCTGCAAGACTCCAGGCAATCTGCCTAACACTAGAGATTGAAAACACTATATTGAAGCATCACCCCTTCCCGGTAGCAATGCCTTTGGAGGACACCCACTCCACTTAGAGAGAACAGTGGGAAAGGAGTTAGCATTTCGGAAGAGATAATAATGGCACTGTAAATAACTTGAACACTTTCAAAAATTTTGCCATGGCTGGTCTGGACACAATAAACCAATACCATTCAAATTAAGTCAGTCAATAGAAGCTTATTCAAGAAAACACATAACATATTCATACTTTTTGTAGGACCTTCAGATGGCTGTTATAGAGTATATCACTTTTAAAAAATTCCAAGCACTAGAGCCACTAAGGACATGGAAAGGAGGCACTAAGGACATAGGAAGGAGCACTGGGGGCACTAAGGACATGGGAAGGGGCACTAAGGACATGGGAAGGAGGCACTGGGGCACTAAGGACATAGGAAGGAGGCACTGGGGGCACTAAGGACATAGGAAGAGGCACTAAGGACATAGGAAGGAGCACTGGGGGCACTAAGGACATGGGAAGGGGCACTAAGGACATGGGAAGGAGGCGCTGGGGCACTAAGGACATAGGAAGGAGGCACTGGGGCACTAAGGACATAGGAAGGAGCACTGGGGACACTAAGGACATAGGAAGGGGCACTAAGGACATAGGAAGGAGGCATGGGTCCACTAAGGACATGGGAAGGAGGCACTGGGGGCACTAAGGACATAGGAAGGGGCACTAAGGACATAGGAAGGAGGCATGGGTCCACTAAGGACATGGGAAGGAGGCACTGGGGGCACTAAGGACATAGGAAGGGGCACTAAGGACATAGGAAGGAGGCACTGGGGGCACTAAGGACATAGGAAGGGGCACTAAGGACATAGGAAGGAGGCACTGGGGGCACTAAGGACATGGGAAGGAGGTACTGGGGGCACTAAGGACATGAGAAGGGGCACTAAGGACATATGAAGGAGCACTGCGGGCACTAAAGACATAGGAAGGGACACTAAGGACATAGGAAGGAGCACTGGGGGCACTAAGGACATGGGAAGGAGGCACTGGGGGCACTAAGGACAACTCTGCTGGAGAGGGTGCAGAGGCGAGCCACGAAACTAGTCAAAGGTATGGAGAATTTGAGCTACCAGGAACGCCTCAGAAAACTGGGACTGTTCACCCTCGAAAAGAGAAGATTGAGAGGGGATTTGATAGAGACTTTTAAAATATTAAAAGGATTTGACATAATAGACCAGAAAGAAGCATTACTGACTTTTTCAGATGTGACACGGACAAGAGGTCATAGCCTGAAACTGTGTGGCAGCAGGTTCAAGACAAATATCAGGAAGTTCTTTTTCACACAGCGAGTGGTGAGCGCTTGGAATGCTCTCCCAGAGGAGCTTGTGGAGGAGACTAGTGTTCAGGGTTTCAAGCGCAAGTTGGAAGCAAACCTTCTTGCAAATCATAGCCGGGGATAGGGAAACCCGGGTCTCCAACAAGGAGCACCTAACTGGGCCTCCGCGTGTGCGGGTCGCCGGACAAGATGGACCTAGGTCTGATCCGGTGAAGGCGTTTCTTATGTTCTTATGAGAAGGGGCACTAAGGACATGGGAAGGGGCACTAAGGACATTGGAAGGAGCTCTGCGGGCACTAAGGACATGGGAAGGAGGCACTGGGACACTAAGGACATGAGAAGGGGCACTAAGGACATAGGAAGGGGCACTAAGGACATAGGAAGGAGCACTGGGGACACTAAGGACATAGGAAGGGGCACTAAGGACATAGGAAGGAAGCACGGGGTCACTAAGGACGTGGGAAGGAGGCACTGGGGGCACTAAGGACATGGGAAGTGGCACTAAGGACATAGGAAGGAGCACTGGGGGCACTAAGGACATGGGAAGGAGGTACTGGGGGCACTAAGGACATGGAAGGAGGCACTAAGGACATAGGAAGGAGCACTGCGGGCACTAAGGACATAGGAAGGGACACTAAGGACATAGGAAGGAGGCACGGGGCCACTAAAGACATGGGAAGTGGCACTAAGGACATAGGAAGGAGCACTGGGGGCACTAAGGACATGGGAAGGAGGCACTGGGTGCACTAAGGACATGAGAAGGGGCACTAAGGACATAGGAAGGAGCTCTGGGGACACTAAGGACATAGGAAGGGGCACTAAGGACATAGGAATAATAATAATAATAATAACTTTATTCTTGTATACCGCATTACCATGGAAGTTCTATGCGGTTAACAGAAGAAGAGACTGTACAATTACAGTGAAGATACAATTTCATTAATGTTACATTAATATTTTAGATAATGCATATTTTCAATCAATTTGAATTTACATTTTAGATGATACATTTACGGAGAAGTTAATTTTTGCAGGTAGGTAATATATTCAGAGTAGTTATGTTTGCTATGAGTTACATACATCAGAGTTACAAGTAGAAGTGTTACATACGGCGGTAAAGAGTCTGGGGAGAGTCAAGGTCAGAGGAGGAGGAGGGAGGAGAGGAGAACGTTCAGAGGAATTTGTCAAAGTACATAGGAAGGGGCACTAAGGACATAGGAAGGAGGCACGGGGCCACTAAGGACGTGGGAAGGAGGCACTGGAGGCACTAAGGACATGGTAAGGGGCACTAAGGACATAGGAAGGAGCACTGCGGGCACTAAGGACATAGGAAGGAGGCACTGGGGGCACTAAGGACATGGGAAGGGGCACTAAGGACATAGGAAGGAGCACTGGGGGCACTAAGGACATGGGAAGGGGCACTAAGGACTTGGGAAGGAGGTACTGGGGGCACTAAGGACATGGGAAGGGGCACTAAGGACATAGGAAGGAGCACTGCGGGCACTAAGGACATAGGAAGGGGCACTAAGGACATAGGAAGGAAGGAGGTATGAACTAGAAAGGGACAATTGTTGAGCCTGAGTGCAGAAAGAAAAAAATGAAAGAAAGGATGCACAGTCAGAAGGAAACGCAACCAGAGACTCATGAAATCACCAGACAACAAAGGTAGGAAAAATGATTTTATTTTCACTTTAGTGATCAAAATGTGTCAGTTTTAAGAATTTATATCTGCCGTCTATATTTTGCACTATATTTGTCTATTTTTCTATAGTTACTGAGGTGACATTGCATATTTTAAAGTCATCTGCCTTGACATCTCTGAAACCTCCCCAAATATAAATGATAATTAACATTTTCTCTGCGTATAGTGTGCTTTGTGAAGTTTTTTTTTTAATTTTATGGTTACCATTATGAATTAATAAGATATTATGTGTACATGAAAATTGAATGGAAGAAATTGAGGGCAGGATTGGGGCAGGGCTAGTGTGGGATTGGGGCGGAACTGACAATTAATAGATGTCCCATTTTGATGAAAAAAATAAATGGTCACCTCAACAATACCTCTCTCCTCAAGTCACTCCATTGGCTCCCCATCCATTTCTGAATACAGTTTAAACCCCTCTTACTGACCTACAAGTGCATTCACTCTGCAGTCCCTTATTATCTCTCCTCACTTATCGCTTTCTATGCTTCCCCCCCCCCAATGAACTTTATTTATCAGGTAAGTCCCTTCTACTCATACCCTTCTCCACTATCAACTCCCTTCTATCTTGCTGCACCGTATGCAACGATGGAGTTTGAGTCAATATGTCAAGCTCCAACGCTAGCAGTATTCAAATCCAAGCTAAAAGTCTACTTTCTTTTTCAATGCTGATTTCAACTCCGAATTCCCACTCTCCATAAGACAGACACTCGTGTCTATCCTTTCAGTCTCTCTGCAAGAAACTCCCCAACCCCTGTATGTCCTGTCTGTCTGTCCATATTAGATTGTAAAGGTGGTAAATGCATGGAATAGTCTCCCAGTAAAGGTGGTAGAGACAGATTGTGTGTGAATTCAAGAAAGCCTGGAACAGTTACATTGGATCTTTCAGGGAGAGGAGGAGATAGTGGGCGCTGCGGATGAACAGACTGGATGGGCCATTTGGCCTTTATCTGCCATCATGTTTCTATGTAAGCTCTTCTGAGAATGGATCGTCTATTACAAGCTGCATGTCTTTCAGTGCTACAAAAATTATAAATACAGTGGTACTTCGGAATCCGAATACCCCAGAACTCGAACAACTTGGAATCCAAACTTTTTTTTAAAATTAAATTTTGCCCTGGAATCCGAACGTACGGGAACTGCATGTGTTGCTCAGCCTAAAGCTTCCCCTCTGGCGCAGCTTCCTGTTTCTGCCTGGGAGGAAAGCTTTGGGCTGAGCACCGCTTGCAGTTGCCGATCTTGCTACCTATGTCGGTGGGGGGCCCGATCTTGCTTTGAAAATCTGAGTTTGTGGAACCAAGAAACTGATTAATCCAGTTTCTATTATTTTCAATGGGGAAAAATTGTCTTGGAACTCGAACAGGGTTCTGGAATGGATTAAGTTCGGATTCCAAGGTACCACTGTAGTAGTAGTAGTTCCAGGGCTTTTATTGCTGTAAAGCTTCCTTTTAATTGTCAATTCACATTAAACTGCACCTGTCCCTTGCTGGTTTTCAGTCAAACAAACCCAGCATCGAGGCATTTATGCCTGCAAGGCTTCCTTTCGACATACACCCCTGCCAGATCCTAGTAAACAGTTCTTGTCCCTTGCAGCTTTAAACGTATATTTTTGATTTATAGTTCTTTGCCTTTGCAAGTTTAAACAGTAATTCTCTCACAGGTTTAAACAGTCTACCTTGGCTCTCGCATGTTCTGCCTTTGTCTGCCCCCATCCACCTGTGATCTGGGTTTTCCCTCTCTCCCCTCTGCAAAGTCCAGGCAGCGACATGCCACCTTGCCTTGCTATAACTCTATTTATCTACCACAACTCCACTACCACCCATAGCAGATTCTATATCTTGATCTCTTTTTTTCTGATTGTTGGCAGCTCATTGCGGCCCTTGTCTATTCTGCTGCTCTATGTGTCTGAATCATCCCTTCTAAACTCACTTCTTTGTCTTGCCTAACTGATTATTAAAGTACTTATATACCACCCTTTGCAAGACCATCAAGGCAGTTTTTACATTCAGGTACTCTAAGTATTTTTCCCTTTCTGTCCCGCTGAGCTCACAATCTACCTATACTACCTGGGGCAGTGAAGGGTTAAGTGATTTGCCCAGGATTACTAGAAGGCCCTCCTCTGGGACCAGTGACGTAGTAAGGGAGGGACGAACCGCCCCGGGCGCCGTCTTGGTGGGGGCACCGGTGCTGGTGCCTTTCTTCCTCTCGGTCCCACCTCCTTCCCGCTCCTCCCCCACCGCGCATGTGCACCTTCAATTCCCCGCCAATGTACTTCTAGCTTTTGCCGGCGTGAGCAGCGGCTCCAACCTGTTGCTCACGCCGGCCTCAGTGCTCCCCTCTGACGTTACTTCCGGGTCCTGCGACTTGGAAGTGACATCAGAGAGAGAGCCGATGAAGGCGCGGGCGGCATGTTAGAGAAGCTAAACAGATATTGGGGAAGGGAAGGGGAGCGCACACAGAAAGCAATGGGAGACTCATATGCCGCCTCTTTGTCGCTTTGGCATTTCAAAGCATTTCAAAGTTGACATTCAAAGCAGTGGATACTGGAGGATTAAGTGACTTGCCCAGGGTCACAAAGAGCAGCACCAGGATTGGATCTCACAACCTCAAGGTGTAGAGGCAACAGCTCAACCAGTGAGCCACAGGCAGGAGGAAGGCAGGAGGGAGCGAGCATTCCTCCTGCCAATGTTTCATCCAAAAGTATGGTGGTGTGGAGGGAGGTGGGATTACAGAGGAGTGTTGGGGGTGTATGGGGGTATCAGGAGTTGGCTGAGGGGATGTCAGGGAGTGTAGAGGGGTGTCGGAGGGGGATTTTGGGTTCAGTGGGATGGAGCTTTCTTTGGATGGGGGCAGGAGGGATCAGTGGGTGGGAGGGAAGGAGAGAGGAAATGGGGATCTCCCTACTGGTTCAGCTGATCACAGCAGGGGAATTCCCGAACAGCTGAGCCAGCAGAACTCCCCGAAGCTGCAGTTTCAGGAACACCTGCCGGCTCAGCTGATCAGGGATTCCCCTGCCACGATCAACTGATGGCAAACTGTGTACTATTTTCGGCATCCTCTGACATAAAAACATATGAATTGCCACTGCTGGGTCAAACCAGTGGTCCATCGTGCCCAGCAGTCCGCTCCCGTGGCAGCCCTTAGGTCAAATACCAGTTACCTTTCCTCCTGGCACGGTTTTTCCGTTGGTGTGACAGTTTTGGATAATTATTGTTTATTTTTGGATATGTTTTTCACCTTTTGGCATGGTTTTTGATTTCGTTGTGATTTTGTGCATGCTTTTTGAGGGGGTTTGGCTGGCAGGGTTTGTGTGGGGGTCGCTCAGGTTGCTTGCTTGTGTTGTGTTGAGTTTTATTTACTCACTTTGATTGTTGATTGCTTTGATTCTTGCACACATAGGGCGCTCGATGATGGTGTGTGGGTGGAGGCTTATCGCCTTGACCCAGAAGTGAAGTGTCGGAGCTGTGCTCCTATCACTGAGGGTTCACACTGAGAGCGCCCTATAACATTATACAGTGTGACATGCTTTTTTGACTTGGTACACTGTATTTGGCTTATAAGTTGTGAGACAGGTTGGCATTGTGGGCTTCCCCCACGCAAACCTTGATGTGACTTGGTTGCCTTCTTTGTTTTTTCTGCCCTGTATCAGTAGCATGGAATATTGTTACACCTTGGGTTTTGGCCTGGTACTAGTGACCTGAATTGGCCACCGTGAGAACGGGCTACTGGGCTTGCTTGACCATTGGTCTAACCCATTAAGGCTATTCTTATGTTCTTATGTTTTATATAGGGCCAGATAGGCACTTTATTTTTACTGTTTTTCATCGTTTTAAATGGCATTTCTTAGTTAACTTATGTGCCAGTAGGGTGCCCACTGGCAACTAAGTTCCAGAGCCATTTATAGAATATCCCCCATCGTCCTGGTGCACTTAATGTTTCTTCACTAATTGCAAAATCACAGTAAGGAGCTTTTCTTTATGGTAACTAGATAGATAGAACATGCTGGATATGCTCTCAAGAGTTACCACACAGCCCTGGCACTTAGGCCCAGATTCTATAAAAGTTGCCTAAAGTTAGGCATCTAGATCCGTGCGCCTAGCCGGTCTAGACACCTAACTTAATTCCACGAAAGCCGCTATGCTCACATTACCGCTGTCCTCAAGTCACTTCACTGCCTCCCCATCCGCTTCCAAATACAGTTCAAACTCCTCTTACTGACCTACATTCACTCTGTAGCCTATCTCTTCTCCCCTATCTCCCCTTATACTTCCCTTCCCCCCCTCCCCTGAACTCCGTTTGTCAGGTAAGTCCCTCTTATCTGTACCCTTCTCCTCCACTGCCAACTCCAAACTCCGCCCCTTCCTTCTTGCTGCGTCGTATGCCTACAACAAGCTACCAGAATCAATAGGTCATGCTCCGTCGCTAGCAGTCTTCAAATCCAAGCTAAAAGCTCACCTTTTTTGAAACTGCTTTCGACTTTTAACTCCCACTCACTCTGAGATACCTATACCTATTATATCATTCCTGTTACCAGAATCTTCCCAACCCCGAATTCCCAAATTGCATTGTAAGCTCTTCTGAGCAGGGACCGTCTAGTGAATGTTAAATGTACATTGCTGCCGACGCCTTTCAGCGCTATAGAAATGATACATAGTAGTAGTAGTAGTAATTGGTGCTGATGACAAGCAATTGGCACCTCCTAATTGTCTTAAGTTAAAGTTAATTGTATGGTAGGTATATATGGAGTCTAGTGCAAAGTGCCTACTAGAAAGTAGGTATGGTTAGGGGGTTGATTATGGGTGTGTTTGGAACGTAGGCACCTGTTTTGGACATAAGCGCTGATATTTGGACCAAGAACACCCTGGCATAAATAGGGGGCACCGAAGGTTAGGGCACCTAAGTCCAACGTAGGCACTACTAGACGCGATTCTATAAAACAGTGTCTAACGTAAGATTGGTATGTGCTAAGCGCCGCATTCCTCGGCACCTATGTTGTGGGCACCATTTATAGAAGCGGAACCTTACTGCTTGATAATTTTGCATAGTAACTTACCACCCACGTGTTCAGAGGTATTAGCACCTGATAACCCAGGAAATGCCATGAACGAGCTGCAAGACCTATAGATAGGAATTTGATCAGTGACATAATAAGGGGGGGCAGTCCGCCCCGGGTGCCGTCTTAGTGAGGGTGAATGCACCCATCCTCCTCTCTACCCCCCGCTCCTTCCCCCCATCCCCACTGTCGTGCGGGTGCATCAATTCCCTTCACCCGTGCCTCTATAAAGTTCCTGGCACAAGCAGCATCTCCCCAACCTGCTGTCGCCACCAGCATCAGTTCTCCCTCCGACATTACTTCCTGGCCCCGTACCTAGGAAGTGACATCAGAGGAAGTGCCCAACGCTGGCACGACAGCAGGTTGGGGGGTTGCTGCTCACTCCAGGAACGTTACAGAGGTACAGGGGAAGGGAAGCGGTGCACGCATGGCTGGAGGGGGTGGGGAAGGACCGTGGGGAGGTGGGGGGGAGGTGGAGAAGAGGACTTGGGGAGAGGCACCCGCGCTCCGGGTGCCTCTCGCCCTCGCTACGCCACTGAACACGATTGAACACATGAAAGCCAAACCAAACTGCATTGTTGTAAAACGGATATCTCAGGAGCACTTCGATATGTTGACAGTAGATGATCTGCGAGAAAGAAAGAGGCGCAATGGCGTGATAACCAAAGTTGATAGAGTTCACTTTCTTGTGTTGCCACCTACGCTCTTTGTGACTTATGCAAATCTTTTGGTCTCCCATTACCTCATGCACCCATTTAGATTGTAAGCTCTTCAGGGCAGGGACTTATTGAACCTGAAACTTATCCTTATTCTCCAGTCCTCATCCAGCAGCACTGTAGACATGATAACATTGATTAAATATGGGCATGTACATTTTGAGCTCCAGATGGGAGCATTTTGACACCACCTTCAAGCTCCGAAAGGAAAGTCTCTGACATCATGTAAGTACCATATTTTCACTCATATACCGCGCAGCCGTGTAAAACGCGCACATTGGTATAGCGCGTGGGAAACTGTAATTTATGTAAAGAAATTTTTATATACCGCGCACACCCGTATACCGCGCATGCTGCCCCGACTCTCCTTTCCTCCGCCCCGACTCTCCTCTCCCCCTTGAAGTCCTGTCCCCCTTTGAAGTCCTGTCCCCACCCTGAAAGCCTGATGCCCCCCCGATGTCCGATTCACCCCCCCACAGGACCGCTCGCACTCCCACCCCGATGGACCGCTCGCACCCCCATAGCCTCCCCACCCCCCCATCATGAAGAAGCTGCCTACCGTTGTCCTGCTGCTTCCTCTGCCGGCGGTCCCGCCCCTTCTCTGAGCCCTGCGTCTGCGCTGCTTCCTCTTCCGGCGGTCTCGCCGGAAGAGGAAGCAGTGCAGACGCAGGGCTCAGAGAAGGGGCGGGACCGCCAGCAGAGGAAGCAGCAGGACAACGGTAGGCAGCTTCTTGACCGCCGGAAGAGGAAGCAGCGCAGACGCAGGGCTCAGAGAAGGGGCGGGACCGCCGGCAGAGGAAGCAGCAGGACAACGGTAGGCAGCTTCTTGACCGCCGGAAGAGGAAGCAGCGCAGACGCAGGGCTCAGAGAAGGGGCGGGACCGCCGGCAGAGGAAGCAGCAGGACAACGGTAGGCAGCTTCTTCATGATGGGGGGGTGGGGAGGCTATGGGGGTGCGAGCGGTCCATCGGGGTGGGGGTGCGGGTGCGGGTGCAAGTGCGAGTGTGAGCGGTCCTTCGGGGTGGGGGTGCGAGCAGTCCTGCGGGGGGGGGGGGGGTGAATCGGACGTCTGGGGGGGAACTATGTAAAAAAAAATGTGTACAATGTGCTCACGAATATAACGCACATGGTTATGCTCGGTTTGTAAAATCATGTATAACGCGCGCGTTATATGCGTGAAAATACGGTAATAAGAGTGCCAGCAGTAAATATGAGACCGAGATCCTACCTAACACAGCCTGGTTCAAAAGCCACGGTATGTGCAAGACAAACCCTTTGGAAGACATTTTAAACCCAAGAGATATCAAGCTCAAAAGCTAAGATGCACTAGAAGTAAAATCCACAGCAAGAATGAGTAACTGCTAGAAGGCCAACCTCTCGCTATAACTGAATAATATTTTGCGAAATCTGGCCACCGGGTTTACTTTGGAGCACTTTGAAGCAAACAAATCCTCCTCCTGCCATTATCTCTTGACTTTGTTGTACAAATTGCATGCTTGTAACCAAAAAAACCATGAACTTCATTCCTCCCACTCTTACTGGCATCTGATTGGATTACTATATTAGTCTTGCGTCACACGTTATTTAGTTAACCTTGGCATCATAGTTTTACTTTAAACATTGCTGGTAACAGACTTCAAGGGAAACTATGATGATGTTCATCGGAGGAAAGTTTCATTGGATACATATGGAACAGAGCGAATATATTGTCCTCTAATACTGATCCATTTGCATATCCACAATACAGTACAAGTTCAACAATCTGGATGCCAGAAATCCAGACCATCTGAGAATCTGGGCTCTTTATAATTGCAATCCAGACCACCCTAGAGTCTGGACTCTTGGGAAAAGAGAGAGATGATGATGTTAAAGCTTTGTATTCACAAAACTGAAAAAAATCAGTGGAGTATAAATTCTGTACAAAACACAAATTAATCTCCATTTTTGTGTACCGAGTTTATCGCTTTCACCTTGCAGTCACATATAAACCTTTGTTTAAGGAGGAAAAAGGCCTCAGGAGCCACGAAGAATAAAAAAAACTCCGCAGGTTCAGTGCTTTCCGTAAATCCAAATGTTGCTATAGTGAATCTGCGGGGACAGCGAGTGAGAACATACGTCATCAGGACTTATTCAGATAAGCGTTTATTTTTCATTTGCTTATCTGCTTATCTTTTGACCTGCTTTTCTGTTTGTTGATGATATGTTCAAAATCTGCGCCTATTCACATATACATAACATTTATACAAGCAGGTTTTTTTGGGCCATGATAGAGTGTTGCAGGGGAGCCAGGAAAGTTATACAGCTCTTCCCTTCATAGCTGCGGTGGAGTTTTTTGCTCTCCGAAGTTCCTGAGGCCTCTTTCCTCCTTAAAAACATTTTATATGTGACAGGAAGGTGAAAGCGATAAACTCGGTATACAACACTGGAGGTTAATTTGTGTTTTGGATGCTAAAGCTTTTACAGTAAATGTTACAAATAGGAAAAAATGAACATTTAAAAACAAATTTTACTGTAAAATGCCTATGTTTTCTATGAGATTCCTAATGTGGTCTAATTTAATGAGACATGGAGGGGCATAATCAAAAGAAACATTTAAGTCCGATTCAGCAGTAGGAAAATGTCCTTTCTCGAAAAATATGTCTAATACACAGTATATATATATATATTTTTTTTAAATCGTCTATCTGGACGTCCACACCATTAAAAAGAAGACACAACGGGGTGAAACCCCCAAAGGCAGTGTCTTCAATGTTCAATCATTGCACTTCACACTTTATATTGGTGAACACTCCAATTACTCAAAATATTGAAAGGTACAAAAAAAAAAATAATGTATACTCATCTTAAAGGGCTGATTCTTCCAGGTTCTGACACGTTTCGCCAGACCAGGCTTCCTCAGAGAACCCACAAATAATTTCTTCCAAATGTATGTGATCTAATGTTCTTTCCTACTTGTTTAGTCTCACATACATTTGGAAGAAATTATTTGTGGGTTCTCTGGCGAAACGTGTCAGAGTATACATTATTTTTTTTTTTTTTTGTACCATTCAGTATTTTGAGTAATTGGAGTGTTCACCAATATAAAGTGTGAAGTGCAATGATTGAACATTGAAGACACTGCCTTCGGGGGTTTCACCCCGTCGTGTCTTCTTTTTACCACTTGTGTGGCTCTGAGCACTGCTAACTAGATTAAGTTTTGACTGTTTGCATTCAAGCATAGAGTGGGTGTTTTCATATTTTCACCTAACTTTGGTTGACATGCGGTGAGGTCTAGCGGGCTCATAACCTAAGCTTTTTTCTTTATTTTTTTTGTACCTGGGGCAATGAAGCTGCCCAGGGTCACAAGGATCTGCAGTGGGAATTGAACCCAGTTGCCCAGGATCACAGTCTGCTACTCCTTCACTAGAATATTGAAGAAAAAGTTAAAGGCTCATCCATTGCCACGGTGGGCTCAGTTTTTCTTGGCATAGGCTTGTTTGGAATGTGCTAAGATATGTGGAGGTGAGGCTGTAGAGAATTTTAAGACATGGGGGAAGCCATTGCATTGGTAGCATGTAGAGAATGACACGGTGACAAAATTAATCACCGTTCCCGTCCCCGCGGATAACCGCGGGAAACCATCTTCATGTCATTCTTTAAGGAGAGAGGGAAGAATCAGAGTATGAATGGCCACAACCACTGACCCGCAAGCTTTGCTTTGAAGAATGCTGGTGTAGAAGGACTGAGGTTGAAACAGACACTACAGAATGACAGTCTCTGGTATCCAGAGCAGATATTGTGATGTCATAATGCCTCATTCCACCAGTGCCTAAGAGCCAATCACATCAGTGATGTCACAATGGCTTCATTATCCTTGGCTCACATAAGAATCAGAGTATGAATGGCCACAACCACTGACCCGCAAGCTTTGCTTTGAAGAATGCTGGTGTAGAAGGACAGAGGTTGAAATAGACACTAGAAAATGACATGGGATTATTTCCCACGGTTATCCGCGGGGACGGGAACGGTGATGAATTTTGTCACCGTGTCATTCTCTAGTAGCATGGAATATTGCTACACCTTGGCTTTTGGCCAGGTACTAGTAACCTGGATTGGCCACCGTGAGAACGGGCTACTGGGATTGATGGACCATTGGTTTGACCCAGTAAAGCTATTCTTATGTTCTTAAGGATGATAGACAAGAGATTAAAATCAATTTTAGTCCAAATTGGAAGACAATGCAATTTTAATTAAAATTATCTGTGAATTAACCTCCTAAAATTAGTTTAGCTGCTACATTCTGTATACTCTAAAGCAGGGGTGCCCAACACGTCGATCGCGATCGACAGGTCGCTCGCTCAGGCGACCCCAGTCGATCGCAGAGTGGGTTCCCTTCTTCCCTTCTCTTTTTTCCCCTCCTGACTGGCCTGCTCCTGAATTCTGCTGCTGCCTCCGCTGCTCAACATTAAAAAAAAAAAAAAAAAAAAACCGGCTTGGAGAATTTATGCTCCGGGGGCTAACGTGTGCTTATACCGGCTTCCCTTCTCTTCCCTCTGAAACCGGAAGTTATGTCCGGGGGGGGGGGGGAGAGAGAAGGGAAGCCGGCACGCACATGTTAGAGCCCCATTCGCGGGCTAAAGCGGGAGACAGGTCAGTGAAGCTTGCGATTTGCTCTTCTTGCTGCCAGGTCCTGCCTACTTTCTGTTTCCTCAAAGGCAGGACCCGGCAGCATTTCTCCCAATAGGTCGATCTTGGGCCTATCAGCCTTCCTCTCCCCGACGTCAATTCTGCCGTCGGAGAGGAAGTTCTGGCCAGCGGAACTTCCTCTCCGACGGCAAAATTGACATCGGGGAGAGGAATGCTGGTGGGCCTGAAGCAAGGAGAGCTTGGCCGGCGGCGGGCGGCTTTGTGGGCCTGTTATCCAATGGCAGTGGCTTGGGGGAGGGCAGGGAGGGAGAAAGAGGGCAGGCAGGGAGACAGAAGGAAAGAAGAGAAACAGAAAAAAAGAAAGGGGGCATGAAGAGAGAAAGAGAGGGCAGGGAGAGAAGAAGAAAACGTTGGGGAGGGGGAATGAGGTCAGGAGGAGAGGAAGCATACAGGCTAAAAGAAGGGAAGAAAGATTGGATGCACAGTCAAAAGAAGAAAGTGCAACCAGAGACTCATGAAATCACCAGACAAGGTAGGAAAAATGATTTTATTTTAAATTTAGTGATCAAAATGTGTCTGAATTTATATCTGCTCTCTATATTTTACAATATGGTCCTCTTTTACTAAACCGCAATAGAGGTTTTTAGCGCAGGGAGCCTATGAACGTCGAGAGCAGCGCTGGGCATTCAGCACAGCTCCCTGCGCTAAAAACTGCTATCGTGGTTTAGTAAAAAGGGAGGGGGTGGGTATTTGTCTATTTTTGTATGGTTGTTACTGAGGTGACAGTGCATAGAGTCATCTGCTTTGACCTCTTTGAAAAAACCCCGGAATAGGAATGATAATTAACAATTCTATGCGTACAGTGTGCGTTGTGTTTTTTTTTTTTTAATTTTATTGTTGGTAGATCATTTTGACTTGGTCATTTTAAAAGTAGCTCGCAAGCCCAAAAAGTGTGGGCACCCCTGCTCTAAAGTATAATGAGCATGTAACAAAAGAAGTTGCTATATTGTAAACCGTTTGTATCCCATGTACTGTCAAAATGTATCTTTATTGTAAACTGCTTCGAACTTCACGGTAAAATAAAATAAATAAAATATAACTTTCTCTATCACTTATACACATTCACCAGTGTAATCACAAACAGTACTCAGAGTAGGATTTACTTTATCAGACCAAACATATATATGATGTAATCCTATCATATTTGGAGATTGAAAAGATTACCCTAGCCGCAGTATTCTGTATTGTCTGAAGTCTATTCAACAGCCCCATTGCACATCCCAGATATACTATATTACAATAATACAAAGAAAGTGATTGAACTGTAATTGCAAACACTGCTGTATCAAAATATTTACTTACTGCCCAGTTTCATTACTGAACTTTGACCCCCAAACCATTGGCTAAGGCAATGGCAGATAAGTTAGCATGAGTACTCCCATCATCGATAGAGAAGAGACGTGTGGGATTTGTGTTAGGCAATCACCCTTTTAAGAACCTCTGTGAGACACCAGCCTTAGTGGAATATTCGCAATGGAAGAAAAGGAGACCCTGGATCAATTTTGATGCTGAATAAAAATGTCTGGGTGAAGTAGGAATATTTGTTTGAGGCTTTGGAGGTGTTTGTTTAAATGAGAACTTTTTAAAAGGGATACATCTTCTGTACTCTTCACCTCAGAGCATGAGTCTAGTGAATGGCCACATGACACAGGACTTCACCTTACAGCAGGACATGCAGCAAAGCCGTCCAATGTTCTTCAAACACTGGGTCAGCTACTGTAGAACTTACAAGAGAGAGGTGATATGGGAAGGGGGGATATTTCTGGGAACTAAAGAGTTGAAATTGGCAGCATTCACCGATAATCTCTTATTAGATCATAGATTCCAAGAATTCCTGGAGATGTCTAAGGCAATTTCAGGTAGTGGACGAGTTCAACATGTCTTGTGATTTTGCAGATTTGAAACTAAATTTACTACTACTACTTATCATTTCTATAGCACTGCCATATGTACGCAGTGTTGTACATTAAACAAGAGGCAAAATCACTGCTCAATAGAGCATACAGTCTAATGGAAACAAAGTCAAAGGCTTTGGAGGTGCTGGAAGAGTTGAGACAGCCTTGGGTAGACAAGTTCCATTTGAAGTGAGTGACTGGTTCCTTTACATACCTGGGAATCATCTTACAATTGTCCCTATCTTCACTTATATAACCTTAACATTCCTCACTCTGTGAAAGACATGAAAGAGAGAATTGGTATGTGGCACCTTCTCTCACTTTCCTTCCTGGGTAAAATAGGAATTTATAAAATGGCATTCTTTCCAAAGCTTTTGTATCTACTCTAAACCTTATCAATTTGCCTACTAATGAATGAGAGTGAAGGAATGGAAAAGGGGAGGGGAGGAGAAGGTTATTACATAATATATTACATTACATGATGTATTTATAGCCTGCCTTTACTAGACCAAATCTAGGTGGCTCACAAAGACAAAACTGGGAATTCCCAGGACTTAACAATAACGATATATACACAGTCAAACCTAAACTTCCCCAATATGATCAAAAGAAAGATTGGAGACAGGAATGGATGGGGCTTTGACATATCATTGGATCTGTCCTATTCCTTGTTCTGGTAAATATAACCTTAGACACTTGAAGGGCATAAGAACATAAGAATAACCATCAAGCCCAGTAGTCCGTTCTCACGGTGGCCAATCCAGGTCACTAATACCTGGCCAAAACCCAAGGAGTAGCTCTATTCCATGTACCAGACGACGGATCGAAAACCCTTGAATCCAGAGCAGGTATTAGAGTACCCGCAGCCCCTGTTATACGTAGTTCAGGCAAGGACTGAGAATATGCCCATTCTCCTCAAAGGCTGAAGCAGTTTTGTTGAGATAACCTGGAGGTTTATTTTGCATACCTTTTTTGTTGTTGTTTAAATCTTTATTGATTTTCAAACTTTGATAGTGCAATACAATTGCTAAATCATAAAATACTGCATAGAACGCACTATACAATTATTACATTAAATAGTCATTTACTCCCATCCTCATCTTAATTATTAATACAATAAAACATATGATGTAATTTCAATATTATAATTAAATAATTTAACTCCTCAAAGTACATTTCCCGCCCCTATTTTGCATACCTGATGGCAGCATGATCTTGAGATTTTGGTTTCATTTCCACTGCAGAGGAACAAATCACCCCTGTCTGAGCAGGTGTAAATTAAATGGCTGTATTGTAGCCATGATTTCAGAAGGTTTTGTTTTGGCATTTCATAAAGATACATAGGTATCTCTTTGTAAAATAACCTCAAGAAAGGCATTTATTTGGCTTCCCCACATGTTGCAAAATTACTCTCCATATGCCAGAGATGCCAAGTTACCCAGATCCGGGCTGGATATTTTGGAACAATCCTGGTTTTGAACTTACATCCCAAAGCAGTAAAGGATTGGTAGTCAGTGGCATAGTAAGGGGAAGGCAGATCGCCAAGGACATCATCTGGGAGGGGGTGTTGGCACATGCACCTATCGTCCCACCCACCTCTTGAAATCTTCTCAGGCTGCGAGCAGCATCTCCTCCATATTGCTCACACCAGCTTCGGCTCTCCTTCTGAAGTTACTTCCTAATTGTGGGACCAGGAAATGACATCAGAGAGAGCACTGAGGCTGACACAAAGAACAGAGAGGAGAAGCTGCTCGCTGCCTGCCAAGATTTCAAGAGGTACGCAGGTGGGGGCGCGCACGACAGGGAAGACTGGGGGCAGGCATGTGCAGTGTGGGGCAGCACACACAGCGGGGAGCACTTTGCTTGGCAGTGCTGAGTGTCTCCTACCCTCATTAGAGTTGCCAGATTTTAATTTATTAAAATATGGACCCCCTAGACCCGCCTCAAGGCTCACCCAGTTCCACCCATCCATGCTCTATTATGCCCCAATCCTTCCCCCAATCCCGCCCTAGCCCGCCCCAGCCCCTCCCTCACTGTCTGCTTTCATTATGGGGAGCAGATGGGTAGAACTGGGCAGGCCTGTGGGCGGGGCTAGGGGGGTTCCAGATTTTACTATAGTAAAATCTGGCAACCCTAAGTGGGCATTAGCGCCCCTTGATGAATTTCTCCCTTGGTGTCTCTGACTTGCACATGTTTAACAAACTAATCATTTTTTCCAAAATACACATACAGTATTTTATGACAATTTCATAAGCATGGGCCTAAGAGAAACCTACTTCGGAAATTTAGAGTACATTAATGGAATATTTTAGGTACGTCTTTATACTATCTTACCCTAATACAAATATTAGGAGAAACATTCCCATGCAATGGTTAAAATCACTGCAGCTGAAATATATTTCTGCCACCTGCTGGTTAACCTAAAAAACAGCTGACCTCCTCTTGACCATGTTGAGACTTAGGGCTCCTTTTATTAAGCTACGATAGCGTTTTTAGCGCGTGCAGAATTTTAGCAAAAGGAATAAAAGTGATACCTTTTTAATGGATTAACTCAGTGCATTGTTTGATTAGCTTTCAAAGGTAACCCTTCTTCTTCAGATCAGAAATAAGCAAATGTTGACAAATACCCTTGTCTAGTTCCTTTTCTTGGAGTTTGGGAGGGTTTTTTTTGCTGTTGGATTTGTTTATTTACCTTCCAATTTTTTTGGGTTTTTCTGATTTCTTTAGACAAATACCAGTATACATAAGTGAAAAATAAAAGCATTCCAATGACAGTCTCAGAGGAGGAGGGAGGGGTGGGCAAGGTGAGAAACAGAGAGAGCTAGGTGGATGAGAGACAGAGAGATATGGATAGGTGAAAGCAGTAAAATTTCATGGTTTGTAACTCAATAGAAAACCAGGGTCTTTGTGGAGCCCTGTCTGGTGGGTGTCAAAATAGGTTATCATTTTGATTTCAAAGGTCTTACATTTCTGGATTGTCTTAAAATTTCCTTTTAGTATTCTCACCATAAAATCATTGATGCTGTGTTCTGGTTTTCTGAAGAGTTGTCCCACAGAGGTGATATCCTAGTTTGCATTGCAATTTTTAATATGATATTTGCATAAATTAATCCTAGTCTTTAGCATCTGGCTTGTTTCTCCAGTGTAGCACCCTTCTTTACACTTTTTGCATTGAATGATATATGTTATGGGGCTCAAAATAAAAAAAAAACAACTTCTAAAAAGTGGCCTAAATGGGTACTTTGATGATCAAAAAGCCTGATCATCCAAGTACCCATAGCCAAAACTGGTTTTAGATGTATCTAAAACCAGCTTAGGCCATTCCCCTGCCTCTAAACGCATAGAGCGAAAAGGGGCATTTTTAGAGGAGGGGAAATGACGGGAGGTGGGCCGACCTAGACATAGGCGTACAGCAGGTATAAATAAAAGTTTAGGCAGGTTGCCTAGTCAGCACTTATATGTTTTGACCTAGACCAAGTCAAAATAGGTATAAGTGCTGAAAAAGGGACCACTGAGCTAATGGCAGCTGCTGCAATCAGCTCAGTGGCCCGGCAACCTACCCACCCCCACCGCACATCATGGCAGGAGAGATGGCTCATCTCCCCTGCCATGATAGCGATACCACTAAGTGCCGCCAAACACAGCACTTGAAATCGCTATTGTGGCAGGGTTTGAGGCACCTGGGCCAATCAGGCCCTAAGGCCCGCTAACTTCTTGTCATAGGCATTAAAAAAACTCCACATGTAAAAATGCAATTTTCAACTCGAGACTAAGCCCACCACTGTGCACAGGGTTTAATTGGCAAAAAAGGTTTTACTCAACTTAAGTTATTGGCATCTTCTTCAAAACAGCGTAGTCTCCTTTCATTTGTCTCACATCTATTTACCGTTGACTAGATGCTCCACTCTGATCCAAGCCTCTTCTGACAAGGCCTTCTTTCGCTGCTGTATGGCTGTGTCAGGGAAAACTCACAGGCTCAGTGACAGCGCCACATTCCCGTGCATTATCGGCTCCAAGCCGCACGTCAGGGTTTTAAGATGAACAGGGCTCTCCCACTTCCGGCGATGTAACTTCTGTTTAATAAAAAGCACACCATTCTAATTTCTGATTTAAACCCCGGGGCCAGATCGTATCACAAAAATAGATCCACCGCTGCTCGTGCTGATATAACATGCACTTAATATTGCCTTTACGTTGTGGCACCGGGATATGCTCAAGAACACAGCACTTAAAGTCTGTACACTGGTGCTGGTTTTCTGCACAGTGGCGGGTGAGAGCATCGATCTATGTCTTGTGTGCAATATTGCTCCAATGTATCGTTGTGGACATTGCGCAGCTTCTGAAGTTATACCGGAGGGTCTTACAGTACAGATCTCTGAAAGAAAACTGGTGACGTTGAAATCTTGTACAACGTATGCCACAGTGGGGGTGGTGTATGTGATGATTTGCTCTGTGTTACATTGGACATACTGCAAGGAGTTTTAAAACAAGACAAGTTAGTTCTAAATCTAATAGACGCTGGCACTGTCATCTAGACATTGGGACACTGGATCATCTGTTGTTCTATTGCAGTGTTCTTCAACCACCGGTCCACGGACCGGTGCCGGTCCACAGAAATTTCCTGCCGGTCCACAGGGCCAGCACGTACATCAGGCTGAAAACAGTGTTCTTCAACCGCTGGTCTACGGTGCGATCGATGTGGCGTTATCTTCGAGCCAGCTTCCTCTTCATCACTAATTCAGTGCACAAAGGCACAGGCAGTGGCTCCTACACACGTCCTGCGCCTGAACCGGAAGCATTCTCTCTGACATTGCAATGTCAGAGGGAAGGCTTCCAGATGAGGCATGGGATGCGCAAGGAGCCACTGCCCACAGCTTTGTGCACTGCATCAGTGAGGAAGAGGAAGCCAGCCTGAAAATAATACCGGGGCGGCATAAAATGGCCAGGCGGGAGCAGGCCAGAAGGTAAGGCATAACATAGAGGGAGGGAGACAACAAAGGTAGGGGGGAATTATTTTATTTTTGAATTTAGTGATTGAATTATGTCAATTTTGAGAATTTACATCTGCCGTCAGTGTGCTTTGTGTAGTTTAATTTTGTGGTTAACCATTATGTGTTGTTAAAAAGATTATATTATGTATCTTTGAAAAATGAATGGAAAAAATAGTGTTACAATTAGTACTATTATGGGGGCGTTGTCTGAGGCGGAGATTGGGTAGAGATGAGCAGGGTCTGGCCCACAACTTAGCCCAGTGTTCTTCAACCGATGCTGGTCCACAGAATAATTATTTTATTTCTGCCGGTCCATAGGTGTAAAAAGGTTGAAAAACACTGTTCTATTGTCCTTTTATACTTAATTTTTAGAGGCCAATATGGGGTAGAATTAATAACATTTTGGAATCATCAATTCCACTAACGTATGAGGCGGTCATTTGTGGGACACTATTATGTGTTAAGCCCCCTATAGATCAATATGAAGGCCATCTTTTCCTTATAATGTCCGGGATAGCCATCCAGATGATAACCCGAAATTGGAAGAACTATGATCGTTTAAATTTTCCTTTCTGGTGGGCAAATCTTTGCTCCAGTTATAGATTTGAAAGGATGAATGCTGATAATTTTGGGCATGGTAATATATTTAAATTGGTTTGGGGCCCATTGACATCTTATGTTACCTCACTATAATAGGTTTTTGATTGTGAATCAGTTTTTGTTTATTTTGGTACACATCCAGGGAAGGGTGGGGGGGATATTTTTTGTCATAATTTGATTTTTAAATATAGGAAGGATATTGCTAATAGGGTAAAGTTATTGGGGAAATCTATGTTTCTGTGTTTTATTTAAATTGTCATTAGGTGGGTGGGGAGGGGGAGAAATTGGTTGGTTCTGTATAATTGAAAGTTAAATGTGCTTACATTGACTTATTATATATGATATATTTATGTATTGCACTATTGAAGATTGTAAAATCAATAAAGATTTATAAAAATAAAAAAAAACAAGACTTTTTGAACATCGGAGCAATATCGTACACAAGAAACAGATCTGTGATGTACAGTCTCTTCGTGATGTAAACTGCATTGATCTAGAAGGTATTGCGGTCTAGAAAGGTATTTTAATATAATGTAATTGATGCGCTCACCCACCACTGTGTAGAAAACCAGCACCAGTTTGCAGACTTTAAATGCTGTGTTCCTGAGCCTATCCCGGTGCCACAACATTAAGGCAATATTTCTGATTGTTATGCCTTTTTATCTGAATTGTTCCTTTATGCAATGTTATATTGATATAAAAATGATAACAAAAAGTTTTTAAAATCTTCATATACTGGCTGCCTGAAATAACCCACTCTGTATATGGATAAAATTAGATCCCCAGTGCAGCAATGTCAATTTTCAAAAGTGTGCACTTTTTTAGTTGAAACGTATCTACGCACAGAGGAGGGTGCAAGTGTGAGCTGGGACGGTTCTCAAAGTGAAATTACACAGGCAAATTTCTCTTTGAAAATTAGTGTAAAATACAAGAGTGAAATGTAGTGCATATATTCGTGGCTTTGGGAATCATTTTTTTAAATTGCTTCTTTCATTAGATACAGTCAAAGTACATAACATTATAGGAACATCATCAAATAATTCAAAGAATTACCTATTTTCATATGATAACAAATATCTCAAATTATATTGACCTACCATTTAGCCTGTGGACACTTCCGTAATATAATTCTACCATAAAATTAATTAGTCTTTGACCAGGGACGAGTATAGCAACAAAGGCAGGTAATCTGTTGACTGTCGCACGGCTAATGAAACACCCAACCCCTTTCACTCTCCATATAAACCATCAACAGGAATGTTAACCATTTATAAAGCACCTTTTTTGTTTATTCCAGTCAGAAGTCTAACCAATCCAATGGACCAAACTGGAAAATCTAATGAATTCAATAAGGAAGGTATGTAACGAGATGCAGTCTATCTTCCCCTATTTATTTAGAGAAGTTGGTACTCTCATTCTCAGTATGACTTTTCAATTGTGTCCCAATGCCAAATGTCAATAGGGAGGCATGGATTAGGGAACTAAGGGCAGTGCCAGACGGACTTTTATACCTTAAGGGATCCTTTTACAAAGCCGCGCTAGTGGTTTTAATGCACGCACCGGATTAGCGCGCGCTATAGAGTGTGCTAGCCGGAAATCTACCGCCTGCTCCAAAGGAGGCAGTAGCAGCTAGCGCTTGCAGCAATTTAGCGTGGGCCATTCCACGCGTTAAGGCCCTAGCGCGGCTTTGTAAAAGGAGCCCTAAATGTCAAAGGCGGATGAAGGTCAAGTGTGTGTATTGTATATATTATGCAGGCATTGTATTATATCTCTGCTATTTGAATTTCAGTGTTGTTAGATAAGTACATTTTTGATACTGTTTCATGGTATTAAGTTCAATTTGCTGATTTTGAGTTTACCTAATTCACTGTATTTCTATCTGGTCATTTTACTATTGTTATGCTGTTATCAAAATTGTAAGTTCTGGTTTTACAGCACAGCACAACTACTCATGAAAGATCAGCAGAGTCCACAAAGAGAAGTACTAAACATTCCACAGGCATAGAGTTCCAGAACAAGGCAGAAAACCCACAATTCGCACATCAGCAACGCTTCTTCTGTGAAAATTATTAAGAGGAGGAAAAAGCCTCAGATCCCCCCCTCCACCAAACCGAGAAACTCAGGTTTTACAGGGTGTAATAAAGTCACTGGCATAAAAAACCTCCTCAATAATATTTCAATAAAGAAAAGCCTTGTGCAATGCAAGTGGGATATACTCTGCCTTGTATCGGGACCCCTATGATCTGAAAATGATTTGAAAAGCCAAATTCTATTGAGTAAACAGAAAGACACCGCACATCGACGGTGGCCAGCGTTTCGCTAATTATAAGCTGCCTCAGGATGTGAAGTCACAGTCAATCTCTCAAATCAACTCCTCGATCAAACATGGTTATATTGTTTGGTTTTTCGAGGGGCTTGTGTTGTGTTTGCTATCAAAATTGTAAGTTTCATGTTGAACTGTACTTGCTGTACACCACCTTGGGTGAATCTCTTCATAATAGTGTTTAATAAATCCCAATAAATAATAAATATCACTTTTTTAGCTTATGCTACGAGTTAGGGAGCTCTCAAGGGGGAGGGGAAAACATCTTAATGTTGAAATTAGCAGGTTAAATACTGTTAGCAATATTTTTGGTAATAAATTATTTGAGAGTCTCTTCTCCCTCGGTCCAAATGATAAAAATGTCATCAATATACAGGTTAGGTAACACACAAAAATGCTTGAAGAGAGGACACACTATAAAGCATCAAATATGTAAGTACCAAATTCAGTACAAACCATAAGAGACCTCTTCATAAAGATTTTCAATCCAGATCCTCAGCGACACCATACCAGGCTCAAAAATTTTAATTTGCCTCATGATTTATGTGTCAACTCATCACTGGATCTATTCTTATTCATGTATATTCTTTCAATCCCAAATGTTATAATATAAACTTTATATTTAATGGGTCTTAATAATTTTTTTGAAAAGGCTTAGCTTTGTGGTCATTATGCTAGGGACAGGATCGCCAACATGTTTCACCTTAAGTTTTATCAAGGCTTGAGTCCCTAGGTGAAAAATATAACAATTAGCATACTGCCTATGAATAAAATCAGCACAAAACTCCTAATCTACCGATTCTAATAAAGGGACAGGTACCCAAACCAATTGGGAGTGTAAAGAAAATCTACACCTTACCTATTTAATGCACATCAACTTCTCTGACCACTTTATCCAACAAAGATGGTGTTGGCGGCATCTCAAAAGGGCTGATTAAATAATCAATGAGCCCGACAGATGGGATGTACATAAATGTTACGTCACCAGTGCAGGAACCCGAAGTAAAGCACTCTTACAGTTTTAGAGTAATCCCTGGGCCAACCTCATAAAAGAGAAACCCATTCTAATTGCTCATTTAACCCTATAGGGGAAACAGAATTCAAAGAATAAATCCATCTTTGCTCCAAGTAAAAGCGCTTTACTTCGGGCTTCGGCACTGGAGACGTAACAGTTACGCACGTCCCAGCTGTCGGGCTCGTTGTTTATTTAATCAGCCCTTTTGAGATGCCGCTGCCATCTTTGTTAGATAAAGTGGTCAGAAAAGTTGGTGTGCATTAAATAGGTAAGGTGTGACTTTACCCTATGTCTGAAACTTTCTATGTAGTTTTCTAGTTTTGTGTTTTAATAATAATAATAATAATTTTATTCTTATATACTGCCAAAGCCATGATAGTTCGAAACGGTTTACAACAAGATATGCTGGACAATCAGCGAAGTGGTTACAATAAAAAGTTATCGAATATAAGCCATGATGTTTCAGGCAATTTACAACGAAAGGTGCTGGACAAACTGCGAAGTAGTCACAATACAAAGTTATCAAATACAAGCTTACAGAGTGGAAGAAGTGGAAAGTTATAAGATTCTTAGGTTACAAATCGATTAAACAAGTTTGTTTTGCAGATTTTCTAAAATTGAGGTAGGATGAGGAATGTGTGATAATGTTACCCAGCCAATCGTTCCATTTGCCTGCCTGGAAGGCGAGAGTTCTGTCCAGGAATCTTTTATAGTGGCAGGCCTTAATTGTCGGATAGGTGAACAGATGAATTCTACGTGTGGGCCAAAAAGAACTATCCAGATTAAATTGAGAAACCAGGTACATGGGGGCCAGACCAAATGTTGATTTATAACAAAGACAGAAAAATTTAAACAGAACTCTTGCTTCCAGGGGCAGCCAATGAAGTTTTTGATAATAGGGACTTATGTGTTCCCATTTCTTCAGCCCAAAAATCAGTCGCACTGCTGAATTTTGAATAACTCTAAGTCTTAGAATGGTTTTTTTGAAGTAGCCCAAGTAGATGATGTTGCAATAATTGAGCATGCTTAAGATGGAAGATTAAACCAATAAGCGGAATGATGCTGCATCAAAGTATTTCTGATGGTTCTGAGTTTCCAAAGTATCAAGAAGCATTTTCTAACCAATAAATCTGTGTGAACATTTAGAGTAAGGTGAAGGTCCAGAGTCACTCCCAGAATTTTTATGGAATGGTCAATAGTGAAGACCTGACCATTCAAGAAGATCGATGAGTTTTTAATTTTGCCATTCGGGCTTGCCAGGAAAAATTTGGTTTTGTCTGAATTAAGTTTCAATTTGAATTCGGTCATCCATAATTTGATTTGCTTTAGAATGGATGATAGTTGATTCTTTGTCTCAGAAGTCAGGGTAGTAAGGGGAATAGCTATAGTGATATCGTCTGCATAGATATAAAATTTAACTTTTAAGCTTTGCAGTGAGTTCCCTAATGAGGCAAAGTAAATGTTGAACAGTGTAGGGGATAGAGAGCCCTGCGGGACTCCGCAAGAGTTTACCCAGCTGCAGGATTGTTTATTGTCACTGTAGACTTGATAAGATCGTTTGCTCAAAAAACCCTGAAACCATTTTAACACATTGCCTGAAAGACCAATTGACTCCAAACAGTCAATCAGAATAGCATGATCGACCAAATCGAAGGCACTACTTAAGTCCAATTGCAGAACTAGTGTACTAGTGCCTTGACTGAATAAGGTATGGAGGAAATCTAGAAGTGATGCAATGACCGTTTCAGTGCTAAACCCAGATCGAAAACCTGACTGATTGTCTTGTAGTATGCTAAATTTGTTCAAATACATTACTAATTCTTGGTTGACCAAACCTTCCTTTAGTTTAACGAGTAAGTGCTCGCAATAGGTCTGTAATTTGATGTCAGCTTGATAGATTCCTTAGGATTTTTTACGATCGGTGTAATCAGAATCTGGCCTAGGTCTTCAGGAAAGGTACCAGTTAGTAATAGAGAGGAAACCAATTGTATAGTTTGGCTTTAAATGTGACTGGATCAACTTTCATTATATTTGGAGGGCAGCAGTCTAATCTGCAATAGGAATCAGCGTATTTCATATAAAATTTGCAGAATTGCAGAATTGTTGTTTTGTCTATCCTGTGGGGTGAAATATGTATTCTTTTGTTTAAAAATTGTATTCCAGTCTGTTGGGAGTCTCTTTATTGTGGAAATGTACTTTTAAGCGGAATTTGCTGAAGAATTCTTAAAGATCTGAGTGTAGTTGGATTTTATCTATTTTGGTGGTAGGACAGAAAGAGAGGTCTCCTGTTATGATAATGGGTAGCTGGAGAGGTTTACAATCTCCATTTGATTTGCACTTCCATCGGTGTGGTCAGTGGGAGTTTGCCTATTTGGAGTCTTTTGGTTTTCCTGATCATCTTGTCTGTTTGAATTTTGACTTTCACATTTCTTAGGTGGGTTGGGACGTATGTCCAGGTGGCTCAAGTCTGTTCCATCAGCTGTTGTGCCTCCAATGTTCTGAGATGAGATTCTGTTCTCTGTGTGATTCTGTAAGAACATAAGAAAATAAGCAATGCCTCCGCTGGGTCAGACCCGAGGTCCATCGTGCCCAGCAGTCTGCTCACGCGGCGGCCCAACAGGTCCAGGACCTGTGCAGTAATCCTCTATTTATACCCCTCTATCCTCTTTTCCAGCAGGAAATTGTCCAATCCTTTCTTAAACCCCAGTACTATACTCTGCCCTATTACGCCCGCTGGAAGCGCATTCCAGGTGTCCACCACACGTTGGGTAAAGAAAAACTTCCTAGCATTTGTTTTGAATCTGTCCCCTTTCAACTTTTCAGAATGCCCTCTTGTTCTTTTATTTTTTGAAAGTTTGAAGAATCTGTCCCTCTCTACTCTCTCTATGCCCTTTATGATCTTATAAGTCTCTATCATATCCCCTCTAAGTCTCCTCTTCTCCAGGGAAAAGAGACCCGGTTTTTCCAATCTCTCAGCGTATGAAAGGTTTTCCATCCCTTTTATCAGACGCGTCGCTCTCCTCTGAACCCTCTCGAGTAACGCCATATCCTTCTTAAGGTACGGCGACCAATATTGGATGCAGTATTCCAGATGCGGGCGCACCATCGCCCGATACAACGGCAGGATAACTGTAGGAGGGAAGTGAGCTTTCTGTCTTTTATTGCAAATAGCAATGAATTGTTTCTTTGCTTGGATTTCTTGCAGGTACTTATGTAGTTGGCTCCTGAGGTTGGGATTTAGCTCCTGTGTAATCCTTATGATTTATTCTCTCTGGGTTTCTATCATTTACTTTTTCTTATAGAATTGATGTTTATTTCTCAATTTCTGGCTTCTGTGTTTGCAGAGGTTTTCTGCATTATCAAGAATTATAAGTGGTTGCCAAAGGGATTTTTGATCTTGAGGCCTTTGGGGATGATGTCCTTCTTCTTGCAGATTGTCAGAAAATAAAGGTGACTGTTCTGCTTGGTTTCTTTATCTGTAAGTTTGCTCATTTGCCTTTTCATGCTAATCATAAACTACATTTAGTCCAATAAAAAAGGTATCATTTTTTTCCTTTATGTTTTTATTTTATTTCCACATATTACCATAAAAAAGCATGAATTTCTGATTCCCAGGTTGCTGCCTGGTAAGAAAGCAATCTACCCTGAAATTGCTTAAATATGCATCCTCTGGCCGGGGGGAAATACAAAGAATGCCAGATTTCCCCAAAGAGAATTGTTAAATACAAAGTGGTCCAGTAAATAATCCAGCAGCAAACCGTGAAGTGCCTTATAACAAAAACAATGTGATTTAAACATAATATGTGCCTTCACAGGTAACCAATGTGAAAGAAGAATGATAATAGTAGTGCCTCTTTTTCATTATTTAATAGTCAAATTACAAATTATTTAAGCCAAGTAATGGGATATAATTGAGTTGTGTGTATTCTAAAAGTTGAAGGGAAAGTAGGCTTCAACTATCCCATAGGCATATAATAAGCTCATTCTGTAACATATACAGTACCGTATTTTCACACATATAACGCGCGCGTTATACACGATTTTACAAACCGAGTATAACCATGCGCATTATATGTGTGAGCGCGTTATACAAATTTTTTTTTTCAGTGCGATCCGGCATCCCCCCTGCTAACCGGCATCCTCCCCTCGCTCGCGTCACACCCCCCTCCCCCGCGATCCTACTTCCCCCCCCCCCAGCACCGCAAAGACATCGGTCGCTTACCCGATTGGGCACCGGCACCAGCACCAATGCACAGGACGTGCCAGTGCCCGAAGATCCTCCCTCGTTGGGCTGGGCTGGGCTGGGCGGTGCGAGGGAGATCCTCTCTCTTCCCTGTGCCGGGCTGGACTGGGCTTTGAGCATTTGCGCATGCTCAAAGCCTTCTGGTCTCGCTCTCTCCGAGATTCGCAGGTTCAGAATCTCTGAGAGAGCGAGACCAGAAGGCTTTGAGTATGCGCAAATGCTCAAAGCCCAGTCCAGCCCGGCACAGGGAAGAGGGAGGATCTCCCTCGCACCACCCAGCCCAGCCCAGCCCAGCCCAGCCCAGCCCAACGAGGGAGGATCTTCGGGCACTGGCACGTCCTGTGCATTGGTGCTGGTGCCGGTACCCAATCGGGTAAGCGACCGATGTCTTTGCGGTGCTGGGGGGGGGATGTAGGGTCGCGGGGGAGGGGGGTGATGCGAGCGGGGGGGGGAGGATGCCATTTCGCAGGCCAGAAGAGGGAGTAAGCGGAAGTGGCGGGAGGAGATTATAGCAGCATGCGCGGTATACGCGTGTGCGTGCTATATAAAAAATTTTTTTTTACACAAATGGTTTGGACCCATGCGCTATACGCGTATGCGCGTTATATGCGTGAAAATACGGTATTTATACCCACTCCCATGCGCATGCTTTGATGAGGTCCTCTCCCAGTAGAGACCACAGAGGTGGAAGAGACTTCCTAGCTTCAAGTAGAAAAGTCCACACTGTAAGCTAATTACCCTATATCCAGGATCTTTATTTTCTCTTCCCATTAAGATTAGAGTGAAATATAAAAACAAAGTTCAATTTACCACAGTTTGGGATATAAACATGTGGAGGGGCATAATTAAAAAAAACGTCTAAGTCCCCTTTTGGCCTAAGGCATTAAACCAGGGGTGTCCAACCTTTTGGCTTCCCTGGGCCGCATTGGCCGAAAAAATATTTCTGGGGCTGCACAAATGCGCGAACACTGCAACAAGACAGAGGAGGGAGCCACCAAGATGGTAAACACCCGGGGACAGCAGAGGAAAACACTGCATCGCCCTCGACCGGTGCCGCACAAAATACTTCACGGGGCCGCATGCAGCCCTTGGGTCGCAGGTTGGACACCCCTGCCTTAAACATTGAAAGTAGAAGCAGAGAAAATGTCCATTATCAAAAAAAACGTCCAAAAGGAGGTTTTTTTGATAATGGCCTGCCTCTACGTTCAGCTGTTTAAATGCCCAGACCACCACTACGTCTAAACTTACACCATATAATCAACCTAAAAAAAGCCTAAGCCCAAAAGTCAAAAACAAGGGCTTTTAGGCGAAGGAGGAGCCAGTCCTTCGCCTAAAAGCTGGATTCTGTAACTGATGTCTGTCAAAAACAACACCAGTTACAGAATCCCCGCCTCCCTCTACAACGATCCGGGCAGGAGGGAGCCCAAGCCCTCCTGCCTCGCAGCAGCCCCGAACCCCGCAACACGATCAGGGCAGGAGGGAGCACAAGCCCTCCTGCCCTGGCGAACCACAACAGGAGGGGCCTAAGACAACTGGGCCGATTCCGGTTGGCCCAGGCGCCTCAAGCCCCACCTGTGGGCCGGGTTTGAGCCGCCTGGGCCAATCAGGCCCTAAGGCCAGCCATTCCTGAGATGGCTGGTCTGTCGGACGGACAGGCTTGGCACCCGTCTGTCCGACCAACAATTTTAAGGTACGGAGAAGGGGGGTGAGGGTGGGGGGGTCGTGGGGTCAGCGGGGGGGTCGCAGGTCGGCGGGGGGGCCGATCAGGGGTTTGGGGAGGCGGTCATGGGGGAGGTTGCTTCGAGGGCAGGAGGGCCTGGGATCCCTCGTGCCCGTATTTTAGTGGGGGGGTGGGGGTTAGAGGGTGTCGCCGGGCCAGGAGAGCTTGGGCTCCCTCCTGGCTGGATCGTGTGGGGGGGAAGGGGGTTGGAGATCGCGGGGCCAGGAGGGCTTGGGCTCCTTCTTGCCCCGATGTCAGTGGGGGGGGTCGCGGTTCGGGGGTGGCGCGGCAGGAGGGCTTGGGCTCCCTCCTACCCCGATAGTGTGTGGGGGGTGATATATCGCGGCAGGAGAGATTGGCCATCTCCCCTGCCGCGATGCCATCACTCCTCTACCCGAACTGCTACAACCCGAGGCAGGAGAGATTGGGCATCTCTCCTGCCGCGGGTCGTAGCAGTTCGGGTTGAGGGGTGATCGTATCGTGGCAGGGAAGATGAGGCATCTCTCCTGCCGCGATGGTTGCGGTGGGGGAGGTGGGTAGGTTGCCTGGCCGCTGAACTGATCGCGCCAGTCACCATCAGCTCAGCGGCCCCTTTTTCGGCACTTATACCTGTTTGGTCTACGTCAAAACGTATAAGTGCCGACTAGGCAACCTGTCAAAATCTTTGATTATACATGTTGTATGCCTAGGTGTAGGTCGGCCCACCTCCCGTCCTTTCTTTTTTTTTCAGTTCAATAATTTTTATTAAGTATTTTAAAGGATACAAGAATCATTTAAAGTACATAGAAACAAAATAAAGCTTTCTGTATATAAAATATATAAATCTATGTTTAACTGTATAGGAGCAAAGGCTCCAATTATTAAAAATGTATGTAAGGGATATATAAGATAAAGATGAGAGAGAGCAGTAAAGAAAAAGGAAAGAAAAATGAAAGAGAGAAGAGAGGAGAAGAAAAGAAAAAAAAAAAAAAAAACCACCTCCCGTCCTTTCACCTTCTCAAAAAATGCCTCTTTTCTCTCTGTGCATTTAGAGGCAGGGGAAAGTCCTAAGCTGGTTTTAGATACATCTAAAACCAGCTTTGATTATGGGTACTTGGACAATCAGGCTTTTTGATCGTCCAAGTACCCATTTAGGCCACTTTTTAGACTTTTTTTTTTATTATGAGCCCCATAATGTGCTGTGCTACATGCAGTACTTTAGAATTATCTAGGTCTCTGTTCCCTTTTTCTTTGTACTGGACCCAAAAAGGAGATCCAACCAAGTGCCTTGGAAGCTTTATGCAAATGAGTCCCTCAGTAACAACTTCCTCCCATGTCCTTCAGAGGATGGTCCCTTTTAAACAACTTTTCCTGGAAAAACGTTTCTCAGAAAAGAGTCTGTAACTCAGTCTTTAATCAAGAAGGATAGTTCCCAAAATTTACTGCTTCACAAAGTCTCAATCTTTGAAAGTCCTGGTGCAAACAAAATTACTCAGCCTTAACATTTTCATTCCCTATTTTCTGTTTGGTCTCTCTTACAGGCTTAGGGTTCAAACAGAAAGCAGATCTCTTGCATAATTACTTATACTGTAATAGAAGGTCTGAAGGCCTGACTTCTATTATACCTTCATCCATCTGCTAGCACAAAAGCCACAAATAAACCATTTTCCTTCCCAAAAAAAACAGGCCACTTGGCTAACTATCAACTTTCATGGGAAGTATTGGATACAGAGCAGAAGTCTTTTGGAATCTCTCCTATCTCCACCTCTTCAAAATCTTCAGGAGTTATAGTTGCTTGGCTCTCTAATTCCTTGGTTTTCTTGCTTGCTTCCCAAAGAGTATTAGGTTAGTGACTTCAGCTTCCATGGATTAGGAAAAATACTCTTCCTCTTCTCAGGTTCTAGAAGAAATTCTAAACCCTCCCCCATTTTAGTTTCCTTCCAACCTGTCTTGGTAACCAGGATGTTTCCCAAACCTTCTTCTCTTTTTCCTTTGGGTAGCTAGCAGCCCTTTATTTCAAGATGGTGGATGCCCTCTGTTGACTTCCATTTTACCTGCAACAGGTTTTTTTTATGTTATCTTTCATTCTCAAATGGGTATGATGTTTAGGAGGATATCAGGCTTCAGGCAGCTGCTACCTTACACTTTCCCTTCCTTCTTCCTCCCAATGCACATTTTATAAAATAAAAAGCTTGCATGCAAAAAAACCAACTTGCCCAAATCATTGCTAGACTCTACCTCCTAGAATACTTTGAAAAGACATAAAACTGATTCCAATGCATGGTTCTATATATGTACATGCCATACGATTTTAAAGAGCTCTTTTCTCTTGCAAAACCCTGTATTATATCAGTGAATGCTTTATAAACGTACTCCCATAGCAGTGGCATAACCACAGGGGTAGGCAGGTGCCCGCCCATTTACAGTTCAGGCCCATCCATCCACAGTGTGCATGATTAGTGTAGCTAGTGGGGATCTCTTAGTCCTGCCTGATAGTGTCCTCTCTGGAGCTTCCCTGAGCTATTTAAACCTCAGGGCAGTTGGCGGTATGCTTCCACCCACCGACACTGAGAACCCCCCAGACATGCACAGTTCATATGCATGAACTGAGCACATGTGAACATCTCTCAGCGTCAGCAGCAGAAGCATGTCGCCGACTGCCCTGAGGTTTAGACAGCTTGGGGAAGCTCCAGAGTGGACTCTTTAGCCCAGCAGAGCTTGGGGATCCCTGCCAGCCAAAGTATTAATTTATATTATTTGAGAGAGGAGAAGGGAGGAGGAAACAGTGGGTGGAGAGGAAGTGTGTGGGCCAGGCCCACCCACAAATAGAGGTCTGGCTGTGCTCCTGCTCCATAGTCTACTAAAAAGGGGCCAGTTACTTTCTCTTGCTCTAATCTTCATGCTTGCAGTAACAGTGCAATTTTCCTTTGACCACACCAGTTATGATCCGCTCTCATTCTCATACTCTTTACGGAGTGAGGATCAGCATTTGCCCTTGAATGGAGTTGACACAACATAGGAAGACGCATCCCAGTAATCTGCCCTCTTTGTCTTTGTTGTAGGATTATTGGGGAAAATCCATACCCACTTATTAAAACATCCCGTGCCACCATCAGAAGACAGGACGAAGTATGATCGGGAATTTGCAGTTTCGACCTCATTTCATGGTTTACACAACATTGTTGGTACACGCAACAAGACTCGTAAGATACTCTGGATGTCTGTGGTCATGGGATCAATCTTCATTGTTTCATGGCAGATCTACACCCGTTTCCTTCATTATTTCAGCTGGCCAACCTCTACTTCAGTAACGGTCCAATATGTGGACAACATTGAGTTTCCAGCTGTGACATTTTGCAATTTGAATAGGTAACATCAAATGGACTTTTATAGAAATCATCATATTGCAGAATTCTGTGGTAATGATTTGCTCTCTTGTACAGGTTTTAAATTTTTGTGCTTACAATTACACAATTATTAGAAGAAAGTTTGGCTGATAAAACATAACATACCATACCATAGAACAGTGGTCTCAAACTCAAACCCTTTGCAGGGCCACATTTTGGATTTGTAGGTACTTGGAGGGCCTCAGAAAAAAATAGTTAATGTCTTATTAAAGAAATAACAATTTTGTATGAGGTAAAGCTCTTTATAGTTTATAAATTTTTCCTTTTGGCTAAGTCTTAATAATAATATTGTCATTTATAGCTAAAGAGTCATATGATCAAGAAACTGTTTTATTTTACTTTTGTAATTATGATAAACATACCGATGGTCTCAAAATAGTAACTGGCGGGTCGCATGTGGTCCCCAGGTCGTGAGTTTGAAACCACTGCTATAGAATGTCTTACATCTCACAATCTACAAGGAATCGATGCAGCTTACAATAAGAATTGAATCTAGTTCTTCAAGCTACAACCCTGTACAATCCAAATAAAATCAAGATATTTTAATTAGGATTTAGGAAGAGTTTTCAGAAGCCCTCTGCCCATCTAAATAATTATGTAAAAGTTGTTCAACTTATATGTGGTTAACAGTGGACTAAAAGTAGTTAATGTTGTTGGATTCAAAAAAGGTTTTGTCATACAGTACTCTCCCGAAATTCACAGGGGTTCCGTTCCAGGAACTCCCGCGAATTTTGAAAAACCACGAATACGTTTTTTAGGCAGGGCAGACAGGAGAGGGCAGCTGGCGAGGCAGGAGAGGGCTGCCGTAGCGCCGACGATTGAAGAAAATCACCCGCTGTAGGCTCTGACCACCTCTTCCTGTACTATAGTCGGGCCTCACCAATCAGGAGCTGCTTTGACACGTAGCTCCTGATTGGTAAGGCCCGACTTTAGTACAGGAAGAAGCGGACAGAGCATAAAGTGAGTGATTTCCTTCACTCGCCGGCGCTCCGGCTGCCCTCTCTTGCCTCCTCTGCCCAGTCATTCGCAGTCGGAAAATACCGTGAATGGCCGGGACTGCGAACTGCCGACTGCGAGTTCACGGGGGAGCACTGTATTCCTGAAGGAAAAGTCCATAAATTATTACAGTAGATCTGTGAAAGCCATTGTGATCCATTGCATGGAACATTGCTACTTTTGGGATTCTGTCAAGTACTTGTGAGCAGGATTGGCCACTGTTGGAAGCAAGATACTGGGTTAAAAGGGTTTTTAGTCTGACCCTCTATGCCAGGGGTGTCAAAGTCCCTCCTCGAGGGCCGCAATCCAGTCAGGTTTTCAGGATGTCCCCAATGAATATGCATGAGATCTATTAGCATACAATGAAAGCAGTGCGTGCAAATAGATCTCATGCATATTCATTGGGGAAATCCTGAAAACCCGATTGGATTGCGGCCCTCGAAGAGGGACTTTGACACCCCTGCGCTATGCAATTCTTATTTTCTTTTGCTTTTTGGAAGGCAACAGTAAGCAGATAATAGACTTGGAAGAATTTCTATATTTATCTGGCACATTTTATGTGAAGTTCATAGCAACGCCCTCTAAGGTGCCCTACTGCTCTGTTGCGATGTCTGAGTGGCCAGTCCATTAGAGGACTAGCCCCTCCCATGTTCAAATAGTCTTGTTCTGGGCATTTGAGACTTGGACAAAATTTTGTTCGAAAATGTAGTATAAAGATAGACGTTTTGGTGGTCTGGGCGTCCCAATGGCCTAGACATCCAGATAAAGAATTTTTTAAAAAAAAAAGTTCTATTAACATAAACATAACAATTTGCTTCTGTACCGCAGTACTGTGAAGCTCTATGTGGTTTACAAAAGCAAAGCAGTGGTACCTCGGTTTACGAGTGCACCGGTTTGCGAGTGTTTTGCAAGACGAGCAAAACATTCGCAAAATCGGCGCCTCGGAAACCGAGCGCGCTTCGATTTGCGAGCGCCCCCCCCTGCAAACCGGCACCCTCCCCCCACCGCCATCGGGCACCCCCCCCCGCCGCGACCTGAGGTTCCCCCAACCCACCCGAACCCTCTTCTTACTTTTCTGTAGCCTCCGCAGCGGCACCGGCATCAGCATGTCCTGTGCGTGCCGGTGCCTGAAGATCTGCTTCCTGTGCTGGGCCTGAGAGTTCATGCTGATGCCGGCGCCGCTGCGGAGGCTACAGAAAAGTAAGAAGAGGGTTCGGGTGGGTTGGGGGGACCTCATGTTGCGGCGGGGGGGTGCCCGATGGCGGCAGGGGGGGTGCTCGATGGTGGGGGGGGGTTGCGGATCGCGGGGGGGAGGGTGCCGGTTCACGGAGGGGCCTTCGGGGGGAGCAATGCCGGTTCTCGTGGGGGGGGGGAGCAGCGCTGCTGGCCTCGGGGGGGGAGGGGAACCTATCAAAGCGAGTTTCCATTATTTCCTATGGGGAAACTCGCTTTGATAAACGAGCATTTTGGATTACGAGCATGCTCCTGGAACGGATTATGCTCGTAATCCAAGGTACCACTGTAGTTGCAATTAGATGAGATGTCTTAGTTACCTAAGTACTTACCGGTATTAAACAAATACGTTTTCAAGTGTCTCCTAAATTCTTGATAGGTGCTAGAAATCATGATAAAGAGATTTAGATCTTTGTCCCAAGATCCAGCCTGATATGATAAAAGGCGATGAAGGAATCTTTTGAATTTACATCCTCTAACAGATGGAAAGGTAAATGTTGCATGTAAACATCTAGACCAGGGGTGCCCACACTTTTTTGGCTTGCAAGCTACTTTTACAATGACCAAGTTAAAATGATCTACCAACAATAAAAATTTTTTTTAAAAACTCACAAAGCACACTGTACGCAGAGAAAATGTTAATTATCATTTATATTCGGATATTTTTTCAGAGGTCAAGGCAGATGACTTTAAAATATGCAATGTCACCTCAGTAACAACTATACACAAATAGAAAAGCGGTTTGTAGCGCAGGGAGCTGCGCTGAATGCCCCACGCTGCTCCAAACGCTCATAGGCTCCCTGTGCCAAAAAATGCTATCGCAGTTTAGTAAAAGGGGGCCATAGTGCAAAATATAGACAGCAGATATAAATTCTCAAAACTGACACATTTTGATCACTAAATCTATATATATAAAATCGGAGGTATGTATGTGTGTATGTATGTATGTGCCACGATCACGCAAAAACGGCTTGACCGCTTTGAACGAAACTTGGTATGCCGATCCCTCACTACCTGGGGTGATATGTTCTGGGGGTCTCGCGGCCCACCTGCACACGTGGGCGGAGCTACAAACAAAAAATCAGATTTCACCCATTCATGTCAATGCAAAATTGTAAAAAGCTATCATTCTCTCATTAATTCCAACTACCTGGGGTGATATGTTCTGGGGGTCTCGCGGCCCACCTGCACACGTGGGCGGAGCTACAAACAGAACATCAGATTTCACCCATTCATGTCAATGGAAAAAATGTAAAAAGCTGCCATTCTCACAGTAATTCAAAAACGGCTTGACCGATTAGAACGAAACTTGGTATGCTGATCCCTCACTACCTGGGGTGATATGTTCTGGGGGTCTCGCGACCCACCTGCACACGTGGGCGGAGCTACAAACATAAAATCAGATTTCACCCATTCATGTCAATGGTAAAAATGTAAAAAGCTGCCATTCTCACAGTAATTCCAACTACCTGGGGTGATATGTTCTGGGGGTCTCGCGGCCCACCTGCACACGTGGGCGGAGCTACAAACAGAACATCAGATTTCACCCATTCATGTCAATGGAAAAAATGTAAAAAGCTGCCATTCTCACAGTAATTCAAAAACGGCTTGACCGATTAGAACGAAACTTGGTATGCTGATCCCTCACTACCTGGGGTGATATGTTCTGGGGGTCTCGCAGCCCACCTGCACACGTGGGCGGAGCTACAAACAGAAATTCAGATTTCACCCATTCATGTCAATGGAAAGGATGTAAAAAGCTGCCATTCTCACCGTAATTCCAACTATAAAACACTTTCTATGACACTATAACCACTAGGGACATCGTTTCTATTCTACCATGGACACCATACATATAGAGTTTGTATGTTCTAACTGTGTTTGTAACTGTTTCCTTCATGCACCCCAGTTCATAATGTTATTACATTACATGAGTACTCACATATGCTGAACTAGGAACACAGGTTCCATTCTGAACCGGGAAACAACTGCATGGAGTTTCTTTTCAACCTGAGTTTCCACATATTGAGTTGTTTAAATCAATACTGGAACTTTTGGATGCCACTTATTCCAACACATCTTCCTTTTCAGTTTAAGAGCTTGCAAATTCCTGTGAGACTTGCATTCTCTATCACAATCAACAAATCACAGGGACAGACTATTACATACTGTGGAGTGGATTTAAGATCCTCCTGTTTTTCCCATGGACAACTCTATGTTGCTTGCTCAAGGGTGGGTTCACCCAAGAATGTATATGTTCTTGCTCCTGGAGGTGAAACTAAAAATGTTGTTTATAATCAAGTTTTGTGTTAGTTGTATTGTATTCATTTTGTCAAATATTTCACATTATAATTTGAATATTGTACTTTTTATAAAGCTGTTAAAAAATAATTTCATTCACCACTATAAAGTATCTTTATTTGATTCCATTTACAGTGTTATTGCTATAATTAAATACCCGTGCAACGCCGGGGCATCAGCTAGTTTAAAATAAAATCATTTTTCCTACCTTTGCTGTCTGGTGATTTCATGAGTCTCTGGCTGCACTTCCTTCTTCTGACTTTAAATAATAATAATAATAATAGTTTATTTTTGTATACCGCTACACCATCAGTTCTTGGTGGTTTACACAGTAAATTACAAAGTATTTAAGATACAAAGCCAGATGACAGTGTCTTATAAAAGGAAATAACACAATTCAATAAAAGATACTAACTGACAAAGTACAACCCTAACTTATTCAAACAAAGTATGCATAATACAGATTATTTATACTAAGCTTCTGTAAACCTTATTCCATAAAAATAATAAAAATCCATTTATCAAATTGATATTGATATCTATTAAGTATTGTACTGTTTAAATAGATAGGTCTTAAAATCTTTCCGAAATTGCTGGTAAGTGAGGGCTGGAGTAATAAGAGCATTCAAATATGTATTCATTATTCCTGCTTGAAGCGCCAGAGTCCTATCTAAAAATTTCTTAAAACGGCCCGCTTTCGCTGAAGGAAAATAAAACCAGCCAGTTCTACATATATTTTTTTTACATATAAAAAATCTAAAATCAGCAACAAGATAAGATGGGGCCAACCCAAATAAGACTTTGTAGCAAATGCATCCAAATTTAAACAACACTGTAGCCTCAAATGGCAACCAGTGGAGCCTTTGATAATATGAGCTGATATGATCATGTTTTTTTAGATTAAAAATCAACGAATTGCTGTGTTTTGAATTAATCTTAATCTACTAGTTGTTTTTTTATGAGCACCCAAATATTATTATTATTATTATTTTATTTCTTATATACCACCAAAGCCATAGTAGTTTGAGGCGGTTTACAATAAAGAAGGGCTGGACAATCAGCGAATAGTTACAATCAGTGAATACAGATACAGATACAGATAAGCGAATAGTTACTATCAGTGAGTACAAATACAACAAAGAATTAGCAAATACGGTTTACAACAGAGAAGGGCAGGTCAATCAGCGAGATGTTACAGTCAGCGAATACAGATACAATAAATATGCGTGTGCGGGGAACGGGTGAAATATGAGGGACAAAAGTAAGGTGGGCAGGGCGAAGGGTAGGGAAAGAGAACTTGGGGAACAGGGGAGGGAGAGAGGGCTAGGTTGTAGTTCGGTTGAATAGGCTAGTTTTTAATCATTTCCTGAAGTTTAGGTAGGATGAGGAGTGCGAGATAATCCAGCATTGAGAGAATTGATGATTGAACCAGTATTTTAAATGATATAAAATCAAAATATTTTCTAATGGTACGCAACTTCCAAAGAGTAATAAAACATCTTTTGACCAATAAATCTGTATGAGCTTTAAATGATAATGTATGATCCAATGTAACTCCTAATATTTTTAAAGTAGGAACTATTGGATAAGTTCGACCGTTTACTGTAAGTATCGTTTCCGTAAGCTTATCATTAGGGCTAGCCCTAATGATTTGTCTGGGTTCAATTCCAATATTTATTTCTTTCTGCCTCCTGCATGATTCCTCTCCTCTAGACCTCATTCCATTCCTCAACCAACATCTCCCTCTGTCTCTCCTTGAGTCCAACTTTTTCTTCTTCTCTCCCTGCCCCTCCCCTTCCTTTCTTTCTTTCTTTCTTTCTCTCTCCCTGCCCCCTTTCTTTCTTTCTATCTGTCTTTCTTTCTCTCTCCCTGCCCCCTTTCTTTCTTTCTATCTGTCTTTCTTTCTCTCTCCCTGCCCCCTTTCTTTCTGTCTGTCTTTCTCTCTCCCTGTTCTCCAAAGCCACCACCGCCAATATCTCCCTGCTTCCCTGACGCCAGGCCAGGTGCGTACAAGTCTTCCCCTCCCCCCCCCCACCATCAATTCTGACATCAGAAAGGAAGTTACAGGCCAGCCAGCAGCGAATGAGGGAAAGCTGTGGGCCCGGCGCTTGTACGCGCCTGGCATCGGGGATGCAGGGAGAACAGAATGCAAAGGCAGCATGAGTCTATCGTGGAGACCAGGATGGGCTCCGTGATCAACTCACATTGCCTTTGAGATCTACTGGTCAATCATGATCGACCTTTTGGGCACCCCTGGTCAAGACATATGGTGGTTTGCCTTTCAAAAATAGGCATTTTCTTACTGCCAACTTAGATGTATGTTTTGAAAATGCCCCTCATAGTCTTATATACTGTATACAAGCTTAGCATAGAATTACAAACATAGTACTGTTTGAGTTTTGCTTGCAGCTACAACTGCCTTTTAATTAGGACTATGTGCAATCGGCCTTCTTTTCTCTTAAAAAATAAAGAGCCTTGTGTTGGAAAGGGCCTTGTGCATCACCAGACCTCATTTGCCAGGAGTGGTCTTGTTTAATTCACAATCTTCTTCCACATGAAAGTCAAGTGTGGAGTTCCTGGAGAGCAAAGGAAAACTCTACATCATGGGTCCTAAATTATGGAATATGTTACCTTTATTTTTAAGGTTAGAGCAGGATGTGAAAATGTTTAAAAAGAATTTGAAAACTCTGATATTTCTTAAGGCTTATTTTCCAGAAGTATGAGTAGGAAGCTGATTCTGGGTTTGGCATTTATGGGAAGAATATGGTGATGACTGAAGAATTTGTGATGATTTATGTGAGATTTTGTCTGTATTTGTAATGGTTTTAATTATGTATGTAATTTTTGTAAATTACTGCACATGTTAGAGTGGTAGTATATAAACGTGTTAAATTCTAAAATCTTAAATTGCTTCTATTTACAAAGGGTCTGGTTAAGGAGATTCACCTTGGGAGGTCAAATATGTCTGCTTCACTAGAATTGCTCTAGAACCCAGTAACCCCAAGCAGAAATTAGAACTCAACACATCAACATGGGGGTTCCATATCTGAGCTTTGGTTTTCTTTGCATGTCTGTTTCTTTAAAATTATTTTTGTGCCACAAATGAAAATTACATAGAAGCTTTCTCAAGAAACTTAAGACGCGGAGGAAAATTTTCAATATGACGTCTAAATCTGAGTCTCATAGACATTTTGTTAAAAAAAAAAAAATCCAAATATCCAGTCAACAAAATGGCTATTTTCAAACCAGAAAAATGTCTCTCTTTTATGTTTGAAATAGTCACATTATAGATGTGTTTGTCCTCAGCGCATCTATCTTTTTGAACCATTTTCATAAAAGTAAAAAAAATCTGTCCATAGGGATGTGGGAGGGGCCAGCATTCTTAGCAGACTGGCCACACAGACATCCCAGCAGAGCAGTGGGGCACTGCAGTGGACTTCACAAAAAAGGCCCCAGGTGCACATCTCACCATAACCCTCTTACATTATATGTTGAACACTCCAAAACTCACCCACGACCTATTGTACCCAACTATATTTGTCTCCAATAGCTCTTATGACTGCAAGTGTCACCTATCTGTCAACACAGTAGGTTTTTGGTGGGTCAGCTTGGCTTTTCTTCACACTCTGTCTAGGGCTTTTCCCCTTCTCCGCCTCTCTCTGCTTCTTTCTCTCTCATTCTCTCCTCAGCAGAGCCTTTGCTTACAAGCCTCTATCTGCGTGTTCACCTTGCTGTGTTAATTAGCCACAGCTGGATAGGAATGCTGGTCAGTCAGCCAAGTTTATTCTAAGTTTCCAAGTTTAATAAAAACTTATTATCCCTCCCCATGGATAAGTTTACTGGGCGGCTTACAACCTCCCTAGGTCTCTCCATACTGAGCTACAGAGTCAAGGGCTACATTTCTTGCGCCTATTTGTGACATAGCCGCTTTTGTGGGTGGACGCCGATCATGGCACAATTTTATCGAATCTGAGCCATAGTTCCTAGGTGGTCTGTAAGAATATTCAGAGGCATTATCTGGATTGTGCCTATGAATATCCCGGTTGGCAACACTTGTCCGGATGGCAGGTGCTGTTATCTGGTAACTGCTTTTCGATAGTGACCCACGCATAAATAAGACAAAGCACGTGCAAAGAAAACAATATCAATATGCTACATGTATCTCGCGTATACCATAGAAAGTACAAAGTGGTTCACGATTAATAAGAAAACTAGGCAAACCTACAGAATTACCGATATAAAAATATAAAACACCCCTACTATGTTTGGAAGGTAATATATTAATCTCCCACATTAAGATTGGTGTGACTATGTTATCTGTAGCGGGTGTAAAGCTGTGGAATACTCTGTCAGGAATTTTGCGTTTGCGTGCTGCTAGAATGAATTTTAAGAAAAAGTTAAAATTCAACTGTTTGTGAAGGCTTGCTTTTTTTTTTTTTTAATCTTTATTAATTTTCAAAACTAATACAAAGTGCCAAGAATTATACTGACATTAATAATCAACGTAAGCACTTAAATTCCATCAATAACAATGCAGAAGAAATAATATCCATCCCCTCCCATCCAACAATTTAATCAAGAAATACACTTCTCCCTCCGTATTCGTGGGGGATACGTTCCAGCTATAACCGCAAATATGAATTGTATTTGTTAATTGCGGTTTTTTGTAAAAAAAATAGCGGTTTTGTTAATAAAACCGCGAATAACATATAAAATTCATATTCGCGGTTTATGGAAGGGACTACAGTACAACTAAATACTATATTAGTGGAATAACGATACAATACTGTACTGTATATATTAACTGTATTTACTGAATACTGTAACAATATTTATTAAATACAAGTACTGTAAATCTCAGGGTAAACAGAAAAAGTTCAATACAGTCCAGTACTGCTTTACCAACAAGGAAAAAAAGAAATGTTCAAAACTTAAAGTGCAGGCAAACAGCAATTCAGAATTCTTTTGGCAGGCAAGCAGCAATACAGAAAGCTTTAAGCAGGCAAGCGATTTTCTCTATGCATGCTGGGAAGCAGCATTTCACTCCATGGATGCTGGGAAGCAGTGTTTTTCCCTGTGCACGATGTGAACCAGCGATTTTCAGGGTTAAAGTTTTTGAACTTCGAATTTGTATGAGAAATCATTGAAGCTGAGTGAATATTGTTAAAAGTTTAACTTTTTTTACATTACAGCAAAAGGAAAGGAACATTAATCATGATGTAATTTTGGGGGGCGGAGTCACCCGATGAAAAATTGCGATTATGTGAAACCGCGAGTGCAGAAACCACGAATAAGGAGGGAGAAGTGTAAACCAGAAAGATATCCCCCCCCCACCCACCCCGTCCTATAAAAATAAACAAAAAATTTAAACAAAGACAACTATGTTGAAGTAACAAAGGATGTCAACGGGCCCCAAACCAATTTAAATAATTTGCTATGCCCTAACATTTCCGCATTCATCTTCTCATATTTGTAACCTAAACATAAACTGGCCCACCAAATGTTTGTGAAGGCTTTTTTGAGTTGAAATTTTATATTCAAGCTGGATTTGAAGATTTCTGATGTTTACCAACCATTTATAAGAGTGTTGTTTTTTTAATAACTGAATTATGTATGTTTGTTTAACATTTTATGCTTGTTACTATGGAAACCATATAGATAATATACAGTATATAAATTTTTAAATAAATACTAAAAAATATTTATAAATACAAATTTTGAAATAGCCAAGTTTTAAGGTTTTTCCTAACTTGTAAATAATGAGTGAAATTTTTAAACTTGCCTGGAAGATCATTCTAGATCCTTGCCACTTTCCACACAACAAACGAAGTGAAATCCGATTCCATTAACTTTTATGTTTTGAAACGAGGCTTTTTGCTGAATTGGATGAACAAACAAGAAAACATTAAAATATATAAAACAATTTAAGTATATAAATAGAAAAACAAAAAAGTAAAAAAAACTAGCCATGTTATTTCTGCTTCTTCCTAATAGATACCAAACTCACGCAGTGGCCAACCTCACCATTGTGTTTTTCATGTGGAGCATCGTGTCCGCTGTCCTTCGCTTTTCTGCAGTTGATGGAAACTCAAAATTTTCTCAAGAGATCTCCGAGTTCCTTCAGGGAAACCATGACTTCAGCATAAAAGAATTCACCAGAAATTATGGATTTTATCTCAACGACAGCACACTGTTGAAATGTGAATATTTTGGGAAACCATGTAATTCAAAGGTAACATTTATGTGTTGGGGGGTTTTTTGGTGAGAGGAGTGTATTTATTTTTATTTTTTCGCTATCTGCAACATCATGGGGCCCGTTCAATAAGTTTCATAAACATATGAAAACTGTCCATTGTAATATTAGCAAACATGTACAAATGACAGTGTCGTAGGCTAATTTACTAGACTCATGGGAAAAATGTGGTAAGTTCTTTGTATCCTGTTTTCTGGATGCTTTCATAAGGGGTGTTATATTTTTATTGTGCAGTAAAAAGTAGCTGTAGCGTGTCTTTGCACAAGGAGTCCCAAATTCTGTAACCGGTGCCTAATGTTAGGCCCCTATTTTGGAGGCGCCCAACTAGATAAGTGCCTATCGGCAATAATTGAAACTTAGGCGCCTATCAAGAAAGAGCGATTCTGTAACAAGGCGCCTCTAAAAATTTAGGCAGCTCGTTAGGCATGGGCGTGGCTATGTGTTAGGCGCTTTGTTGCAGAATCACTGCTCTTAAGCATGCTTAAGCGCTCATATAGGTGCCTAACTTTTAGTGGTGCCTAGAGCTGGCCAATTTATTGGGCGCCTCCAAAATAGGTGCCGCTCAGCGTGATTCATTAAACAGCGCCCAAAGTTACTTGAATCGCGCTGAACCGTGCTTAATTTGGCGCCTAACTTTTGGGCACTTCTAATAGAATTTGCCCCGTCATTCCTGCACGCTAAGGCCAGGGTAAAATGGCCAATTTTTGTATTTTCTGTATTAATGACCACACACTAATTTTCCCATTAGGCCAAAGGGCCACATGAGAAACTGGGACTGTTATGTAGGGCTGGACCAATAGGCTAAACTCAATTCTGTTCCACATTAATGTTATCTCTTTATAAAAAGCAGTAAATTGTATGATTTTGATTAGCTGCTACTGGTAGATATAAGGTTTAGGCTATGAAAATGTGAAACAGCAACATTACATCGTTGGTAAAAAAAAAAAAAAAAAAACCCTCCTTGTTGTTTTTGCAGCTTAGCTAGCAAAGAATCAGATGTCTGCGCCCGCTTTGCAGCAGACAAATTAATCATGTTACTAAAAAATGCTTTTTCAGTTTAAAGATATTTAGAAGAGTACGTCATCTTTTTTTTCAGCAACATTTTGCAGTTTTGGTTCAGGCCATTATTTTATCTCAGTTGGACTTTAATCGCTTTATGCTTGTTTAAGTAAATGTAATTTGAGGAGGCTATCCAGAATCCAGAATACTACGGCTGAACTGATATACGGTAAACACCTTTACTGAGATCCCTTCACTGGCTTCCTGTCTACTGGAGGATCCGATTTAAATGTGCAACTGTAATTTTCAAAACCCTATATGGTATTTTTTCTCCTTTGGTTCCCATCTCATTTAATTCACAAGAAATATCTAATTCTAGGAGCTCTCAGAAATATATTTGGATTTCCCACTGTTAAAGGAATAAAAACTATGGCCAATTTTTGTCAATCATTTTCTTTTTTTATTCGTAAAAGTTTGGAATGATCTTCCTTCTATAATTAGAGTTTTCTCTCATCTACCCGCTTTTTGTAAAGTACTGAAGACTTATTTATTTCAGAAATTTACTAATGATCCTTCTTTTTCAAATAATCAATCATAAAAGATAAAATTCTGGTCTAAAAGATATAGGCCTCCTTTTACGAAACTGCGAGAGCAGTTACTAGCACGGGGAGCCGCGCTGAATGGCCCGCGCTGCTCCCAACGCTCATAGAGTTCCTATGAGCATCGGGAGCAGCGCGGGCCATTCAGCGCAGTTCTCTATGCTAGAAACTGCTATCGCAGTTTCATAAAAGAGGGGGATAGTTTCTGTTCTAATCTCCTGTATAATTTTATTAACCGAGTCGAGCCCTCCTGTTGGGATGAATCGGTATAAAAAAATCAAAGATTAGATTAGATTTCTCTTGTGTGTTTAGTCACGTAATGGCGATTCGAATCGTAATCCTTAAACATGGCAATCTGTTCTCCACAAACTAAGCACCCAGCTTTATCTTTGATTAGAAACAGGGATGAAGTGCGAAGTAATAAAATTTGCAGAAGACACCAAATTATTTAGTGGAGTTAGGACTAAAGAGGACTGTGAAGATTTACAAAGGGACCTGAACAAACTTGGAGAGTTGGCGATGAGATGGCAGATGAAGTTCAATGTAGATAAATGTAAAGTCTTGCATGTAGAAAAGGACTTGGGGGTAATAGTGGACAAGACAATGAAGCCATCGGCACAGTGCGCAGCGGCCTCTAAGAAGGCAAATAGAATGCTAGGTACTATCAATACAGGCATTAGCTGCTAGCATGGCAGACGGTTTAACGCACGGTATTATGCGCGTTAAACCCCTACCGCAGCTTGATAAAAGGACCCCTATGTCTTGATAAAAAAACTCTACATTCTTTATCAATCTTTCTTTTTTTTTAATGTGAGCTGATTTTGTTAGGCCTATCAGCTAACACATCTCTCGTAAAAGTCTGTTTGCAACACATTACAGCAAAATGTGCATACGCTCGCGTGTACACACGCACACAAATGTATGTAAATTGATTACATACATTAAAAAAATTAGCAGTCGTCTTCAAAATAAAAGCAATGCAGTTGTATTGTGCATATGACGTAGAAATATTATGTTTGATTCCTAATTTGCCATTGATCTTATGCGGGCCGGGCAGCCAAAGGGCCAGATGTGGCCCGGGAGTCTTACAATGCCCAGGTCTGAATTAGTGTGTGAAGGTGAAAAGAGCTATAAGGATGCCAGGGTGCATAGGGAGAGGTATGGCAAGTAGGAAAAAGGAGATATTGATGCCCCTGTATAAGACTCTGGTGAGACCTCATTTAGAATATTGTGTACAATTCTGGAGGTCTTCAAATAGTGTAAAAGCTTGTCCACATGGATCATAAAAAGGCTCGTGGACTCCTTTTTATGATCTATGTGGACAAACTTTTATACTATTTGAAGAAGTTTAGAAGAAATAAAAGGAAAGTCAAGAACATTGTGTTTTCCACAGACTGTTTTTATTTGGATTGCTTCCTTTCTCCTGTGGAATATTGGGTCTCCTTGCTTTGCTTTTTACAATTCTGGAGGCTGCACCTTCAAAAAAATATAAAAAGGATGGAGTCGGTCCAGAGGAAGACTACTAAAATGGTATGTGGTCTTCGTCATAAGGCGTATGGGGACAGACTTAAAGATCTCAATCTGTATACTTTGGAGGAAAGGCAGGAGAGAGGAGATATGATAGATACGTTTAAATACCTACGTGGAATAAATGTGAACCAGTTGAGTCTCTTTCATTTGAAAGGAAGCTCTGGAATGAGAGGTCATAGGATGGAGTTAAGAGGTGATAGGCTCAGGAGTAATCTAAGGAAATACTCTTTTACAGAAAGGGTGATAGATGCATGGAACAGCCTCCCGGTAGAGGTGGTGGAGATAGAGACTGTGTCTGATTTCAAGAAAGCCTGGGATAGTCATGTGGGATCTCTTAGAGAGAGGAAGTGATAATGGTTACTGCAGATGGGCAGACTGGATGGGCCATTTGGCCTTTATCTGCCATCATCTTTCTATGTTTTTCATTGTATAGATAGTAAGGGCTTATGCGCTAACCATGCGCTAATTGGTTAGCAGGCATCAATATAGCTGAGCTTACCAATTAGTGTAAACCACGCCCACTCTCTGACCACTGGTATAAACAATTGCACAGACCAACAATGATATACAGTCAAACCTTGGTTTACGAGTACACCGGTTTGTGAGTGTTTTGCAAGATGAGCAAAACATTCGCAAAATCGGCGCCTCGGAAACAGAGTTTGACTCGGTTTACGAGCGCCACCTCCTGCGATCCAGCATCCCCCTCAGTGATCTGGCATCCCCCCCACTCGCGTCCCCCCCCCCCCCGCGATCCTACATCCCCCCAAGCACCGCAACGACATCGCTTACCCCGATTGGGCACCGGCATCAGCACCAGCACCAATGCACAGGAGGTGCCGGTGCCCGAAGATCTTCCCTCTTCTGGCCTGGGCTGGGCTGGGCGGTGCGACGGAGATCCTCCCTCTTCCCTGTGCTGGGTTGGACTGGGCTTTGATCATTTGCGCATGCTCAAAGCCTTCTGGTCTCGCTCTCTCCGAGATTCTCAGATTCAGAATCTCGGAGCAGTGTCGGTGGTCTCAAGGGGGAGGGGATGGAGCAGCACCGGTAGCCTCGGAGGGGGGGGGGGAGAGGAGGAGGTAGAACGAATGAAAGCGAGTTTCCCTTACTTCCTATGGGGAAACTCGCTTTGATATACGAGCAATTTGGTTTACGAGCATACTTCTGGAACGAACTATGCTCGTAAACCAAGGTTCCATTGTATATAGTTTATAACAAATTCAGTTTTGTAATCAGTGAGGTATCTTAATATAAAACTGTGACAATCTGCTGGATTAACAGATGCACCCCTTAGTTCCCCACTTCAGTACACCCTAATTACCCAGGGCTACAGTAACATCAAGGGGCAGTAGGTGGTAGACTGATGGATGCTTGGAGGAAATTAGGGGGTCCTGCACTTATTGTTGTACAAGTAGGCCTCATTCTTTCAAACGACCGTGAAATCTTTGTTTTATTTATCTTGCTGCAGGACTTCAAACATGTCTTCACTGAATATGGAAACTGTTTTACTTTTAACCACAATTCTTTTGACAGAAGAAGAAAAGTAAACATTCCTGGTAGAGGTTTAAGTTTGCTTTTCAATATCAAACAGGTATGTAGATCCTAAAACATTATTGCAGGTATGCAGGGTTGTTTCAATTAGAGAATGACATGGTGACAAAATTCATCACTGTTCCCGTCCCCGCGGATAACCGTGGGAAATAAACCCATGTCATTTTCTAGTGTCTATTTCAACCTCGGTCCTTCTACACCAGCATTCTTCAAAGCAAAGCTTGCGGGTCAGTGGTTGTGGCCATTCATACTCTGATTCTTATGTGAGCCAAGGATAATGAAGCCATTGTGACATCACTGATGTGATTGGCTCTTAGGCACTGGTGGAATGAGGCATTATGACATCACAATATCTGCTCTGGATATCAGAGACTGTCATTCTGTAGTGTCTATTTCAACCTCAGTCCTTCTACCTCAGCATTTTTCAAAGCAAAGCTTGAGGGTCAGTAGTTGTGGCCATTCATACTCTGATTCTTCCCTCTTTCCTTAAATAATGACATGAAGATGGTTTCCTGCAGTTATCCACGGGGACGGGAACGGTGATGAATTTTGTCACCGTGTCATTCTCTAGTTTCAATCCTCCAGTGCCCACCTCTTTATATGTAAGATGTGAAATGCCAGAAAAGGCAGTAGACAAGTCTCCATTCCATTCCATTCTCCTTACCTTTTTATTTTATTTTTGCTGGTTTCATTCATTTTATTCTGGGTTTTCTTTTAGACTATGGGGTTCATAATCAAAACTTTAAAACGACCAAAAACCAGCATAAGTCGGCACTTGGACATCCTAATAGCAGGGACGTCCAAGTGCCGATAATCAAAACCAACATTCTGGATGTGCAGCAGCACTTCTAAGCTGCTGAGCATCCAGAGAGCAAAGGGGCATGTTAGGAAATGTGTTATGGGCAGGAATTGGGTGGGTTTCAACCTGGACAAACCCCAGCCATAATCATAGCTTTCCTACAGGGAACTTAGACGCTGGCAGTTAGACCTATTTGAGTTGCGTCTACGTTCCACAAAGATGCCCAAACTGATAAGAAGGACACTGGAGGATTTAAGGCATGACCCCCTCCTTACTCCCCCAGTGGTCACAAACCCCTCCCACCACTCAAAGAGTGAAAAAAAGTCCATTGGCTTATCATCAGCTGATCACAGCAGAAGGAATCCCTATCAGCTGAGCCGGTTTCGTAGATTCCTGGCATCTCAGCTGGTGGGAATCCCCCCTGCCAGGATCAGCTGAGCCATGGAGCCCTACACCCCTTCCCCTGACATCCTCCTGACATTCCCCACATCCCCCCCTCACATCCCATCATTTTGAGTCAATCAGGGCCTTCGGCCTGGGAAGGGGAAGCCCCTTCATTTGCAGCACACAGCCCTGTAGGCAGGATGCAGGGAGCTTCCCTTCTGCCATTTGCTCTTCCGAAGGTACGGGGAAGGGGTTCTGGGAATGTGGGGGGAGGTGGAGATGTCGGGGGATGTCAGGGAGGTAGAGGATATTAGGTGGATGTGGGGGATATCAGGGCAATATTGGGATGTGAGGGGGGATGTGGGGGATATCAGGACGATGTCGGGATGTGGAGGATGTCAGGGGGAAGAGTGCAGGGCTCCGCGGCTCAGCTGATCCTGGCAGGGAGAATCCCCATCAGCTGAGCCACCAGAAATCCCCAAAACCAGCTCAGCTGATGGGGATTTCTTCTGCCGCGATCAGACAAGGTAGTTGGTGGGTACGTCTACAGAAAGGGCTTTTGTACGTTTTTCACATGGACGTTTTTATTTTTGAAAATGGGCAAAAAAGGTGGACGTCCTAAGGACCAAAACTTAAACCTAGCTCACTTTCAAAAATAAAAGATAGACGTTTGGCAGCTTTGAAAATGGACATTTTTCCTGCTGGGTTTGTGGACGTCTTGCACAAAACGCCCAACCTCAGACTTAGGCACATTTTTGATTATTCCCTTCCACGTATATACTAATTCTGTGTTAATTGTGATAATGCATTGTAATTTCTATGATAAATGTGATGATTCACTTTGGCCAGACATTTATTTATTTACAGACACAATGGTAGTTTTAATGGTAATTTTAATATTGAAATGAAAACAGAAGAAAAGAGAGACAAGAGAGAGGAAGGAGAAGGGGATAAAAAGAAAAAAAGTAGAAGTAACAAGAAGAGATTCTCTCAGTCAATATTAATCAGTCATTGGTGTTGCAGAGGTGGGGGAGGGGGGCCAAGGAGTGAGCATATGTGAGCAAGGATTCTATTGTAATGTCAAGTGATAGGGCATTCCATAATTGAGATGATAAGTACATAACTGGATGCGGTCTGGTGGATTGTATCTAGACAGAGTTGAGAGTAGAAAGGGAGATACAGCAGTGCCTGCTGGGATGTTCGGAGGGCTCATGAAGGAATTTAAGGAATGAAGAGATTCAAGAGATTGTTGGGTACTGAAGGTGTCAGTCCCCTGAATGCCAGGCTTACAATGTTGAACTTGGTCCATGCAGAAATGGGAAGCCAATGTTGAGAGACAAGATGGGAGGTAACACGTTCAAAGCAGAACTGTGAAGGAGTTTGACAGCATTGAATTGAACAAGTTGTAAATGCTTAATTGTGGAAAGAGGGAGGCCAGAGTACAATGCATTGCAATAGTCAAGGTGTGGGACAAGCAAAGTGAGAATAGGTGTACGGATAAGTAGAGAAGGCAGAAAAGGTTTGATCGCACAAATTCTGTACAGAGCAAAGAAAAAGGAATCAATTACTGCATCTACCTGATTTTTAAATGAAAGCCTAGGAACGCAAACAGTACATTTGAGAAAAAAAAAGTATGAAAATAAATACCTATTTGTAGTATCAATCAACATTCTTTCCAATTTGGGATGGGATGCTACTTGGTTTCTTTCATTTTAACAGAAAAAATGTATTTTGAGCTTCTGACTTTTCAACTTATCTACAGCATAGAAGTGTAAATAGAGCCAGGGAAGGAAATTAAAGTATGATTTAGCTGCATCAGAACTGCAAGGTCAATATTCATCCATCTGCCTGCCATATAAATTGATAGGAACAAATAGGAAAATTTTCATAGTATAACCCCTAGGTTCTGCTTCTAGGCTGAATCCAAGGGGTCGGCTATTCATTAGCCGCTAAGCGCATATTTCACCAGTTTTGAAACAACTTCACTGGTCGCAAGTTAAACAGTGCAAATTCACGACTCTGATCCACCAGGTTCTATATGTAGATCCGTACCAGCTTGTTTTGGTGCACTTTGGGAGATCTGAGGGAGCCATGAGATTAACAGCGGTTAAGGAAAGAAGCGTACAATATGTTCTTTCAAAAACAAGAATGCTTTGTATTGCTGGGGTACAGCTGTGGAATAACTTACCTGGACATCTAAGATTATGCACGGATTCTACTAACTTTAAAAAGTTACTAAAGACACAACTGTTTGTTGATACCTACATGTAATGAGAATAAAATTTCCTCTTCAACTGCCCTGACATACCGTCACCGTATAAAATGGACTAATAGAGATCGTTGTTTTATGTTAATATGTTTTATGGTTAATTTTATGAATGTTTGCTGCTGGAAACCGCTTAGACATTAAGCGGTCTATAAATGTTTTAAATAAATATATATATTTTCAGCAGCCATCTCACGCTGAATATTAAGGCTGGCTGGTTAAATAACATTATCGGGCTGCTACCAGTAGTGTCTTACCTTGCAAAATCAGAAACATAACCATACTTTTTGCCCTTCCAATTCATACCCATGTAGCCCAGGAGGCTCTGGTCAACTCTTTGTGTTGGGGAACCTGCAACCAGGATTCACAAAAAAAAATTTTTATATGATAGGACATAGTTCCTTTAGTTCATTGAGCTGGGTGTGGTCCATGGCCAGATTTATGCCAGTAGGCCAAAGGATCACCGTCCCGGGTTCTCCGTCACAGGACTCAGTCTCTCACCCAGCCACTATGAAAGAATCAGGCATATGCCAAGAGGTAACAGATAAACTGGAACTCTTTACATAACTTGACTGTAGAGTCAAAAATAAACTATTTACAACTTAGTTCAAATGTGAAATCAACTAGTTCCAAGCATTTCAAACCAAAGTCACTGCAAACTAGGGTTACCGGACATCTGGATTTCCCTAGCGGTCTGGATGGCTTTTCAAAACCCTTGGGTTTTGAAAAGCTTTTAAGAAATCAGTGTCAGGTAGGAGGGTATACCCGGATGTCCTCCTGCCTAACAAGAGCAGGCAGCGGGGGGGGGCGGAGCAAGGGTGGAATTGGGGGCGGGGTTGGGACTATGGTGGGTGGAACTGGGAGGTCCTGGGGGGGGCGGGTCTAGGGGTCTTGATTTTCTGATTGGAAAATCTGGCAACCCCACTCCAAACTATCTCTTTAGTATTTCCTTTTTTCTTTTCTCCACTCTTCCACTCACACGTTGTCTCTGTCCTCTCCCGGTGATCCGTTGGACTTGACAAGGTTTAGTAAAGACATTTCTTCCTTTGTGGTAAACCCCACTGGGTTCCCTCTTCCTTCACTCTATTTCAATGCTCTTCTGCAAATCCTCTTTGACGTTCTCCTCCCCACAAGAAATCAGCATTTTAGAAGTCTCTTTCAGTACAAGGGCTCCGGCAGAAGATCAGGATCACCAAAAGCCTGGATTTCAAGTCTTCCTCTCCTTTTATAAGACCCCTTCCCATGCAGGCAAAGGAGCCTCCAACTGTACCTACTGCTCTTTGCCACCCACACACTCACACAACTCAATGACTCCCTCTACTCTGAAACAGAGGTCACACCCATATAACACTCCTCTTCAAACTTTTACATGCTGCAAAGATACACATACAGGCAGCAACTTTCTACAATAATATCAGAAAACCATTAAAAACTATTCAGTGACTGTATTGAATAGGGTTACCAAACATCCGGATTTCTTTATTAATTTTTCAAATCAAATACAAAAGTGCAAAGAATGTATAATCAATTAATACAATAATCAGCACTTACATCCAAACAAATAATGATATAAAGTACATTTCCCCCCTCCCTTCCCCCCTCCCTGGATATGCGCAAAGATCAATTAGGAATCAAAGGCTTACTTGATCAATCAGTTTTTACAAATTACAAGTTTCTTTAAATTTTTTATTATGTCCCAGTTGTTCAGAATTCATTCTCTCCTATCTATAAAATTGACTCAGAGTTTCCCACCAAAAGCTGAAGTTCAGTCTGTCCCAGTTTTTCCAATTTTTCATTATTAACTGCCATAATATGAAGTCTATTCTTGCTTGCATTAACTGGACTCTTAGGTTGCAATAAAGTCCCCCATAAAACAATGAGGACATGTCCGGGGGTCAGGACGGCTTTTCAAAACCCAGCACTTTGTCCGGGTGTCGAAAAGCCTCTAGCAACGAGCAACATCAGGACGGCATCTGCGCACGCGCTGACATGATGCGATGACGTCATGAGCATTCGCTTCATGTCATCGCGTCACACCAACACATGCGCGGATGCCGTCCTGATGAGCAAACAAGTTGAGGGTGTGGGGCAGGGGCGGAGCACAGAACAGGGCGTGACTCGGGCGGAACAGGGTGGGCCTGGGGGGCGTGGCCAGGGGGCCAGATTTTCATTTGCGAAAATCTGGTAACCCTAGGATTGAATAGCATATTTATCATGGTCTCCTTTCCTGGCATTAGCTCCCTAATTCAATAATAGGGCACCTGTATTTCTGTATGAATTTTCAGAATACTAGCACTTAGGTGGGGATGTGTACACTTACAGTATATGCCTAAGTGAAATTCTGTATGGGCGTGCATAAGTGACATAGCATGAAAATGCAAGGGGTAAAGCATGGGTAGGGCTTCTGCCTAAGGGCGGAACTTACAGAATAGTGTAAGTCACACGCACTCTTGCTACATCCACACAACCTTAGTTACGTCAGTTCTATTAATCATTTCTATAACGCTACTAGACACACTGTAACCGGCACTAGCAACGGGACTCCTCAGTGCCCCTAGTGGTTACAGCTAAAAACTGCACCAGCGTGTGACCCAGTATGGAGTCACCCCGCAGATACTGCATTAATATGAGTAAAACAAACAAAAACCAGAACCAATGCACACAGCTCCAGGTTCAGTTCCAAAAGAAAATTTAATAGTCAGAATGGCAAAATCCAAAAATCAATATAACTTTCAAAAAACACAAAGAAAACCCCCCAAAAGGAAAACTCTGGGTCAGTTCAGGATTTCTCATCACAAATGTCAAAAATCTCCTCTGTGGTTTTATTCTCCACAGAGCTTCTTGCCATAAGGCTTTCAAAGCCTGCTCCTAGCAGGTTTCAGCAAAGTTCAGCTCTCTGCTATCATGCACCAATATTCAAACAGTTTTAAATAGTAAAGCCTCCAGCTTGTTTTATAGCACTGCTGAGTCTAAGGGAGTGCCTCAAGTTTGCCTTCAAAACCACAAAAACAGCTTTCATAATCCCTCCCAGTTGTTGGCAAACTTCTCCCCACAAAAAGCATTCGCAGCTTCTTAACAAAAGATGCAGAGAATCAAAAACAGTCCAGAAACAAAACCTCACAGTTCCCACAGTCAGTGTCCCAAGCTGACAAAAAACACAACCTCAGCCCAAAATAGCAAACAGAGAAAAAAAACACAGGGATTTTTTTTTTTTTTTGTTCAGGCTTTGCCAATCCTCGTGGCTTTCCTTGCAGCTCTACCACACACGAACTGGCTTGAGCTGCAAATGGTGGTGTGGAGCCAGCCTCTTCCACACCCAGGTCTAAGGCATTACCCTAGCTTGCCAGAAATGCTCTACTTGGGAAGAGACCCCTGCCTTCCCTCTCACCTCCCGTGCCACGCCCTGTTCTGACTGAGCCTGCTCTCACCTGGGCTTCTCTCTGGCTCCCCCGGTGGACACTAAGGAAATCACAGGGACCAAGGCAGGCACGGAGCCTGACTGGTCACAATATGCAGTGCTGTACACATTATGGCCCAGATTCTGTTAACGGTGCCTAAATCAGCCAGCGCGTAGAAAAACTATGCCGGCCACATGTCCATCACACTTAGGCGTCATTAACAGAATCACAGTTACCGATGACTAAGAAAAAACATAGGTGCCAGTAATGTAGGCCAGATTTTTAAAGGCCTACATTACCTAAGTATTTTTGAGAATCAGGACTAACGGCACCTAAGGTCATCTCTCCAACCTTAGGCAACACTAACCATCATGCATAGAGTATGACGGCAGAAAAGGGCCGGCAGCCCAACAAGTCTGCCCACTCAAGAACCTTCCCTCCTTTGAGAATCCATCTTTTAAGTATAACTCTGTAGCAACCCCACCTGTTTGTCCCATCGTCTCTTGAAGTCGAGCAGGTTACTGGCCTTGACTACCTGGCGTGGAAGACCATTCCATCGATCAATCACCCTTTCAGTGAAGAAGTATTTCCTGGTGTCACCATGAAATCTTCCCCCCTTAAGTTTTAGCGGATGCCCTCTTGTCGCCGTGGGACCCGTAAGAAAAAAGATTTCTTCCTCCCCTCAATGCAGCCCGTGATATTTTTGAATATTTCTATCATGTCCCCCCTTTCTCTGCACTCTTCGAGAGAGTACAAGCGCAGTCTGCTCAGACATTCTTCATATGGGAGATCTTTAAGTCCCAAAACCATCCTAGTGGCCATTCTCTGGATTGACTCCATTTTCTTTTTAAAATGAGTTTTTAATTGGTTTTAAATAACGCAGTCAATTACCGCACCAAATAAAGCCAATTAAATCCCCACACAGCTTTAACTAAACTGTAGTAGAGGTTTCTACCACCGCCCAGGGTGCTAAATGCTCTGACATTCATAGGAATTCTGTGAGCATCAGAGGAGCGTCAAAGCATGTAGCACTCCAGGCCAAGGTTTAGTAAAAGGGGGTAAGTTAGGCACTGGTGGTCACTATCAAGGCACCTAACTAGGATTACCAGACATCCGGGAAAACCCAAACTTGTCCTCTTCTTAGAGAATTGTCTGGGTGTCCGGACAGACTTTCCAAAACCCAGTAGTTTGTCCGGGTTTTGGAAATCTCTGACCACCCGGCCGCGTCTGGAGGACCTCTGAACATGTGTGGATGACATCACAGATGTCCGCGTATGCTCTGAGGCCATCCAGACGCAGCTCGAAGGTCAGAAGAGAAAGACGAGGTTTTGTGAGGGTGGAGATAGAGGAATGGTGCTGAAGGCGAAACAAGGTGGGGCTGGGGCAGAATGGGGCGGGACCATGCATCCCATTTCTCCAGGCAAAAATCTGGTAACCCTATGCCTAACTTACAGCACCCTATATGCAGGCACTATCCCTATGGGCTCTCAATCTAAGTTTTGTACCTGGGGCAATGGTGGCCTAAGCGACTTGCTCAAGGTCACAAGGAGCTACGGTAGGAATTGATCCCAGTCCACTGCACTAACCATTAGGATACTCCTCCACTCCAAGTAAATGATAAGATCACCAATGCTCTGTAATGGAGTTTTGGCACTCAGATGCCTCTATTGAATAAGCTCTGGTCATGTGGCATCAGGCACCTAAAATTAGCTCCTCAGTTATAGAATTGTCTCTTAAATGGGCAAACTAACCCAAAAGGTAATAGCAACAATTTTTTTTAAAAACAATGATTTATGAAGGGGACCTAACTGTAACATGGTGTGTCTGAGTCTAAAAAGCTTTAGGGAGAAAGTCAACACCGAAGTCAACTCATCTTGGAAATATTCACTTCCTATCAGTCTGAATTTACTGATGATCCTTCCCTTGGTTTTGTTGACGCTGGAATTACTTTCGTCATTCATTCGCCCGAGAAACCACCACAGTTTGATGGACTGGGCTTATGGACCCCAGTAGGAATGCACGCGCATGCCTCAATTCGCCAGCTTAAGGTAAAGAAAGAAATTTTCTTACAAAATAAAAATAAATATTTGGTCATTTTATAATAGGGTGTGTGTGGTTTAAGAAGTCACGAAGGCACCTGCTTAGGCATACATACCAGTCGATATTCAGCCTATGGTAGACTTTATGGCCCAGGTTCTCTAAATGGTGCTATTATTGGTGGCCGCCTTAAAAGCAGCTGCCAATCGTGTGTCAAACATGTGACGGTGCCATTTAGAGAATAAATGCCTACATCAAAGGTTGGCGCCAGAAATGTAGGCCAGAGTTTTCAAGGCCAAATTTCTGGTTCCTACCTTTGATGTGAATCATGCCTCCAGAGGCACCTACCAGCACCTAATACCATTTCTGACGTTAGCCACATCTTCAGTGGCATTAGGCGTTAGTGGGTGCCTCCGGAAGCATGATTCAAGTGCTGTTTTTTTAAGGCGCTGGTAGGCTTCTTGTAATTTTTCTTAAGTGCGCTTTCAAACAGCATTTTGGACTTAACTTAGGTGCCGGCAGAGTGCCTACTGGTGTTTAAGGGCTCCTTTTACAAAGGTGCGCTAGCGTTTTTAACGCACGCATCGGATTAGCGCGTGCTATAGTGCACACTAGCCAAAAATCTGCCACCTGCTCAAAAGGAATCGGTAGCGGCTAGCGCGCGGGACAATTTAGCGTGCGCTAGTCCGCACGTTAAGGCTGTAGCACAGTTTTGTAAAAGGAGCCCTAAGTTACGGTGCTGTTTATAGAATAGAAAAAAATTAGTCCCAGATATTCAATATTGGACCATGTCTGGGCCCCAGCACTTAATATGTAGGGTTGATTCATCTTAAGCTGACTACTGGCCAATATTCAGCCAGGGCCTCCATATTACTCTTATGCAGGTCCCAGCTGAATATTGGCTGGGATCTGCATAAGGGAATCTGGTCAGTTTATAATCCCCTCTCTTTCTCTCTCACATTACCTGGAATATCAACAGGTCTTTTCTTCCCTTTCTCCCTTCCCCAACCCCTCCTGAACATCACTCTGCCAATCCCCTTCTTCTTTCCCTTTTGGAACATCAATTCCCCTCTTCCAGGCCTACTTCCTGAGGTCTAGTAGGGGAACGGGCAGGAGCAACATCCATTTATTCCTTCCTGTCACATCTGCACTTTCAAAATGGCTGCTGCAGGCGCTGAGGCAATTTTGGGTGCCACTGGCCTAAATGTTAGGTGCATTAACACCAGGTAATGCTAGGCTTCTATAACTGAATCTAGGCAGCTGGATTCTGTTTTAGAACTGAATTCCAACATACTTGCTTCGCTTTGTCAAAGTGTCCTTCCAAATTGATTTACATCATGTTTGCAACAGCTCTTATGCACATTCTGAAGAACTGAAAGTCATCCTCCATGCTGGACTATACTTCTGGTGGGTGTCAGGTCAAAAGCGCGCCGGGACAAAGGCGCGCCCAGACAATTGAGCGCAGCGCACGCCGCCGTGCCGCTCTAAATTACTGTTTTTAGTGCTCCGACGGGGGGGGCGTGGGGGGGAACCCCCCCACTTTACTTAATAGACATCGCGCCGCGTTGTGGGGGGGTGTGGGGGGTTGTAACCCCCCACATTTTACTGAAAACTTCACTTTTTCCCTGTTTTTAGGGAAAAAGTTCAGTTTACAGTAAAATGTGGAGGGTTACAACCCCCCAAAACCCCCCATAACGCCGGCGCGTAGTCTATTAAGTAAACTGGGGGGGGTTCCCTAACAAAACCCCCCGTCGGAGCACCTAAAAACTGTAATTTAGAGCAGCGCGGCAGCACGCGCTGCGCTCAATTGTCGGCGCACGCTTTTGTCTTTCGCGCCGTTGTCTATGAACCCTTCTGGTGGAACTCTTTAAGCCTTTATCATAAACACGAATCTTATGCTTTTGAAAAAAAATGTATTTCTCGTTTGTCCCTTCAGACATCCTGTCACACATCGCCCTGGAAATTTCTTGACCAATATGTTCATTTTGCTCTCTAGACACTCCTATCCTCCCCTCTCTTTTTGCCTCTAATATTGGTTTTGCTTTTCTTTCTTTCCTTCCCTCTATTCTAACAATATGTTCCAGGACTAAGTTCTTGGTCTTTTCTGTTGTAAGAGGTTACATATACAGTAGACTGTATAACTGGATTATGTTTCTGTTTAGCAGTTTCAGGCTACTACTGTTGTACTGATTGTATGTTTATCTTCATTTTTTGTATTTTGTTTTGATTTTTCTAAACTCACAATAAAAAAGTTTGAACTTAAAAAAAAAAAAGAACTGAATTGCCTCTAAAAGGTCTAAAAGTAAACTTTATCAAATGTAGATATTCATCAGGTTTTATATATATATATATATATATATATTTTATTTTTAAAGACTATTATCCAGGAACACCCTTGGGGGGAATGCAACCCTAACATAAAGTTAAAGTATTCTACAATCTACAGCACTTATGGATGTGTGCAAGAATGCAAAGCAAGGCATATACAGAACCAGTGTGGATGTTTACCATTTCTGCTTCCAGGTAGGGTTTACTTTCCATACTCAGTAAAATGATCTTTATGGATCCAAACATTTTAAAATAAATTTATGTCACTGAGCATGTAAACCCAAACTACAACTGGGAACTAATCCAGTCTTTGAACTGTCCATTCTAGATGTTCTCGCATTAGATTGCTGATACCTTACCTTCTTATTTCAGTTCCTTTGCAACATTTTTCATTAAGATATCTTGCAGTAAGATACAAATTATATACAGGCAGTCCCCAGGTTAAGAACGAATTACGTTTTTAAAGCTGTTCTTAAGTCAGATTCTTGCTGCTTATCTCTGCTCCCAGCTGACATAAGGGCCGACCGACCATCCCTCAACCACACACTGTCCTTAATGTGGCCATGCATCATTTATGAATCTGCTGCAGGAGAAGTATAGGAGTCTAAGCCACTGGATATATTGCTGTGAAATCAAATGAAGCTGCAAACCACGTTCTTAAGGACGAGTCGTCCTTAAGTTGGGCGTCTGTAATTCGGAGGCTGCCTGTAGTTAATCTATATTTACTTATGTCATTGTAGCATTGCATTCATCAGAAAGAGAGCTGGTAATCGTGTGAAAAAATATGCCCAAAGAAACTGCTCCTAGGAAGTGATGTCAGAGGAAGAGCCAACGCTGGTGTGACAGCAGCTTGGGGGTAGTTCTTGCACTAGGAACATTGCAGCGGTACGAGGAAGGGAAGTGGCGTGGGCGTGTCAGGAGGGGGTGGGTAAGGAACATGTGGAGGTAGGGGGCAGAGAAGAGGGCAGGGGAGGTGAGCCTCTCACCCTTGCTACACCACCATCACTGGTGTTTGCTAAATTAACTGAGTGCCCTTGGGATGGGTCAAGAACTGGTTGAGTGGAAGGCGACAGAGGGCAGTGATCAATGGAGATCGCTCTGAGGAAAGGGATATTACCAGTGGTGTGCCTCAAGGTTATGTTATTGGGCATGAAGAACTTTTGTGCACAAAAGAGGAGTGGGACTTGGGTGTGGTAGTATGTGATGATCTTAAGGTGGCCAAACAGATTGAAGAGGTGACGGCAAAAGCTAGAAAGATGCTAGGGTGCATAGGGAGAGGAATGGTCAGTAGGAAAAAGGAGATATTGATGCCCCTGTATAAGATTCTCGTGAGACCTCATTTAGAATACTGTGTACAATTCTGGAGGCCGCACTTTCAAAAAGATATAAAAAGGATGGAGTCGGTCCAGAGGAAGGCAACTAAAATGGTTGGTGGTCTATGTCATAAGGTGTACAGGGACAGAGTTAAAGATCTCAATATATACACTTTGAAGGAAAGACGGGAGAAGGGAGATATGATAGACGTTAAAAATAGCATAACATTGTGTGCACTGACTTTGGATATATTAATAAAAATGATTTTTAAACATAAAAGTGGCATAAATATGCAATTGAAAGGAAACTCCAGAGTGAGAGGGCATAGCATGATGTTAAGAGGCTCTGGAGTAAACTGAGCAAATACTTTTTGTACAGAAAGGGTGGTAGATGCATGGAATAGTCTCCCGGTAGAGGTGGTGGAAACAAAGACTTGTACAGATTTGCTTGCCTGTCACCTCCATTAAATGCAAATCTATCTCATGCATATTCATTAGGGATATCTTGAAAACCCGACTGGCTGAGAGATCCCAGGACAGGTTTAAGAACCACTGGTCTAAGATATCACAAGTTTATCAGGCCTAGACGGTTCCTGTTCAAGTTCTTATCTCTATAAGCCAAGTACAAAGAGGACTGCAGATTGAATTAATGTAACAGTAGCAGCATGGGCTGGGTGAGAGCAGGCCCAGAGTCTTGTTAAAATACAGCAACGCTGCTGGGAAAGGGTGACCTGTTCATTTCACAGGTGAGGAGTAAATAAACACAGCTGGTCCTCTGACTCAGAGTTCTCCTATGTAGCCTACTCCTGAAGGGTATACACTAGGCCAGGGGTAGGGAACTCCGGTCCTCGAGAGCCGTATTCCAGTCGGGTTTTCAGGATTTCCCCAATTAATATGCATTGAAAGCAGTGCATGCAAATAGATCTCATGCATATTCATTGGGGGAAATCCTAAAAACCCGACAGGAATATGGCTCTCGAGGACCAGAGTTCCCTACCCCTGCACTAGTCTGTCTCTTAGAAGAAGGCAGCCCAGTTTTTACTCTGGCTTGATCTCAGACTTAAAGTTCTGTCTTTCATGGTCCAGTACAACCAGGACACTCAGTCATGGTTCCTAGAGTTCAGAATAGAATAGGATTCTGAGATAAATTTGGAGTACCTGCATAGAGCTTATGCAGCTTATACTTCTGTGGTGGCGACATAAATTGAAGGGCTTCTTCTCTTCTCCTGGGCCTCCCTAACATAGGGTTACCAGACGTCTGGATTTCCTCCTTTTGAGGACATCTCCGGGGGTTTGGATGGCTTTTCAAAACCTGGCTCTTTGTCTGGGTTTTGAAAAACTTCCTGACAAAATCGCGTCAGGAAGGGGCGTCCACACATGTTGTGGGCGCACATGACGTCACCGCATCACATCCGTACATGCGTGGATGCCGGCTGGGGATAGGGCTGGGGGGGAGAACAGGGCATGACAGAGGTGGAACTGGGCGGTCCTGGGGGGGGGCGTGGCCATGGGTCTGGATTTTCCCAAAGGAAAATCTGATAACCCTACCCTGACTGAGCTGTGCTAGGGGCTTTATCCTGCTTTGCCACGCCCTCCCTGCTCTGCAGCCTGACTTTTAAGATGGCTCTGAGGCTGTGAGCGAGTGCTGTTAAGGGGGAGCAGTAATTTCCGGTTCATAGACAACCCCGCGAAAGACAAAGGCGCGCGCCGACAACTGAGCGCAAGACGGAGGCGCGCGCCGAAGAAAATTACAGTTTTTAGGGGCTCCGACGGGGGGTTTTGTTGGGGAGCCCCCCCAGTTTACTTAATAGAGATCGCGCCGGCGTTGTGGGGGGTTTGGGGGGTTGTAACCCTCCACATTTTACTGTAAACTTAACTTTTTCCCTAAAAACAGGGAAAAAGTGAAGTTTTCAGTAAAATGTGGGGGGTTACAACCCCCCCAAACCCCCGCAATGCCCCCACAACGTGGCGCGATCTCTACTAAGTAAAGTGGGGGAACACTCCCCCCGTCGGAGCCCTAAAAACAGTAATTTTCTGTGGCGCGCACCTCCGCGCTGCGCTCAATTGTCTGCACGCGCCTTTGTCCCGGCGCGCTTTTGACCTGACACCGTAATTTCCTATAGACTCCCTCCCTTACATACATAGTCAGCTCATGTTTATCCATAGTCTATTCATTTTTTATAATTATATTATCTATTACGTATGTTAGATTTATAAACCACCTTTCTAAATAATGCTTTCTTTTGGTCAAACAGGGAATGGAATGGAATGTGATCTAGAAAAGTTCTACAATTGTGTATCTCCTGCACTGTGTGAGTACTTTAGTATTATTATTACAATAATTCAAAATTGTAGCAATATATTTTATGCTTGTGGCTCCTATGAAAGCAGTTGGGGCAGCATAGAGATAAACTGGAGTACAGTAGATATACTAGGGCAGGGTGTCAAAGTCCCTTCTCGAGGGCCGCAATCCAGTTGGGTTTTCAGAATGTCCCCAATGAATATGCATGAGATCTATTAGCATACAATGAAAGCAGTGCATGCAAATAGATCTCATGCATATTCATTGGGAAAATCCTGAAAACCCGACTGGATTGCGGCCCTCGAGGAGGGACTTTGACACCCCTGTAATAGGGTGTTACACAGGCAGAAGCACTTAATGCATAAAGAACAGGAACTTCAACTGGTGTACTAAGCTGCAAATAGTTGTGCAAAAGTGGTAAATAGTGCATGCTACTGAGGTAATTCTTTAAACTAGGTGCTAACGTTTATGTATAAACTAAACTAAACTAAACCTTAAGTTTATATACCGCATCATCTCCATAAAGATAGAGCTCGGCACGGTTTACAGGTAATTCAATAAATGAGGGAAAGACATAAGAAATTAGAGGTTATGAAGAGAATAGTTAGCTTTACATTTTAATTAGATAGCTTTACATTTTAGAGAAAAGCCAGGTTTTCAGATGCTTTTGGAATAATTGGAATGAGCCTAGGTTCTGCAGCGGGGCAGGGAGATTATTCCAAAGCTCAGTGAATTTGAAGAAAAGGGATTTCCCTAATTTACCTGCATAAGTGACGCCTTTTAACAAGGGGAAAGATGGTTTAAGTTTGTGGGCGGATCTGGTAGTGTCAGGTCTCGAAGAATTCCAGGATAGTGGAATTAGGAGAGGAAGAATGCCATGTAGGATCTTGAATGTTAGGCAGGTACATTTAAAGTGAATCCTAAAAATTACTGGAAGTCAGTGAAGTTTTGACAGAAGCAGGGAAACATGATCGAATTTGCTTTTTGCGAAGATCAGTCTAGCCGCAGTGTTCTGGATCCACTGAAGTCTTTGAAGACTTTTCTTGGTTAGACTTAGATAGATGGAATTACAGTAGTCCAGTCTGGAAAGAATGATTGATTGTACAAGGACAGCAAAATGTTGTTGGCGGAAGCAGGTTCTCACTTTCCTCAACATGTGAAGACTAAAAAAACATTTTTTTTTTTACCAGAAAGTTAAGATGATCATTAAAGGAAAGTGTAGAGTCATTAATGATGCCCAAAATTTTGCTTGAGAATTTGATCTGCAGTGTGGGACCAGAAGGTAGTGGAATGAGCGTGGCTAACTGATATATATATATTATATACTAGTCTTTAAGCCCGTTAAATTAACGGGTGCTAGAACATATGTGTGTGTGTCTGTCTTTCTTTCTCTCTCTCTCCTTAGCCGCTTTCTTTCTTTCTGCCTTTCTTTTTCCTTGGCTGTCCATCACCACCCCTTGCCTGCTCCCCCTGTCCATTTTCCCTTCCTTTTACCTCCACTGTGTCCACCACCACCCCTTCACTGCTCTCCTTATGCAGCAGCAGCCCTTCTCCCTTTGTTTTACCTCCCCCCTGTCCAGCAGCACCTCTTTCCTTCTCCCCCTGTCCAACATTAGTCCTCCGTTCCTTTTTCTTCACCTCCCCTATCCATCAGCATCTCTTTCCTTCTCCCCCTGTCCAGCAGTAGGCATCCCTTCCTTTTTTATCCTCCCTCCTCCTTCTTATCCCTATGATACTCTTACCTTGCTCTGCCCCTGATCAGAGGTTCCCGACAGCTGCCCAGTTGCACCCATTGGAAAAGTTCCCACTGCCGCATCACATACCCCTCCTGACGCGGCTCCCGCTGTCCTTTCTGTCTGTCTCTGTCCCTCTTTGCCTGTCTGTCTTTCTGTGTATCTCCCTGACCCTGTGTCTTTCTTCTTTCCTTTCTGTCTCCCTTCCTCCCTCTGTCTGTCTGTCCAAAGCAGCATTCCATCCCCCTCCATTTCCCTCCCCCCACACCAGTTCCCTGTGCACCTGCCCGTGTCTTTCTTATTTTCTTTGTGTTTCCCTTCCTCTCTCTGTCTGTCCAAAGCAGCATTCCATTTCCCTCCCCCCACACCAGTTCCCTGTGCACCTGCCCCTGTGTCTTTCTTATTTTCTTTGTGTTTCCCTTCCTCTCTCTGTCTGTCTGTCCAAAGCAGCATTCCCTTCCCCTCCATTTCCCTCCCCCCCCCCAGTTCCCTGTGCAGCAGCATTAGCGTTTCCTCTACCCCCCCCTTTCCCTTCCCGCGGTCCAGACTACAAAGGTGGTGATTCCAGCAGCGCTTGCATCAGTCTCCACACGCTGCTTCGGGCCCTTCTACTGCCCTGATTTACTCTGGCACGTCCCTGATGACATCATCAGAGACGCAGCAGAGCAAATCAGGGCAGTAGAAGGGCCCGAAGCAGCATGTGAAGACTGATGCACACGCTGCTGGAATTGTCATTCGGGCCCGTGGGAAGAGAAGGTGGTGGGCGGCATAGGAGGAACGGAGATTGGCGGCGGCGGCGGCAGGAGGAAGGGAGATCGTCGTCTGGCTGCGGTCCGGCTTGTGGAGGCGATAGGCTGGTGACGTATTAGCACGCATGCGCACTCCTTCAGCCACAGACCTACAGCGCACAGAACACGCAAATAGGAGTGCGCATGCGCGGCTAGCTCTTTATTATATTAGATTATGCACATAAATATTTAGAATACTAACTTACATATCTGTATATTCCAGCATCCAACCTAAGTGCTACTATCCAAATATTCAATTTACAGAGTGAGCATTTGCAAGGGGAAGTGTACGTGAAGATCTGTTTTGTAGGGATGAAGTGGTATATAAAACGAAGGATTAGATTAAATCAGATGAGTCTATGTCTGGTGTCAGTTTATTCTTCATGTAGAATACTTATGCATGGGGCATTCTTTCATTCACATTTTTTCAGTGCTTTTTTTAATCTTCTTGACTTTTCAGATAATATAGAAATATTGGGAGTATGTTCAGTAGGAACACACAATACTACCTGCCCCGTGCCTTGCGAAGAGACTGCGTATCCTACTACCATTTCCTATTCTACGTTTCCAAGCGAAAAAGCTATAAAGTTTATCTCCACAAAACTGAGGAAAAGCTCGGAGTACATCAGGTAATCATAGTCATCAGGTGAGATTTCAGGATGTTTTATTCGAGAATCACAGAGGTCGATTTTCAAAGCACTTTAACCGGCCAGAAGAGGCTCCTGGCCAGTTCAATTGCTTGTGTGGCTCCGATCGCCCCATTTTCAGTGGCCTTTAACCAGTCAGTGCTGCTGAAAAGGTTCTGGTGCGTTCCAGGGGCAGAGGCAGCATTTCATTGGCTTCCTGTTCATTATAGATGTAAGTTCATAATTTGATGTTTAACTTTTAAGGCTTTACATTTTGGGGTACCTTCCTATTTGGCTATCACTATTCCATGTACTCCAGCTAGACGGTTGCATTTATTGGATTCACATAGATTGGTTCTTCCCTCTCCTCAATGCGCTCACAATGAATCTATGTGAAAAGCTGCATACTTTTTTCTTAGCACCTATGCATTGGAATAGTTTACCTCCATATTTGGGGGGGAGAGTGTGGCGCAGTGGTTAAAGCTACAGCCTCAGCACCCTGGGGTTGTGGGTTTAAACCCGCACTCCTCCTTGTGACCCCGGGTAAGTCACTTAATCCCCCCATTGCCCCAGGTACATTAGATAGATTGTGAGCCCTCTGGGAAACCGTTTGAGTACCTGCATAAATTCATGTAAACCGTTCTGAGCTTCCTTGGGAGAACAGTATAGAACATTGAATTAAATAAATATTTCTGGTCTGAATTGCTTTGTCCTAAAGCATTACTTAAAGTTTATTTCTTTCAAATCACATTTAGGCCCTCCTTTTATCAAGCCACGTTAGGGTTTGTTTTTTTTTATTGCCAGCCACTGTGGTCTATAGTCATCTATATTTCAATAGCCAGTGATTAAAAAACCCTATTGCGACCTGATAAAAGGTAAGATTATGTCAGACTGGTTTTGCTGTCTTTGAGACTAACCCCCTTCCCCCCCCCCTTTTACAAAACCGTAGCGTGATTTTTAGCGCCTGCCACAGTGATAACAGCTCCAATGCTCATAGGCGTTCTATGAGCGTTGGAGCTGTTACTGCAGTTTGTGAGAGCATCAGTTAATATAAGAACATAAGAACATAAGCAGTGCCTCTGCCGGGTCAGACCACAGGTCCATCCTGCCCAGCAGTCCGCTCCCGCGTCGGCCCAAACAGGTCACGACCTGTCTGTATCACCAGAAGGGGCTCCCTTGCCACCTTGGTTTCTCATTTAAGTCCTGTCTTCCTATCGAAGTCCTAACCCTCCGGTCTTGCACATGCACGACCTGGTTTGGTTTCTATACTCATTACCTGGTTAGCTTTCTATACTTGTGTTACATCCCAGCTCCTCCCTCAGTATCCCATGATCCCTTTATCCTTCAGGAATCCGTCCAATCCCTGTTTGAATCCCTGTACCGTAATCTGCCTGATCACTTCCTCCGGTAGCGCATTCCAAGTGTCCACGACCCTTTGGGTGAAAAAAAACTTCCTTGCGTTTGTTTTGAACCTATCTCCCTTCAGTTTCTCCGAATGCCCCCTCGTACCTGTTGTCCCCTTCAGTCTGTTCAATATGAGTTCCTTATTATGATGGGAGAACTGGTACCCAAATTCCAGCATCCAGGTTTCCAAATATTCACATGCATTGCTGAGAGCTATGTATGCCCCAACATTGAATATCCAGGGTTAGTTCAGCTCAAGGCCAGAAACAGCTAACCAGCTGCTTCTCGCTACAGGCTGAATATCAAGCCCTATGTCTAGCCTAGATGACATAAACATGAGAAATAACAGCTACTTAAGAAGCGAAAATTAAGATAAGTAAAACTATCAATTTTCTCAAAATTAAAGAGAAGTGCATTTCAAATTTTGCTTGTTTGGTTGGGAACTAATTGAATAACAATCTAGAAGTGAGAGCAATATTGAACTAATAATTTTAAATGAAAAGTATAAAAATAATAAAGAGAATTATATATTACTAGCTGTATGTTTCTAATTTTTTGCTTTGTGTGTTTGTTTGTGTTTTTTTGCTGATTGTCTACTTGGTCGCTGTCAGTCTGTCTGTCTCATTTGCTGCTGTATGTCTGTATGCCTTTTTTTCAGTCTAACTCCTTGGCCACTGTATGTCTGGAAGGTTTTTTTTTCCTGAATTTATCCTTGGGCATTGTAATTTTTATTTTTTTCTGTTTGTCTCCTTGGCTGTTTGTATTTTTTTGCTGTCTCTCTGTCTGTCTGCTTGGACGCTGTATGTAAGTATGTCTGTCTCCTTGGCTGCTGTATGTCTGTTTGTCATTTTTTTTCCTGTGTCTCTCTCTCCTTGTCCTCTGTGTTTTGTTATTTTTTCAATCTGTGTCTTTAGCCCCCTGTCCTTCTGTGACTGTCTGTGTGTCTCTCTCTACTTGTGCACTGTTGTTTGTTTGTTTTTTTCAATCTCTCTTTAGCTCCTGATCCCCTCTCACTGACCCTTGCGCGACTGCATGTAATTCCGGTTAGGTTTCCATGGCAACCCTGCTCGCGGGTCTGTGAGTGTAGGGCCGTTTTGTCGGGTCTGGCGGCGCCGGGTTGGGAAGAGTCCTGGCTCCTTTTTTGGTTTGGGCCCGTGCAGAGGGGCTCAACAGCGCACAACCACCTTTCCTTCCCTCCCTCCATCAGGTGCAGTGCAGCTCCACCAATGTTAAAAGCAGCCACGCTGAAATCGGAGCCCTGCCACTGCCGTAGCACTTTCCCCTCTGCCTTGGTCCTGCCCCTTCTCTGACATATGGGACCGCGGCAGAGGGAACGTGTTACGGTGGCGGCAGGGCTCCAATTTCAAAGCAGCTGCTTTTAACATAGGCGGAGCTGAACTGTACCTGATGGAGGAAGGGAAGGAACGGTGGGGCAAATTTGGTCAACGGCAGGAATTGTTTGGCGGACCAAACACTGTGAAACCGTGAGGAAGGCCACCGCAGCCTCGCAGCTAGGTAGGGGGACAACAATGGCGCTTATGCTCAAGCCCCCGCCGCAGCTCCTCTCTCGATCCTGGTGCGGTTCGAGAGAGGATTCGTGGTGGCGGCTTGAGCATAAGCGCAATTGTTGTCCAAGTTGCCGAGTTTGGTGACGTAAACCCGCGCATGCGCACTAAAAAAAACGCGACGGATCAGGGAACACGTTTTTTTTAGTGCGCATGCGCGTCCTACCATTTTATTATATTAGATATGAAGAATTTTGAATAAATACATTCAGGTTTTTCTGGCCTATGACTGGAGCGTGGAGCTTAAAAAAAAAAAACTACACAGAATATTGTGGTCTATGACAAGACGGTGCGTAGGCTCCTTTTCTGAGGCCTTTTCCTGAATTAGTGAAAAAATCTATAAAAATAATTTTTAGGAAAAAGTAGAAATGCGCTGATCTTATTAAGTGAGTTCATTTTTGTGCTGGTATAACATATAAGTTTGGCCATACACTGCAGTTAGCATATTTGTAAAGGTGATCTAGTTCCAGGGGGCTATGAAGCTCACTGAGAGTAGCATTTACTAAAGCTTTTTCTCCAATGTCTGTTTCTAAAAAGTGTTGTGCAGTAAAACTAGAAACAGATTTTGAAAGCCATAAAACGTCATTAACACTGCACGTTAGAATATTGTTTTATTACTGTACTGGCAACCCGTTCAAAATGCAATAATCAATCATGTTGAAACATCCTCCCATTACTGAATTTATAGCATATAGGAATTAAGTACAAATATTAAAGATACAAAAGTTGACAACGGCCAAATGTGAAGCCTATTGATTTTTGCAATATGAGAGGAGAGAAAAAACAATTTACGGCGCTGTTTTATAGATATGTAAACAAAGCAATCTAAAATGGCAGGAAGTGTCATTAATTGGTTCTGTTAGCCGAAGGATTATTTCCACATCAGAAAAGTGAAATCAGATCGCTAATTGTTATCATAGATCTGAGCGTTTGCTGCTACTCACAAAAGCTCTCGTCACAGTGTACGCTCGTGTCTATTCGAACACAGCTAAACTTAAAGATTCAAAGAAGAGCAACCAAAATGAGAAAGGGAATGGAGCTCTTCTCGTATGAGGAAAGGCTAAAGAAGTTGGGGCTCTTCAGCTTGGGAAAGAGACGACTGAGAAGGGATACGACTGAGGTCTACAAAATCCTGAGGGGTGTAAAATGGGTAAAAGTGAATCTAGTTTTCACTCCTTCGAAAAGTACAAAGAGCAGGGGGCACTCAATGAAATGACAGGGAAATATTTTTAAAACAAATAGGAACTATTTTTTTTTTCACTCAAAGAATAGTTAATCTCTCTGGAACGGTTCATAGACAACGGCGCGAAAGACAAAAGCGCGCGCCGACAATTGAGCGCAGTGCGCGCCACTCTAAATTACGGTTTTTAGGGGCTCCGATGGGGGGATTTGTTGGGGAACCCCCCCAGTTTACTTAATAGACATTGCGCCGGCGTTACTGTAAACTGAACTTTTTCCCTAAAAACAGGGAAAAAGTGAAGTTGTCAGTAAAATGTGGGGGGTTACAACCCCCCACACCCCCCACAACGCCCCCCACAACGCAGCACGATGTCTATTAAGTAAAGTGGGGGGGTTCCCCCCTGCCCCCCCCGTCGGAGCGCTAAAAACAGTCATTTAGAGTGGCGCGGCGGCGCGCACTGCGCTCAATTGTCTGGGCGCGCCTTTGTCCCAGCGCGCTTTTGACCTGACACCCTCTGGAACTCGCTGCCAGAGGAGGGTGATTTATAGATTATGTACCTTGAGAACAAACTACATTCAAGGAATTCTGGGATAATGACAATCCAAATATCTCAATTCCTAAAGCAAGAGTTATTAACAGGGTTTTCCTTTCCGTTATAACCTCTAAAGAGTTTTCCAGAAACGTCGTTAAATTCATGTTGTCATTTGTCCCTTGAATCTCATTAGGAATGGAAACTTCTACAGGTTTCTTTAATTGCAGATAATTAGCTCTAACAATTGGTGGCAAAATTTCCTTAAAGTATTTTCTTGCCATCTCCATTGGTGAAATTAAGGGACATTTAGGAAAGTTTAGGAGTCTCAGATTATTTTTCCTTAGTTGGTTCTCAAAACTTTCCATTTTCCTGACAGTAAATGATCTTTCTTTTACCAATTCCAAATCCAAAGTTTTCATTTCGGATATTCTTGACTCCTGTTTTTCTAATTTCTCACTTAAATCTTTAAGGACCAAGCCCTGTTGCTCCACTTTAGAGTGAATAGTCCCATAATCAATTTTTAAAGTGGAAAAGGATAGTTTGAGGTTAGCGTCCATAACTGATATGGCCTGCCATAAAGCCTCCATGTTTATTACCTTAGGCTTCTCCAACACCCCAAAGTTGATGTTACTTCCTCCCGAAGCTCCTCTCAACTCCTCTGGAGAGTGGGAAAGCTGCTGCTGTTCTCTAGCTTCTTCAGCTCCCGATAGAGTTGGAGCTGGCTGTCCTCCTTCTCTGGGGATCGATGTGCCTTCCGGGGTCATCATTTCCTCAGGAACTCCCGACTCTGCACTGCTTCCGGGTTGTGGTGGTGGCTGCCTCTGTTCCGGACTCAACAACGCCCGAATGTGCTGGCTGAGTTCGCCCGACGTATTCGGGCTTACCCCTGAAGTAGCCCCCGAAGATTCACTCGAGGGGGCTAACGCTCCCTCGATTGTAGTTTGCACCAGACGCGGTGCCGCTATCGCCGCCGGAGGGTTGCTGCGAAGGGCTCCTTTCCTCTTCCCCATATCGAGGTAAGAGGGTTGCTAGGTCACTTCAGCAAAACGCCTGCCGACTGCAAGAGAGGGAGCCTCCTACTCAGGCGTCCGCTCTCATCGCCATCTTGTTTCCTCTCTCCATCGCCATCTCCAAATATCTCAATTCCTTTGCTAAAATCAAACCCTCTTGATTAGCTTTATATAATATTGTCTTTAATTTGCAACTGAAATGATGCGGTTTAGATCTTCTTGTACCCTTACCTGGTCAAGTATCTCATTATTGATTGATTGTCTATAGTCCTCCCCTAAGTAATTATCCTGATTCATAACCACTGTCCCCTTTCCTTGTCTGCAGGCTTTATTATCAATGATGAATCCCGTTTTAATCCCCACAATGCCACCCGTTGTTTCTTAGTTAAAAGATCTTGTTTGTATTTATTACATTAAGGGCTCCTTTTACAAAGCCGCGTTAGCGGCTTTATCGCATGCCCATTTTTTAGCGTGCGCTAACCCTCGCGCTAGCCGAAAAACTACCGCCTGCTCAAGAGGAGGCGGTAGCGGCCAGCGCGGCCGGCAAATTAGCGCGCGCTATTACGCATGTTAAACCGCTAACACGGCTTCGTAAGAGGAGCCCTAAATCTGTTCTAATCGTTTGGGTCAGTATACTACATCTATATGGGGCAGGCGGTGGATACCAATGCCAAGAGCACTTTTTGGATTTTACCATATAGCATCTCCTGAGCCTAAAGGACTGATTGCTTTTGTGGCGAAAGTGATGCTGCTAGGACGTGCTGAGGATCGAGTCGGTGCAGCGAACGGTCACCAGGATGGTCTTGGGGCTCAGGGATCTCACGTATGAAGAAAGACTAAAGAAATTGCGGCTGTACTCACTTGAGGAAAGAAGAGAACGGGGAGATATGATTGAAACGTATAAGTACATCACGGGACGCATCGAGACAGAAGAGGATATCTTCTGGCTCATGGGACCCTCGACCACCAGAGGGCATCCACTGAAAGTCAGGGGAGGGAAGTTTCATGGCGACTCCAGGAAGTACTTCTTCACCGAAAGAGTGGTGGATCATTGGAACAGACTCCCACTCCAGGTGATAGAGGCCAGCAGCGTGACGGATTTTAAGAGAAAATGGGATACTCATGTGGGATCGTTAAGGGAGTAAACTCAGGGGGGAGGGATACTTGGAATGGGCAGACTTGGTAGGCTATAGCCCTTTTCTGCCGCTTTTTTCTATGTTTCTATGTTTCTAGGCAAGAAGACCATTTTGTTCAATTGGTTATCCAATGAGCCACCGACTTATAGTCAATGCATATTGTTGATGACAGTGCATGCCTCTCCGGAAGAAGCAATTTGCTGATCTTGACACAGGTCCTGGCCGTCGCTTTTGTTTGATTTGAGAACACTTTTGGATGGATCTCACTCCTCAAGCTCGGAGTCGATTATTGAATTTGTGGCATTGCTTGTTTTATGCCTTGTGTGCTTCTGGACTGGTTTATTTGAATGGGACAAGGAGGGTGGGGGATCATAATGTGCATATGTAAAAGAAAATTGTTATACTTTGACCTGTTTACTTGCACTTTGCAATTTAATAAATATATTTAAACATAAATCTGTTCTAATTTTTTAACATCCTCAAGAACTAATTTCTCAAAGTCTCTCAATAGAGGGTGGACAGGACCCAAATGGTATGTAACTTTTTCTTTGGTCCCTCTTTATATGGTATTTAGGCCCCTCCCAGTGCATCTCAGGATGTACCAAGCAGGGTCAGGGTATCGCCAGTTTGAAGAAGTGGGCCCGGAGACAGGAGGGAGTTAACATCCCTCCTGCCACTCTTCAGAAAAGGTGTGAATGGGCCAGGTGAGGGAGAGGGTTGTTAAGCTGGAGGGCCTGGCCTGGCCACTAGACCACCAGTGTTTTCAGAGGGACATTCGGTGTGTGTGTGGGGAGAATCAGGTCAGCTACTGGACCACCAGGAGTACTTTGGGGGGGACAGGGGGGCAGAGTAGTGCGGAGGTCCACCAGACCACCAGAGTTTTTTTTGTTTTTTTTTAAAGTTGGGGTTAGGGTTCCCTGGTCGTGAACACAAGAGTTTTGCCTACCGCACAGCTCTTGTGGGCACATGACCCAGGAAATTCTAACCTATTAGCAGCCAATGTTCGACAGTAACAGCATGCGTGCATATAATTTGCATGCTGTTAGTGTTCAACGTTGGTCGCTAAAAATAGACCAGTGTTTCTCTGGTGCAGAGGAGGAACAGCACCGGAATTTTGTGCATGTACCCTGAATGTGATTGTATCGGCGTGCTCTGCTGGATTTGGTCTGATTGCTTCTCATATCTGATTGAACTGACTCTCCTGATTCCTATTTAAAAAAAAAAAAAGTTGTAGATGAATTCCTGGAAGTGAAGGGTTGATCTTTTCCTGAAGAATGACTACAGGGCAAATTAAAATTACCCAAGATGTCTACAGAATAAAAGCGCTCACATTCGCACAAACTTAATCAGAAACGTTGGGTATAACCTTGTGTGGGAGTTTTCAAGGAGGCAGTTTCATAAAGGCACATAAGCGTAAGTGTTGTCTTTATGGAGAGGAGGAGTTGCTTAATGGGGGGTTGAGAACTAGAAAACCTGGGTTTGATTTTTATTGTGGCCCCTTGTGTCCCTGGGCAAATCACTTGACCCTCCATTGCCCAGGTACAAAAACTTAGATTGTGAGTTCAAGAAGGGCAGTGAAAGTACCTGAGTATAATATAATGTAAACTGCTTTGGTTGTATCACTTAAAGCAGCTAATGCAAATTTTACTGCACAGTAGACATTAGCGCAAATCTGCACTTCTTTCTCCTGTGTGAAAAACAGCAGCAAGAAGTAAAAAAATCTTGTGTTAACTGCTTAACATGGGAGTGAGCTTGAAATTGGTGTGACCTGGTTGGTGGTGGAGTGGTGAGCAGTGATGCCTAGTGCAGTGTTCTTCAACCTTTTGACACCTATGGATCGGCGGAAATAAAATAATTATTTTGTGGACTGGCACAGGTCTGCAGACCGGCAGTTGAATATCACTGGGCTAAGTCATGCCCATCTCCACTCAATCTCCACCCCAGCTCCCGCCCCCATAATAGTACTAATTGTAACACTATTTTTTCCATTCATTTTTCATATATACACACAATATAATTGTATTAACAACACAGCTGAAGAACGCTGTCTTGGGCCCGATGGACATGCTGGTCCCTGTGGACCAGCAGAAAATTTCTGCGGACTGACAGTGGTCCACAGACCGGCGGTTGAAAATCACTGGCCTAGTGCATGGGTCAATACCGCATGCTAGCTGTCACGACTGCCAATAGCTCAGCTATACTTACTGCCACCTCAAGAGGAGGTGGTAAGTGCGGCTGCAAGATCAGTAATCTCTCAGCCTGCTGACAGGAAAAGTGCTGTGGCAGCGTAGCTCCGATCTCTCCCCCCCCCCCAAATCTGGACTCTCACCCCATACTCCCATTTTAGAAGAACATCAAAATATGCTCACATGACACCTTGTCTTCATCAACTGCACTGGTTGCCAGTGGCTTTTAGAATACAATATAAGATTGTGATGATTTGTCATCAGTTTTTGTATAGTATAATTCCAGAGTATTTCATGGGTAAGATAACCACTTATCAGCCCAAAAGATTGTTGCGTTCTGAAAATTCTGCTTTGTTAATCTGAAATATGTAGAAACCTATGCAAATGACTTTTTGCTGTGCTGGGGTGAAATTATGGAATTTGATGGTAGGGCAGCTAAGGAAAGGCGCTGATAGAGGAACTTTGAGAAAATGACTCAAAACACAATTGTTTGTTAATGCTTTCCTATAGGGTCTGACTTGTTCTGATCGAGGATTAACTATGATTTTTAATTCTGATGATTTGTCCCTCTTTTGTACCATTTTTAAGTATTATGTATGTGGATATATTGTAAACCGCCTAGGAACTAGACCAGGGGTGGGCAACTCCGGTCTCGAGGGCTGGAATCCAGTCAGGTTTTCAGGATTTCCCCAATGAAAGTAGTGCATGCAAATAGATCTCATGCATATTCATGGGGGGAATCCTGAAAACCCGACTGGATTCCGGCCCTCGAGGGCTGGAGTTGCCCACCCCTGAGCTAGACGGTATCGAAATTTTAAAAATAAATAAATAAAATAAATAAATACCCCCTCCCCAACATCAGGACACTCACCTGATTCCCACCTGACATGTAGACACCCTCTTCATCCCTCCCCCAATGGGGGGAAGAGTGTCCTTATGTCAGGACTGTGAATGGAGGAGTAGGATGCAAGAGTGTGACAGGGGGTATCGGATAGGGAGGAGGGATGCAAGGTGGGAGATGGGTAGGCCACCGAGCAAAACTTACTGCACTTTAGTAAAAGGGCCGCACAATTTCAAAACAAAAGAGTTAAATTTGAACCTGGGTCCTTTGCATTACAGTCCAGTGCACGAATCTCTAGGCTGCAACTCTGCTCTGCATAGATAGCTGTGTGGCCATTTTCTAAGAATGCTGCCATATGGATATCCCTTGTTTTCCACCATTCTATGAGGGGCTGCTGAAAAGTTCTCATATCACTGGAAGAAAAAGTGTGGGATAACTTGTAAGTTTCATGGCTCTACATCAGGGGTCTCAAAGTCCCTCCTTGAGGGCCGCAATCCAGTTGGGTTTTCAGGATTTCCCCAAAGAATATGCATGAGATCTATGTGCATGCACTGCTTTCAGTGCATATTCATTGGGGAAATCCTGAAAACCCGACTGGATTGCGGCCCTCAAGGAGCGACTTTGAGATCCCTGCTCTACATCATTCTCTTTTTGGTTGGGCTGAGAACTTTTCAGCAGCTCCTCATATTGTGATGTCATAATGCCTCATTCCACCAATGCCTAAGAGCCAACCTCATTGGTGATGTCACAATGACTTGGTATCCCTATACTTGTGCCCATTTACTAGTTGGAATTGCCTCATTGAAACAAAAACTATTAAGAGAAGTGTGGAATAACTTGTAAATTCATGACTCCACATCATTCTCTTCTTGGTTGGGCTGAGAACTTTTCAGTGGCCCCTTGTAGGTTGTGAAATAGCTGTTCGCGTTGAACATCTCTAGCACAAGAACTTCCAACTCACATACATACAGGAAATCTTGACATAGTTCTGATTCCAATATACCATCTGTTTGGAACATTCTGACTTGGACGTCCTTTCGAAAATGCATCTTTATTTAAAGTGCCATCTCATTTACTAACAAATCTATTTCCTACCTGTGTCATAAAATAAATTAGTAATTCATTTCTTATCTACTTGTACTCCATTATTTCTAAACAAAACACTTTTGGAGTATTGTAATTGAACTTTCCTGTGATTTTAAGTGGACTTATATTCTTAAACAACACACAGGCTTTATAAATTTGACATCAGTCCATGACATTGTGCAACACCTTCACCACTTTAAAATATATATACTGTGTATATATATATATTTTTTTAATGTAATGTACTCAGATCTGTAAACCTCAGTGCTATAATTATATCATAAGCAGAGGTCGCTGGCTGGGACCATTGTAGCAATGTTACAGCCCCAGTATGCCACCGTCAAACAGCAATAGCATTTATAAAATAAACATTCAACTAAACGAGGCAGCTCTTCATATGCAGCTTCCTACTACTTAGTATGAATCAACCCTCGACTCGAGTTTCACATAGCGCGTCATCAGTAGGGTATATACTATTTATCCGATTATCTGATGTCTTCTGCTTTTCTGCTTTAAGCTGGAAAATTCTGCCTTCCACAGTAGTCAAAGAAGGTCTGGGAATTTGGTAATTATTTGGTTTGGACCTTCTCAGCAGTTGGGACATGTAGTTTCTGCTACTGATTTCTTATAGCTGGTTTGGGAAAGCTAAACCAGTTCTAGTTGTCTTGGACACTGTTTGAGGCGGTTTCAATAAAGGAAGATTTTACTTCTGAATATTCCTGGGAGCTGCTTTGGGTATTAGGCTAGCAGACTTAGGGATACTCTCACTGTTTTTAATATCAGGTCCCTCCTCTGGCAAAGATTCCTTACTGCTAACAGGGGCAGCCCTGTGACAGTATGAATTTGACATTGATGGAAAAAATTAAGACCTTGGGGATTCATTGTGATTGTTCTTTAGATTTTAAATCTCAAATAGGCGTGGTTGTTAAAGGTTGCTTTTTTCATTTGTGGTAGACGCCGTTTAGAGAATTGTGGCGTTAGGCCTATTCTATATAGGACGCCCATGTGAGAATCTCAAAAGCCACTTAGGCAGCATCAGAATCTGGCTCTTAGACCTGGTTTTACATCGTCACAACGCATAAGTTCTGTCCAGGTAGCCTCGTAAAACTTTTGATTATCCCTGCAGTACCACTATGTTGGCCCACATCTTTGGTAACATGACTTTTAATGCTCTTAGCATATGTCATTGCCTTGGACAGTATTTTCACTCTGGTCCCATTTTCTTTTTTACTTCCACCCCATTGTATGTTAGCACAGATTAACAGAATAATGATTATCTTTTTAGAATCTATTACTATAATGTGATTTTAATTTGGAATATTTTTATAATATAGGCATCCCTCATTTCACCCCAATATTAAATGTACTACTAATGTAATCCTGCTTGGATATTATTGTATTACTAGTCTTATAGCCCATTACATTAACGGGTGCTAGAATATATGTGTGTGTGTGTCTGTCTTTATTTCTTTTTCTCTCTCCTTAGCCGCTTTCTGTGGTTTTTTTTGGGGGGGGGGGGTTTCCTTGGCTGTCCACAACCACCCCTTGCCTGCTCCCCGTCCATTATCCCTTCCTTTTACCTCCCCTGTGTCCTCCACCACTCCATCACTGCTCACCTTATCCAGCAGCAGCCCCTTTATTTTACCTCCCCCCTGTCCATCGTCACCTTCTTCCTGCTCCCCCTGCACGGTCTAGTCACTGGCCTCATTAACAATTTAAAGCAGCTGTAAAATAACCCTTAGCATATCCTCATAAGCAAAATACAAAATATCAAACCATAACCAACCTACCCCATCACTGCTTATCCTCTCCTGTATTGCATTGCAAATGGCAACGTGCCTGGTGAACCCTTTCAGCCTCGGCTACATTGGGAATGCTCCAGACTGTGTTATAAGTGTTCCTTTCCCATCTCACCTCCTGAGAGTGAAAAGGAGAGTGTTTGGACTTTTAAAAAGACCCCGGGGGAAGTTCTGAAGTGGAATTTTTGTTGTTAGTATGTGCAGAGAGGGAAGGTATAGTCCACGACACCAGGATGTTAACTTTGCAGTTGTGGCCATTTTGAAGATCTTCTGCCCTGCTCCTTGCCTTACTATATTTTTAAGTTGAAAGACACAGCGGCGGTGGCTCCTCTCAAGATCCCCGACTGCATCGGACTTCCGACGCAGGTGGGGATCCTGAGAGGAGCCGCTGTCTCGTCTTTCAACTTAAAAATATAGTAAGGCAAGGAGCAGGGCAGACCAAAGAACAGCACGGCTGACAGCTGCCGCGTCCGACATCCGCCTCGGGGGAGACAGCCGCCGCGTCCGACATCCGCCTCGGGGGAGGAGAGAGGACTTCAGGCAAGGAGCAGGGTAGAGCAAAAAACAGCATGGGCTGACAGCCGCCGCGTCCAACATCCGCCTCGGGGGAGGAGAGAGGACTTCAGGCAAGGAGCAGGGCAGAGTAAAAAACAGCACGGGCCGACAGCCGCTTGGAAAACGGACGCACGCGATGGGAGTGTGCATGCGCGGCCTAGCATTTTATTATATTAGATTGGTGGTATATCAAATGTAGGTGAAATATACACATAATAGTCAAAGGTCCCCTTTTACAAAGCCGCGGTAGCGATGGTGCCACAGTAAATGCACCTAAGCCCATTCAATTGCTATGGATTATGGTGCATTTACCGCAGCTGTGTAAAAGGGGCTTAAAGTCTTGTCCCCATAATAACCATTAAATAATTTTCTAAAGAGTTTGATTTTTTTTTTTTTTTTAAATCTATGACACTGTAACTTGCAATTCTTTATAATGACAATCTTCTCCCTAATTAACTCCCATAGCACGGCTTTTAGCGCCGGCCGTGGCGATAACAGCTCCGACGCTCATAGGAATTCTATGAGTGTCGGAGCCATTACCGCCGCAGCCGGCACTAAAAAAACGCACTATGATTTTGTAAAAAGGGGGAAGGGGGGTAACTTATTTTCTTATCGATTTAGTGTCATTTATATTTTACTGTAGGAAGAATTTTGTCTACATTGACATTAAATATCATGACCTGAATTACAAGATGTCACAGCAGCAGAAGGCATTATCATCAACAGAGCTGCTAGGCAAGTAAACGGAGAAAAGGGATTGGGATATGATATATTGTTTGGATAAGAGATATTAAGCAGTCTACAGTCAGGTACCCAAGCATTTTTCCTAACCAACTGTTTTACTAAGGTGCGCTAACGCGTTTTAGTGCGTGTTTAGCGTGCACTAAATCTACGCACACGCTAAATGCTAACACATCCATAACTAACATGCACGCGTTAGTGTTTAGCGCGTGATTAGCGCATGCTAAAATGCTTAACGCACCTTAGTAAAAGGAGCCCTAAGTGTCCCTTTGGTCTCACAGGCTGTCAAATGGACCTGGGGCAGTAAAGGATTAAGAGGGTCTTTTCCTAAGGCGCGCTAACTGATTTAGCGTGCGCTAAATGCTAAGGCGCCCATTACATTCTGTGGACGCGTTAGCATTTAGCGTGTGCTAAATCGGCTGGCGTGCCTTAGTAAAAGACCCCCTAAGTGACTTGGCCAGGGTCACAAGGTGCAGTATGAGGTTTGAACCCACCCCGCACTCCTACTATAGATGGGTGCCTCCAGGCATATTTTTAGCGTATGGACAATTGGAGAAGGAAAAAGAGGCCAACAGTTTTGGCTCAGTAATGCACCTGGGTATTCTCTTAATTAGTACAATAAAACTTACTGTCATCAGCATACTATCAAGTATCTTCAAACTGTAGATTTATGTAAAAATGTAAATACATTTCTAAACTGAATGCCTTGGGTAAACTTTCATCCATGGTCCCTTAGGGAATAATCCAGTATGGTAGTATTTACTGTATTTAGAAGTTGCTCATACTTTTCCACTGCTGTGTGGCAATAGAAGGTTTGCTGGTGTAGTGGTTAGGGCTACAGCCTTGACACCGTGAGGTTGGGGGTTCAAATCCCACACGGTTCCTTGTGACCCTGGGCAAGTCACTTAATCCCCATTGACCCAGGTACATTAGACAGAGCGGGAGCACACTGGGAAAGTTAGGGGAAAATGCTTGAGTACCTGAATAATTTGTAATCCACATAGAGTTGTAGGATATGCAGAATATAAATATATTCCTAATTATTCAAACCTCATATACCCTGGACATTACTCTAATTTCTTTCATGACCTTACTGGGGTCACAAGTACCGGATCACAAAAATAGGTGCCGGTTTGATTTCCAAGAAAACGTAACATAAAACAATTTGGATGGCTGTTGTGTGGCGTGATTGAAGTGGCAAGGCCCCTGAAGAAACGACCTACCAAACTTATTTGACTCACTTCAAGCTATCAATAAATAACCTGAACAAAACTTCCACTCAGAACAGGCTGTACAATCCAATGGGAATTCTGATTCCACTTCCTCAAAACGAGTCAGCGGTGTTGGAATTCTTCATCATTCCCCACAGATGGAAAGTACTAAATTTTTTCTTATTTTCTTTTCCCTTTATTTATAACTTATTAATAATTTATAACTTATTTATAATTTAGATATAGATTTAAAAGTATATCACTTATCTTAAATCCTTATCGGTTCCCCTTCCCGACGCGTTTCGGAACTCTTTTTCAAGGTCGGGGGAACAAAAGATAAGGGTAATCCTCAACCATATTCTTACTGCCAGCGGCAGTATTTAAGAAGAAGCACTTGTACTTCCAGCGGCAGTAAGAATATGGTTGAGGATTACCCTTATCTTTTGTTCCCCCGACCTTGAAAAAGAGTTCCGAAACGCGTCGGGAAGGGGAACCAGTAAGGATTTAAGATAAGTGATACACTTTTAAATCTATATCTAAATTATAAATAAGCTATAACTAAGCTATAAATTATTAATCTATATATATAAAATCGGAGGTATGTATGTGTGTATGTGTGTGTGTATGTGTGTATGTGCTGCGATCACGCAAAAACGGCTTGACCGATTTGAACGAAACTTGGTATGCAGATCCCTCACTACCTGGGGTGATATGTTCTGGGGGTCTCTTCACCCAAGAATTTATATGTTCTTGCTCCTGGAGGTGAAACTAAAAATGTTGTTTATAATCAAGTTTTGTGTTAGTTGTATTGTATTCGTTTTGTCAAATATTTCACATTATAATTTGAATATTGTACTTTTTATAAAGCTGTAAAAAAATAATTTCATTCACCACTATAAAGTATCTTTATTTGAATCCATTTACAGTGTTATTGCTATAATTAAATACCCGTGCAACGCCGGGGCATCAGCTAGTAAGTTATAAATAAAGGGAAAAGAAAATAAGAAAAAATTTAGTACTTTCCATCTGTGGGGAATGATGAAGAATTCCAACACCGCTGACTCGTTTTGAGGAAGTGGAATCAGAATTCCCATTGGATTGTACAGCCTGTTCTGAGTGGAATTTTTGTCCTGAAGAAACGAAGCAGTGTAACAACTGAGTAACAGTCAGGCTAAAGCTAAGTGCTTCTTCTTAAATACGTACTTTTTGAGAAACACACAACCATTTGTCATGCAGCTATAAATGAATATGCATCAGACCACTAAGGTCATGAAAGAAATTTGAGTAATGTCCAGGGTGTATGAGGTCTGAATAATTTGGAATATATTGTATCAGTTTATTCTCTTGTGTTTGGATATTTATGATTTTTTTTTTTTAGCAAACTTGAGCATTTTCACTTGAGTGAGTTGGGTTAACCTATTGTATAACATTTGAAAATAACATTTAAAAAAACCAAGCATTACTTTACAGCTGATCAATTTGATTAATATTATCATCCTTGGTCTTTAGTAATCTAATATCAAACGACTTAAGATTTCCAATATCCTAGCAATCCTTTAGATACTATTCCATATATACAGCTCATGAATAACTTGAAAAGTCTAGAAAAAGGACACAAAGGCCCAGATTTTCTAACTGGCGCTATTATCAGCGGTCACCAATTGTGTATCAATCATGTGACGGCACCTAGAGGAAAGGAGGGACAGGGGAGATATGATTCAGATGTTCAAATATTTGAAAGGACAAAATCTTTTCCCGAGAAAGGAAAATGGTAAAACCAGAGGGCTTAATTTGAGGTCGAGGGGGTGGTAGACTCATGAATAACATTAGGAAATTCTTCTTTACGGAAAGGGGTGTTGATGCCTGGAATGCCCTCCCAAGGGAGGTGGTGGAGAGGGAAACGGTGACAGAGTTCAAAAAGCATGGGATGAACACAGAGGATTTCCAATCAGAAAATAATGGGTCTATATTGAAGAACTACGGCCAGAACTGGGCAGACTTGCACACTCTGTATCCTGTATATGGCCATTCAGTTGAGGATGGGCTGGGATGGTTTAGATGGGCTGGAGTGAGCTTTGACGGAGACTCCAGTAGATGGAACCAGTCTGTGTGTGACTTTGGTTGTGAGAGGAGCTGAAGAGAGAGCTGCAACGGAGAACCAGAGGCCTGTGGAAGGTGGGAGCTGGGCCTAGCTCTGTGCCCCAGGCAGAGCTATGAAGCCTGGGGTCCCTTCCCAGGGAAGGTCCTGGTTTGGAGGGCCTACTATGGAAGGAAGGAGGGAACCAGATGGTGAAAAGCCTGGGCCATCAGGCTGGAGGAGGCCAGAAGAGCCAGACCCCAGAGCTCCTAGAGGAAGGGTTCCTGTTCCAGAATTGACACCAAGGAGCATGAAGGTACAACAGGGGTCTGACAGGGCCTGGGAGTTGGAGGTGGAGATGGGCAGGAAGAAAGCCCAGGCTGTTACAGTGGTGGAGGATATGGAGGACTCACAAGGGTCAGAGGAGGATATTTTCAGTGGGGAGGAGGAGGTACAGAAGGACATGGATTTGGCCACAAGAGCCATATTAACAGTTAAGGGGATGGCTGGACTGGAGAAAAAGCTGCAGGACTTACAAAAGAAACAACGTATGGTGTCCACTCTGTATAAGCTGGCTCCAGAGAAGCAAAAGAAAAAGTATAAGAAAGAACAACAATACCTTCAGTGGCAGGTGGAGAACTGCATAACAGAGATGGCTGGTATTACAAAAGATGTGTCTAACCCCATGGCTGAAGTGTATCGGAACAGAGAGAGAATGGCAGGGCTGCAGGGACACCAGGGGAAATTACAGGCAGCAGTTTCTGCAGAAGAACCCTGTGCAGAAGCAGGACAGTTGGAAGAAGTGCAGGAAACTCCCACAGCAGTGGAAGAAAAAGCTACCACAGAGGCTACTGGAGAATAGTTGGGAGACAGCCTGAATTGGTACAGCTGGGAAAAGAGTGCAGACACAGCAGAAACCAGAGTGGAGGAGGGGCGGACAAAGGAGCGCAGGAAGAAGAAAGCCACACAAAGAGTGAACTACCTGGAACAAGCAGGGACTGAAAAACTTCATATAGAGTTTGAGCAAGTGTTAGCAGGGACTGAGAAACCACAAACAGAAATTGAGCTACCACAAACTTTAATAAAAGCACCTGAGGGAGTGCTGGAACAGCAGGCAGCTGAGACTAGTTTGCCCAGTAACTTGATAAAATTCTTGGAGGAGGAGGAAGAATGTGATTTGAAAGTGATTGATCAGCAGCCTGGATTGGAAACACCTGAGTTCCATCGGCAAGGAAAATCCCAGAATGCAGCTCAGGGGAGGAGTTCCCAAGAACTGGTGGGTGGAATCTTTTGTGTGACTGAGAATGTGATTGAGAATGTGACTGAGAAAGGGGTGGAGTCTTCTCTGAGCTGTGCTGAGGGAACTCAGCCTAATTCAAAGTGCAGAGTACAGCAAAGAGGTGTTTCCAGTGTGTTGGAAGGAGTGGAGTGGAGTCAGGAGCTGGAACCTGAGAATCTACAGAGAGAAATACAGCAGGAGGTGGCTGTAGGTGATGAAGCTGTGCTGCCACAACGGCAGCAATGGACAAAGCAAGTTTTGCCTTGTTCTAAAGAACTGCAGTTGAAAGAACTGAATGCAGGACAGATCCCTATGGATGTGAATGTGGGTGTTGGGGAGGGGGTGGGAGAGGTTGGGGGATCTGGTGGTGATGGGCATGGTGCCCGGAAAGGGGTTAAACGGGGAATATCTTTTGCAGATGTGATGGCTGGGGGATCGGGACAGGGGGGTAGGAATCGGGGGAGGGGGAATGCGCAAGGGGAGAGTGGGGGGAGGAGGGAGGATGGTGGAGGGAATGGGAATGGTGGTGGGGGGTGGGGTAGCGGGGAAGGGAGAGAGGGGGGTATTTTCAAGAGAAGAAATGTGGTTCAGTTGAAGTGGGTGGGGGTGGGGAATATGCCAACAAAGGACAGGGTGTTGAGAATGGTTCTGGGGTTGGGCTTCATCCCTGAGGACCTGTATGCCTGTATTTTTACAAGGGGCAGCCCAGGGTATGTTTTCGATGTGGATCGTTTAGGCATCTAAGTATGGTGTGTCCTACCCTGATGTGTGTGAAATGTGGAGGGAAGGGGCATATTGGGGAGGAGTGTGACCTCATTCGGTGAAACTTGTGTGGATGTCTGGGACACCCGTTCAGCAAGTGTCCGAGGGCTGCACATAACAGGTGGCGAGAGGAAAATATTGGGGGAAGGGAAGAACCGCAGGAGCGGGCCCAGGAGGAGGAACGGGATCAGGAGGGTGGTCAGGAAGATAGCCAGGAAAAGGTGAGGCAGGGTGAAGGGCTGGTGCAGGAAGCAGAGGGGGAGAGAGAGGGTGGGGGTGGGGATGAGGGTACATGGGAAAAGGTACGTAGTAAGAAGGTGGAGAAACACCAGAGGAAAAAAAGGGGAGATAGGGTTGAGGATACTAATAGGTTTAGTGTATTGGCACAGGAGGAAGAGGATGGAAGTGGGGTGTCTCAGAAGAGGAAAGGGAAGAAAGGTCGGGAGGGAGGGCAGCAGGAATACCCGGCGGTGATTCTGGAGAGGTTGCGGGTTGAGACAGTGAGAGAGGAAGGGGATGGGGGAGGGGCTTTTCTAAATACAGAGGTGGGTGGGAAGGAGGGTATAGAAGTAGATGGAGGGGATGTTTTGCTGGTTGGGAGGGATGTGATTAAGGAAGGGGAAGATAAGGAAAGGGAAGGAATTGGGGAAGAGTTGATTCTGGCGGAGGGCGAGGCAGTCCCGCCAGGGGTGGTGGTGAAGAGGGGAATGGAAGAAGGGAGCGGAGAGAAGGGGGGGGAAGAAATCTAAATTAGTGTCATGATGGGGGGTCCCGGTTTGAATACTGCAACTTTGAATGTTGCTAGTCTCCGAACGGAGAGAAAGCGGTTTCTGGTTTATGAGTTCCTGGCTTCCAAACAATTGGATGTTATCATGTTGCAAGAAACAAGGGTTGACCACCCAAGTTTATTGTGGAAAGCTAAAAGGGACTGGAAATGGGGGCCGTCATACTGGGTATTAGCCCAGGAGGCTTATGGGGGGGGTGGCAATTCTGTTTAACTCCAGGGCGGTGGAAGTGCATAGGGTGGTGGAATTGGGTGGGGGGAGGGGGCAGATATTGGATGTAAGGGTGGAGGGAGAGGAGGTAAGGTTGGTGAACATCTACGGTCCTCAGAGGAAGTGGGAGCGTAAAGCTCTAATCTCCCAGATCAGACCATATTTATACACGGCCATGAGGGTGCTGTGGGGAGGGGATTTTAATGCAGTGGTGAGGCAGGAGGATAGGGAAGGGAGGAAATTTTCTTTAGGATATGATGAATTATTTTTGAAACAGGTGGGGGAGGGGGCAGGGCTGGTTGATATTTATACAGTTTTTGGGAAGCAAGGGGGGTTTACATTTGGCAGGGGGAAATGCCACAGTCGTATCGACAGGTTTTTTGTAAGGAGGGAAGACTGTCAGGACCCTCCCCAAGTGCAGCATGTTGAATTTACAGATCACGCTTTGGTGAGCATACAGGTAGGGGGGAAGAACCCAGTTATGGGTAGGGGTCTGTGGAGGCTCAACAATGCATGGCTCCAGGAGGAGAGTGTACAGGAGGCCTTTAGGGAGTTCTGGACAGACCAGCTGTCTACTGTAAGTTTGTATGGGTCATTGGGGGGATGGTGGGAGGTTGTGAAGGGTAGAATCAAGGGTTTTTTCAAGAAAATAAGTAGGAGGGCATCACAAAATAGGGAGGGTAGGCTGGTAGCCCTGAGGAAGGAATTAAATTGGAGGATGGAAGGGGGTGAAAAGGGGGAGGGGATTCAGGTACTCAAGGGAAAAATTGAAGCACTACAGTACGATAGATATAGGTCCTTAGTGTGGGAGAGGGACTATGGGCATTCATCTCACTGGACCCTTTCAGGTCATGCAAAGAGAGGGTCAGGCGGCGGAAGGTGGGGAGTTTGTTGGACAATGAGGGGATGGAGCAGGAGTCACGAGAAGGGATATTGAGGGTGATGGGAGAGCATTTTGGGGGGCTCTTTGAAGTTGGGCAAGAGGAAAGGGAGGGGTGGGAGGAATATATAGAGGGGACCCCGGGGGTAGGGGGAGGGTTAACAGAGGAGCAGGCAGAAGCGCTGAATGGCCCATGGACGGTGGAGGAGGTAAGACGGGCGATAGCCGGCCTGACCAGAGGGAAATCACCCGGTCCAGATGGGTTGACAGCCGAGTTTTTTAAGACATTTTGTGAGCAGATGATACCTTTCTTGGTGCGGCTGTTTACGGAGCTTAGCTGTCAGCCTGTTCTGCCGAGGTCCATGAGGGAGGCGGTATTGGTTTTGATTGCAAAGCCAGGGAAGGAAGGGTCAAGGGTGGGAAATTGGAGGCCGATTTCTTTGCTTAATACAGATAGGAAAATTTTAGCAAAGATGATGTGCGCAAGACTGGGAGAGGTGGCGGCATCAGTACTGGCACCAGCACAGATGTGTGGCGTGCAGGGGAGGGGGGCGATAGAAGCAGCGGTAACAGTAAGAGAGGCAGTTGAGAGGGGTCGGAGGGCCCAGGGGGGGCGGGTGCTTGTTAGTTTGGACCAAGCCACAGCCTTTGATAGGGTGCCATACAAATATTTGTGGGGGGTTCTTACAAAGTATGGGATTCCTGTGCAGTTTGTGGAGGGGTTGAAGACTCTGTATAGGGAGGCAGCAACCTTTCCCTCGGTGAATGGGTGGAGGGGGGAGCGTTTCTCCATTGGGAAAGGGGTGAGACAGGGCTGTCCCTTAAGTCCATTGCTATATGTATTTGCCATCGATCCATTGCTGCAGCGGCTGGAGAAGGGTGGGGGTTTAACAGGGATAGATATGGGGGAAGGCACAAAGGTCAGGGTGGTGGCATATGCCGATGACATCTCTGTGTTTGTGTCTTCAAATAGAGAGTTTAGGTGAATGGAGGAAAAACTGGGAGAGTATTCAGGTGCCACAGGGGCATGCATTAACCAGGAAAAGAGTCATTTGTTGAAACTCGGGGATCCGGCATGGGAGGTGGAGAGTACAAGTGGGTTCTTGCCTCCAGAGGGGAGGGTTAGGGTGCTGGGGGTTGTCTTCAGTGGGGATGAGGCGTATCAAATGGAGAACTGGAAGGGAAAAATCCAGGAAGGGCAGCAGAAGGTGAAAGCCTGGAAGCAGTGGAAGCTGACATTTCTGGAACGGGTGCGTCTAATGAAAGTATATTTGGTTCCTTTGTTCTTATTCCTTAGTTATGTGTGTTTGCTCCCGCAGGGGTTGCACGCTACAATGTATAGTCTTTTTTTTTCAGTGCCTCTGGGGTAACCGCTTAAATCCAATAAAGAGGGGGGTAACGTATTTGGCAAAAGAACAAGGGGGCTTGGGGATGGTGAACCCCATTCTTTTTTTCTCCTCCCTCTTCCTCCAGTTCCATTTGGGGGGGTTGGTGAAGGGACAGCAGGAAAGGGTGGCATGGGTAGAAAGTGTTCAAACGTGGGGAACAGTGTTTTGGAAAGACTGGTTGGGGGGAGTGGAAATAGGGAAGAAGCGGGTGGTGGGGGTTTTGGCAGGGATGCCGGGTCAGGCGGACATGGCCCGTTTAGTTAGGAGTTGGAGGGTAACGGTGGATGAAGTGGTGGAGGGGAGGAAGACATGGATGGAAAGAGTGCTGCACCAGTGTTATGCGGTGGAACCTCTGCTGAAGGATTGCCCGGGGATACGTCAACAGCAGGCACTCCTTTATGTGGCGATGCCACGCCTACCCCCTAAGTACTTCGATGTGGCATGGCTGGCACTGCATGGCAAGATGTATGTCCGGGCGAATCTAAAGTGTAGACCTGTGACTAACAGGGAGTGTCCAAGGGGGGAGTGCCAGGGAGTGTTAGAGACAATGGAACATTTTTTGTGTTTTTGCCCCTTTTCAGTTGAGGTGGGGAGGAGGGTGGCCAGGGATTTGGGGTTTCAGATGGGTTTGTTTGAAAGTCTGAGTTATGCGGATTGGGTTTATGGGGGTAGTGGGGGGAAGAGGGTGTATGGTGAAACTTTTTTTATTATTTTTTCCATACTGAAGTATTTCATTTGGATGGCACGTTGCCAGATGTCGCTGAGGCAGCGACAGCTGGCACCGGACACAGTGGCGATGGATGTGGTGCAGGCAGTGTGCCAAGTTGCAGAAGCAGAGAGAAAAAGGAGGAGTGAACAGCAGTGGCGTTTATTGTGGAAAGGGGTGCGGCTTCAGCCTCCCTGACGCGTGTTACAGTTTTTGTTTTAACTGAGTTTTTGTATTTATGTTTATTTATTGCTGGGAGGGAGGGGGGTTTCTAGTCATTTTGTGTACAGGGTTTGGGGATGTTTAGTTTCATATGTACAGGTTTGGTGTGGGGATAGTGAAATGTCAGTTTATGTTTGTAGTATTTGTATGATATTTGCTGCTGTCACTTTGTAATGTATTGAATTGTAATGCTTTTTTGGTATAAGTCTATATAATAAAAAGAACTTTCCAGTAGATAGAACCTACGCACAGTACTGGGCAGAGCTCTGGGTTTCTGGCTCAGAAATATCTAAGAAAAAGGAGGTGTAGCTTACGCAAGCGCAAATTTATCTGCCAATACCCGTACAAAAATCTTTAGATCAACATTGAGCAGAGAAATAGGGCGATAAGATTTGACATACAGAGGATCTTTTCTCGGTTTCAGAATTAGAGTAATAAGGGCATCTGTAGCACCTGGAGGAAATGAAGCGTCATCCACACAAGTATTGAAGTAACGCACCAGCGCACCCAGAAGATAACAAAGAAGTAATTTGTAATATTTCACGGTAAACATAAGCAATGACATCCCCATGAAGGGCCGGCCTAGAAGCTTCTTAATAAAGGACCGGGTCAGCAGCATGCTCGGCATTAAAATGAGCATAAGCTGCCCACTGTTCCACAAAATATTGTTGAAAATGAGGATCATCGTACATATAAGCAGGAAAGCGCCAATGAAGCTATTAAGTAGTAGATGTAAAACAAACCAGAGAAAATATTTCTTCACTCAATGTTTAATTAAACTCTGGAATTTATTGCCAGAGAATGTGGTAAAAGCAGTTAGCTTAGCAGGGTTTAAAAAGATTTGGCTCATTTCCTAAAAGAGAAGTCCATCAGCCATTATTAAGATGGTTTGGGGAAATCCACTGCTTATTCCTAGGATGAGCAGCATTAAATCTGTTTTCTCTTTAGGATCTTGCTAGGTACTCGTGACCTGAACTGGTCACTGTTTGAAACAGGATACTGGGCTTCAGTCTGTCTCAGTATGGCAGCTTTTAGGTCTTTATGGGCTTAGCACACAGGAAAGACCCATATAAGGATGGGGTAAACCCATTTCTTATCTTAATAAAAATGCCTCCAAGAAAATTCATTGACTTAATTTAACCACCAAAAAACTAGAGAGGAGAATGGAAACAGAAGGGGCAGAGTACAGTTATATTGAAGTGAACTTTAGGGTTCATAGACAGTAACGCGGAAGACAAAGGCGCACGCCGACAACTGAGCGCAAGATGGAGGCGCGCGCCGAAGAAAAAGACTGTTTTTAGGGGCTGCGACAGGGGGTTTTGTTGGGGAGCCCCCCCCCCGACTTTACATAATACATATCGCGGCAGTGTTGTGGGGGGTTTAGGGGGGAAAAAGATAAGTTTTCAGTAAAATGTGGGGGGTTACAACCCCCCAAGCCCCCACAACGCGGCGCGATCTGTATTAAGTAAAGTGGGGGGGTTCCCCCCACACCCCCCATCATAGCCCCTAAAAACAGTCTTTTTCTTCGGTGCGCGCCTCCACGCTGCGCTCAGTTGTCTGCTCGCGCCTTTGTCCTGGCGCGCTTTTGACCTGACACCGAACTCTAGTGCTAGAAGTTATATTGAAGTGAACATTAGTGCTAGAAGAAGAAATAAACATACTGTAACAAATCAATTCTTGAATTTATTTTAGCTTGTGTAAGATCATTTATTACTAGTCTGGTAATTCTGTTTTTGCTTTTGTTTTTTTTAATTGAAGTGAATCTTTATATTTTCTCAAAACAGAAGCTCCCAAGGCAGAATATTTACTCTGATTTCTTGTTTCCTTCTATTACAGCTGATGTTGGCGGTCAGCTTGGTCTGTTTTGTGGCGCCAGTGTCATTACAGTCATAGAGATATTGGAATATATTGTCACCAATTTCTACTGGATGTGCATCTTTCTTCTACTGAAAGCAGCCGAAGTTCCTCAGTGCCCTCCTGCAGTTCAAAGCCAGCTAAATACAGTACAGCAGTGTTAACCCTTTCAGGACCAAGGGACATATTTGTCCCATAACTTTAAAATCCTATACATTTTGATTGGGATAGTCTACAGTTCTAAATTTGATATGTACGGATTCCATATGATACTGCCTTTATGTAAACAAACTGGTTCCGACATTCATTCATTAGCGTCGTTGCCAGATTGACGAGAAGATTCACTTGCCACACTGTCCATAAGCCAGAAGTGTGATTTTTTTTTTAAAAAAATAATGATATTTCACAAAAAAAAATCAATTTTTTGGCATCTGCAAGCCCTTTTTACCATAAAAATGTCGTCAAAACTACAAAAATTGGCCTACGATCCTTATGGTCCTGAAAGGGTTAAAGACCTGTCACACCTGAATTATACTCTGAACGGTTATTATTTCTTAGGGAGCACTTACCTCACTGGCCTGGACTAAAAACCTCTAGTACAACTTGATAAAAGAGGGTGTTAGATAGCAGCAAAAATCCCCACATATTGCAACATTTTGGGCTCCTTTTACTAAGGGGCGCTAGCGTTTTTAGCGCATGCAGGATATTACTGCACGCTGTACCGCGCGCTAGGTGGCTAGAACTAACGGTCTAACGCGTGCGGCATTTCAGCGCGTTAATGCCCTAATGCACCTTAGTAAAAGGAGCCCTTTGTTGTAGGTTCATTACAGTAGGAAAACCTGCTGTCATTTTTCTCTGTTTCCATGAGCTTAGCAGTTGGTGTAGCTAGGCAGACTAGATAGACCAGAAGGCCTTTACCTGCAAACATTAGTCTGTTTCCAAATTTAATTTAATAATTGTTTTGTTTTTTTTAAATTTCATGGCCAGTATTTCGCAGCATAATAAGCGTTCGCATCAGGAAATTCTTATTCAGCAATGAATTCATATAGCGTTGAAGTATTAAGGGCCGCCGAATGAAAAGCTTTAACAATAACAAATAAATGGGCCTTCAACAATTTCTTTAAAACCATCTTACTACTACACAGCCTCAAAGAACCTGGCAGGGCATTCCACATATGTTGGACGGCTATCACAATAGCCGCAGACCGGAACCCCCCTCCCCCTCCCGCGAAAATCAGTAGGAAGGATGCCCACTCCCTCCTGCCTTGGCCACCCAGACTCCCCTCCCCCATGAAAATCAGAAGGAGGGATGCCTAAGACTCTGATTAGCCTAGGCACCTAAGGATTCTCCCTTAAGAGTGGCCTTAGGCTCCTGGGCCAATAAGTGCCTTAGGTCTCTCCCTGGTGCATCCCAAGATGCACTGGGAAGGAGAAGGCCTGCCATTTTGAAGAGGCGGGTGGGCCTGCCCGCTGGAGGGGGTAGGCATCCCTCCTGCTGGCCTTCATCTTAAAGGTGGTGGGGTGGGGGGCGGCAGGGGGGTTGTCAAGGGATGGGTGATCCCAGCAGCAGGATGGAGTAGGAGTGTCAATCTTGTACAGGATGGGGGGAACAGGGCAGCGACAGATGAGGGAGGGTGTCGGCAGGAGGGGGAACATTTCCCTCTGCTGCTCTCTCTGCTGATCAATCAGCTGAGCTGGCAGGGGTGGCTGGGGCTGAGTGCTGGGGCCTCAGCTACAAGCTCTCAACATGGCACGACAGCCACAAGTAACAGAGGGCTGCTTCTGCTCTTCTCGGCCCACAGGCACAGATATGCCTTCACAAGTTATTTTCATCTACCCTGAGCTGCTCCCAAGAGCTGCTGGTCTTCTGCCCTGAACTCTCAGCTTCCAAGGGCTGCCGATCCATTTCAACAATGCCCCCTGGTGGTAAACCTCTGCTAGTATTCAGCATACTAGCTCTAAAAAGAGCTCTGTGTTAGCCAGTGACAGAGTTTCCCATCTAGGGAACTACCTCCCAAATGAGTATAATGCACGGATATGACTCTGTGCGGTGCAATCTCATAGATTCTAGACTTTTTTCAGCATGTTGGTTCTCTTACCCCCACATTTCTCTCTTTTGAACTTGTGGGGAGTAGATATCCACTTCTGTTATTCTGATTCAGCGTTTCTCAGCTCACATCCCCACATTCATTTTAGCCCACAAGCTTTTAGTCCCATTCATTAGATAACCCCTTAAAATGCATAACATTTCACCCAAGTGTTTGCGTGTTCATCCCTCAGTGCATGATTGCATATGGAGTTACCCACCCCTTCTGCACACTCAACCATGTAACTTTCATAAATTGGATACCATCTTCCTGCAGTCAGATAAGTGGCAGACAGAAACCCCTTTTCAAGTTTCAAGTTTATTGAGATTTAGATTTAAACGCAATATCAAATATTTTCAATGCATATAACAAAAATAAATTTGGGGAAATAAATAAAACCATTTAAACAATAAACATACAAACTTATTCATAGATGATTAAAAATACATATGGAGTACAAGGATAAACTATATTTGTTTAAAATAAAAGAAAAACATTTAGGGAAAAACAACATCAGGAGGGGTAAAAAACACTGAATTTTTGATGAAACTTGGTATAAAATACATATTTAAAAAAAACTTAATCTAAGAGTTAGTAGAAGGGTCATAAAAGAGAAAAAAAATTATCTGATCTAAGATTCATATGCATCTTTATAAAGATAGCTTTCTAATTTTAAAGATAGCTTTTTAAATTTCTCTAGAGAGGTTTCGGCGAGTAGAGGTTGGAAGATTGTTCCAGATCTGAGGTCCCAAAATGGAGAAGGTTGTAGTTCTTCTAGTGCCAATCACTTTCAATGATGGAATGGTCAGCAAATACTGATCTGCTGATCTAAGAGATCTAGCTTTTCTGTTATAACACAAACAGATAACTGCTGGTTTAAACCCATTGTTCACAAACACCTCTTTCTAAGTTCGGTCAGAAACCCACTCTTATGGGGGGTTTCGGGGACAGGGTTATCAGATTTTACATCAGTAAAATCCGGACTCCTAGACTCGCCCCCCAGGCCCATCCAGTTCCACCCATTCCTGTCCCATTACGCCCCCAGCTGTGCCCTCAGCTCTACCCCAGCCCCGCCCCCACTGCCTATCCGTTGGGCAGGAAGGCATCTGCACATGCGCGGATGCAATGCAATGATGTCATGCACATGCACCTTTACACATGATGTCACCGCATTGCATCCGTGAATGCACGGGTGCCCCCTTCCGACGCAATTTCATTTCAAAACCCTGGCAAAGTGCCGGGTTTTGAAAAGCCATCTGGACACGTCCGGGGAAATCCAGACTTTTGGTAACCCTATTCGGAGATAAAACAAAAGTTATGGCATTACGAGGTCCTTTCAATCCTAGGGCTCTTTTTACAATGCTGCAGTAGTGATGCCATGATAAATGTACCGAAGCCCATAGGAATGGAATGGGCTTCAGTGCTAAGAAAATTTCAACTTAGCAATTTTTGTTCAAAGTTTAAGTTTTGAATTTTTCAATATTTGATTATTTTGGGCTCCTTTTACAAAGGTGCATTAGGGCCGTAACACGCAGAATAGCGTGCGCGCTAGCCGCTACCGCCTCCTCTTGAGCAGGCGGTAGTTTTTCAGCTAGTGCGCGCTAATCCAGTGCGTGCGCTAAAAACGCTAGCGCACCTTTGTAAAAGGAGCCCTTTGTTGTTTGGGGGAGGGGGGTTTTGAAGTGCTTCTCAGTCTTTTTTTCTCCCAGCTTGGAATTATTCTCGGCGTTTCCGGGCTTATTGGTATGAGTATTTGCACTTTAGAAAAAATTTTAAAAAAACAATTTCACAAGGACATTATGATGTACGGGGTGGAGTTTATATAGATTTCGATCTGATGCTTGTCACCAATGAACATCCGCCCGGGGCTAAATTTGAATCGCAGGGTTGCCCAAGCCCGTACTGAAAGTCCTTTTAATAATAACCCTATTACTTTTGCTCAGACGCTCAGGTAATTCCAAAGGGAGTTTAAAGCTCTCACCAATTTGTTTTTATTATATGTTGGATGTCATGTGATAATCCAAAAGAAACTTCAAACTGCTTTTAATGCTGCTGCTCACTTAATATAAAAGGTTCCCAAATTTGAAATGGTTACTCTATTTGCGAAATGGCATTGGTTGCTGTGTGAACCCTCATATATTTTCAAATGACACATTTAATCTGTAAACTGTATATTAGGTATGTTAACCTGTAACCCATTCTGAGCTCTTTGGGGGGTGGAGGGGGGATGGGATAGAAAACAAATTAAACAAACCCATAAATTATACTCTTGTATCTATCAGATAGTAACATAGTAACATAGTAGATGATGGCAGATAAAGGTCCATCCAGTCTGCCCAACCTGATTCAATTTAAATTTTTTTTTTTTTTTTTTAATTTTTCTTCTTAGCTATTTCTGGGCAAGAATCCAAAGCTTTACCCGGTACTGTGCTTGGGTTCCAACTGCCGAAATCTTTGTTAAGACTTACTCCAGCCCATCTAAACCCTCCCAGCCATTGAAGCCCTCCCCTGCCCATCCTCCACCAAACGGCCATACACAGACACAGTCCGTGCAAGTCTGCCCAGATATTAGGAGGCTTAGCCTTGAGTTATATGACTCCGTTGCTGCATATTTCCTCGCATCGTTACTTCATTTTGAACTACCCACGAGTGAATCGTATGGTATATAAATCAAGTTTAACAAAACGGTTTTCGTATCAGGCCACATATTGGTAGAACCGGTTACCACACAAAAGGGTCCTTTTACTAAGCCGCGTTAGGGCTTTAACACGCGGAATAGCGCGCGCTACATTGCCGCAGGCGCTGGGCCTTAACGCCAGCATTGAGCTGACGTTAGTTCTAGAAGCGTAGCGCGCGGTAATTTCGTGCGTGCACTAAAAACGCTAGCGCACTTTAGTAAAAGGAGCCCTGACACGTCCATTATATTCTATGGACACGTTAGCATTTTAGCACGCGCTAAAACGGCTAGCACGCCTTAGTAAAAGAGGGGGAAAATTAGGTGCGCCTCAATCTATGAATTATTGAAGAAATTATTGAAGACATTTATTTTGAAAATTTGTAGTAAGAGATATTTGATAATGTTTGATAAGAAATGATAAGTGCAGAGTTGTAATTTTCTTGGTATGTAAGACATGCTAAACTGATATGGCTTGCACAGGTTAGAAATAACTGATGTCATGTAATATGATATATCTGTATATATATATATCTGTATATATCATATTACTGTAAATATGATATTACCGTATATATCATATTTCTGTAAATTTTTGTGATGTTTTTCTTTTGATGTTAGTTCTTGGATTTCTATAATAAGTTTAAAAATGTTAATACAATATAAATACATTTTTTAAAAAGAAGCAATCCCCTGATATTCAGTCACAGCGGTCAGTGATTGATTTCATTGCTGGCCACTATTCACAGACAGTCAGGCCCATATTCTAAACGGCACCTTAAGTTAGCCGCCTCACATAAGTGGAAAACGCCGTTTAAAAAATTTAAAAGCATTTCAAAACTACTGGCACCTTAAAAAACGGTGTCTGCATTGTACTTACGAAGGTGCTTTACGACGCCTAATGGCACCGTAGGCGTGGTTAATGCCGAAAGTGGCATTAGGCGCCATAAAGAGCCTCAATAGCCGCCATTCACGTGAAAGGTAGACACTGGAAATGTAGGCCTTGAAAACCCTGGCCTACCTTTCCTGCAGCCACAATTCTATAAATGGCGCTGTCACGTGACATGCAATCGACGGCCATTTTAAGTTGGACAACAACAACGGCGGCACTGTTTATAGAAACCGGGCCTCAGCGTTAGTGTTCAGATACTGGACCATATTCCAATTTTCCCATTAGTGCCTGAGTCCCTACTGCCACCCAGTGACTCAAGCACTAAGCACACACTAATCAATTAGCAAGTAGCAATGTAGCTGTGCTGACCGATAAACGCAGAGGTCGCCCACTCTCTACACTCAGACCCACCTCAGCGCAAAAAAACTATATTAAAAATAATTTTTACTTTTCCTTGCATATGCCATGCGTACACATCAAAAAATTACCACGGTATGCTTCAGTGCACCTCACGGTAAATCATTTTTGTTGCAGTAAGTATGCGTTAGTTCTTACCGCAGGTTAGTAAAAGGACCCCCAAGTTAAAACAGCCTTTTGCTGTCCTACCTCTATCTGAATGGTTATCTGAATGAATATTATTACTAACCAGATAACCTAAAGCTGTGCCCAGGTTCCACCCTGGTGCTACCCAGATAGTACTGAGATTCTCTGGAAGGATTTTCAGTAGCATTAGCCAGAAAATTCTGCTGAAAGTGCAAGTATGGCCATGTAAGTGGGATTTATCCAGGTAGGAGCCCCTCCAACTGGAAAAGTCCCACTGAATTTCATCTCATGTGTTTCAGAGATCTAGGGCTTGATTCACAAAAATCATCATTAAAATCCCATAGGTCAATGAGGGGTTAATTAATTGTCTGATTTGAAAACAGCAATTGAGGTTCAAACAATTTTGCATGCAAATTAGTTTCCCAGAGTTCCGCCATAATCCAATCCGATCAGTCGTTGGAAAAAGTGACTGACACATGCGCAGAGTTGGCAGGGGAGGCCCCGAATAGCTAATTGGCAGGGGAAGCCCTGAAGCAGCCTCCTGCCGCTCAGCTGTTCGGGGAAGGAAGAGTAGTTTTGTTTTTTGTTTTTTTAATGGGCACAGATGTGCATATGTTACACAGAAACATAGAAACATGACGGCAGATAAAGGCCAAATGGCCCATCTAGTCTGCCCATCCACAGTAACCATTATCTCTTTCTCTCTCTGAGAGATCCCACGTGCCTATCCCAGGCCCTCTTGAATTCAGAGTCTCTGTTTTCACCACCTCTTCCAGGAGATAGACTGTTCCACACATCTATCACCCTTTCCGTAAAAAAGTATTTCCTTAGATTACTCTGGAGCCTATCACCTCTTAACTTCATCCTATGCCTGCTCATTGCAGAGTTTCTTTTCAAATGAATGTCATGCTGGGACCCCCCATTCCTAACGACGGCCCACACCCTGAACTTTAAAAAAAATCAGCAGGAGGAAAACCCACTCCCTCCTGCCATGGTCACCCAGACCCCCCATAGCACCGACCTCCCACCTCTAAATTAAAGAGCGACAGGAGGGATGCTCACTCCCTACTACTGCCAGGACCCCCACAAATCCACGACACCCCCAACTCTCCCTACAACCCCATACATTTCAGAAAACAACCAGAAGGAGGGATGCCCATTTTCTCTTGCTGCTGGGGCCCCCACAAACCCCCGATACTCCGCACAACCCCATACCTTTCAGAATAAAACCAGCAGGAGGGATGTCTACTCCCTCCTGCTGGTAAGCCTGCCTCTTCAAAATGGCAGGCCTTCCCCTTCCAGTGTATCCTGGGATGCACTGGGAAGGGGCCAAAGGCCCTAGGACCTCTCCAATGGGAGGGGTCTTAGGAGCCTGGACCAGAGTCTTAGGCCCTTTTCAGTGCATCTCAGGATGCACCGAAAAGGGGCCTAAGGTCTTGATTGGCCCAAGTGCCTAAGGCCACTCCTATGGGAGTAGCCTTAGGTGCTTGAGTCAATCAGAGTCTTAGGCTCCTTCCAGTGCATCCCAGGATACACCGGGAAGGGGAACGCCCACCATTTTGAAGAGGCGGGCCTGCTCTCAGGAAGGAGTAGGCATCCCTCCTGGCAGATTTCTTCAGAAAGATATGGTAATATGGGTGGGTGTCAGGGATTTGGGAGTGTTGTGGGTTTGCAGGAGGCCTCGGTGGCAGGAGGGAGTGGGAATCCCTCCTGCTGAATTTTCTTCTGAAAGGTACGGGGTTGTGGTGGGGTGTCAGGGGTTTGCAGGGGTGTTTTGGGTTCGCAGGGGGCTCCAGTGGCAGGAGTAGGCATCTCTCTTGCCGCTCTTTAATATAAAGGTGGGGGTCATGAATGTGGGGGTCTGGGTGGCCAAAGCAGCAGTGAGTGGGCTTCCCTCCTGCTGATTTCTTTTTTTTTTTTTTTTAAGTTTGGGGACGGTCTTTAGGATGTGGGCTGTCATCCAGGGGGGGAGGGGTGATGAGGACAGATCTGAAAAGTCTTGTCACCTTTGATCCACATTTCTTCCACTTTAAATTCAGCCAAAATTTACTTGTTGTCTTATCTACTCAACATCTTTGAAATTAAACCTGTGCTTATTTCAAAGTCAGCAAATTTGCAGATTTTTTCTTCTTCTAAATTTCACACAGCACATGAATCACTAAGCAGCACTGATCACAGCTTTCCAGCAGATGGCAGAACAGTATCAGTATAGACAAAATCATTTCAAAATTTTAAGAGACAAATAAAAGCATATTTTTTTTTTCAAATGGCTCTCCCGAATTGAAGAATGGAATGGGGACCACAATCTGCATTAATTTGCATTAATTTGTACCGATTCATGTTGATTTGGATTTATTTATTTCATATAACAGTTTTAGTGGATATGTTTTAGAAATGTTAATCTCTTTCCTTTCTCTTCTTCCCTTTCCTATTTTCTAATGGAGTTCCTGTCTTAAATAAAGTTGTGATGTAAACCGCTTTGATCCTTTTTGGCTTTATAGGCAGTATAGAAAGATTTTAATAAACATAAACACTTCATGTAATGTGCTGAGCCAAATTTTAGCTCCTATTTTCATAAACTGTGCAGCCCATTTACAAAGGTGCATTTTTAGGAAATAGGGTCCTGATTGTATAAGCAGAGCCTAAAATACAGGCGCCGACGAACACAATGCACAGCGCATGTCAATCATGAATGAGATGCCGTTCACAGAATCATTCCTAGCGGCGTCTAAATTGGACTTAAGTGCCAGTAGGCGTTAAAACCTTAGGGCTCATTCCAGTGGCGTACTAAGGGGTTGGGGGGGGGAGGTCCGCCCCAGGTGCACGCCTTGGGGGGGGTGCACAGCTGGCCTGGTTTTGAAGGTGACGTCAGACGCTTAGCTGTCCTGTTCTCATTGCGTGTAACGCCGGCCCTGCAGCTTCGGACTTCCCCACACCTGGATCGCTATTATTTTAAATGTTATAGCCGCAGCGCTGTATCCATTAGTGGAGACGTCTAACCTTGGCCTGCCCCGGAACTCTTACTGCAACAGTGACTTCCTGTTCCTGCCTAGACGGGCGGCTGCTGCAGTAAGAGTTCTGGGCAGGCTGAGGTTAGACGTCTCCACTGATGGATACAGCACCGCAGCTTTAACATTTAAAATAATAGCGATCCGGGGGGGGGGGGGCAGGTGTGGGAAAGTCCGGAGCTGCAGGGCTGGTGTTAGAGGGAGTAAGAGTTGATGGTGCCGCAGGGTCCCGCGGGGGGAGGGAGGAAGGAAGAGGAGGAACCGAAGCATGGCAATTTTGGGGGAGCAGGTGTGGGGAAGTCCAGAGCTGCAGGGGAGAGTGTTGCTATACCCAGCTGGAGGGAGAAGGAAGATGAGGGAGGGAATGAAAGGAGATGCCAGGGTTTGGAGGGAAGGAGGAAGGTATGCCAGACTAAGGGAAAAGGAAGGGGGAGATGTGAGAGCATGGAGGGGGAGGGAAAGATGGAAGAAAAGGAAAGGAGAGAAATGCCAGAGAATCAGGGAAGGAAAGATACCAGACTATGGGGTGCGAAGGAAAGAAAGGAGAAGAGAGAGATGCCAGAGCATAGGGGATGGGATGGTGACAGAGAGAAAAAAATGGAGAGGTGGTAGAGCTGGCTGGCTTTGGGGGTGGGCAAAATCTGGAAGGCAGTGGGGGGACATAAGAAGGAGGCACTGGGGGTACTAAGGACATGGGAAGGAGGCACTGGGGACACTATGGACACGGGAAGGAGGCACTGGGGGCACTAAGGACATGGGAAGGAAGGAGGGAGGGAACAGAAAGGGACAATTGTTGGGCCTGAGTGCAGAAAGAAAGAAAGGATACACAGTCAATTAATAGATGTCCCCTTTTGATGAAAAAAATAAATGGTCACGTTACCACTGACTTACTTTCTCTTCAGCAGAGTTGGCAGCCGCGCTGAGGTGCAGGAAGGTCCCGCGATGACTCATCTGCTGGCTTTGCTCCGGAAGAAGTAAGTTACATCGGAGGGGGTGGACCCGGCAGACGCAGTCATTGCGGGACTTTGCCGCAACTCACTACATCTGCCGGGTCCACCCCCTCCAACGTAACTTACTTCTTCCAGAGCAGAGCCAGCAGACGAGTAATCGCGGGACCTTCCAGCATGCGGCTGCTGAGTCCGCTCTAGAGCAAGTACGTCGGAGTGGGGTGGACTGGCAGCAGGCAGCTACAGTCATCACGGGACCTTGCTGCATGAAGGGAGAGAAAGGAGCAGGACTGCTGGAATGGAAGAGTGGTGGAGGGAAATAAAGGGGGGCAGGGTGGTATGGAAAGGTGATGCTGATGGAATTGATGTACAGAGAAAGGGGAGAGACATAAGGGGGAAGGATATTGGAGGGAAAGAAAGGGGGAAGATGCTGATTGAAGAGGGAGGGAAAAAGGGCAGACATTGGATGGTAGTGGGGAGCCTATGCTGGATGGAAGTGCAGATGGGAGAGATAAAGGAGCAAATGCCAGAAGGAAATGGGAGGAGAGAAAGAGGGGAGCAGATGCTGGATGGAAGTGGACAGAGAGAGGAGAAGGTACTAGATGGAAGGGTTGGAGAAAGAGGGTACATGATGGAAGGAGGGGATAAATAAAAGGAGGACACATGATGGGAAGAAAAGGATTGAGTTAGGGGAACACTGGAGGGGTGAGGGAAAGAGGTGGCAAGCTTTAGGTAGACAATAAAAAAGGACATTGATGAGAGGGTAGTAAGAACATAATCTAGAGAGATGCAGAAAATAAATTGAAAAGGGAAATGAGGGAAAAAAGGGAAAGGGATTGCAGAGGAGAGGTGTGGGAGAGGGAAGGAGAGGAGAGAGATGCCAGACCAATTGGGGTGAAAGGAGAGATGGAAGGGGGAGGCATACAGTTTCTGGAAGGGGCATAGGAGAGAAGATGCCATATAGTGGAAGAGAGACGGCAGACAGTGGATGGAAGGAAGAGAGTTACAAGAAGATGAGGAAAGCAGAAACCACAGAAGACAAAGGTAGAAAAAAATTTTCTATTTATTTATTGCTTTAGGAGACATGTGTCACTGTTTCTGTGAAGCATTGTATGCAGAGTCCAGCTTCTTGCTGGTTCAATTTAACCTTTGTCTATGTATTTCTATTTTATCCCCCCTTTTACAAAACTGTGAAGCGTTTTTTAGCACCAGCCGTGGTGGTAGCAGCTCTGATGCTCAGAGTTCTATGAGCATCAGAGCTGTTACCTCCGTAGCTAAAATCCACACTACAGTTTTGTAAAAGAGGGAGGGGTTAGTTTGTAATTACATATTCCATACCAGGCGAAGGTGTGTTCTGTGTGTTCGAAATACATGTTTTTTTGTTAGGATTGACTGCAGGATTAATCTGTACTAGTCTGGCTTGTTTAGTTTTACAATGGGTGTATTGATGTACTGCTCATTGCACTATGTAAGATGCTGCCTTTTCCTAGGTACTCATGTGTGACGTGTGGATTACTAAAAATCATGTTTTCATACAGATGGGGGGTGTCAAAAAATGTTGGGCCCCGGGTGTCACATATGCTAGATATGCCATTGGCTCATTTTACAAAGGTGCGTTAAGAGGTTTTGATAGGCCAGAGCACACTACAAGATTTCAAGGAAGGTTTAGATAGGTTCCTAAAGGATGAGGGGATTGAGGGTTACAGATAGATGTAGAGGTAGGTTACAGAAATGGTCAGGAACCACTTCACAGGTCACAGACTTGATGGGCCGCCGCGGGAGCGGACTGCTGGGCGTGATGGACCGCTGGTCTGACCCAGTGGTGGCAACTTCTTATGTTCTTAAGAGCCTTAACGCGTGGAATGGTGCGTGCTTTTAAGCAGGCGGTATTTTTTCGGCTAGCGCACGCTCTAGCACGCGCTAATTTTGTGTGTGCGCTAAAAACGCTAGCGCACCTTTGGAAAAAGAACCCTTAGGCGTCCTCTATATATGCCAGGCTTTTCTTGGCCTAAATACTGGCACCTAAGTCTAATTTAGGTGGAGAGCACATTGTCTTGATTAGTGTACACTAATCAGATAATGTAGTGTTAATGCGGGAACACCTATCACTAAATAGGAGGTGGTAAGTGCTTTTGCATTAACTTTAGCAAGTATAGTGCACTAATAACTACATTAGCCCAAGACCTGCATAAAAATATTTTTTTAGCAAGCTAAGGCATGATGAGTTGAGTCTAGGCATAGCGGGCAGGAAAATCCTACATTAAAATATACTTAGCTGGGGCAAGATGGCATCTTAATTGGACCCTCTGGTTTGCTTACTGAATTTCCTGTACTCGTCTGCCGCAAAAATGCTGGCAGACCGCTGATGAGTGAGGAAGTGAAAGTGAGCGCCGTCCGATTTTCATTTTGGACAAAATGACAGAAAAAGTTGAACAACGCAACTGCGTTACATTTTGTAATGTAATGTAAATCCCTATGTAAATGGAATAGTTGTAAGCACAGAACAAAAGTTCCTTAACTACTATTTGTAGTAAATGTACACAGTAGTGACATTTGTATTATGAACATTAAGGAAGAACCCTTCATTCAAAACACACAGGAGTAAAGGGCAAACTAGAGAATGAGATTATCATTGGATTCTTCTTTTGCTGTTTTCTATACAGTGCATTACCTTTATCCTAAAGACTTTAAAATTAATGGGCATTTTCTGCCATATACCAGCTGCTTATTTGCCTATTTGACTTTTTTTTATTATGGTATTTAAGGCTTTAGAGGGTTACTTCATCGGAATCTCACAATGAACTGTATTTTGGCTCTGCGAATAAAAGTTAAAGAAAGTCTTTGTTCACCCTGAACATGAAATAACTTTTTTTAGTAGGATGCCAATTGTCAGCATTACATTACTGTGTGCTGGCTGCAGTTTTTTCTTTTTTTTTTTTTCGATTCAGCACTAGTGTGCTGACATATCCAGAGTGCAAGCAAAGGATTCTGGGATATTATTAAACAAATCTGACCCTGGGAATGCCACAGCAAGCAGACCAGTAATTAAGACCAACAAAAGACCTTTTGCCTAGTACTTGGGAGTATCCTCAAGTCCTGAACTTTCCCAAAAGATATGATAAAGACAGGTGCACCCAGACAGAATGGCTCCATGAACTGGGTCTCCTTGTCAATTAAGGGCCATTGTTTCAAACAAATACCAAATTGACACAGACTGATACTGGAAGATACTAGAACAGAAATTTTAAATCTATAAAGACAGACTTCAACCCCCTGCCTCTTTCTTCTTTCTCTTCCTCCTTCAGCTTCTCACACCTTCACACACCCATTCAGACACAGGACATTCATTCATATATACTCTCTGATCTGCTCTCTCACACACATTCTGACCCCCCGCCCCCCAACCTCATTCATTCAGGCAGGACATAGGGCTAGATTCACCAAGCCCACCGATCATCTTCCAACCACTTAGCGACCCCTTTACGACCCGATTTCCCTCCAACTCGATTCACTAACCTCTGTCCCGATCCTCCGCCGATCCGCACTTGCAAATGAGGGGGAATGGCATTCAGATGCAGGCAGGAAGTGATTCATTAAAATAAAAAAGCAACACCGACTGGGCTGGCCGATCCAATAATAAGCGACTGCTGAGGACCAGTCGCTGAGGTCCTTTCCGACTTCCCTGCCTTCTGCCGCCATGCTCTCTGCCCTGATTCTCTGCTCTCAGCTCCAAATCTCCTGCTCTCTCCTGCCTGCCCTGAATCTCTTGCCTGCCCCGAATCTCCTGCTCTCTCCTGCCTGCCCCGATCTCCTGCTCTCTCTCTGAATCTCTCCTGCCGCCCCAACTCGCCGCCCTGCTCTCGCCCCAAATCTCTCTTGTCTGCCACCCCAACTCACCTCGAATCTCTCCTGCCTGCCGCCCCAAGTTGTCAACCCCAACTCACCCTGAATCTCTCCTGCCCTTCCCGCAGAGCAAGCCTGTAGTTTTAACTTGCAGGTTTAACGTGAATTAAAACCATGGGCTTGGAAAAAAGTTAAAAACAGTTTTTTTAAAAAAAACTTCTCTGCCAGGCTCGGAGGGCCAGCGCATGCGCAGACCATCTACAGAAAAATTCTCAGTCCAACTAAGAAGAGAATGATGTGGAGCCATGAAACTTGCAAGTTATTCCACACTTTTAAAAAAAAATTTTCATTTCATATCATTGAAACAAAATGTGTCAAGAAAGTGTGGAATAACTTGTACGATTCATGGCTCCACATCATTTTTGAGCTGAGAACTTTTCAACAGCACCTTGTACTTTCCACTGCCTCTGAGGCCTGAACCTGAGACCCAAAAAAGGCTAGACATAAAAAAGTAAAGATTACATTTGGAGGCTAATCTTGATTCCTCAAGAGGATCTCCAGCTGGGTATGTAGATTTTAATTGTTTTTGTTATTGTATGCACTGGGTATGATGTGTGCAGCATAGACTGGGTGAGAGATTGCATGCAAACTCAAAAGGTCTTGTGCAGTTTTGTTGAATATTTGTACTTGAAATATCAGACAGAGTGATATAGGAATAAATAGACCTTGTGAACCCTTAAAAATTACAGATATAGACTAGATGACAATTTGGTGAACAGTCTCTGTGCACTAGTAGTACATAGGCAGAGTGGCACTAGGTAGTGAAAGGTTCCAGTGATATCTTTGTATTGGGGGTTTAGACTAGGTGAGATTTTCATTGTCAAAAGGCTCTGTATTAATTCTTGATTTTTATTTTTATCTGTGCCTGGTGCAATTACATGGGGTAGTTTGCATCTTCTGATCTGTAGACATAGGCTTGTTAGAGTGTATTACAAGTGGCATAGGATGAGGGGATGGAGGCTAGGGGCGGGGCATGGTTCATAACAGGGTGGTGATGGGTGAAACTGGGCGGGACAGAGTAGATCAAATTGGAGGGGGGGGGTTGCGCTATATGTTAAAGAGGGAATGAAATCAAATCAAATTAACATTCTGCATTACATAGATAGCAGTGTGGAATCCTTATGGATAGAAATTCCATGTGTGAAGGGAAGTAATACAAAGGTAGGGTTATACTACTGTCCCCCAGACAGATGAAGAAATGTTTTCAGAGATTAGGCTGGAGAATTGGGCAACAGTACAATAATGGGTGATTTCAATTACCAACAACAAAATACCAATACTACTCTCTTCTGAGTGGGTTCAAGCTGTAGCGGCTTAAAAACAGAAAAAGTGGAGAAAAAAAGACATCGGCGCATGCGATGCAGCCAGGGCTGGATTTTCCTATAGGATAACTAGGCTTTAGCCTAGGGCCTCAAGATCAAGAGGGGCCTACATTCAAATTGTTAGCATAATTAAAATTACACAATTCTAAAAACAGTGAACCGAAAATAAGGAGAAATTCTACGCATATGACTAATAAACAAACATAAAAATGTATTGGTTAAGATCAACGCGTTCAGCTCATTGGGTCTGTTTGTTTGTATATACTAGATTGCACCAAAGTACTGTATAGTTCATACGTTCACTGATTGCTATGGCAAATATTGACGTGCCTTATGCTACTAAGCTCTGGTTTGTTCTTGCATAAATAAAGTGCAGATTGGTGTAGATTGGAACAGACAAACGAACAGCCCTATTGATATCCCGACGTTCGGTTATATTCATGTTACTTCGATAATATGAAACACGTGATAATGTTATTAGAAAAGATTCTTATTTTAGGATTGCATAAACGATCATTTGATTCTCGCCTTTTGAGTTCAGTAGGTTCAATACTTTGGTGAAGTGTTTATAGACTATTGAAAAATTTTTTGGGGACAATATCTTCATTTTGCGGAATTCTAAGTAAGTTCTTAACATATGTTTTAATTTGCATATTTTAAAATGTATATTACGTGCTTTATTTTATATTTTCATGATTATATATATATATATAATTCATTATTCATAATTGCTATTTTTTTCCAATGAGACAAAATAACAGTTCCATACAATCTTGATTGAAAAATGATAATGAGACCTTAAGAAAAATAGATTTTGATGAACGTATAGAAGAATTCTGTGTGAAAAAGTTTAGAAAGAAATTCTTCTAATCTACTATTTCATTTTAAATGTATATTTGGATTGAATCAGTTCTTAAATAAAATAACTATTAACATAAAATTTAATATGATATACAATTTGATATTTTCTTTTTTGCGATCTGGATTTTGTTTGAATAAAGTTCCATTTTTGGTTTAGTTTAAGACTTAAAATTCATAATAATTCATACTTAAACTTTAAATGCGAATTATTATGAAATAAATTTATCTGAATTGAATTTGGTTTAATCTTCAATGTATTGAATATATTTTATTTAATTTGATAGAAAATATGATAATTTTTATTGCGTATTTTATTTTCGTAGTCAAAGATTTTCATTATTTGAATTTTGTTTCTTTGTAAATGTTGTGTGTTATGTTTGATTAGTTATTGTTACAAGTACTATATATGGTGCTGAGAATAAATTTCCAAATAAGTGTTCTCGACTTTTTTTTATTTATTATCCGTGTCACAATTTTTATAAAGGTTATTTCCAATAACAATATGTTTCATTTAACATATTGATATATATGACAGTAATGATATATTTTATTATCTCTCATGTAATTTACAAACTTAAAAATGGGAGGTGAAAGGGCCTCATAAGTGGAATAGCCTAGGGTCTCTTTTCATCTAAATCCGCAGCACTCAATTCAAGGGAAAGCCTGAAGTAGTCAAGTCTGCACACCTTAATTATAGGCCAAAAAAAACCCCTCCACCCATATGTTAAGTTAAGACAATATCTACTAACAAGAACCTGAGCCCAACTCAGGAACAATGGTCAGGTAAATATTTCTCTCTTTAAATCTGTTTTAGTGTAGCCTCACTTAATCAAATACAATTCAAATGGAAGTTTCAAGTTTCAAGTTTATTAGGATTTTCTATACCGCCTATCAAGGTTATCTAAGCGGTTTTACAATCAGGTACTCGAGCGTTTTCCCTAACTATCCCAGTGGGCTCACAATCTATCTATCATACCTGGGGCTATGGAGGACTAAGTGACTTGCCCAGGGTCACAAGGAGCAGCGCGGGATTTGAACCCACAACCCTAGGGCGCTGAGGCTGTAGCTTCAACAGAGTAAGACTGAAGGACTTTCGTACGTACAGCTTAAACAGCCACTCCTATTTCAATCCATTTCAAACTGGAAAAAAAAAAAATATATCAAAAGAGTCACACCACATCACTACATTCAAAAATTTTCAAAATGTGGAAAAATGCACCAGAGCAGTCAAGTTAGACATAAGTAGCTATACCAGCCATTGAACTCAAACCTAGGGCTCCTTTTATGAAGCCGCATTAGCGGCTTTAGCGCGCGCAACTTTTAATCACACGCTACCCCCGCGCTCGCCGGAAAACTACCACCTGCTCAAGAGGAGGCGGTAGCGGCTAGCGTGTCCAGCGGTTTAGCATGCGCTATTAAGCGCGTAAAACCGCTAACGCGCCTTGGTTAGATGTGGTTAGAGTTACCCCCTCGGTGGGTCCCCTTATAATTGGTACATGACGCCATCATCCCTGTGACCTTGATGGGTAGGTCCATTTTAGATAGGCTGTATATGTGGGAAAATAAATGTGGAAATGCCACTATATAGATTGAGGCTATAATTTTCTAGGTTGTGGGTTCAAATCCCTCGCTGCTCTTTGTGACCCTGGGCAAGTCACTTAATCCCCTCATTGCCCCAGGTACACTAGATAGAGTTTGAGCCCGTCGGGACAGATAGGGAAATATGATAAAGTACCTGAATGTAAACCACTGAGGATATATGTGGTATATGTGATATATGTGGTTTTCATTTACATATCCCTCCTGTTTCATGAGCATGGATAAATGGCACTCGTCAAAGTGCTCTTCTGTTATGGAATGCCCTTCCAGTGTCGCTGTGGCGGGTGGCTAGGCAGGTAGCAGAGTGCCTCATGATCTCCGGATGAGAGCCTTGTGACCCCACTAGAGCGCAAACGCTAATGAAACTTCTGCCCTGTGAGAGGAAGAGGAATTATCTGAATATCCGCCCTGAGCAGCACAACATGGCTGTCCCAAATATGACTGTCCATCTGGTCCTCATATTGCTCACCATATGCATTTAATACATTCCAGGGTTTTGCCTAAAGACTGGGGCATTGGACCAGTGAGTGGGATGAAACTTATAGTAGTACAATAATTAGGTAGAGACAGGCTCTCTGTAAGCATCATCTAATTGCAAACACACCTTCTACGAGAAGCAATCCCGCATTCTCGCCATAAAAACATGTTTCTATAAAAAGGCTAACAGCAGGAAATGTCAGATCCCTTCCAGCTAGAGATGTCCCTATTTTACACCATTTCTAATCAGATGTTCTGGGAACATTTCAGAAGGTAACTGGCTGAAGAAGTCTCAGAAATGTCTTTTGATTTGAGATATATTTCTTTGAACTCTGGCATCAATGAAACTAGAGATTGAGCTTTTATGTTTGTTTGTTTTTTGTGCTTTTCCTGGAATTCAGGACTTTGACCAGTCTTATGTAACATTTAGTTCTGGGAATTTCATAGAGCTCAGGCTCCGATAAGTCTAGCCTAGTCTTGAGGGTTCAGTGCAACCCAAAATTACTTTGCATCGCATTAGCTGATACCAGAGTACAGGTCTTGGCCAGACAGACATGCCTAAACATGTCCTTAATTGCAACACCAGTCTTAGAAATATCTCTGTATTGTAAAATATCAGGTACTGTAGGATTCTTGACTTTCCTTCAGGTATTCTACATGTATACTCAGCTGAACTCTGTGGTAGGGGCTTGTACCCTTATCAATTGGATCACAAGATACAGTTTTTTGGTCAGGTACCGCCTACTGCCATGCACTCCACATGCATGCATTTTGAATTGCACCCTCTAGACCAGTAGTTCCCAAACCTGTCCTGGGGGACCCCCAGCCAGTCAGGTTTTCAAGATATCACTAATGAATATGCATGAGAGAGATTTGCATACCTGTCACTTCCATTATATGCAAATCTCTCTCATGCATATTCATTAGGGATATCTTGAAAACCTGACTGGCTGGGAGTCCCCCAGGACAGGTTTGGGAACCACTGCTCTAGACTAAGGAGAGGGTCCATAGCTGACCACATCTGAGCCTAAGTTGTGTGTAAAGCAATGCTTCTCAACCCTCTACTGGAGGCATACTTAGCCAATCCTCTTTTCAGGATTACGTGAACATGCATGATATTGATTTCCATATAATGGAGAATCCTTGCAGAGAAAGCGTATTCATTGTGGTAATCTTGAAAACAAAATTGAAAAAGTGTACCTCCAGGATAGTGTTGGGAAACACTGGTATAGAGACTGATGGCATATATATTGATGGTGTGTTACAGTTTTCATATTTGTAGATGAGGCCATGGGTTCTGATGCTGAGAAGTGTCCAAGCACCCAGGCAAGGACTGTCAGTGGGCAGCCAGCTTGAGATATCAGAGGAAGCCCAACAACACTTAAGGATCATCATGTACCACCGGAAGAGCACCTACAAGAGGAGGCTGGAGTGTTTGGCAACATGGCCGTCAACTTGGAGGGTGCAAATGAGGAATCAGATATGATGATGGCACTTTCTTCATTCTTCAATGGCCATGCTGAGCTAACAGAATGTGATATAGATGCTGTTGGAGGGGCATACCAGCATGCAGGGCACCATAGATAGGAACTAGATTACCCAATTAATTCTACTGTCAAAATTCTTGGTGTCATCCTGGACCGAAGCTTGTCTTTTGAAGATCATACTAACTCTCGGGTTAAAAAATGCTTTTTCACTTTATGGAAACTTCGTACCATTAAACACTACTTTGATTTATTCTCTTTTCGATTGCTGGTTCAATCTTTGATCTTAAGCATCTTAGATTACTGCAATATTATATACCTGGGATCTTTTAAGAAAACCATCAAATGACTAAGAATCGTTCAGAATGTTGCAGTCCATCTCATTTATGGTCTCAAGAAATCGGATCATGTAAGCTCGTATTACAAAAAACTACACTGGCTGTCAGTGGAAGCCAGGGTCATTTTTAAGTTTGCTTGTCTTTGCTTCAAAACCATAACAGGTTCATCCCCAATCTATCTATCTCATCATTTTGAATTTCCAGGCACAACTTGTACACATAGAGGGGCATAATCAAAAAAAAGTCTAAGTCCCCTTTTGGCCTAAGGCCTTAAACGTTGAAAGTAGAAGCAGGGAAAATGTCCATAATAAAAAAAACGTCCAAATGGAGGTTTTTTGATAATTGCCTGCCACTATATTCAGCTGTTTAAATGCCCAGACCACCACGACGTCTACACTTATACCCCATAATGAACCAAAAAAACGCCTAAGCCCCAAACGTCCAACACAAGGGCTTTTAGGCGAAGGAGGAGCCAGTGCTTCGCCTAAAAGCTGGATTCTATAACCGGTGTCTGTCAACCCCCTTCCCCCCCACGACATCGGGGCAGGAGGGAACCCTCCTGCCCCGCGGCACCCCGACGTTCCCCGATGACATCAGGGCAAGAGGGAGCCCAACCCCTCCTGGCCTCTCGCCCCCCACCCCCCTACACAATCGGGCAGGAGGGAGCCCAACCCCTCCTGCCCAGGCGGACCCCCTACCCCCCACCCCCACTACAATACGGGCAGGAGGGATCCCAGGCCCTCCTACCCTGGACACAACCCCCCCAATGACCGCCCCCCCCGAACCCCTGATCGGCCCCCCCTATCGACCCGTGACCCCCCCCCCCGCCGACCCCACCCCAACCCCCAATCCCACCTTAGCAGCTATGATCAGCTCAGTGGCCCCTTTTTCGGCACTTAGATCTTTCGGCACTTCGTCTAAGTCAAAACGTATAAGTGCCGACTAGGCAACCCGACCCGCCCACCGCCCGCCCTTTCCCCTCCTCTAAAAATGCCTCTTTTCTCTCTGTGCGTTTAGTGGCAGGGGAAAGGCCTAAGCTGGTTTTAGATACGTCTAAAATCAGCTTTGATTATGGGTACTTGGACGATCAGGCTTTTTGTGCTACCAGTGACTTGTTTTATATGGATTAATTTCCACTGAACAACAAAAATTATTAGTCGATTGTGAAATCTGTAAATATATCACATGTAAATAAATGAATGAACAGGAGGAAAAGCCTCAGGGCACGGTTCGGGACTTACAACGTCCTCGCAAACCTCAATGAGCCTCCTCATAGGCATAAAAACCTACTTGAAAGCAATGCAGCCATTTGTCAGCAAGCCGTGATCCCGTTTTCCTGAAGCAGCTTTGTCTGTGAAATGCTTGCCATCGTCGGCGTGGAATCATAGCAACGCTGAGAACCAGATAAGTTGCAGTATTCTTTACAATCACTAAAGTGAAAGAGGACATGCATGAACTGTTTTTCGTATAAGGAAGTATTTATTTGAGTGGACTTGCATGAACTAATTTAAAGAGAATGTTGAGTCATGAATGCTTTCAAGTAGGAGGTTTTTATGTCTATGAGGAAGCACATTGAGGTTTGCGAGGACATTGTAGGCTTTTCCTCCTATTCATTCATTTATTTACATGTGATGAGCGTTTGCTTTCTAAGTGAAGTCACAACTGGAGGTGGATACCTGGCTTGGATTAACCCTCATCGAGGTAGTAATATATGGATATTCTGTTGGAGAGGGCAGAGATTAAACGGGAGACCTCCTGAGTCACAGCTCTTGATGACACAAGATTGCAAAACACAGCTCTGTGTCAGGCTGGACTGAGTTCTTGAGTGAATTGTGGAATTAATTCTAAAGAACAGAGCAAGTGCAACCAACAAGGGCAGACATTGTGATTTCTTGCCCAGGAGGGTAGCAAGTTTAAGAAGCACTATCTTTGAGTGGACTTTTTATTATTTATTGGTGAAGTGTGGGGTGAAAACAAAAAAAGAGGGTAATCTCATTGGAAATGATGTATGTATTGATGTGATTTTATGAAAATTAATGGATAAATGTAAGAAAATTTATATTTAATAATATTTATTGAATGTTATGATATTAAGTAGCTTCTTATAGAAGAAGGGTTTCCAGCAATATTGGGGCTATTTGTGGAAAGTGATTATTGACTCCATTCGGTTAGTAGTGATTTATTTACATGTGATATGTTTATGGATTTCACAATTTTGTTGTTCAGTGGAAATTAACTTAGTGAATGATTGAGGGTTCCACTAGTTCCTGAATTAATCTTTTGATAGTTGTTTATATGTACTCTGATGTTATTCTAAAGTTATGAATGATTTGTTTTTATGTGAACCGCGTGGGACAGGCTATATGCGGTATATAAACTTTTTAAATAAATAAAATAAATATGAACTCATAGGACCCTGATGAAGGCTATTGAGCTGAAACACGGACCGTGTTGGATCTATTTTTGAGTCCGACTGGTTAATAAAGCGAAATTGTAACGGCTCCTTATTAGAGAATGAGATGGTGACAAAATTCATCACCGTTCCCGTCCCCGTGGATAACCGCGGGAAACCATCTTGATGTCATTATTCAAGGAGAGAGGGAAGAATCAAGAGTATGAATGGGCTCAACCACAGACCCTTAAGCCTTGCATTGAAGAATGTCGGTGTAGAAGGACTGAGGTTGAGATAGACACGTAAGAATGACACAGGATTGTTTCCCACGGGGATGGGAATGGTGATGAATTTTGTCACTCTCTACTCCTTATCTCCTGGCCCATTGGTTTGGTAGCTTAAACTCCTTTATGGACATCCTCTGAGTTTGTTTCTTGGAGTGTGCCAGTCTTCTCTTCTGCCTAATGGATAAGCCAGCGTGGGGATAGGTAGGATTGCTAAGGATGTTAGCAGTGATAGCTCAAGAAGGTGCAACATCTTTTTTGTTGTTTATTTTATTAAAATATTTGCAAGTACTGGTTTAACAGCACTGCTTTTCAAACAGTTATTTGTGGAGTTCACTTGAATCATTTTTCTCTTCCTCAAATTAAATTAAAAGCTGCAAGCCCAATAAATGACCCAATGGCCAAGCTCCACTGGCTTCCGATAATCGCCAGGGTCCACTATAAATGCGCCTGTTTAACTTTCAAAATCCTATATGGTATCCTCCTTCCCTTTATCCCTCTTTCTTGGAATTCCTCAAACCCTAATACCACCAGATCCTCCCACAAATTAAAACTATCCTTCCCCTCGCTAAAAGGCATTGCCCACACAGGAAAGCTAGGGACCTCCCTTCACTTCAAAATCACTGAGCTCTGGAACAACATTACCTCCCCTCTTCGGAACTTGAGCTCTCTCCAAGTTTTCTGCAAACATCTGAAAACCTGGCTTTTCTCAAAAAATGTAAGTCTCCCTCCAACTTAGGAATCAAGGAAACTCTTATATCTTGGCATCCCAAGTCCTCTAAATTTTCTTCACACTTCTACCTCTAACCCTCTGTTGTAGTTCCTTCCTATTTCTCCTACTGTAAACCGCGTCGAGCTCTACGAACGTGGAGATGATGCGGTATACAAACCTAAGGATTAGATTAGATTAGATTTAACTAGAAAGATCTTCCTTCATCAAAGCATTAAGCAGATGGTTCAGAAATAAGTACTCGCCTTAAGGGCTCCTTTTACTAAGGTGCTCTAAAGGCTTTAGTGAGTACTTTCAATTAGCTAAGCAGCCAATAGGATTAAAATGAGCTTCTTAGCATTTAGCCAAAAACAAAAGTGAAAAAACTGAGGGGGTAATCCTTCCTGATACAGGGGTTTATTTAAAACAAATACATCAAAAGTATGCAGCGATCCATATAAGATGTCAAAAGTGTGGGCCTAGATGATAATCCACCTTAAATATCCATCATAAGGACCTAACACAGTCTATGTTTCGGCTGAAACTGACTTCCTCAGGGGTTCCAGACTATGAAGCCTTAAGATTAGAAGGCTGTTATGTGGATCAAAACAAAGGCACCTATAATGCGAAATGCCACCAAAGCAAAGGACAGAAATAATCCCAACTAATCTTAAGGCTTCACAGTCTGGGACCCCTGAAGAAGGCAGTTTTGGCTGAAACACGGACTGTGTTGGATCTGTATGATGGATATTTAAGGTGGGTTATCATTTGGGCCTGCACTTTTGACATCTTATGTGGATCACTGCATACTTTTGGGTGTGTTTGTTTTAAATAAACGCCTGCATCAGGAACGTTTACTGCATAGTTTTTTCACTTTTGTTTTTGATTTCTCCTTTGTTGTGGAAAAAGTGGCTTTTCTTTGTTTTTGACTTTGTCTTCTTAGTATTTAGCACATGCTAAAGTCGTTGGTGCGACTTAGTAAAAAGGGGCCCCTAGTGAAGAAAGAAAATTTCCATGTGAATACCACAATGATGTTTTTAAAAATGTTCTGTAAACCTAGTAGGATATATTCATTCAATATAAAGTGACAATTTCATTGTTTTGATTTGGATTATTTTGCACTGGGAATAGAACTCGACTTAATGTGTACATTTTTACATAGTGTATTATCATGGCATTAAGAATAAACTGAAACTGCCACTTTTATTAAGTTAACAGATGTTTAATGTATTTCTCAACACATTATAATCTCGTGAACACTTTCACTGTTTCCAGTAATGAGGAATTCAGTTTCCAAATATGTTTTATGGAGATCCCTCAATATCCCAGTGGATTAAAGGATTTTGTTTTCTGAAAGAAGTATATTTAATCTTCAACAGAAAGAAAAGGAGTCTTTGGAAATTAATCTTTTTAGATTTATTTACTTATTTAGGTATTAAGAACATAAGAACATAAGCAATGCCTCTGCTGGGTCAGACCAGAGGTCCATCATGCCCAGCAGTCCGCACACGCGGTGGCCCAACAGGTCCAGGACCTGTGCAGTAATCCTCTATCTATACCCTTCTATCCCCTTTTCCAGCAGGAAATTGTCCAATCCTTTCTTAAACCCCTGTACTGTACTCTGCCCTATTACGCCCTCTGGAAGCGCATTCCAGGTGTTCACCACTCGTTGGGTAAAGAAGAACTTCCTAGCATTCGTTTTAAATCTGTCCCCTTTCAACTTTTCCAAGTGTTCTTTTATTTTTCGAAAGTTTGAAGAATCTGTCCTTCTCTACTCTCTCTATGCCCTTCATGATCTTATAAGTCTCTATCATATCCCCTCTAAGTCTCCTCTTCTCCAGGGAAAAGAGACCCAGTTTCTCCAATCTCTCAGCGTATGAGAGGTTTTCCATCCCTTTTATCAAGCGTGTCGCTCTCCTCTGAACCCTCTCTAGTAACGCCATATCCTTCCTAAGGTACGGAGACCAATATTGGACGCAGTATTCCAGATGCGGGCGCACCATCGCCCGATACAATGGCAGGATAACTTCTTTTAGATTTGATGTGCCACCTTCCAATCATTTTTTCAAGGCAATTTCCAGTGCAAGGCAATTAGCTGACATGAAAACAATTCTAACAACTGCTAAATTGAGATGTGCTCATGTTTTCAACCCTTGACAAGGGATTTGCATTTTTTGGCACTTGGACTTAAAGTGGATTCATGACGCTAGTTTTAGCACTTTTCAGCTCTGCTTGGATGAATGGACAGTCGTTTAATCCCAAAGAGATTTTGCAGAGCCGAGTAGTTTTCCGGTTATAAAGTGACCATCTTTCTGAGCTACCGTATTTTGAACTTGATTCATTTCTCTGGATGGTGCATCTTTCGTCTGGACTAGATGTACTTGTGCATAGACTTTTACTAAGGTGCGCTATGCATTTTAGTGCATGCTAAATATACACATGCTTAAATGGCTAACGAACCTTTGTAAAAGAGGGGGTTAACTGGATTAAGACCGCCTCTCCCCTTTAGATGCTGTGTTTCTCTATTTGCTGCTCCACATCTCATATGTATTGAAGAAACTTCTTCAGTTTTTGTGTTTTTCCTGCTGCTGAATGGGACATAATTTGATAAGTCAGTGGGGGGGGGGGAGTTTTTTTATTATTATTATTACCTATGATGAACTGAGGGCTTATTCACTTTGCAGCTTCGGCTGGTTAGCTAAATACCTCGTGAGTTGTGAGATCTTTTTCTCCCCCTCAGGTTATTATTTAACATATGAAAGTTCCCATCCCAGCAGTAGGAGATAAAAGTTTTTGTGTATTTGTAATTGATTTATCTCATCCTGTGAATTTTTTATTTCAATTACCCCAGCGTTGACTGGTTTAATGTTACATCAGGGAGTGCTAGAGAGGTAAAATTCCTAGACGTCATAAATGGCTGCTTCTTGGAACAACTGGTCCGGGAACCAACAAGAGGGGAAGCTATTTTAGATTTGGTCCTTAGTGGAATGCAAGGCATAGTGCAGGAGTTAACTCTGTTGGGTCCGCTTGGAAACAGTGATCATAACGTGATCAAATATGAGCTGACACCGGGAGTGACATCGCAAAAGAAATCTGCTGTAAAGGCATTTAATTTTTGAAAGGGAGACTATGATAAAATGAGGAAAATAGTTAAAAAGAAGCTAAAAGGATCAATTGCAAAGGTTAGGACTGTAAATCAGGCGTGGATGTTATTTAAAAATACCATCCTGGAAGCCCAGACCAGATGTATCCCACGTATTAGCAAGGGTGGAAAGAGCCGACATGGTTAAAAACTGAAGTGAAAGAGGCTATTAGAGCCAAAAAAAAATCCTTTAAAGAATGGAAAAAGGATCCGAATGAAGAAAATAAGAAGAGACACAAGCACTGGCAAGTTAGATGCAAAGCATTGATAAAGAAAGCTAAGAAAGAATATGAAGAGAAACTTGCCAAAGAGGCAAAAACTCAAAACAATTTCTTTAGGTACATCAGAAGCAGGAAACCAGTGAGGGAATCCATGGGATGATCAAGAAGCAAAAGGAGCACTCAAGGAAGTTAAGGCCATAGCGGAGAGACTGAATTAATTTTTTGCTGCGGTCTTTACGGAATAAGATATAAGAGATCTACCAGAACTGGAAATAGTATTCAAGGGTGATGATGTGGAGGAACGTAAAGAAATCTCTGTGAATATGGAAGATGTACTAAGCCAAATTGACAAGTTAAAAAGTGATAAATCACCTGGACCGGATGGTATATATCCCAGGATACTAAAGGAACTCAAACTTGAAATTGCTGACCTGCTGTTAGTGATCTGTAACCTGTCACTAAAATCATCTGTAGTACCTGAAGATTGGAGGATGGCTAATGTTGTGCTGATTTTTAAAAAGTGTTCCAGAGGAGATCTGGGAAATTACAGACCAGTAAGCCTGGCTTCACTATCGGGCAAATTGGCAGAAACAATTATAAAAAATAAAATTGTGGAACACATAGACAAACATGATTTAATGAGACAGAGTTAGAATGTGTTCAGCCAAGGGAGATCTTGCCTCACCAATTTGCTTGACTTCTTTGATGGTGTGAACACACATGTGGATAAAGGTGAGCTATTTGATATAGTGTATCTAGATTTTCAGAAAGCTTTTGACAAAGTTCCTCATGAGAGGCTCCTGAGAAAATTAAATAGTCATGGGATAGGAGGCAAGGTTCAGTTGTGAATTAGGAATTGGTTATCAGATAGAAAACAGAGGGTAGGGTTAAATGGTCATTTTTCTTAATGGAGGAGAGTAAACAGTGGAGTGCCACAGGGATCTGTACTGGGACTGGTGCTAATTAACTTATTTATAAACGATGTGGATAAATGTGGTTATCGGATCGCTGAGCTGGGCCATATGTTATGGTCTTGTCCAGCGGTTCAAACTTTTGGGGGGCAACTTTTTGCCTTTATAGAGACTCTTTGGACTGTGACTATACAACCCTCCTCTCTTCTGCTATTTAGTGTTTCTCCTTCTTGTCATCTGAGGCCACCTGGACTGCAAGCTTTTCTTAAGTGGTCCATTTTATGTGCCCTCAAATGTATATTTCTCAAGTGGCTGGACATGGATGTTCCCACAATTCACATGTGGCGTACCCAGATGATTCAACTGCTTACTTGGGAGCGTCGAGATGTGCCTGATCTTTCAACTGTGCGGGGTGAGCATTTTACAGTTATCTGGGAACGTTTTTGGACTACCATGACTCCTGTTGCAAGAAGTCGAGTGCTAAATTGTTGACTGTGTCTTATTGATTTACTAGTGTTACTGACTGTTTCTGGGAACTCCGACCAGTTGGGGGGGGGAGGTGATTGGGGCGGGGGAAATGATTGGGTTAGTTTTGTACCAAATGTTGCTGTTTTTTTTGGGACACTGCTTATGCAGTTGAGTCTTGGTATTTGTTTTTATGTCTGTTCCAATAAAAATTATTTTACCATAAACGATGTGGAAATTGGAACGAGTTAGGTGATTAAATTTGCAGATGACACTAAACTGTTCAAAGTTGTTAAAACCAATGCGGATTGTGAAACATTGCAGGCAGACCTTAGGAAATTGGAAGACTGGGCATCCAAATAGCAGATGAAATGTAATGTGAACAAATGCAAAGTGATGCATATTGAGAAGAATATTCCAAATCACAGTTACCGGATGCTAGGGTCCACCTTGGAGTTTAGCACCCAAGAAAGGGATCTGGGTGTCATTGTAGACAAAACAATGAAACCTTATGCCCAATATGTAGCGCAGCGGTCTCAAAACACGCGGCCTGTGGGCCGCATGTGGCTCTCCAGGTTTTATTTGCAGCCCGCGGTCTGGACGCAATCAACAGCATTTCTCTTCCCCTTTCCCTTCCTTTTGGAGCAGCAGCGTGTCTGGCCGGCACGTTCCGTTCAAAGCCGCGGGTTGGCGGCTCCTCGTGCTATCCACTCCTGCATTGGAAGCCTCTCTGACGTCACAACATCAGAGAGGCTTCAGACGCAGGTGCGGATCTCGCAAGGAGCCGCCACCCGAGGCTTTGAACGGAACGAGCTGGCCAGACACGCTGCTGCTCCACAAGGAAGAGAACGGAAGGGAAGGGTCAAGAGAAATGCTTCTGCTACATAGGAAAGGGGGACCCTAGGGAAATGCTGCTGCTGCTGTACAGGGAAAGGGAGAGGGAGGGAAAGGGGAAGAGAAATGCCTCTCCTGCACAGGAAAGGGGGAAGGGAAATGCTGCTTCTGTTGCTGCTGCACCCAATTGGGGAAAGAGAGGGAAGGAAGGAGAAGGGAGAGGAGAGGAACAAGAGAAGAAGCCAAGTTCATGGGAGGGAGGGAAGGAAAGGAGATATCAGACCATAGAGGGGGAGGGATAGATACCAGAGCATGGGGGAAGGGAAGGAGACAGATGCCAGACCAGGGGAAAGGAAGGAAGGAGGGAGGGAGAGAAAGGAAGGAAAGAGATGCCAGACCATGGAAATAGGACAGAAGAAGAGAGAGATAGGAAGGGAAGGGAAGACATGGAAACGTAGATTTTGAAAAGAAAGCAGAAAAATTGAACATTAAGTTAATGCCAAAGATGGATGCAAGGCAGAAAGTGAAGACGGAGAGAAAAACAGTCAAAGGACAAGAAGGCCTTGGAAACATAGTTGAAAGCACAGAAAAATAAAGTCGCCAGACAACAAAGGTAGAGAAAATGATTTTATTTTCAATATAGTGAATGAAATGTGCCAGTTTTGAGAAAGAAAGGATATTAAACTTTAAATGTGAGGGCCGCAGAAAAAATAGTTAATGTCTTATTAAAGAAATGACAATTTTGCATGAGGTAAAACTCTTTATAGTTTATATATCTTTCCTTTTAATTGTTAAAGGAAAGTTTTATAAACTATAGAGTTTTATCTCATGCAAAATTGTCATTTCTTTAATAAAACATTAACTATTTTGTCTGCGGCCCTCCAAGTACCTACAAATCCAAAATGTGGCCCCGCAAAGGGTTTGAGTTTGAGACCACTGATGTAGCGGCAGCCAAAAAAAGTAAACAAGATGCTAGGAATTATTAAAAAAGAGATGGTTAACAAGTTATAATGCCACTGTATCACTCCATGGGACGCCCTCACCTGGAGTACTGCATTCAGTTCTGGTCTCCTTATCTCAAGAAAGATATAGCGGCACTAGAAAAGATTCAAAGAAGAACATCCAAGATGATAAAGGGGATGGAACTCCTCTAGTATGAGGAAAGACTAAAAAGGTTAGGCCTCTTCAGCTAGAGCTAGAGAAGGCTGAGGGGAGATATGATTAAAATCTACAAAATCCTGAGTGGAGTAGAATGGGTACAAGTGGATCGATTTTTCATACCATCAAAAATTTCAAAGACTAGGGGACACTCGATGAAATTGCAGGGAAATACTTTTAAAACCAATAGAAGGAAATATTTTTTCACTCAGATAATAGTTAAGCTCTGGAACTTGTTGCCAGAGGTTGTGGTAAAGGTGGATAGCATAGCTGGCTTTAAGAAAGGTTTGGACAAATTCCTGGAGGAAAAGTCCATAGTCTGTTATTAAGACATGGGGGAAGCATCTGCTTGCTCTGGATCGGTAGCATGGAATTTTGCTACTCTTTGGGTTTTGGCCAGGTACTAGCATGCCTCCCATGCCTTTTATTGGTATATTAAAAATTATATATCAAATGAGACAAATGTGAAACTAGTGGGGGTAGCAATATAAAAATTTGGAGATTAAAATCAAGGAAAGAGAATAAAAGTAGTTAAAATGCTTACACGGATGAAAAGAAAGAGAGCCCCAAAGAAAGTGCTGTGGCATTGTGTGCAGAAAGGGTTGCCAGAGGTTGTGGTAAAGGTGTATAGCGTTGCTGGTTTTAAGAAAGGTTTGGACAAATTCCTGGAGTAAAAGTCCATAGTCTGTTATTAAGACATGGGGGAAGCCACTGCTTGCCCTGGATCAGTAGCATGGATTGTTGGTACTCTTTGGGTTTTGGCCAGACATTAGTGACCTGGATTGACTGTCGTGAGAATGGGCTACTGGGCTTGATGGACCATTGGTCTGACCCAGTATTCTTATGTTCTAATAAGCGGTATATCACATTTTAAGAAACTTGCTGTCTGAAAACTTTCCATTATTACAGGCTGACAATATTTCTTCCTACTATCTGTCCATTTATACTATTTTCATTTGACTGGGCACCATTTCCATTTTTCCCCCCCCCTTCCAGTTAAATTTGCTCAACTCCTTCTAAAATACAGCCAAATTGTTCTGTTCTTGAAACATCAGTTTTATACCGAAACCTGTCAGCTGCACTGACACATTTATGCACATGGAAAAATTTATCCGCTTATAAGTCAAAATGGCTTACAGCTGCCATCAGACAAAACCTAACCTGACAGCTTAATAAGGTATTGATTTTTTTTCAAGACTGACATGAGGCTGCTCGTGGATTGCCTATTATGACAGAGGCATCAACAGCAGGTCAAATAATATTGCTGCACTCTTCAATTTTGTTGAAACACATCGCATTTGTAGGAAACTGCATAAACTCTTCAGTTGCCTGAGGAAAAACACAACACCAAGAGGGTGGGCTGATGTAAGACAGGGTGAGAGTGTGGCATAGTGGGTAAAGCTACAGCCTCAGCACCCTGAGTGTGTAGGTTCAAACCCACACTGCTCGTGACCCTGGACAAGTTACCTAATTTCCCCATTGCCCCAGGTACATTAGATAGATTGTGAGCCCACCAGGACAGACAGGGAAAAATGTTTGAGTACCTGAATAAATTCATGTAAACCATTCTGAGCTCCCCTGAGAGAACAGTATAAATAAATAAATTCTGGGTTTTGGCTTAACCCTCCAGCACAATCTACTATCCAATGTGACAGACCAGTTAGGTACACTGAAGGGTTGAATGGGAAGTGGAATGAAGCAAGGAGGAGGCCCTAAAGTCTTCAATATGTCACACTGCATTTCTTTTGACAATCACACAAAAAATAATAAGGGGGTCAAACAAAACTGCCACTTATCTGTGTCAGGGCTGACATAAAGGAAACAAGTCCAATCACTTGACACCTACATCGTTAAACTTCCACATCTGCTGAGAGAAATGGAGTTCACTTCCACAGCACTGGCATTTGGGCAGAGACCCCCAACTTCGTCTGCAGTTGCTATAGGGTCAATAGAATTGCTATAGCAATTCTATTGACCCTATAGCAATTTGCAATTCGCAGAAGCACTTCTCCCATGCACCACTATTGAGATGTTTTTCTCTGATGATCTCCCCAGTACAACACAGTAACATTAAGAAATAATAAAAAAAAATAAAGATTTCAACATTCATATCTACTGTAAAGAATCTATCTATAGATATACAGGTATATTGTGAATGAATTTGAGAAAATTTTAAGTGAGGATTTGTTTGGGTGTTTTGCCACACATTGCTATTTCTCCCCCTCCTCCCACCTTTTTTAAAATTTCTTTGGACTCCATATCTGCATCCTTGGGCTTTCAGTCAGAAAGGAAAATGGCTTCACATAGCAGAATTTGCATACACAATATTGTGGAAGCTAGGAATTACATTTATCAGAACAAAATAGGCATCTATATGCCCTTAAACAAGAGGCTCCTACTATATAGATACACAATGGCAGATAAAGGCCAAATGGCACATCCAGTCTGCTCATCCGCAGCAACCATTACCTCTTCCTCTCTCTAAGAGATCCCACTGACTATCCCATGCTTTCTTGAATTCAGACACAGTCTCTGTCTCCACCACCTCTTCCGGGAGACTGTTCTATGCATCTACCACCCTTTCTGTAAAAAAGTATTTCCTTAGATTACTCCGGAGCCTATCACCTCTTAACTTTATCTTATGCCCTCTCATTGCAGAGTTTCCTTTCAAATGAAAAAGACTCGACTCATGTGCATTTACATCACATAGGTATTTAAACGTCTCTATCATATCTCCCCTCTCCCGCATATCCTCCAAAGTATACAAATTGAGATCTTTAAATCTGTCCCCATACCCCTTATGACGAAGACCAAGCACCATTTTAGTAGCCTTCCTCTGGACCAACTCCATCCTTTTCATATCTAAATGAGGTCTCACCGGAGTCTTATAGAGGGGCATCAATACCTCCTTTTTCCTACTGGCCATACCTCTCCCTACGCACCTTAGCATCCTTCTAGCTTTTGCCGTCACTTTTTCAACCTGTTTGGCCACCTTAAGATCATCACATACAATCACTACCCTCTGTCACCTTCTATTCAACCTGATCTGTAGTAGAAACAAATTCTTATGCAAAGGTTTTCATGGATTTTATGAACACATTTAAATCATCTTTGAAGAATATGTAAATTTGTGCAAGAGAATTATAAGAAAACTAACCTGTATCACAATGCTGTTCCTTCGGCATCCAAATTACACCTCTAAGAATGTCTATGCATAGATATGTGAGCTTTTGTGCACATCCCCGGGAAATTTTGTAAAAGCAATTTTATGTATAGATCACATGCTTCATATGCAGAAAATATGTTATAAAGTTACCCTAATATAATAAAATGAATGTATGCTATGACTGTACATTCCTAGAGCCGAAGGAGGAATAGATCTCATAGAAATAGATGATAGATAGAATTGCCATCACAGACATCCAAGCCAACTTAACAGCATCAACAGACCCCAATGGACAAAATGTATGGGCATATGAAAGTAAATGACCAACTGGTCTATGTTATAATCATATTTACAAGCCTTAGATAATTCTCATAAATCTCATACTCAAAGATATCATTTGAGCAACAGACAATTTGCTTGAGCTCAGCATTTCTTTTAACATTAATAACATAAGAACTGCCATCACCGGATCAGACCCAAGGTCCATCGAGTCCGGCGATCCACACACGTGGAGGCCCAGTCAGTGTACTTTGACGTAATTGTAATGTTCCTCTCAGAATTTCAATGTTATTTTTTTTCATCCTCTTTTACAGTTATACTGTCGTTTTATCTTGTACTTTTTATTTTTTTTATATATATAAAATCAATAAAATATCTTGGAATTAAACCCCATGGATAAGCATTTTGACTAGCAAAAGGAATGAGTGAGAATCTTCCATTTGTGACCCATCCGGCTCTGCGTCTGCTTTGGTCCCATTTAAGAATCAGAAGATTGTCTTCCTCTTTCTGTAGCTTTGGTTTCTGGATCCTCTTTACAAATTGAGTTTTCTGCTAAGATTTTGGGAGTCCTTTTTGACTCCTCTCTCTCTTTTAAGGATCAAATTAACTCTGTGGTCAAGAAATGTTTTTTTTAATCTACATATGCTGAGGAAGGTTAGACATCTTTTTTATCAACGTCATTTTTCTATTTTAGTTCAGTCCATTATACTATCTCGCCTTGATTACTGCAACGAATGGCCACCAGAATGGTCTCGGGGCTCAAAGATCTCCCATAGGAGGAAAGGCTGAACAGATTGCAGCTATACTCACTCGAGGAACGTAGAGAGAGAGGAGATATGATTGAAACGTTTAAATATATCATGGGCCACATAAAGGTGGAAAATGATATCTTCTTTCTTAAAGGTCCCTCAGCCACAAGAGGGCACCCGCTGAAAATCAGGAGTGGGAAATTTCATGGCGACACCAGGAAGTTCTTCTTCACCGAAAGGGTGGTTAATCATTGGAATGAACCTCCACTTCAGGTGATTGAGGCCAGCAGCGTGCCAGATTTTAAAAGGAAATGGGATACACATTTGGGATCTCTAGGGGGGTAAAATCAAGGGGGGTGGGTCATTAGAATGGGAAGACTTGATGGGCTATGGACTTTTTCTGCCGTCATCTTCTATGTTTCTATGTTTCTATATTTACCTCAGCATTAAAAAAATCTGCCTTTATAGATTGCAGTTGATTCAAAATACTGCTTCGAAATTGATTTTTGAGAAACATAAATTTGACCATGTGACTCCATTGCTCCAGAGTCATTGGCTCTTGGTTTATTTTAGAGTTCAATTTAAATATGCTTGTGTTGCTTTCAAGATCCTATATGGTATCTTTACTCCTCTTATTCCTTTATCTTGGAATGTCTACAGATTCTCTTTTGCAAAAGGCATCCAACGATTTAAGTTATCCTTTCCTTCTAGGAGAGGGACTAAAGGAGTCAAGATTTTTAGTCGATCTTTGATTTTTCAATTTTCTCAACTTTGGAATGATCTTCTGCTTCTTTTATGGAGTTCTGGTTCACTTCAATTTTTTCATAAATCTTTAAAAACCACTTTATTTGCTAAATATTTTGAAAATTAATTTTCTTGAAATTCTGTCATTATTCCTTATGGTTTTTTTCTGTTAAGTTAACTATTGTAAACCGAGTCGAGCTTTCTTAGAATGATGACTCTGTATATAAAGCCAAGCCTTAGATTAGAAGAGCAGTGTTAAGCTCTCCAGAAGTACAGATTACATTCACTTACAGATGTGGCTGCCTATTCTGAGAAAGACCCTTCTGAGAATGAACCCTGGCAGGATACCTGGCACGATGCCATGGTTTCCAGTGAGCTGGAAACCATGCACAGTGAGAAAGCAGTTGTTTGCAAACCTATTGCCAGAAAACAGAAGCCATGCACTACTAGGTTTAAGAAAACCAGCACTATGCAAGATGACCACAGGTGGAGCCCAAGAGAGCTAAGTTCCAGGTCAGGTTCACACAGGTTTGGGCGTGCACACACACTGAAAAGCAGAAAACTTTTAGAGAATGAGATGAGAAAAAAAATTGTCCCCGTCTCCGCCCCATCCCCACCCCTGTGAGCTCGGTCCCCGCCCTGTCCCTGCAAGCTCGGGTCCCGTCTCTGCCCCATCCCTGCGAGCTCGGTCCCTGTCCCATCCCTGCAATCCATCTGATCTTATCCGCACAAGCCTCAGTTTTATACTGAACTTATTTTATTAAGTATAAAAAGAAACAATATTCTGTACAATTGTCATTTTATAAATCAGAGCTCTGGCTGTCAAAATAGAGGAAGAGATCTTCAGGTGGCAGAGCTTTGCTTATAAACGTTTATCAATAGAGCTATAATACTACTTTATCCTAAATCAAAAAAAAAAAAAAAGAAAAGAAATAGAAATTTTTTTCTAACTTTGTCTGGTTTCTGCTTTCCTCATCTTCTCATCATTCTCATCCTTCCATCTGCTATCTGTCTTCTCTCTGGCTCTTCCATATGGCATCTGCTCTATTTCTATGCCTCTACCAAAAATAGTCTGCCTCTCCCTACCATCTCTCCCTCCCTCTCCCCATCTTCTTCCCTAAGCTCCCCCCATAGTCTGGCATCTCTGTCTTCTTCCCTTCCATCTCTCACTCACTCCCCCAGGTGGGTTTTAGCATCTCTCTCCTCCTTTCCTTCCTTCAGATATCTGTCTCCTCCCCTCTCCCAATGCTTTGGTACCTCTCTCTTCTCCCTTTCCCTTCTTTTTCTTCTCTTCATTCTCAATTTGTTTTCTACCTCTTGTCTACTTTCTTACTTTCTAGTCCTCAATTTACCTTTCATTGTGTCTACCTACAGCTTGCCACCTCTTTCCCTTACTCCTTCCAGTATCCCACTAATTCTATCCTCTTCCCCCAATCCAGCATGTGCCCTTTTTTTCTTTATCCCCTCGTTCCATCCAATATGCGCTCCCATCTCTCTCTTCTCCCCACTTCCTTCCAGTGACTGCTCCCCTCTCTCTCCTTTCCACTTCCATGCAGCATCTGCTCCCCCTCTGTCCTCCCCATTTCCCTTCAGAATCTGTTCCTCTCTCCCCTCCCCCTCTCTCTCCACTTCCCTTCAGTGTCTGTTCCCCACTCTCCTCTCCCCTCCCCATTTCCATCCAGCATCTGCTCCTCCCTCTCTCTCCACTTCCCTTCAGCGTCTTCTCCCCTCTTTCTCCTCTCCACATTCTTCCAGTGTCTGTTCCCCCATCTCTCTCTCCTTCCCTCTTCCATGCTTCTGCTCCCCTCTCCCTTCCCATTTCCATGCCGTATCCTCTCTCTTCCCTATTTCCCTTCGGCATCTGTTCCTCTCTCCCTTTTCAGTGCTACTCGACCTCTTTCCCTCATCGGACCATCTCCCTCCCTTACCTTCGTGGGTGCTTTTCAGAATCGAGGTTTTCTCTCTGAGTGGCCCAGATGTCGTAGCCTTCTCACAGGTCGTGTGTGACTATTACAAAACTTCTCTGATGCAACTTCCTGTTTCCACCCGGGCGGCTTGCATCAGAGGAGAAGTTTCGGAATAGTTGTGCTCGATCTGTGAGAATGCTATGGTATCTGGGCTGCTCAGAGAGAAAACCGTAATTCTGAAAAGCACTCATGAAGGTGAGAGTTTCAAGTTTCTTTATTTTTGATATACCGTCTATCAAAATATATGTCTAGACGGTGTATATTATAAAAGATTATAGGAAACAATTAAAATAAGTAAATAAAAACAATAATTTATCAAATATTAAAAATACTGGACAAATTCAGATACATGAAACAGAAGGAAAGTAGGGGAAGAAGAAGTTGTTTAAAATACATCAAAGTAAAATTAATTTTAAAAAAGGATGGTAAATAGAAACATAGAAACATAGAAATAGATGGCAGATAAGGGCCCATGGCCCATCTAGTCTGCCCACCTTAATGTCCCTCCCCTACCTTTGCCCTGTGAATAGATCCCATGTGCCGATCCCATTTGGCCTTAAAATCAGGCACGCTGCTGGCCTCAATCACCTGTAGTGGAAGACTATTCCAGCGATCAACCACTCTTTCAGTGAAAAAGAATTTCCTGGTGTCACCTCGTAGTTTCCCGCCCCTGATTTTCAACGGATGCCCTCTTGTTGTCGTGGGACCCTTGAAAAAGAAGATATCTTCCTCCGCCTCGATGTGGCCCGTAAGATACTTGAACGTCTCGATCATGTCCCCCCTCTCTCTGCGCTCCTCGAGCGAGTATAGCTGTAATTTGTCAAGCCGTTTTTCGTACAGGAGATCCTTGAGTCCCGAGACCATCCGGGTGGCCATTCTTTGCACCGACTCCAGTCTCAGCACATCCTTGCGATAATGCGGCCTCCAGAATTGCACACAGTATTCCAGGTGGGGCCTCACCATGGATCTATACAATGGCATAATGACTTCCGCCTTACGACTGACGAAACCCCTTCGTATGCAGCCCATGATTTGTCTTGCCTTGGACGAAGCCTGCTCCACTTGATTGGCAGACTTCATGTCCTCACTGATGATTACCCCCAAGTCTCGTTCTGCTACCGTTTTTGCTAGGATCTCGCCATTAAGGGTATAAGACTTGCATGGATTCTGGCTGCCCAGGTGCATAACTTTGCATTTTTTGGCATTGAAGTTGAGTTGCCATGTCCTAGACCATCGCTCCAGTAGGAGTAGGTCGTGCATCATGTTGTCGGGCACTGAATCTTCGTCTGTTGTGCATTTGCCCACTACATTACTCAGTTTGGCGTCATCGGTGAATAATGTTATTTTACCTCGAAGCCCTTCTGCCAAGTCTCTTATAAAGATGTTGAATAGGATTGGGCCCAAGACTGAGCCCTGTGGAACTCCACTAATCACCTCCGTCATTTCGGGAGGGAGGGAGATGACCTGATGAGGGGAAGAGATGCCAGGACCACAGCAATTGGGAGGGAGGAGGGAGGGGGCTGCTGGAATGCATGATCACGAGGAAGGCTACTGACAGGGAGGGGTGGGAAGGGAGACAATGTGCGGCAGATACTTTACTGCGGGGACAAGGCCATTCACTGCTCCATGGGGCAGTGAATGGCCTTGTCCCCATACCTGCAGCTTTCAATCATTTTTCGCCTCATTCCTGTGGGTTACCCGTAGCTAGCGGTGGGTAACATTCACCATGTCATTCTCTACTTTCATTCCTCAGGGGAAGAAGGCAGGGAAAGCAGAGGGATCTGACTTCCCAGAGAGGAACCCAGACAAATGGCAAGGTAGTGACCAGGAAATGCCAGAAGCTGAAGAAGCTCCTAAGTGTTCTGAAGAGAAAGATTTAAACCTGGAGGAGCCCAGAGAGCTGGCTGACCAGTTTGTTACAGAAGGAGAAGGCTTAGAAGAAATGGAAGTAAGTTAAAGTGAGACAACTTACTGTTTGCCAGTGACAAGGATTCTTCCTGAAAGTTTTAAAAGGAATGTTTTCTTTTTGTGTAGCCAAAAAGGCGTGAACTATTTTGGTGAAAAGTTTTTTTCTTTTCTCCCCTCACAGAAAGTACTGGATTTTGAACTGTGGAAAGCAAAGAGCAGTTGATGCAGTGTTTGTTACACTTAGTGTGGAACGGGCACATCAGTGCCCTGAAGAAAGAACTGTGTGTGCTTGCAAAGTTTTGAACTTTCTTTCTTTTGCTATATTTTGTTTTGGCTCAGTGAGGAGCTGAGGATTTTTGGGGGAAGAGTCTGCTAATACCTTGGGAAGGGATTTTTGAAAGCTGTAAAAAGCCAGTGAAAGCAGACTCAGTAATCCTCCCTGCCCAACTTTTAAAGCTGGAGACTCCAGCTGTTTTAGACCAGAGCCATCTGAATAAGACTTTGGGAGACAAGGCCAATGAACTGTGTTTGTAAAACTTCTTGTCCACTGAGGGTTAGAAACAAGGTCATTTTTGCCTGTTACTTATTTTCTAGTGAACTGTGTGTTTTTGCCTATTTCATTTTTGCCTTTGAGAAAAGTGACACTTAACCTTCTTTTATTTTTCTGAGTACAATGACGCTAAGGCCTATATGTTTGGAGGAATAAAGATACAGCATTACACAAACTTTAAGACTGTTGAATTTGAGATTATTCTTAACTGGGTTTGGCACTTGAACCCTGGCAAGTTGCTTGTAGGGCTTTCTCCTTATTTGGAAGTGCTCCGCACTATTGTTTGTCACCAGGCAGGGGCTGTGCCACGCAGTCTGTGGCCTTCTGAAGTGACACAGTATACACAGGAAAATAAGGATTTACAAAAGAAGAAAAAAAAACCTTCAAGAACCAAGGAAAAACCAAGTGCCATAAATGCACAAATACAATGGGAAATGCAGAGGCTCTTTTTAGTAAGTTTTATTCAGCCAGCGGCAGTCAGCATGTTTTTAAGTTCAGATTGGCTGGCTAAATTAGACCTGAATATTCAATGAATATATGTGTGACTGGACTGTACCTGGCCTCAGTGGCATAGTAAGGGGGGAGGGGAGTTCAGCCCGGGCGCTGTCTTGGTGGGGGCACCGACAACCATCATCTTCTCCGTTGCCCTGCTCCTTCCTGAACCTCCTACGCACGCCCCTTCCCTTGTACCTCTTTAATTTTCCCAGTGCGAGCAGCATCACAAACTTGCTGCCTGCATCGGTGTCAGCACTCTCTGATGTCACTTCCTGGTCCCATGCCTAGGAAGTGACAGGGAGAGCAGACACGACGTGGGCAGCAAGTTCATGATGCTGCTCACACCAGGAAAATTAAACAGGTACAGGGGAAAGGAAGGGGGGGGGGGGGCACGCGTGGCAGGGAGGGTCGGGAAGAAGCGTGGTGGTGAAGAGGGTGGGGGAGGGGTGCCAGTCACCCTCGCTACGCCACTGCCTGGCTTATCTTATGCAGGACTAGGCTGATATTCAGCTGGGACCCACATAAAACATTTACGTAGGACCTAGCTGTATGTCAGTTACTCATCTGGACTCCTGAACTGATGACAATAGCTCCTACCCAAAAATTCCCCGCCCCCCCACCCCATAAAGCCTCCTCCTCATGCACTTGTGCTCCTCCTGGGTCTTCTGGTGGTGTAAGGGGTAGCCAGGGCAGAAGAAATACCCAGTCACTTCTGCCCAAGCCAAGTCCAGTCTTAAAGAGGGAAATTCTATAAATGGCATCTTACTGGTGCCTAAGTTAATTGGGAAATGCCATTTGAAATGACAAGCAACATTAAATTTAAGGCGCCTACTGCCTAAACAAAAGGTGCCAGATCTGTACCGCTGGAGGTGCCTAATGGCGCTGGAAGTGGCATTAGGCATTGTAAAGCACCTACGTAGGAATGATTCACGGCAAAAACAGGCATCGGAAATGTAGGCCTTGAAAACTCTGGCCTACATTTCCATTGTCTATCTTTCCCGGAGGTGCAGTTCTCTAAACGGTGTCATCACGTGATTGGCACGCGATTGGCGGATGCTTTTTAGGCAGCTGCCAATATCAGTGCAATTTAGAGAATCTGAGCCAAAATGGCTACTGCGACCTAGTTTGTGCATGATGAGCATTTTGAGTCATGGGGATAGAAGTAGGTAGGGAATGAACAGGCATGCAGAGTATAAACAAATGTAATGTAGCACCTATTAAGGGGTATGTCCAGCATTTTTTTTTGCAGGTCACCTATCAAAATGTCCATTAGTGTGTGGTACCCTGGTTGTAGTTAACACATGCACTTAGCATCTCCTATTAAGGAGGTGCTAAGCGGACCTATGCGAACTGCAAAATTGTCAGTGCACGCAGTGCCGTAGCGAGGGTAAGAGATGCCCCTCCCCACCCTCTTCTCCACCCCCCCCACCTCCACAAGCTCATTCCCCGCCCCCTCCTGCTGCGCGCACACCACTTGCCTTCCCTCGTATCTCTGTAACATTCCTGGTGTGAGCAGCAACCGTCAATCTGCTGTCCAACCAGTGTCGGCTCTTCCTCCGACATCCCTTCCTAGGCGCGGGTCCAGGAAGTGACATCAGAGGAAGAGCCGACGTTGGCGCAACAGCAGGTTGGGGATTGCTTCTCGCGCCAGGAACGTAACAGAGGTATGGGGAAGGGAAGCGGTGTGCACGCACTGCAGTGGGGCGGGGCGGGGACCGAGCAGGGGGGGTGGACCGCCCCTCCCTACTATGCCACTGAGTACCTGGCAGTCGTCAGAAACTAACAGCAATTTATTGTACTTTAATTTCTTGCATTAGGATGTGGTGACTGCAAATTAGATGTACTTCTGTAAAAGGACCCCATGGTGATGGGACATTCGCGCGCGAGACTTCAGCACACCGACATTGCAGTGCCGACAATTCGGCACAAGACACCAGCGCGCCGCCTAAAAATTGACTTTTAAAGAGCTCCAACGGCAGGTGTGGGGGGGGGAACCCCCTCACTTTACTTCAGACTGTTCGCGCTGCTGTTGGGGGTGGGTGGGGAGGGTGCAACCCCCCACATTATAGAGAAAACTTAACTTTTCCCTTAAAAATCAGGAAAAAGTTAAGTTTACTCTATAACGGAGGGTTCCAACCCCCCCAACCCCTCCCCCAACGGCAGCGTGAAGAGTATGAAGTAAACTGGGGGGGTTCCCCACTCACACCCCGCATCGGAGCTCTTTAAAAGTCACTTTTTAGGCGGCGCACTGGTGTCTTGCGCCAAATTGTCGGCGCTGAAATGTCGGCACGCTGGTCTCGCACGTGAATGACTATGAACCGGACCCCATAGTCAAGTTCCATTGCATGCCACATGCACACACACACACACACACACACACAAACACAAAGAAATTATTTTGTTAACTGATCTAGGACACTGAGCTCAGCCTTCATTGTTATATACAGTAGCTTCTTAGCATTTCAGTACATGGAACCAAATGGCATGGAATGGAGTAGTGATGGGATGGAAAAGTCCCAGTGATAAAGGAGGGTTTTTTTTTTTTTTACTCTGCCTGGTCATGACTTGTGGTCTTATTTTTAGTAACTTTTGTCTATATAGAGAGCTCTCAATTCTTTCCACGGGGTTTTAACATAAATCTGCCTACAGTATGTCACACACAGCACTGGAATCAGCCCTGGTTAAGTAACTGAACATATCTATGACATTTACCTTCATTGAAAATGTTGAAAGAAATACATGTGCAGATGAGAGCTCCACTGCCACTTCATACCCTACAAATCACAGGGCTGAAGTGTAAATGTAAACCACCCTGGAAAACTGCAGTGGAAAAGTGAAGGAATACTGTATAATCAATCTGCTCAGCTTGCATAGTATTTACTGAACTAAGCATATGGGAAGATAAATTCTGCGCACATCTGAGCCAATTAAAATAAGTTCAAGGAAAAAGGGTGGCTGTAAGTTTTGTCTACATATTACATTGAAGAGTGAACTAACACTCCGAATTTCCCCGGGCACGTCCTCCTTTTGAGGACATGTCCTGGGGTCCGGACGGCTTTTCGAAACTTGGCACTTTGTCCGAGTTTTGAAAAGAAATTATGTCAGGAGGGGGCATCCGCGTATGCAACTCGGTGACGTCATGCAGACGTGCGGATGTATGTGACATCATAGAAACATAGAAGATGACGGCAGAAAAGGGCTACAGCCCATCAAGTCTGCCCACTCTGCTTACCCACCCCCTGTCTATGCCCTAATGACCCAATTTCCTTATCTTAACCCTCGTAGGGATCCCACATGAGTATCCCATTTATTCTTAAAGTCTGGCACGCTGTCTGCCTCGATCACCTGCACTGGAAGCTTGTTCCAATGATCAACCACTCTCTCTGTGAAGAAATACTTTCTGATGTCGCCATGAAATTTTCCGCCCCTGAGTTTGAGCGGGTGCCCTCTTGTGGCCGAGGGTCCCTTGAGAAAGAAAATATCATCTTCTACTTCGACACGTCCTGTGAGGTACTTAAATGTTTCGATCATGTCTCCCCTCTCCCTACGTTCCTCGAGAGTGTAGAGCTGCAATTTGTTCAGTCTCTCTTCGTACGAGAGACCCTTGAGCCCCGCACATGCCTTCTTGCCCGATGAACAGGTAGTGGGGGGGTGGGGCTGGGGTCGGAACTGGGGTGTATCGGGGCGGGGATGGGTGGAGCTGGACAAGCCAGGGGGCAGGTCTAGGGGGGTCCGGATTTTACTGACATAAAATCTGGTAGCTCGAATCTAGACTAACACAGCCACCACACCATTTCACTCAAGTTTTTTTTTCTTGTAAGCCACTTAGGACTCCTATAAAACCGCGGTAGCGCGTCCCCCGCAGCAAATGTCCATTTAGTTCCTATGGGCTTCACTGCATTTGCCGCGGGGGAATCACTACCATGGCTTTTTATAAAGGGCTCTTAGTACTAGGGGGGGGTATAAATTTTTTAAATAAAATACATTTTTCCAGTAAAGCATTATCACTAAAATATAACGTATTGGACTCCAAAACTGCTTAGAAGTTAAGAGACGTGATATGAGACAATAATGTTAAATAAAATTAAACCATAACAAATGAAAGTGAAGTCGTATCAAATGAAAATATTTTTATTTAGTTTACAAAAAAGAAAAAAAAACTTTGAATAGACAAGTGGAAAAAATAATTTATTTTAGTTCCTTTTACACAGTAACATTTATACAAATAGTTGTGAAAACAAAACTACTTTAGATATAAATTCATGAACAGTTTTTACAATTTTAAGACAAGGTTAAGTGTAGTATAAGGTTCCTTTTACTAAGCTGCAGCAGATAGTGGCATTAGTGTGCCCTTGCGTGGATTTGCGCTGCACACTTGGGCCATTTTTACCACAGTTGTAAAATGGGCAATTTTCTAGTTTTTCTATTACCACATTTCCCCATATATAGGCCGCAGCCTATTCATGGGTTTTACAAACCTGCCTATGGGGTGTAACATACTTAAATGGGGCGGCCTATCTAAACCTATAAAATCATCCCACCCACTCCGCGGTACCTTTTTAAATCAACCCTCCCCCCCCGGTACCTTTTTAAAATCCCCCTTAAATACGTCCCTCGCTGGACGGCTGCCGGCTGCTTTCTCGAATCTCATGGCCAGCAGAGAACTGACGGCAGCCATTCAGCAAGCGGTGCGGGGTCAGGCTGGATGCCGAAAAGATTACAACTGCCCCGCACCGCTGGAGATTCGAGGAGGCAGCCGTCCAGCAGGTAATGTACCGGTAAGATAAGCCGCGGCTAATACCATGGGGCAGCTTATCTACCGGTTTTAAAACATAGATCGCCGTTTGCTGCAGCCTATACATGAGGGTGGCCTATATATGGGGAAATACAGTAATGGCCAAGTACAAATGTTGCTATTAGTGTGCGGCTATTAAAAAAAAAAGCAAGTGAACACTTACCAACACCTATTTTATACACGATTAGGGCTCATGCACTAAACCTGTGTCAATCAATAAGTCCATGGTAATGTTGCTGTGCTAAATTTAGAGCAAAAAAGCCCATTCTCCATCCCCTGACATCCCCCTCTGTGGAAAAGAAAAAAATGTTAGTGCACGGTCTGTGCACGCGGATCGTAGGCTTCGTGCAGGACGCCAAAGCACATCCTGCAGTAGGGCCCTTTAAGCTGCGATGATCATACACTAGTTCTTACCACAGCTTTGTAAAAGGAGCCTGTAGCGATTTACTGAAACAGTCCACAAACAACTGGCAATAATGAACAGACATAACTATTTCATTTTGATAGATATGTTGAAAAGAAGTAACTGCATCTAACCCGTTTCCTGGAATGTTTTGTTTTTCCAATTAAAAAAATGAGAATTGAAATCCGAGCATGTCTTGGAATGCAAAATGAAAGCAAAAGGAAGCAAAAGAGAACAAGATCCTCCAAGGGGCCTTGTATACCACCTTTTCGTGGCTTTGGCATTTCAAAGTGGTGGGCACTGGAGGATTAAATGTCTTGCCCAGGGTGGAAAGGCAGCAGCTCAACCAGTGAAGGTATGAGAGTCCTTTTACCAAAGGCTTGGCAAAAATGGCCTTAGCATGACACTTATGGGTGTCTTTCCCATGCGCGAAGGCCACTTGTGCTACGGACAGACAATAGCTAACTTTTCCATTTTTCCCAATTAATGGTCAAGCACTAATCATGCCATTGACACAGGGCCATTAATAAAGGTGCAGCATGAACCCCTACCAACACCTACACGCTAACCCCATGCTAATCAATTAGCGCACAACAATGCCTCACACACTAACTGATTAGCATTGTCACACTTACTTTCCAGCCCCAAACACGACCGCTTGGGGAATATTCAGAAATATTTTTAGCGTGTGGTCTACGCACGCAGTCAGGCAAATTTGCCGATGGTAAGCCTGTTTAACATGCAGAAAGCATGCACTAGCACTTACCACATTTTACTAACAGGACCCTCCCCCCCCCCTAGTGAGGTCCAAAAAGAAGAAAAAAAAAATGATAGTCCAAAGGATGTGAGGAGAACGGTTTTATTTATTGATAAATCACAAGAGTACGCACAAATTTTATCGAGCAAAATAAAAGCATGTAACTGGAGAAGCCGGTGACGGGATAATCGCACGCCAGACGCCAGCGCGTCGACAATTCAGCGCAAGACAGAAGCGTGCAGGGGAAAAAATAATTTTTAAAGAGCTCCAACTGGGGGTTTGGGGTGGCAAACCCCCCCCCACTTTATTGGTTAGTGTTCGCGCTGCTGTTGGGGGGGGTGTGGGCGGTGAAACCCCCCCACATTATAGAGAAAATTGAACTTTTTCCGAAAAAAATCAGAAAAAGTTCCGTTTTCGCTATAATGGAGGTTTCCACCCCCCCGAGTCCCCCTCCAACAGCAGCGTGAACACTAACCAATAAAGTGGGGGGGGGGTTTGCTACCCCAAACCCCCCGTCAGAGCTCTTTAAAAATTACTTTTTCCCCCACGCGCTTCTGTCTTGCGCCGAATTGACGGCGCTAAGCCACACTTGACACAGCACGTACTCCTGCATCCATAGGACTACTCTGGCATAAGCAGAATTTTTCTTATGATCACTGATGCCAAAGAACTGATTGAACTGAGTCCAGCAAAGATGAAATCAGCATTTGACAGAGTAGTATTTTGGACTGCTGATGCAGGTGTACATGCTGAAATATGGTCGTGTTGAATCTGGCTTCTCCGGCTCTATGCATTTATTTTGCCTGATTAACTTTGAACTAGAGAGTGAGACGGTAACTGTTACCAAGATAACACCGCAGTTACTTTGGTAATCACTGCAGTAACGGTAAGGGAACTGAGCACAAGCTCAGGAATACTGCGGCAGTAATGGCACCCCCCACTCCTCCACCCCGGCAGCGGCACTGTATGAATGTGGATTGATACCTCGGTATCCCTGCGGTGACGAAGAAATCATGCCAGCTGCCCCCAAGCCTCTATTGGCCCTCCGGAGACCTACCTTATGGCCCTGGTGGTCTAATGGCCTCTACTACAATTACTATTTATCATTTCTATAGCGCTGAAAAGTGTACACAGTACTGTACTTTAATATTCAATAGATGGTCCCTGCTCAGAAGAGCTTACAATCTAATTTGGACAGATAGACAGGACATCTCTGGGTTGGGGAGTTTCTGATAAAAGGGATGATACAATGAGTAAACGTATTTGACAACAAGTGGGAGGTGAGCTGAAAGCAGCTTCAAAAAAGAGGGCTTTTAGATTGGATTTGAATACTTCTATAGATGGAGCAAGAAATATTGACTCTGGTAGCCTGTTCCAGGCATACGGTATAGCAAGAAAGAAGGGACAGAGTCTGGAGTTGGCAGTGGAGGAGAAGGGTACAGATAAGAGAGACTTTCCCAATGAATGGAGTTCATGGGGGGGGGTGCATAGGGGGAGATAAGTGAGGACAGATATTGAGGGGTTACAGAGTGAATGCACTTGTAAGTCAGTAACATAGAAACATGATGGCAGATAAAGGCCAAATAGCCTATCTGGTCTGCCCATCCACAGTAACCATTATCTCTTTCTCTGAGAGATCTTACGTGCCTATCTCACACCTGTCCGAGGGGACAGGAAAGAACCACACTCTTTTTGGCTCGTGCTGCTGTAGCCACTGCTAATGTTTTATTCAAAATGGCTGTCGAGACTTCATGGAGCAGCCTTGTGAGATTCGCAGAAGTGCTGTAAGGCTTCTGCATGAAGTCTCGGCAACCATTTTAAATAAAACTCTGGCGCGCTGTCAGCTGTGCCAGTCCTTTGAAGTGACGTATCAAGGGGGGAGGGGGCAAGGGAGCAGTCCACCTTGGGTACAAATCACAGGGGGGTTGCTCCCAGGGTCGGCATTGTGGTCTGGGAACATCTAACTTCTTGCGGCAGTCTTCAACTCTCGCTGTTCCTGCTGGTGTCGGGCCTTCCCCTCTGCTGGGTCCTGCCTTTGTGGAAACAGGTAGGATAATAGGTAGGATCAGCTGAGAGGAAGGCCCAATGCTGGCAGTAAAAGCGAGTTCTGAAGGCTGCTGCTGCTGATGTAGAGTGAGAGAGGTACCCATCCGTTGGAGGGGGAGGGAGGGGTAAGGAAGAAAGTTGTCAAACAGGGGGGAAGAAGAAGGAAGTCCAGGGAAGGGAGAGGAAAGAGAGGAGATAGAGATGACAGACAATGGGGAAGGGAGGGAAAGGAAGGAGAAGAGATGCCAGAGCATGGAGAGGGAGGGAGAGTTGCAAAGGAAGACGAGGAGAGGAGAGAGTTGCCAGGCATAGGGGAGGGAAGGGAAGGACACAGACAATGGGGTGGAGTGGGAAGAAAGGAAGCATGGGGGGGTGGGTGGAAATAGGAAAATGTAGAGGGGGTGTAGCCAAAATGAATCATGTACTGTATAAAAGAGAGAAGGGGCACAGGATAGACAGTTTATGAAAGGGGCATAGAAAGAGAGAAGATGCCATATGGAAGGGGGAGAGGGAAGACACTAGATGGAAGGGAGAGAGAGGGTGGACAGTGGATGGAAGGAGCAGAGAGAGAGGGAGGGAGGGTGGAGAGTGTATATGAAAAATGAATGGAAAAAATTGCATTACAGTTAGTAAAGGGGGTGGGATCTGGGGCAGAGCTTGGGTGGGCCTAGGGAGGTCTGTGGTTGGGGTATCTCCTCAGTTGATATTTGTTAGACTTAGGGGGTACTTAGCTTGAAGTAGTTGAGAAACACTGCTGTAGGCAATCAGCTGGCGCCAGTGCCTCTTCTTCTCTCTGGCCCTTTTCCCTGCTGGCACCCCCTACTGGCATTTCAGAGCCCATCTGCACATGTGCGGATGTCGACGTGATGATGTCACACATGCACGTGAGGTCATCACAGCGAAGTCTGCTCACTTCTGGGTGCCTCAAGCCATGGCCAGTACCTTTAATGTGCCTCGGCTCGAGAAAGATTGAGAGACACTGTCGTAGATCCATAAAATGGCATAAAATCGTCTTTCTGCTTTGAGTGGGAAGATGCAGGGAAAGAAAATTTAGACTGCGGGGTTAGGGATGAAAAATTCAGGGATGGTAAGGGGACGGGGGATGAAAAACATGCTTTTCTACAGGGACGGGAAGATAAGCAGGGAAGAAAGCGCGGGGATGGTGAGGGGATAGGGATGAAAAATGTGCTTCACTGCAGGGACGGGGAGAAAGCAGGGGAGAAAACGCGGGGACGGTGAGGGGATGGGGATGAATCTTTGTCCCTGCGTCACTCTTTACTTCGAACCCTCTCTTGTAATTTTTGACTAAATGGAAGCATCCTCCACCTATCTTTTGGATTCTAATTTTTTCTCTCCATTTTAGACCTTACTAAGGGACCCTTTGACTAAACGGCGGTAAGCATTAACGTTTGTTTACTGTTGCCTAAAAATGATGCTAGTGGCACGTGCTCAGGAGCCACGTACTAACTGAAGGCTTGGTGTGCACTTGTCACGTGCTAAAAAATACATGCTATAATTTAGTGTGGGGGCATGTTTGTGGGTAGAAAGTTGGCATGCCATGCGTTAATTGGTTAGCATATAGGCATTGCACATGCTGATTGATTACTTAACATCTACTAAATAGGTGACAGTAAAGGCTCACGAGCTAAGGGCATGTGGCCCTTAATAGGAAAATGGCTATGCTAATAAGTGGCCTCAGCACAGGGGAAACCCACGTGCTATAAACAGCGCCAGCCACTTTTTAGCATAGCTTAGCAAAACGACCCCCATATTTCCACTGGAAAGCAAAATGACAGCAAATTATGAAAATATGAAAGATCTGAATGTTGCTCATACTGCACTGAAATTGTTCTTATCTCTGTTCTCTCTAAGCTGAACAGAAGTCCTCCAACTGCATTGCTGCCAATGGAGGATGGTTTCAATTGCTAGGGACAGGCAGATTCACTGAAGTTCTGCACAATTTGCCTGTCTCTATTGAAAATGTGATAGTGAAAGAGCTCCCCCTACTTGAAAGGACTATAGCTGGAGGACTCACGCTTCGCTTAGAGGGAACAATGGTTCTTATATGCTCAGAAAGCACCTACTGTACATGGTAGAACCCATGCCAGTAAAATGTACTGGATACAGTGATCTTAATGGTACATTACCTGAATGATATCCGCTTGGTATACACAAGTGAAAAGGTGAGAGGAGAAATGAAAGTTCAGAGAATGGAACAGGTTTAAATTATACAGGATCATGTCATCACACATACTACCAGATACTGTATTTGGCCCAGGAAGAAAAGAAATTTCACAGACTGACATTAAAATAAGATGCATTTCTTTTCAGCAAAAGCGGGCTGTATCTTGGAAAGCAACTGCTATACCTTATGACAGTGTCTTCAGGTAGCTGGCATTCACTGGCTAATTCTGTAAATGCTGCCTATGATCAATGCCCTACTATACCACATTGTATAAGCGCCTACTGTATTGTCAGCTAATCGCTTGACTGGTTCAGACACAGGTCACACTAGCATGAAAATACATAGGTGGCAATTCTATAAAGTGGTGAGCTCAGCACCAACTCTTTAATAGTGTTAAGGTATGCCTAACCAGTTATAGAATAAAGAGCACAAAGCTGCTTTGGCGTGCTGAAACCTAGATGTGATAGCATACGTCATGTTCAATAGCAGATATAAGTTTTCATGCCTAAGTTTGCCTTGCACTGCATGCAACTGATGTATTGCTAGGTAGAATGCCTATAACGTGCCCTGAGTATTACCCCCCCTCCTCACAGTTATGCTTTGACTTAGGTGCACTATTTTTGATGGCATAGAACCTAGTGCTTAAATTAGTCATGAAGTGGCATAGCTATGGGTGGGCCTGGGTGAACAAAGGCCCACTCATTCCTGGCTCAGGCCCACCTAGCGGTGGCATCTCATTTCCCCCTCTCCTTATACTCCACTGGCAGCCCCACATATGCCCCCTCTCTGAACTCCCCACCCCTCTCCAATGTATTTCTGAGGTGTCACCAGTGGTAGCAGCGATTCATATTTGTATTCTGCTGTGGCCCTGCAGGCTTCTCTCTGCCACATTCTGCTAGTGAGGAAACAGGAAGTGACATCAGCATGAGCAGAGCATGGCAGAGGGAAGCCTGCAGGACAGAAGCATGAGGCAATATGAATCACTGCTGCTTTCAGTGAGGCCTCAGAGGTGCACCGAGGAGGGACAAGGGAGGGATTTCAAAGAGAGTGGGAAGGAGGGAAGGACAGAGTTGCACATATGTTGGCACTACATGCAGAGAGGGAGAGAGGGAAGAGAGAAGGAAGGATGTTGGAAGCAGAGGTGGAAAGGAAGGTTGGGAATAGCAGAGAATATTTTGAGCTGGGGGTCAGAAGGGCTAACCCAAGTTAACGCTGGACCCAACCAAAATAGCAGGTCTAAACCACTGGTAAGTGCTGCTATTCTATAAAGTTGTGTGCACTATAGGTGATGAAATATAGATGTTCTTTATAGAACTGCCCTGCTAGTCAATGTTAAACTGGGATCCAGGGCAGAAATCGAGGTGGGGATCCCAAACCCTGCCTGTAGGCTATGACTTATTCAGCTCCAGAAGGTTTTTGGGCCCTCTTTAACACAGAGTCCCAGGTCAATTGCCCAGGGTTGGTCCCCCACAGTAGAGAAATGACATAGGGACAAATTTGTCCCTGTCCCCGCAGAAACTCAATTTTCCCGCCTCGTCCCGGTGAGTTTTGTCGCTGTCTCTGTCTCTGCCCCTGCCCCATTCCTGTAAGCTCTGTCTTAACTGCACAGGCCTCGAACACTTATGATTTTAAAGTGTTTGAGGCTTGTGCAGATAAGGACAGAGCTTGCAGGAATGGGGTAGGGACAAGAAAATAACTTGCCAGGGCAGGACAGGAAAATGAGTTCCCGAGGAGACGGGGAAAAATTTGTCCCCGTGTCATTCTCTACCCCACACCTCCTGAATGCTGGCCCTGACTCCAGAAACAAAAATTGCAGGGCAGGGTGTAAGGTTTTAAGAGAAAGCAGCAGAAGGCAGACAGTTAGTTAAACACAGCTCCACAGCACAAACTATTTTGGTTATAGAGGACTTACGTCATTCGCAAGAGACTGAGAAGCACCACCGATATCAGAAGCACAAAATTCAACAAGCAGAGAAATATGGGAGGCAGAAAGAGCGGGAGCCCCAGCTGACAATGCTATGCTTGAAGAAGGGTGAAGCAGAAACCTAAAGTCATCAGCAAAAATCCAGGAAAACACCAAGGTATGTGAAATGTATCTCATCTTCTTCCTTAGGACTCAAAATATAGCCCACATTATTCCTTGAATGCATGTAAAAAAAAAAAAAAAAATTGAGAAGAACAGTTTTATATGCAAAATAGAAGGGACTTTTTAAACAACGTGTATCTTAACATTTCTGTACAAGTAAAAAAAATATTGATAAGGCAAAAAATAACTACAATTTGTAAAATAATAAAGATACTTTTGTCAGACTTTTATATAGGGGATCAAGCACAGCGTGATAAATGTTTGAAAAATCCAGGAGCTAACATGTCTCATCTGAAGCAAAAACGTGGCTCTCTAACAAAGATAAGCAGTTCCGGTACTTCTGAGACATTCATCAGACTCGGCCAAATACTGCAGTTAAATGGCTCCAATTAGGATTTGTGTGCACACCTCTTTTAGGCCCAGATTCTATAAGAGCATAGGAATAGCTAAACTGGGTCAGACCAATGGCCCATCTAGCCCACTATCCCATCTTCACAGTGGCCAACCCAGGTCACAAGTACCTGGCAAAACCCCAAATAGTAGCAACAATCAATGCTACCAATCCCGAGGGCAAGCAGTGTCCGTCTCATTAGCAGACTGCGGACTTTTCCCCCAGGAACTTGTCCAAACCTTTTTTTTAAAACCAGCTACGTTAATCGCTCTTACCGCATCCTCCAACAATGCGTTCCAGAGCTTAACTATTCTCTGAGTGAAGAAATATTTCCTCCTATTGGGTTTAAAAATATTTCCCTCTAACTTCATTGTGTCGCCTAGTCTTTGTAATTTTTGATGGAGTAAAAAAAATTGATCTGAACTCGGTGTGCCTCACCGATGTAGGCATCTAACTTAATTATTTATAAAGTTTAATTGGTGCCGATAATAAGCTTAATTGGGTTAATCATTGGCTTAAATTAAAACTGCTTTTTAGGTGCCCTAACTCAGTAAATGCCTTCCACTTTCTGCTAGGCACCTCAGCTAGGCACCTAGTCCAAGCTGCCTGCCAGAAAGTGGGCATGCTTAAGGGCGGATTGTGGGCGTGCCTAAATTGGACTTAAGTGCTGATATTTAGGCCAAGAAAACCTAGGCGTAAAAAGGGAGCGCCTAAGGTTTTTGATGCGTACCGGCGCCTAAGTCCAATTTAGGTGCCACTAGGCGCAATTCTATAAACAGCGCTTAACTCCTGATTGACATGTGCTACGCGCTGCGTTCCTCGGTGCCCACATTTTAGGTGCCGCTTATAAAACCGGGGCCTTAGTGCGCAATGGAAAAGGAGGCATAAGGATCGGATCGACAGACTGATTGAAGGACTACACAGCTGATCCTTACAAGGACTTCTTTGGGGTTTTTTTTGCCCTATTCCAACACAAAGTTAAGTGCCTTTTGGAACACTATGAATATGCGGATGTATGTTTTAAAATTTTAGTGATGTTTTCACTTGATATTTTTGCACATAATGAATTAAATTGTTAACTTATTAAAAAAAGATTTAAATAATGTAAAAAATAAATAATGAATTAGGTTCTCAAAACCAAGGGTCACTTATTCCTTGTGATTACCGTATTTTCTCGCATATAACGCGCGTGTTATACGTGGTTTTTACAAACCGCGCATAACCTTGCGTGTTATACGCGTGTGCGCGTTGTACAAAATTTTTTTTACATAGTTTCCCCCCCCCCGACGCCCGATTCATCACCCGGAAGGAGCGCTCGCACTCCCACCCCAAAGGACCGCTCACACCCCCACCCGAAGGACCGCTTGCACCCCCACAGCCTCTCCCCCTCCCCCATGGAGAAGCTGTCTACCTTGTTTCCGGATGCCAGCCCAGCTGCTTCCTCTGCCGGCGGTCCTGCCCCTTCTCAGAGCCCTGTGCTGCGCTGCTTCCTCTTCAGGCGGTCCCGCCCTTTCTCTGACGTCAGAGAAAGGGCAGGACCGCCGGAAGAGGAAGCAGCGCAGCAGGGCTCAGAGAAGGGGCAGGACCTCCGGCAGAGGAAGCAGCTGGGCTGGCATCCGGAAACAAGGTAGACAGCTTCTCCATGGGGGAGGGGGGGAGGCTGTGGGGGTGCGAGCGGACCTTCGGGGTGGGAGTGCGAGCGCTCCTTCGGGGTGGGGGTGCGAGCGGTCCTTCAGGGTGGGGGTGCGAGCGGTCCTGTGGGGGGGTGAATCAGACGTCGAGGGGGGCATCAGGCTTTCAGGGTAGGGACAGGACTTCAAGGGGGAAAGGAGAGTCGGGGCGGGCGAAAAGAGAGTCGGGGTCTCCAGAGGAGAGTCGGGGCGGGCGAAAGGAGAGTCGGGCAGCATGCGCGGTATACGGGTGTGCGCGGTATATAAAAATTTCTGTACATAAATTTGTGTTTTTCGCGCGCTATACCCATGTGCGCGTTTTACACGGGTGCGCGTTATCTACGTGAAAATACGGTACACTATTGACGTATTGACTTTCTCTCTTTGTTTGGGTGACATTACATATTTGTGAGGGAGTTTTTTTTCTCTTTTTTTTTATATTCACTTCCGGCTCACCACATATTAGCTTTCCCACGTATTCATCATTATAGGACCCCCAGGGACCGCTGAAGAAGACTTTTTGTCGAAACGTGGACCGTGTTTGGTCCTGCATCCCTAGCGGACTAGGTCCTTTAAGGTTTTTATGTGGATCATTTTACTTTTATGTGGATGATTTTATTTTATGTGGATGATATTAGTGTACCTTTGGAACTTTGACATTTAGGAACATCGTTATTCCACAGAATTTCTTTTGGTTTCTTCTGGACAGTCTATTCTATAACAGCATTTTTAGTGCCCTAATTGTGTTATAGAATCAACCACAACAACCATTTTTTATTTCTATAGTGCTACGTGCGCATCTTAATAGAATTCCAAATAGGAAGATGCGCACACAAATTCAAATTGTTGCCAACTGGCGGCCGCCATTAATTGTTAGCGCTCAATTACTGGTGCTAATTGGCTCGTTGTTCAATTAAATTGCACATACAAATTGGATGAACGCTCCAATTTGTGTGAACAATTTTGAGCGCCATGTATAGAATCTGCGGGGGGGGGGGGGTATATCACTTAAGGGTGCTTAGATGTTTTTCTGCCACTCACACACAGTGGCGTAGCGAGGGTGAGAAGCGCCGTGGCGGGAGCAGCCCCTCCCCATCCCTCTTCTCCACCCCACCCCCCACCAATCTGCTGCTCACACCAGCACTGGATTTTCCTCCGACATCAATTCCTAGGTGCAGGTCCAGGAAGTGATGTCAGAGGAAGAGCCGATGCTGGCGTGAGCAGCAGGCTGGGGTTGCTGCTCGCGTCGGGAACATTAAAGAGGTACTGGGGAAAGAAAGGAGCATGTGACGCGGTAATGGGGGAGAGGAGAAGAAGACAGGTGCTGGCACCCCCACCAAGACGGCGCCCAGGGTGGACAGCCCCCCCCCTCCTTACTACGCCACTGCTTACACATAAATGTGACAGCATTCTTTACATTTATGTGCAGACATAGTGTGCAATTGTGGGTGCCCTGCTATAGAGCTGAGCTTAAAGAGCAGCGGTGGGATTTGAACTGGGCTTCCCTGGTGCTCAGCCTACTGTTCTAACCTCTAGGCCAGTGGTTCCCAACCCTGTTTTGGAGGACCATCAGCCAGTCAGGTTTTTGGGATAACCCTAATGAATATGCATGAGAGAGACTTGCATATAATGAAGGGACAGGCATGCAAATTTGTCCCATGCATATTCATTAGGGCTAACCTGAAAACCTGACTAGCTGGTGGTCCTCCAGGACAGGGTTGGGAACCACTGCTGTAGGCTACTCCTCTGCTCCAGTAGCCGCAGGAATAACTAATGTATGTCAACCTGACAACAAAGTATAATGTTGAGTCTAATAAAACAGAAAAAGGCTGTAATAAGATACAGATAAATATTTAAATACCTGACATGCCATCATGAGCACCTTATTAAAATAGAAAAAGTAATTTCATACAATTGCATAAACACTGAAGGCACATGGCTGAGAGTTCTAATCCACTGTCTAGATATCAGATACATTAATGCGACAATGTTTTGTGAAACTAGTCAGTTTTCCGTAGACATATTTATTTTTCCAAATGAAATGGAGAGACCGGGTTTTATTGAGTTAGATTAAACATATATTTAGGTCTTTATTTCACAGTAATGGAGTAACACGGGCTAGTCATACCTCGGTCTCTGTACACTTCCTAGACAAAAACCAAACTTGCATGGGTTCTGATTTTCCCTTCATGCTCACTGGACCTCTATGCTCTAGATGAAACTGAGGATCTGAATTTTCCGGAGTCATGAGGCATCTAGGATGCAAAATATAAATAAATATATCTGTGAAATGCAAGCATCTTTCCATCATAACCATGTGAGATCGTCTCAGAAAGGGATTTGATCCTATACATCTTGGTTGTTAGGTTATTGTATCAAACTGGAAAACCAAATTTTCACTCTTATCGCAGCCATTGAAGCACTTTAGCCTTTTGAAACCAAAGGAGGAAGAAAACCTTCCCAGGGCTAAAACTTAATAAAAATAAGCCGCTCGCATATTTTGAACGACATTAAAATACAATTCATCATATGCTTTGATCATAAATTCATCACTCAGATGTTGTAAGTGGGAAGCATAATTATCAGTCTGGCAAAAAAAAATACCTCCTAACTGGAATAGGAAACTAGATAGAATGACAGAGACAAGAAAGCAGAAAATGAAAGAAAAAAATCTCACGATGCAACTAATTCTTTGTCAAGGTAACACAGCAAATTTAAGAATTTCATTTCCAGCTACGATCATTTCATGAAGGGGAAATATCTTATATAAATCATGATCTCTCTAGCTCATATGGATAACTCTGAATCCTATGGCTCATTTCTTTCTATTCTCTTCTAGGGAAACCTGCCAGCTTCAGCTTACTGCTGGTTCCCTAAGTGTTCTAATCCCAGCTATACATGTCAGCAACTATGCTGGTTTCTTTCCTCTAATGCTAATTTGATTCACTTCAGATATATTAATTACTAGTCTTTAAGCCTGTTACACTAACAGGTGCTAGAATAGATGTGTCTGTCTGTCTCTCTGTCTCCTTAGCCGCTGTCTGTCTTTCTTTCTCGCTCCTTGGCCGCTGTCTGTCTGTTTGTCATTCTTTCTGTCTTTCTCCCTGGCCCCCTGCCTTCCCTGGCCCCTTTCGATCTCTCTCTGCCCCCCCTCCTCCCCCCGAGCAAACCAAGATTGCTGCCTGCCCCCCACCACACCCCTCCCCCCAAAGCAGCCCCTTTTCCCTCTCCCCCTCCACTTCCCTGTGCAGCAGTAGCAGCCGTATGCCTCACAGCACCTCGAAGGACACCCTCCTGCCATTGCTCTCCCTGCCGCACATGCCGCAAGCCAATGCACACACCGCAAGCTGCCGCGTGCTGCAAATGGAACACAGCACGGAAGCACAAATCACGGCGGCAGGGATCACGCTGTTTCAACTGCGCAGGTAAGGGTTTTATTATAGAGGATGAGCACAAGTGAACCCATTTATGGTGTCAGCGTAATGATGGCCAATCTTGTAATTTCCTTTGAAACCATGAGGAAAAAACAATGCATACACCAGTGTTAATTTTTTAAAAATGAACAAAGGTAATGGGATCGAGGTTCGCAGCAGCTTTCACCAAACACTCCAGCAGCAATGGGGAAAAAGGAAATAAGTTTCAAAGGTTCCAGGTTAGTAACTGAAGATTTCAGGTTGGTATCAAAAGGTTCCAGGCCAGTGACCTGCTGTGCACTGACAGAAAATCCTTACTGGTGTTATCCCAGTTATGCCTCTGTGATGCACTTGTGCTTGTTAGTTTTCTTGTTTACAGAAATTAGAACATAAGAATAGACTTACTGGGTCAGACCAATGGTTCATCAAGCCCAGTAGCCCGTTCTCACGGTGGCCAATCCAGGCCACTAGTGCCTGGCCGGAACCCAAAGTGTAGCAACATTCCATGCTACCAATCCAAGGCAAGAAGTGGCTTCCCCCATGTCTTTCCCAATAACAGACTTTGGACTTTTCCTCCAGGAACATGTCCAAACCTTTCTTAAAATCAGCTACTCTATCTGCTCTTACCACAACCTCTGGCAATGCATTCCAGAGCTTAACTATTCTCTGAGTGAAACAAATTTCCTCCTATTGGAGTGAAAAATTGATCCAATTGGGAGCCCAGCAAACTTTCCCGTTCATGATATAAGTTTGCTCCTAGCTGACGTCTTTATAGATTTATTGGAATTTCTTTACCTGTAAGTGTATTCTGATACGTTGATCTTGCCCTTTTCTCCAGTAGTTTCTGTTCTGCTTGTTAGGTTAACAGTATTTCCAAAAAGGCAGTAACGTGGCATTCTTTGACCTATGACCCCTGTAACCACTTCACCAGTATGGATACCAATTGTTATCTTAAAAAAAACAAACATATTTTAAAAGTATAAACATTTAAGCAAACTGCTTAGACCTGTCTTATGTTCAAGCGATATAACAAGTTTTAATAAAACAAAAACAGAAAACATATTATTTTGCTAGAATAGTTACTTTAATCATTTTAGATTTGATCTCACTCCTCATTTAACAAGACCAAAGCTTTTAATTTTCCAGTTCAAAAATGAAGAGGATAAACAGTGTAAAAAAGCTAAAGCAAACATGGCTCCCTTTTAAGGAAATGGCCAAAAAGAAACCAAAAAATATATATATACCAATAATAATGAAAGTCCAAACTTAGAAAAATTGGTATGAATAGTGATGAACAATCCTTAAACCACTCTGAGGATGGTATAAAAGACTGTGCTTCCAAAAAATAATTAAAAGAAATAAGTAATCAATAAATAAATAGGCGGACCAATCAGTACGGGCCCAGTACCCTCGTGACAACCATTGGCCCCGGGCAGGTGCTTATGGAGTGACAAGCACTTAGAAATGAATCTAAATAAACCCTGCCCCGTACATCATCTTGTCCTTATATATCTATATAAAATAATAAATACTAGGAAGCACAACCACCCCCAGACTTAAGTGGAAAGGAGAGAAAATCACTAAAAAGAGTTCTCCCCCAGGGCTTTCCAAATAAAAAAACCTATGTGCAAAAATATCCAAAAAACATCAAAAGTAAAATAAAAATAATAATAATAAGATCCTCAGTCTCATTCACAAGTCCAAATAATGGTGAACCCTAAACACTAGGCACAAAATATGTCACTGCAGCGTGACTGTGCCGCTGCTGCTGGTCATTCCGTCCCTGATACTGGGGGCTGGGTTTGTGAATTTTCAGTCATTTTACTATTACAGCTGATTGTTTGCTCCCTCCTGATGAGGACATTGAAACAGGACCTGTCGAGTGAGCGGAAGAGCGAGCGGATTTGAGCGTGTTTAATTGAACAGTGAGCAGAGTCGAATAGTGACTTTGGGTGAACGGGACTGAGCGAGTGGATTTAACAGCGAATGGATTGTAATCAGTGACATTTGAGCGAGTTGGATTATTCGAGCGGAACTGAACAGCGAGTGGAATCAAATAGTGAAGATTGGTGAATTCTGGATTCTGCCCCGCTTTGGATTAACTGCTGCCGCTCGAGCTAAGTACTATTCACTGCTTGTTTACACACTTGTGAGCCTTTGTGGCTCAGGTTTGGATGAAAGTTATTATTTTCACATATATATTTTCAGTTTTTTTGCTTTGACTTATTTCTTGTGTTGTTTTTCACGTATATTTTGTGCCTAGTGTTTAGGGTTCACCATTATTTGGACTTGTGAATGAGACTGAGGATCTTATTATTATTATTTTTATTTTACTTTTGATGTTTTTTGGCTATTTTTGCACATAGGCTTTTTATTTGGAAAGCCCTGGGGGAGAACTCTTTTTAGTGATTTTCTCTCCTTTCCACTTAAGTCTGGGGGTGGTTATGCTTCCTAGTATTTATTATTTTATATAGATATATAAGGACAAGATGATGTACGGGGCAGGGTTTATTTAGATTCATTTCTAAGTGCTTGTCACTCCATAAGCACCTGCCCGGGGCCAATGGTTGTCACGAGGGTACTGGGCCCGTACTGATTGGTCCGCCTATTTATTTATTGATTACTTATTTCTTTTAATTATTTTTTGGAAGCACAGTCTTTTATACCATCCTCAGAGTGGTTTAAGGATTGTTCATCACTATTCATACCAATTTTTCTAAGTTTTGCCCTTTTTAAGGACACAGTCACCTTGGCACAAAATCTATATATACCATGTATCAACAAGGGATCCAAGAGGAAAAAGAACAAGGAACTGGCGTGGCTCACTGTAGCGGTGAAAGAAGCGATCGGAAGACTTCATTTAAGGAATAGAAAAGGTCAAAAATGGACGAAAACTGGAAAAAGCACAAATAACATCAAAGCAGGTGCCATAAGGTGGTAAGAGGGTCCAAAAGAGACTACGAGAAAATATAATCAAGGAGGCAAAATGCTTCAATCTGTTCTTTTGATATATTAAGGAGAAACGATCCGCGAAGAAAGCAGTGGGGCTGTTGAATGACCATGGAATAAAGGGAGTGCAAAAGGAGAACAAAGCCCTCGCCAATAAACTGAACACATTTTTTTGGATCCATATTTACGGAAGAGGATATAAGAACATAAGAATTGCCACTGCTGGGTCAGACCAGTGGTCCATCGTGCCAAACAGTCTGCTCACTCGGCAGCCCTTCCTTACCTGCATACGTTCTGGTTCAGCAGGAACTTGTCTAACTTTGTCTTGAACCCCTGGAGGGTGTTTTCCCCTATAACCTATTTTTATCTACTAAGTCTATTCCCTTCATTATCTTGAATGTTTTGATCATGTCCCCTCTCAGTCTCCTCTTTTCAAGAGAGAACAGGCCCACTTTCTCTAATCTCTCACTGTACGGCAACTCCCCCAGCCCCTTAACCATTTCTGTCGCTCTTCTCTGGACCCTTCTTCATGTACGGCGACCAGCATTCCAGGTGAGGGTGTACCATGGCCCAGTACAGCGGCATGATAACCTTCTCCGATCTGTTCGTGATCCCCTTCTTAATCATTCCTATCATTCTGTTTGCCCTTTTCACTGCCGCCGCACCTTGCATGGATGGCTTCATTGACTTGTCGACCAGTTCTCCCAAGTCTCTTTCCTGGGGGGTCTCTCCAAGTACTGCACCAGACATCCTGTATTTGTGTATAAGATTTTTGTTGCCGACATGAATCACCTTACACTTATCCATGTTAAACCTCATTTGCCATGTTTCAGCTCATTTCTTGAGCGTGTTTATGTCATGTTGCAGGTCTTCGCAATCTTCCTGCGTCTTCACTACTCTGGTCACCGTACTTGAAGAAGGACACAGTACTACTCAAAAGGGTCCAGAGAAAAGTGATTATAATGATTAAGGGGCTGGAGGAGATGCTGTACAGTGAGAAATTAGAGAAACTAGGCCTCTTCTCCCTTGAAAAGAAGAGACTGAGAGGACATGATCGAAACATTCAAGATAATGAAGGGAATAGACTTAGTAGATAAAGACAGGTTGTTCACCCTTTCCAAGGTAAAGAGAATGAGAGGGCAATCTCTAAAGTTAAAAGGGGATAGATTCCATACAAATGTAAGGATGTTCTTCTTCACCCAGAGAGTGGTAGAAAACTGGAACGCTCTTCCGGAGGCTGTTATAGGGGAAAACACCCTCCAGGACTTCAAGACAAATTTAGACAAGTTCCTGCTCAACCAGAACGTAGCAGGTAAGGCTAGACTCAGTTAGGGCACTGGTCTTTGACCTAACAGCAGGTATAGGAGCATACTTCTGGGCACGATGGACCACTGGTCTGACCCAGCAGCGGCAATTTTTGTTCTTTTGTTTAGGTACCGTGATCCTTCTTTGCAAGAAGCTGAGAATTTCCCTTATATTTTTATTCACCTTTCCATGAAGTCTAGCCATGGGAGTGGCTTTAGGTATCTGGTCAATCTGAGTCTTAGGCCACTCCCAGTGCATCCCAGAATGCACTGGGGGAGTGCCGGCAAGATGGAGTAGTCTCTCCTGCTGGTGATGTTGGGGTGCCGGCAAGAGGGAGTGTTCTTCCTTCCTGCTGGGGATGTTCGAGGGTGGTTCCAGCAGGAGGGAGTGGGCATCCCCCCTGCCAGGGATGCTGGGGGGGATGCTGGCGGGATGGAGTGGGCATCCCTCCTGCCGGTCATATGGTGGGGTTTGGTGGTTCCTGGCATGAGCAGCAAACACCCAACCTGCTGTTGTGCCAGTGTCTGCTTTTCCTCTGACATCACTTCCTAGAATCGCACCTGGGAAGTGACATCAGAGGAAGAGCTGACGCTGACGCGACAGGAGCTTATGCCGGGAATGTTAACAGAGGTATGGGAAAGGGACGCGGCGCGTGCATAGCACGAGATGGCGGGGAAGAAGCATGTGGAGGTGGGGAAGCAGAGAAGAGGGCGAGGGAGGGTGGCGCCTCCAGAGGGGGCGCCGCCTCTCACCCTCTCTACGCCACTGTTGGGTTTAAATATTGATTTGATTTTGTCCATATATTATTATGGTTCCCTTGTTTCCAAATATTCCCTTCTGCAACTAGTGAAAAAAATTCATTTTAACAAACTACTGTATTTGGTGTTAATGTTGCTCAGTTGAATGTGTGATTTGGTCTTCATGGAGGTTTTCTTTTTTTTTTTTAGCAAAGTCTGTTTTACTGACCTGAACGGACTCGCCATCTACTTGAACCTGGCCTGCTATTTCCATCATATCAAGTGCCAGGTGGCAGATAGATTGGGCGTGATGAATACATGGCTCCGGAAGCCCACTTACAGTCATATACTTGTCTCCCACCGTTTCCACCTAATAAAAAACATAAAGCAATTATTTTCAGCAAAATATTTATTTAATGTAACTACCACACAAGCGTCATTATGCTAGATCAGTGTCTTTCAAACTGTGTGTCAGGGCACAGTGGTGTGCCCCGAAGAGATTCCAAGAAGAACAAAATCTTTTCCAGAGAAAGGAAAATGGTAAGACCAGAGGACATAATTTGAGGTTGAGGGGTGGGAGACTCAAGAGCAATGTAAGGAAATTTTCTTTACGGAGAGGGTGGTAGATGCCTGGAATACTTTCCCGAGAGAGGTGGTGGAGATGAAGACGGTGACGGAGTTCAAAAAAGCATGGGACGAACACAGAGGATCTAGAATCAGAAAATAATCTATATATATAAAATCGGAGGTATGTATGTGTGTATGTATGTGTGTGTGTGTGTATGTGCCACGATCACGCAAAAACGGCTTGACCGATTTGAACAAAACTTGGTATGCAGATCCCTCACTACCTGGGGTGATATGTTCTGGGGGTCTCGCGGCCCACCTGCACACGTGGACGGAGCAACAAACAGAAAATCAGATTTCACCCTTTCATGTCAATGGAAAAAATGTAAAAAGCTGCCATTCTCACAGTAATTCAAAAACGGCTTGACCGATTTGAACGAAACTTGGTATGCAGATCCCTCACTACCTGGGGTGATATGTTCTGGGGGTCTCGTGGCCCACCTGCACACGTGGGCGGAGCTACAAACAGAAAATCAGATTTCACCCATTCATGTCAATGGAAAAAATGTAAAAAGCTGCCATTCTCACAGTAATTCCAACTATAAAACACTTTCTATGACACTATAACCACTAGGGACATCGTTTCTATTCTACCATGAACACCATACATATAGAGTTTGTATGTTCTAACTGTGTTTGTAACTGTTTCCTTCATGCACCCCAGTTCATAATGTTATTACATTACATGAGTACTCACATATGCTGAACTAGGAACACAGGTTCCATTCTGAACCGGGAAAAAACTGCATGGAGTTTCTTTTCAACCTGAGTTTCCACATATTGAGTCGTTTAAATCAATACTGAAACTTTTGGATGCCACTTATTCCAACAGATCTTCCTTTTCAGTTTAAGAGATTGCAAATTCCAGTGAGACTTGCATTCTCTATCACAATCAACAAATCACAGGGACAGACTATTACATACTGTGGAGTGGATTTAAGATCCCCCTGTTTTTCCCATGGACAACTCTATGTTGCTTGCTCAAGGGTGGGTTCACCCAAGAATTTATATGTTCTTGCTCCTGGAGGTGAAACTAAAAATGTTGTTTATAATCAAGTTTTGCGTTAGTTGTATTGTATTCATTTTGTCAAATATTTCACATTATAATTTGAATATTGTACTTTTTATAAAGCTGTAAAAAAATAATTTCATTCACCACTATAAAGTATCTTTATTTGAATCCATTTACAGTGTTATTGCTATAATTAAATACCCGTGCAACGCCGGGGCATCAGCTAGTAGTAAATATTGAAGAACTAAGGCCAGTACTGGGCAGACTTGCATGGTCTGTGTCTTTATATGGCCGTTTGATGGAGGATGGGCTTGGGAGGGCTTCAATGGCTGGGATGGTGTAGATGGGCTGGAGTGAGCTTTGACGAAGACTTCATTAGTTGGAACCTAAGAACAGTACCGGGCAGAGCTTTGGATTCTTGCCCAGAAATAGCTAAGAAAAAAAAAATAAAACCAACAAATTTTTAGATTGAATCAGGTTGGGCAGACTGGATGGACCATTTAGGTCTTTATCAATGTGATCTACTATGTTACTAAGAGTGTGCCACGAGAGATTCCAGAATTTTACTTTATTTTTAAAAATTCCCTTCATAAGTATACACTAGAATAGATGACATGTATTTGCGTAATCAAGAGTCTGTCAATGTTATGAGTGTCTGTGGTTAATGATACAACCACTTAGACAAACATTATTCTTTGACGTGATTGGTCCTTGAAAACTAACAGCAAGTATTTTTATTTTTTATGCAATATTTATCCTAACTTTCAACAACAAAACAATCAAGGGTTTGTTATCGTTTGGATCTTCTCGAACTTGGATTTGCGAACTTGGATTTTCAGCTCTGACAGAAATTAAATTGAAAAAAAGAGAATGACTGCAGATGGTGGATGATGAAATGCGTGTTTGCTTGTCGACTATCGAGCTGCATTTTGAGTTAATTTGCGCTCAAAAACAAGCACATCCATCGCATTGATTAGCAATTCTATTCTACTTTAGTTTCACTATTGTTACAATTACTCATACATAGCTTAAAGAACTTGTAACACGAAAAACCTTTGCTCCATTTAGTGTGTCCTGAAAAATATTTGCTCTGTTTAGTATGCCAGAGCTAAAAAAAAAGTTTGAGAGACACTGCTCTAAATGCTGTAACATAAACACCCTTCAACTAAAATTTCCAATGTATAAAAATCTGCAATCAACTAGACACCTAATCCTATCCATTCAATATCAACTAACTAACCTATGGAACCAACTCCCACTGAATTTACAGATTCTGGAAACTGTTAAAATCTTTCCTGTCGCAAGAAACCGAACAGACCACAAACTAATTTATACTTTATTTAAGCAACGTTCTGTATTATGTTAGTATAACTCACTTCATGCGCTCTAATTCCTAGGTCAACTAACTTACTCCCCCCCCTACCACCACCACCCTTTTACAAAACCACAAAAGCAGATTTTAGGGCAGGCTGGCACGCTGAATGCTCTGCACTACTCCCGACACTTATAGAGTTCCTATGAGCATTGGGAGAAGTGCAAAGCATTCAGGCCCTGATTCTGTATAGGTCGCCCAGGAGAGGTGTCCTATACAGAATTGGTCCTACACTAAACCCCGATTCTGTAACCGGCGTCCATGGTACAGACGCCGGTTAGAGAATCGGGTTAAATTAGATGCGGCCGCTATACTTATGGCAGCAAGGGATCTCCCTGCTGCAATATGTATAGCGTCCGCGGTCGCGGCCACCTGTCCCATCGCCGACAGGAGGATGCCCAATCCTCCTGCTGGAACCCCCCTGGAACTTCCCTCCCCCACAAACTGGTAATCGCCGACAGGAGGATGCTCAATCCTCCTACCGGAACCCCCCTGGAACCCCCCTCCCCCCCCAAACTGGTATTTGGCAGGAGGATGCCCAATCCTCCTGCCGGAAAGCCCGACGACCCCCACCCCAAAAAAAACTAACCTCCCTCCCCCAACTAACCTTTACATGTTGGTCGGCTGGACGAGTCTTGCTGCCGTCCAGCCGACGGGCCCGCCTCGTGGAAATGAGACGGGCCCGCCCCTTCCCGGCCCATCCCCGCTAAATCTAAGGCCTGATTGGCTCAGGCTCTAGAAGCCTGGACCAATCAGACCTTAGGCATAGCAGGTCCGCCCATCCCCACTAATCCTAAGACCTGATTGGCCCAGGCTAGAAACCTCTCTCTCTCTAAATTACTTGAGCCGTCCTCTTTCTTTGAACACCCTAATTCACTCATTAGTGATCTCCTGCATTGACTATTGCAATGCCCTTTACAAAGGCATAACAAAAAAAGAAATGACTCCTTCAAATTGTTCAAAATACTGCTGTAAAAATCATAATTAACGCAAGAAAATTCGACCATGTTTCCCCCTTATTGTACAAAGCACATTGGCTTCCAGTAGAACACAGAATTAGCTATAAAATCTTGCTAAGTAACATTTAAAACCTGTCAAAATAATCAGCCCAAATTTATAGACAGATTCCTTATTTCCCATAATTCCTCTAGAACTCTTCGCTCCATGACTCAGAATCTGCTCTCGGTTCCATCCCTCAAGCTTATTCCTAACTATTTACGTGTTGAGTCTTCTTTAAATCAATTTAAAACAAAATTAAAAACATTTTTATTTGTCGATGCCTTTGAAACCTAAGTGTCCTTGTAAGGGCAAAACATGCTGTTCCCCATCACAGCAACCCTTCCCAGTGTACTTTCCTTAATTGTTCTCTCTCTATAATATTGTAGTTCCAACCTTTTTTCCTTTTGTTCCTGTTTGTCCTTGGTTAAAGCGTCCTTGGATGTATTAATGTAATGTAATGTAATGTAATTTATTTCTTATATACCGCTAAATTCCGTTAGGATTCTAAGCGGTTTACAGAAAATAGACAATAGGGTGCATTAAAATTATAAGTAATATAGGTACTTAGAAAATTCCCTTACTGTCCCGAAGGCTCACAATCTATCTAAAGTACCTGGAAAAATGACAATTAGTATAGTAATGAAGAAATAAAAATAGAGATAGATGAGAAAAATAAGAAAATAAATATTCTAATAAGACTACAATGATCTAAAAGACTTTGAAAGGTTGAAAAAAGAGGGGAGATAGGAAATAGAAGCAGAAGGGAGAACCGTTGAAATTATAGAATTCTGGGGAAATTTAAATGAAATTTAATAATAAAATAAGAAACAAAAACAAGTGGCAAAACAATGAATTAGATTTAAAAAAAAAATCATAAACTAAAAAGAAAGTGAAAAATAAAAAACAAAACAGTCAAGACTGAAGTCCAGCTTGAAATGACTTCACTGCTTTGGCTGCCAAACTTCTCCAGATGTCATCCGATCCTTGTCAGCAAACCGGAAGCCCCAAATCCAGTGTCTCCGGTCATCAACTCGTCTAAGATATTCACACTCTCCTCCTGCATGCCAAATTCGCTGAATCTGTCTCCTTTCTGGACAGGCACCGCCCGCGCCTCACTGACCATTCGCGGTGCCTCAACAACCGTGCCGTCCGGACCAACCATGGCCTCCCCCTCGCGGTGGTGGTGGTGGTCGTGGGGGTCGCTCCTCTTCATGGCTGAAGCTAGCAGCTGCAGCCCTTCTCTGAGTCAATGCTGCTCAGCAGAGCCAGGCTGGCGTCCAGGCCGGGCGCCGCTAGCGTCGGGCGAGCGTCGGGTCAGCTGCCGGCTTCTCCTCAGCGACGGGGGTGACGGCAATGATGGGATGGAGGGGCTGGGTGAGCGACTGCGCCGGAGGCATCTCCTTGCCCGCATCCTGCAGCTCCAACTCGGCAATCCTCACCGACGCGACCTGCCCCAACAATGCCCGATAAAAAACATCACAAATGCCGTGCCGTCCATTACAGCACTCAAAGGGTAATGACTGTTGGGCGCCGCCTCCCCCCTGGTGGAGTCCACTCCGCTGGGATCGTCAGCAACTGACATGTCCTCTCCTCTCTCTACTGCCAAACCCGGCCTGCTGAGCCGTGCATCCTGGGACTCCCTGACTGTCCTCGCTGGATCCACTGCGAGCACCCCAATGCCGATCTCCAACCCCAAACCACTGGAGAAGGCCCCCAATACCGCTGCATGCAGGCCAAACTGCGAAGAAAAGATAATAGACTCCAAATTTAAAACAAGATCAATAAAAAATGAAAAAGCTTAGAAAAAAATATTACAGGAGTGTAAATGTAGATAATAAAACCAAATTAAATAATAAAAGAAACAGAAAACATAAATATAAACAAAGAAAATGGCGGGAGGTACTATAACAGTAACCTAACCCGGCGCCATCTTGAAAAAAAAAAAAAAAAGTGGCAAAATCAGCAGTTGAATGCAGGCCTTTTCAGTCTCAGAATTCTGCCGTCTGCTCTCTGGAGTTACGAAACAAGAATTTAACATCCTTAACAGAATTACAAAATTGTTCTACAGGTATAAAAACACTCTTAAAATCGTTCTGAGTATTAAGCCCGAACATAAAACCAGGTCTTAAGACGATCAGTTCACTCATTAATAAATGCTTACCTTGTAAACATAGGGATTCTTTCGCGAGTCAGTCAGAATGTCAAATCGCGTGTAGATATCATTTAGAAGATTAACGATTTTCATAGCTCCCTCTCCTGAGGCATGCTTGCTGCAGAAGGCATTGAATCCCACAATACCGCTGAAGAGAATGGTCACGTTATCATAACGCATGGCTGGCACAGGACGCTTATGTCTTAGCTCATTAGCAACTGAAGGTGGAAGGACAGAATACAGTAACCTATAAAAGTAAATGAATGCATATAATGTAGGACATAAGAAAGGAAAATCATGAAGCTACGCTCATTACTGTATGATGTAGCATAGCAACACAGCAGATAATAGCAAATCAGAGCCAGGTGGTCCAGAAACTATACAGGTTTTTCAGACTATACCCTATTCACACAACCTTTAAACCTAACCCCCCCTCCCTTCCCTAAACCTTCCAACCCATCCCTATTGTTCCCAATTTAATGGGTCTACTCAAAAACATATTATAATAATAATAGCAGTTTATATGCCGCAGGACGGTGAAGTTCTATGCGGTTTACAATGATTAAAAGATGCTACAGATTGAGTAGAATTAACAAAGTTAATAATAATAATAATAATAACTTTATTTTTGTATACCGCAATGCCAGAAGCAGTTCAGAGCGGTTTACATAGGAAGAGACTGTACACAGACAGCAATGTTACAGAGAATATTGTCAATTACATTGGTAGAGTAGACAGAAATGCAATAAGTATGTCAGAGATACAACAAGGCAGGGAGGAATCGGAGAAATTTGTCAAAGAGATAGGTTTTGATTGATTTCCTGAAGGCTTGGTAGGAGGGTGTGTTAGAAATGAGCTAGTGATAAACAGCTCTAGAGATCAGATATTGTGGACTAAGTTTGTACAGGTCAGTTACCTAAATACTTCAGGAACAGATATGTTTTTAGGTGTTTCCTAAATTCCCCATAAGTAGTAGGCATAAGTAGTTGTTCCAGGTCTTTACCCCATAATGCTGCCTGATGTGCGAGAAGATGTCGATGATGTTTTTAAAATTTACATCCTCTAACTGGTGGGGAAACCAAATTCAAGTGTGAGCTTCTCTTATGTCTCTTATGCCTAATATAGCCTCTGACTTCACCAATTTAAGTAAGTTAGGTGCAGGAAAGTTTCTGTTCCATCCATTTGCTATCTACATCCCATACTTTATGAAAGGATACCAAGGTATTTTGTTGAAGTGCTGTTAATTTACGCACACTCACCCCTCACCCCCCCCCCCTTTACTAATCCATAGTAGAGGTTTCTACCATGGCCCGATGCTCATAGAATTCCTAGGAGTGTCGGAGCAGCGTCGGACCATTTAGTGCTCCAGGCTGCGGTAGAAACCTCTTCCATGGTTTAGTAAAAGGGGGGATTAGACATTAACCCCCCCCCCCATGATTCTGTATAGTCCACCTAAAGTTATGCATCTACATTGGCACATCTAGCTAATGTAAGTGCCTAACTTACATCAGCTTTTATCAAGCAGTAGTAGAAAGTTATACCATAGGTCAACGAGGTAAATGCTCCGAAACTCATTCAATTCCTATGAGCGTCGGAGCATTTACCTTGCTGGCCTGTGGTAAAATTCTCTACCACTGCTTGATAAAAGGAGCCCTTAATTAATAGGCTTAATCGGCGCCAATAATTGGCAACTAGCACCTCATAATTGACATAAATGGAAAATAATTGGATGCTAGGTACAAAACCTTCAGAAAGAATCTTAAGACCCATCTTTTCTCCTTGGACCTCTAGCGAAATCCCAGGAGCTTACCCTCTGCTCCTTCCTCATGTCCAGTCCCTAAATCTTGTTGTAACCTTGTGATTCCCCCGATTCTACATCCAATGTACATGTCCTGATCTTAAATCTGTTGTAAACCGCAGTGAATCCTAGTGGAAAATTGCGGTATAGAAGAAAATGTATGGCATGGTATGGTACGGTAACTTGGTAGGTACCTACCAATTTGAGGTAGGCGCCTAGTCCAAGGTAGGTGTGGATTGGAACAATTTTTTGTGTTTGGTAGGTGAATATGGAGGGTGTTTTGGGAGGTGGCTTTGTTTTTGTGGAATAAACTATCATGGGAAATATTGTATGATTACTTGGCACTTTTGCTCAGTTCTGTAAAGCTTTAAAAAAACTGTCTGTATCATTAAAAATTGTTCCTTGGTAACAGGATAATTTTAGAAAATTACTATAGCTGAAATTTTGGGGGGGGGTTTAAGTTCGGTTTATTTTTTATTATTTTCTTTCTTTTGTATGTTATTGTTTGTATATAGTAATCATGTTTATTTTATCATGGATTCATAAACTGCTTTGAATGTTTTTACTACTAAGTAGGCAGTATATATGAGGTTTATTAAATATATAAATACATACATACATAAAGATTTAAGTATCGTCTCAATGCTGATCCTTCTAGGGAGATAAGCATCTCTGTTACCGAAATCTCAGGGACAGCGTAAGTATTTTTTCCTTTAATAAAAAAAAAAACCTGTATGGCCACTCCTGCTCCCCTCCCCCCAACAATGCCTCCTCACTCCCCCTGCTCACGTTAAAGACCCCTCTGCCTGCCTACCCCCTTCTAGGCCACCCCCAGGCCTCCCTCCATACCTGGTGGTCCAGTAGGGGTCTTCGGGAGCGGGAGTGCAGTCCCCATGCTCCTGCCACTTGGCTCCGACCTCTTACGCCAACTCACAGTACTACAGGAAATACCATGAGATGCTAAGAGGCTGAGATGGTCATTTTGAAATGCCATTGTGAGGGAGCTGCACTCCTGCTTCTGAAGACCCTAATAGACTACCAAATATGGGGGAGGAGGAGAGAGGATGCATTGTTGGGGGCGGGAAGGCCCGGGTTTTTTTAACAAAAGAAAATACTTAATATGGGTTCCAGTCCAATATTCAGCCAGGGCCCGCATAAGATGATAGGCCAATTTAGGACAGCTCCTCCCCACCACTGCCCTTTTTTTTTTTTTTTGGGGGGGGGTCAGAGTCAATATTCAGCAGCACTGCTCAGCTTAGTGCCATTGAGCAGGCCCATGACAAGTCCATCCTCGAGACACCCAAATCATCAGCTTTGAAACCAACAATTGGGATACAGGAAATGGCTAGCGGCACTGACTCCTGGCAGCTGGTGACCTCCTCCACGGGCAAACATAGGAGACCCCCCCCCTTTTTCAATCTCTTCATCTTCTCCTTCTTCTTACAAACAGGGCAGCTATACATCAACCCCTCAACTCGTCCTGCGGAACAGATTCCAGATTCTTCAGGAAGGAACTGCCGATGAGGAACAGGAGCAGGAACAGGAGCAGGCCCAACACCCAGCTCCATCTCCAGGGACAACTGACCGGCTCCCCCCAAAGAAGCGCAGAGTAATAGTCATCGGGGATTCCATGCTGAGGGGCACCGAGGGACCAATTTGCAGACCGGATATGCAATCTAGGGAGGTCTGCTGTCTGCCTGGAGCCAGGATATGAGATGTCACCGCCAGTCTGGATAGACTACTCACGCCCCGAGACCACTTTCCTATGCTTCTTGTCCACATAGGAACCAACGACACTGCCAGGAACACACCGGAGACCATCACCAGAGACTTTGGAGCACTGGGTGAGAGGCTGAAGTGGACAGGAGCGCAGGTGGTTTTCTCATCGATCCTCCCAGTTAGAGGCAAGGGAAGAGCCAGAGATGAACGTATCCTGAGGACGAACGAGTGGCTACAGGGATGGTGCCGGGATATGAACTTCGGATTCCTAAACCATGGGGAAGCACTACAAGGACTTCAGGGACCAGACGGACTCCATCTGACCAGTAGGGGTAAGAACGTCTTCGGACACCGACTAGCCCGCCTGCTTCACAGGGCTTTAAACTAGGTAAGTCGGGGGAGGGTACCCATTCACATATTAGTGCAGAAAGGAATTATCCTGATGAGGTGAGTCGAAACTCCGCTTCCATGTCCAAGGTAAGTACCCACATTGCAAACAGTTCTTTGGGAGTCACACCGACTCGGGTAGGATACGCCTCACAGGGACTTAGCAAACACAAGATATGGAGGGCCATGTATGTCAATGCACACAGTTTAGGTAACAAAATTCTAGAATTGGAGGCTGAAATAAGGAATGCCGACCTAGATGTGGTGGCAATATCTGAAACTTGGTTCACGGACTCACATGGGTGGGATATGGCTATACCGGGCTACAATCTACTTCGTCAGGACAGAGAGGGCAGGTTAGGAGGGGGGGTAGCTCTATACATTAAAGAGGACATCAAAACCACCAGGATCACAGATGTCAAGTACATCGGGGAGTCCCTCTGGGTAAACCTGGCAAGAGGCAGAGAAAAATGCCTGTATCTAGGTGTGGTTTACAGACCCCCAAGACAACTGGAAGACATGGATGCAGAATTAATTGAAGACATAGAGAATATCACTCTATGAGGAGAAGCTGTACTGCTAGGGGACTTCAATATGCCTGATGCAGACTGGAACTCATTTTCAGCGACAACCAGCGGTAGCAGGAGGCTCTTAACCTCCATAAAGGGAGCACGTCTCAAACAAATGGTAACGGAGCCCACTAGGGCCCAGGCGATCCTCGACCTGGTACTCACCAACGGGGAAAGCGTTTCAGAGGTCTCAGTAGGAAATACGCTAGCCTCCAGCGACCACAATATAGTATGGTTCAACCTTAGGAAAGGCTTCCCTAGATCAAACACGAAAACAAAGGTACTCAATTTCCGGGGCACAGACTTCGCACGCATGGGAGATTTCATCCATCAGACGCTGCAGGACCAAGCGGAGACCGATGATGTAGAAGCTAAGTGGTTAACACTGAAATCAACCATACATGAAGCAACTAGCCGCTTCATAAAATCAGTAAATAAACGACAAAGAAACAATAAACCCCAATGGTTCACCGCGGAGATCTCGCACCTCATTAAGGAGAAGAAAAAAGCGTTTCTCTCCTACAAGCGCACGGAGAAAAGAGAGGCAAAAGTAGAATATAGGACCAGGTCTACAGCGGTCAAAATGGCAGTTAGGGAGGCAAAACTTCGAGTGGAAGAAATTCTGGCAAAAAACATTAAAAAGGGGGACAAATCCTTCTTCAGGTATATTAGTGACAGAAAAAGGAACACAGGCGGGATAGTACGCCTTAGAAGACCGGACGGAAGTTACGTGGAAGCAGATTCCGATAAAGCCGAACTACTGAATGAATACTTCTGCTCAGTCTTCACCTGTGAGGCACCGGGACACGGTCCCCAGTTGAAGGCAACACAAAGCACAGAAGACCCGTTTCAGAATTTTGAGTTCACACCAGGTGAAGTTTACAGTGAACTGGCAAGACTCAAGGTGAACAAAGCCATGGGACCAGACAATTTGCACCCAAGAATGCTCAGAGAATTGAGCGATGTCCTAGCGAAACCGTTGGCTGAGCTATTCAATCTCTCCCTAAGTAAGGGGAAAGTTCCCCTGGACTGGAAATTAGCTAATGTCGTTCCTCTGCATAAAAAGGGTTGCAGGGCAGAGGCTGCGAATTATAGACCGGTGAGTCTCACATCAATAGTGTGCAAACTCATGGAAACACTAATTAAAAGCAAATTGGACACGATCTTGAATGAAGGGAATCTTCGGGATCCCAGTCAGCATGGATTCACCAAGGGTAGGTCCTGCCATCCAATCTCATCAGCTTCTTTGACTGGGTAACAAGAAAGTTGGACTTGGGAGAGTCTTTGGACGTCGTGTACCTGGACTTCAGTAAAGCTTTTGACAGTGTCCCACATCGCAGGCTGCTAAGCAAGATGGAATCAATGGGGTTAGGAGAGACACTAACTGCATGGGTCAATGATACCCTCTCTAAAACATCGGAGGTGACCAGTGGAGTGCCGCAGGGCTCGGTCCTGGGTCCACTCCTTTTCAACATATTCATAGGGGATCTGACTCAAGGGCTTCAAGGTAAAATAACACTATTCGCCGATGACGCCAAACTATGTAATATAGTAAGTGAATGCAGTTTACAGAATTATATGGCGCAGGACCTGCTTACATTGGAAAGTTGGTCCTCAACCTGGCAGGTAGGCTTCAATGCTATGAAATGTAAGGTCATGCACCTCGGAAGCGGAAATCCATGCAGGACGTACTTCTTGAACGGAGAAACTTTAACTAGGACTTCAGCAGAACGAGATTTAGGAGTAATCATCAGTGCAGACATGAAAACTGCCAATCAAGTGGAGAAGGCTTCATCTAAGGCAAGGCAGATATTGGGTTGTATCAATAGAAGTTTAGTCAGCCGAAAGCCTGAAGTCATAATGCCGTTGTACAGGGCCATGGTGAGACCTCATCTGGAGTACTGTGTGCAATTCTGGAGGCCACATTACAGTAAAGATGTGCGCAGAATTGAATCGGTTCAACGGACGGCCACCAGGATGATCTCGGGGTTCAAGGGTCTCTCGTACGAAGAGAGACTGAACAAATTGCAGCTCTACACTCTTGAGGAAAGTAGGAAGAGGGGAGACATGATCGAAACATTTAAGTACCTCACGGGACGTGTCGAAGTGGAAGATGATATTTTCTTTCTCAAGGGACCCTCGGCCACAAGAGGGCACCCGCTCAAACTCAGGGGCGGAAAATTTCATGGCGACACCAGAAAGTATTTCTTCACAGAGAGAGTGGTTGATCATTGGAACAAGCTTCCAGTGCAGGTAATCGAGGCAGACAGCGTGCCAGACTTTAAGAATAAATGGGATACCCATGTGGGATCCCTACGAGGGTCAAGATAAGGAAATTGGGTCATTAGGGCAAAGACAGGGGGTGGGTAAGCAGAGTGGGCAGACTTGATGGGCTGTAGCCCTTTTCTGCCGTCATCTTCTATGTTTCTATGTTTCTATGAATATTGACATTTTCAGCAATTTAAGTGGGCTAGAGGATGGAAAGACTAAGGGCTCCTTTTATGAAGCCGCGTTAGCGGCTTTATCGCATGCAATTTTTTTAGCACGCGCTAATCCCCGTGCTAGCCGAAAAACTACCACCTGCTCAAGAGGAGGTGGTAGCGGCTAGCGCGGCCGGAAAATTAGCGCGCACTATTACGTGCGTTAAACCGCTAACCCAGCTTCGTAAAAGGAGCCCCAACTGTTGGAAAAACTAACTGTATGTGTTGCGGTTTTATTCACCTACTACCTATGCAATCCAGATTCTATATATGGTGCTCAGCAATGCATGTAGAAATTTAAATTACTGCCAGGGAGGTCCATGGGTGAAGCTTAGGTCAGAGCTGGTACTTAACCAGTTAGTGACAAAATTCATAACACATAAACTCTGAATTATCAAGAATTATCTCAGGATATTCAGTGCCAGGACATGGCCTGGCATTGAATAACTGCGGCTAATTCTGCCCGCAGTAGTCAACGTTTAAAAAAAAATCATTGACCACTATGGGCTGCATATTAACCATGGATGGATTACAAAACACTATAGGTCATGTATCTTATTGCAAAATGTAGATGTAGGGCTGGTGCAAGTGATCACATCTTAAACTAAGATGTATTTTTCAGCTACTTCTGCTAGTATCTTCTCATGAAAAGTAGGTACAGTGGTACCTCGGTTTACGAGTGCACCGGTTTGCGAGTGTTTTGCAAGACGAGCAAAACATTTGCAAAATCGGTGCCTCGGAAACCGAGCATGGCTCGATTTATGAGCACCCCCCACCCCCGCAATCCGGCACCCCCCTGCCTCGAACCGGCACCCCCCCGCCACGATCAGACGCCCCCGACACGATTGGGCACCCCCCCGCCACGATCCGACCCCCCCCCCCTGACACAATTGGGCGGGCACCCCCCGCCGCTTCTTACCCTCATCTGGGCACTCTTGAAGATCGGCCTCCTCGTCTGCTGGGCCTTGAGCATGCTCAGATGCTCAAGGCCCAGCAGACAAGGAGGCCGATCTTCAAGAGTGCCCAGATGAGGGTAAGAAGCGGCGGGGGGGTTCCCAATTGTGTCGGGGGGGATGTCGGATTGTGTCGAGGGGGTGCCCAATCGTGGCGGGGGGGTCGGATCGTGGCGGGGGGTGCCCAATCGTGTCGGAGGGGTCGGTTCGTGGCGGGGGGGGGTGCCGGTTCGAGGCAGGGGGGTGCCGGATCGCAGGGGGGTTGCCTGATCGCAGGGGGGGCCTTCGAGGGGAGCAATGCCGGTTCTCGGGGGGGGGGGGGGAACGCATCAAAGCGAGTTTCCATTATTTCCTATGGGGAAACTCGCTTTGATAAACGAGCATTTTGGATTACGAGCATGCTCCCGGAACGGATTACGCTCGTAATCCAAGGTATTTTTTTTTTAAAATAAAATAGGCATGTTTTGGCTTCTTTAAACTAGGCATCCAGCTATAAAATTACTCCGTGCAGGTATACATTCAGTGCCACAATCTATCCATATAGCAGCACTGAATATTTGTATTTTCTTTTTAACTACGTAATTGTCTGACCACGTGGTCCACCGTTGCTATAAACTAGAAAAAAACACAGTGGAATTATGTACTCCTGAGGTATCTACTCCTAATCTGTATAGTATTACCCGTAAGAATACCATTATTTTACTATATTAACATACATTGATTGTGATACTATACAGATTAAGAGTAGATACCTCAGGAGTACACAATTCAACTGTGGGGTTTTTTGTATTTTTTTAAAACACCACTGCTGGTATCCCCCCCTCAAAAAAAAAAATATGTGACCGTTGCTATTGCTGAAAATTGACTGGATGAATCCTATTTTCTTAAATGAAATTACTTTTGGATGCATCACACGGTTTTGAATCTCCATAAAAAACTTTCAGACTCCTAAAATTGCAAGGCGGTGTATATGGTGAAAATAATTTGCTTGGTAGGGATTAAAAAAGGTTTCGGATAATTTCCTAAAACCAAAGTCCATAAGCCATTATTGAAATAGATTGGGAAAATCCACTGCTTATTCCTTGGATATGCAGCATAAAATCTATTTTACTCCTTGGGATCCTGCCAGGTACTTGTGACCTGGGTTGGCCACTGTTAGAGATGGGATACTGGGCTTGATGAACCTCAGGTACATTAGATACATTGTGAGCCCACTGAGACAGACCATGATAAATGCTTGAGTACCTGAATAAATTCATGTAAACTGTTCTGAGTTTCCCTGGAAAGCAGTATAGAAAATGGAATAAATAGTGTGAAAAGTTTCAGCCTCTGATAACCAGAGCTGGTATTGTGACATCATAATGCCTCATTCCACCAATGCCTAAGAGCCAACCTCATCAGTGATGTCACAATGGCTTCATTGGTCTATACTTGGCTCACTTCTACTACATTGGATTTCTAGAGTGGTGCAATGGCTAAAGCTACAGTCTCAGTACCCTGAGGTTGTGGGTTCAAACCCACACTGCTCTTTGTGACCCTGGGCAAGTCCTTAATCTCCCCATTGCCCCAGGTACATTAGATAGATTGTGAGCCCACCAGGACAGACAGGGATAAATGCTTGAGTACCTGAATAAATTAATGTAAACTGTTCTGAGCTCCCTTAGGACAGGGGTGTCCAATGTCGGTCCTCGAGGGCCGCAGTCCAGTCGGGTTTTCAGGATTTCCCCAATGAATATGCATGCAAATAGATCTCATGCATATTCATTGGGGAAATCCTGAAAACCCGACTGGACTGCGGCCCTCGAGGACCGACATTGGACACCCCTGCCCTAGGAGAATGGTATAGTCTTTACTCTCACAGTCCAGGGACAATTGTTTTCTATTACCCTTTACAAGGCTCATAAATAATCTAAATTATCCCATTCCCTATTTGTGATGACAAAAAGGCAGGCTTCTTAATTACGATTCCCTGTTTAAAATATTCTAAAGTCTACTTGCACTTTCTGCTCTTTTTAATTACCCTATAAAGTGGATCGTTAACTTAATATTTTGAAAACCTCCTTCAATGCTATTTCAATGTCCCTGGATCGTGTTACTTTACTTATTCCTTAAATGGGCACACCAAAGTCTTATGAGGGTTTCAGGCATCAAAAACAGTTCTTAACTGTCTCGATCTCACTTTTCAAGCTGAAGTGATAAGCTACACATTGTTCTTTCCTGTCATGCAGAAAGTAACCTTTCTGTGCACTATGTTCATTTGATTTCTTCACCTCTCACAAAACAGAAGACATAATTCTTTCAAATTACTGGAACAGATTACGGCATGCAGCCTTGTCTCTACTGTAAATGATGTTTCTAATCCTCAAATTCGATTACACAAAAAAATGTCTATCCACGTTTGAGGGGGGGGTCCACATCCTTCCCTGCTCAGATCAATTGAAATCACCCTTGCCTGGAACAATAGTGCCAGCAACCTTCATTCAGAAATACCTGAGTTATTTTCTCCATTATGTACTCTCTATTTCTCTCTCTTGTTCTCATTTTTAGTAATGACAGTCCATAGACAGGGGCCAAAGATCAGAGGTTCCACTGGGACCCTGAGGGGGATATTCTGTATAGGACGCCGGTCTCAGCAGCCGCCTAAGAAGTGGCTGAGAATCGCATCTGCCCTAATGGACAGATGTCTAACCCTGCCTAACTGCCCCAATTCTCTTACCAGTACCCGTGTCACAGGCGCCAGTTAAAGAATTGCACCTGATCCCTTGCCATCAGCTGATTACAGCAAGTGAATCCCCTTGCCGCAATCAGTTGAGTGGCTGTGGCCGTGGACCCCACCTGCAAAGTCCCCTGCAAAGCAGCTCCTGATTGTTGAGGCCCGACTTTAGTACAGGAAGAGGCGGTCGGAGCATACTACGAGGGATTTCCCTTCACTCGCCGGCGCTCCGGCTGTCCTCTCCTGCCTCTCCGGCTGCCCTCTCTTGTCTCCCCTGCTAAAAACTGCATTTGCAGTTTTTCAACAATCATTTTTTTTGCAGCTTAAAACTTTAAGATATCTTACGTATCGGTCTTTTTCTTTTCATCTTCCAGAGCTCGAAGAGTGTGCTGCAGCCTGTCTGTCAGGATTTCCAGCTCTTGTGTCAGTTTATATTCCTCTCTGAACTGTTCCCCCAAGAGGACCAGATCACGTGTCGCATCGTGTAAGGGGATGTCGCTCAGGTACAGGCCTCGTCTTGTTAAGTCATCCAGGTTCATCACACTACAACACAATTATTCTCTTCAATATACAGGTCTCCAAAATCTTAAGCAACACTCACGGAATTCTCCCATAATACCATGATAAGGAAAAAAGAAATGTTATTATACTTTCTGTACTAGATCATTCTGTTAAATCGATTAGCCCATTGGCTACTTTAATGGGACTTAGTGGTTATAAAGCTAAACATAAATTAAAACAGCATATATTGACATAGACTTGGCTAGTTAAGAAAATATAGAACTGAGATTTACAGGAATTATTAGAGAATGCAAAACACTGTTAGGTCAATTTTCCAAACGACATAAAAAGCTGACAGTGGACACTTAGGGGCTCATAATCGAAAGAGAAAAACGTCCAAAAACCGGCCTATGTCGGCACTTGGACGAACATATATAGGGGATATATACAGATGGATTAAACAAAGGGGATATATGCAGATGGATTAAACACTGGTTGGCAGGCAGAAAACAAAGGGTTGGGGTGAAATCGCTCTTTACGTTCCGAATCCCAAGAATTATTAATGGTTCCCTCTCTAAAAATAGTAGGGACAAAACGCCACGATATTTTCTCTGTAGTGGCTCCTCTTACTTGGAATTCTCTTCCTTTATATATCAGGAAAAATAAGAATTTAAACCAATTCAAAACTAATTTAAAAACATTTCTTTTTAAAATTTCTTTTGATCTCTAAACTCACTTCATTGCCAATTTCTATCAGAGAACCTTCAATCCCTCCCCATTGTTTTTTCCCTCCCATTTCAGACCTCTCTTTCTCCCTTTTTAGGGAAAATATTTTTGTAACTTTAAATCCTTATGTTCATTCCATATGTGTCATAGTCTGTCAATATTGTTTTGTGTGTCAAATTCCCTTTAGTTAAAGAAATATTATAATACTGTCATTTTACCCCTTTAGTGTTCAATATTATATAATTTAACGATGATTGTTATACTTTGTTAATCGCTTAGTTTGTAATAAGCGATACATCAAATAAAATTAAACTTGAAACTTGAAGGGACAATACTCGGACTGGCGGAGGATCACAAGCGGTGTTCCACAGGGGTCGGTGCTCGGACCGCTGCTGTTCAATGTGTTTATAAACGACCTGGAAACGGGGACGAAGTATGAGGTTATAAAATTTGCAGATGACACCAAACTCTGCAGCAGGGTTAGGACCGCGGAGGAATGCGAAGACCTACAAAGGGACCTAAACAAACTGGAAGAGTGGGCAAACAAATGGCAAATGCGATTTAATATAGAGAAATGCAAGGTCATGCATATAGGGAAAAAGAACCCGATGTTCAGCTACAAAAAGGGGGGATCGGTGCTAGGGGAAAGCAACCTTGAAAAGGACTTGGGTGTGCTAGTGGATACAACAATGAAATCAATGGCACAATGTGCAGCAGCCTCAAAGAAAGCAAATAGAATGTTGGGTATTATTAAGAAGGGTATCACAACCAGGACGAAGGAAGTCATCATGCCGCTGTATCGAGCGATGGTGCGCCCGCACCTGGAGTACTGTGTCCAGTATTGGTCGCCGTACCTCAAGAAGGACATGGCGATGCTGGAGAGGATCCAGAGAAGAGCGACGAAAATGATAAAAGGCATGGAAAACCTTTCATATGCAGACAGGTTTGAAAGGCTGGGGCTCTTCTCCCTGGAAAAGCGGAGACTCAGAGGAGACATGATAGTGACTTTCAAGATCATGAGAGGTATCGAGAAGGTAGACAGAGATAGATTCTTCAGACTAATGGGGACCACAAGTACAAGGGGGCACTCGGAGAAGCTGAAAGGGGACAGGCTTAGAACCAATGCTAGGAAGTTCTTTTTCACTCAGAGGGTGGTGGACACATGGAACGCACTGCCGGAGGTTGTGATAGGACAGAGTACACTACAGGGTTTTAAAGAAGGATTAGATAAATTGCTGATAGATAGGGGGATTGAGGGATACAGATAGAGGTAGAGATGGGATATAGAGAGAGTATAGATAGAGACCAAGGGGATTTAAGGGTTCAGACAATGATCACCATACAGGTCATGGGCCTGATGGGCCACCGCGGGTGCGGACTTCTGGGCGCGATGGACCTCTGGTCTGACTCAGCAGAGGCAACTTCTTATGTTCTTATTTCTCAAAAACGTCCAAGCGCCAAAAATAAAAATGAGTTTTGGACGTATTTCTAAACCACCTAGGCCTTCATAGTGCCGCTCAACGTCCAAAGCTAAACGGGGCGTTTCGGGAGGCGTGTCAAGGGTGGGAGTTGGGCGGGACGTGGGCCGGCTTAGACTTAGTCGTACAGCATGTATAACCGAAAGTTATACAGGCTGGCATCGACGGAACTTGGACGTTGTGACTTAGACCATGTAAAACATGGTCTAAGTCACAAAAACCCACCTAAAGTTGCCAGATAAGCACTGCAAACACATAACACAGACTCCCACACACTACCCCAGTGATCACCCCCCCCCATAAAAATTTTATTCATAACTTTAAATTTCAGCCTCCAGACCATCATCACCTGGCCACCTGGCATAGGAAAGCCTAGTCGTCCAGCCCAGAGGCAACCTAAGTCGTCTTGGGGGTGGGTTAGGGACCCATAGAGAGGAGGACCCATGCCCATAAGCCCCTGTAATCACTGCATTGATACTTAAACATGTGCACTCCCCTATACACCCCCAAAACCCTTTTTGACTGGCATATAAGTGGCTCCTGCACCTATAAGGGCTATTGGGGTGGTAGATAAGTGGGTCTAGGGAATTCTGGAGGTGGTTTGGGGGGCTTACCATGACTTATAAGGCAGCTGTAGAGAGGAGAAGCCATGGCACCCTTTTTGTGAAGTTCACAGCAGTGCCCTGTAAGGTGCCCCACTATTTAGGTGGCATGTCTGGGTGTTCCAATCCATCACTTAGCAGACCCCTCCCACGTCCAACAGGGCTTGTTCTAGACGTTTTGGACTTGGACAGAAAGTTGGATGGAAATATGGTATAAAGATGGCCGATTTAGCGGCTTGGATGATCAGATCGGCAGGACGTATAATTAGACGATTTTCGAAAGTAAAAAAAAGTTGGATGTCTCTTTCGAAAATGTCTTAGGCTCTTTTTAACTTTGGACGACTTGCGAGATGGACGTAAACGGACTTAGACGTCCCTTTCGACTATGCCCCTCCACTTTTGTAAATCCTTTTGTGCTAAAATTACAGAATAAGAACATAAGAATAGCCTTACTGGGTCAGACAATGGTCCATCAAGCCCAGTAGCCCGTTCTTACGGTGGCCAATCCAGGTCACTAGTACCTGGCCAAAACCCAAGGTGTAGCAGGAGGATTGCAAAGATCTGCAATGTGACATAAACACGCTCGAGAAATGGACCGCAACATGGCAAATGAGGTTCAACGTGGATAAGTGTAAGGTGATGCATGTCGGTAACAAAAATCTTATACACGAATACAGGATGTCCAGGGCGGTACTTGGAGAGACCCCTCCAGGAAAGAGACTTGGGAGTTCTGGTCGACAAGTCGATGAAGCCATCCGCGCAATGTGTGGTGGCGGCAAAAAGGGCGAACAGAATGCTAGGAATGATTAAGAAAGGAATCACAAACAGATCGGAGAAGGTTATCATGCTGCTGGCCATGGTACGCTTTCACCTGGAATACTGCGTCCAGCACTGGTCGCCGTACATGAAGAAGGACACGGTACTACTCGGAAGGGTCCAGAGAAGAGCGACTAAAATGGTTAAGGGGCTGGAAGAGTTGCCCTACAGCAAGAGATTAGAGAAACTGGGCCTCTTCTCCCTTGAAAAGAGGAGACTGAGAGGGGACATGATCGAAACATTCAAGATACTGAAGGGAATAGACTTAGTAGATAAGGACAGGTTGTTCACCCTCTCCAAGGTAGGGAGAACGAGAGGGCACTCTCTAAAGTGTCTGCCCCGTGCATACTAAATGATGATTTCTTACTGTTGAAATAATCAAAAAGTGAAACATAATAGATTATTCAGTTGAGCACTAGGAGAAGATGGAGACAAGGGATCAATGATTGAGACTCCAAACCATTCAGTCTTGATATCACACATTTGTGTTTTAAATCAAGCGGGTTTCTGAGACCCTTTATCCTCCTTTCTCATATCAGATACGCTTCTGTGGGATTTGTTTTGTACCTGTGGATTGTTTCCAGTTAATCCTACTTTCCTTCCTCCCTGCCTTGGCAGTGCTTTAGAAAAGGACCCCAGAGAAAATGATAGCAGATACAGGCTGCGGGTTCGACTCAAGAAAGAACACCAAAACTTAGACACCAAAATATGAGTTCCATGCACCAATTCTGTTACAGCAATTACGTGCAAAATTGCTATTATAGAACACAGACAAATCAGCATGTGCGTGCCTAATTTTAGGCGCAAATTCACTGTGTCAAAGGCTGGTGCAAATGCTGGTGCCTAAAGTGGGCAGCTGCGCGTGTAAGTGAGACTTACGCACGCAACTGCAAGACACGCCCATAACCCACACATGTAGCTGCTCTGTTTACAGATTAGTGCCTAAATTCAGTTACTACAAATTAGAGCTAATTAGTACCGATAAATGCCACTTAAGGACTATTATTGGTACTTAATTCCAATTGGCACCTAATTTAACAATTAAGAACATAAGCAATGCCTCCGCTGGGTCAGCCCTGGTCCATCGTGCCCAGCAGTCCACTCATGCAGCGGCCCAACAGATCCAGGACCTGTGCAGTAATCCTCTCTCTATACCCCTCTATCCCCTTTTCCAGCAGAAAATTGTCCAATCCTTTCTTGAACCCCAGTACTGTACTCTGCCCTATTACGCCCTCTGGAAGCGCATTCCAGGTGTCCACCACACGCTGGGTAAAGAAAAACTTCCTAGCATTCATTTTGAATCTGTCCCCTTTCAACTTTTCCAAATGCCCTCTTGTTCTCTTATTTTCCGAAAGTTTGAAGAATCTGTCCCTCTCTACTCTCTCTTTGCCCTTCATGATCTTTTAAGTCTCCTCTTCTCCAGGGAAAAGAGACCCAATTTCTCCAATCTCTCAGCGTATGAAAGGTTTTCCATCCCTTTTATCAGACGTGTCGCTCTCCTCTGAACCCTCTCGAGTAACGCCATATCCTTCTTAAGGTACGGTGACCAATATTGGACGCAGTACTCCAGATGCGGAAGCACCATCGCCCGATACAACGGCAGGATAACTTCTTTCGTTCTGGTAGTAATACCCTTCTTGATTATACCTAGCATTCTATTCGCTAGGTATAATCAAGAAGGGTATTACTACCAGAAGTGTGCAAAGGCACTATCCTATAACTTGTATGCCCAAATCTACACACTAGTTGGAAAATTTGAGCACCCAACTTTACGAAGGTACACAGTCTGGTGGTATATGCCCCATCCATTCTGTCTAATATCTCTTCCTCTCCCTTTGAGAACCTATGCGCTTGTCCCATACTTTCTTTAATTCAGGTATCTTCCTCGTCTACACCATATCTACATGTAGGTCATTCCATATAGCTACCACACTTCCCATATAGAAGTCATTCTTTATATTACTTCAAATCTATCCCCTTTCATTTTCATCCTATTCAGCATTTGTAAATAGTTGCCTAAGGGTTGTACTATAATTACTAACGTACAGGACCAGCATTAGGGGCGGAGAGTGCAAAGATCAGTTGCCCTGGTTCCCACAGCTCCAGGAGGCCCCCACGGACCGGGATGTCTTTCCCTTCTCCCCATCCTGGTCCAAAGCGCACTCCCTCTCATCGGGCCGTATCCGGTAACCGGCATTGAATTTCCATTCTATTTTTAGCCAGTTAAGCTGATATTCATTGGCCAACCAGCTAAGTCATAGCGGCTAAAGAGAGGTCTGCTGTTTATATAGGTTCATCTGGCCACTAAACCCAGCTGGTCAACCAGTGAATATTGGAGCTACCTGGCTATGTCATATGACATAGCTGGTAACCGGGCTAGTCGGTCACCATGAATATTCAGCGGCTATCTCCTGGCCGGTTAAATTGCACTGAATATCAGGCGGTAAATATTTTAATTTGGGCAGAAATTGGTTAAATTCAGCCATTCCTCATATAATTTATAAATTTACGTTTTCATGCATGGATAGCAGGCATATTTTTAAACAGACAGGAAATCTGGATTTTCAGCAGTGCCACATAATATTTAGGGAGTAATGCATAAAGCAGCATGAGTTGCATCATTTGATCCTTAATCCTTGGATGCTTTTCATGCAAATACCCTAATACAACTTGCAATTGTATTAGAGCAGCAAAGCAGCAGCCCGATGTTCCCGGATCTACAGGGTCTCTTCCCAATCCTCCCAGATCAAGCACCTCTGGCACCAGATCCTCCTCTCTGAGCCTCAAGACCTCCCCTAGATCCCTTGAGTCTCATGACTCCCCCAGACCTCCCCCCCCCCCACTTTTTGCAAATTAACATTGCTTGTCAGGTGGCTCATAAGCAGTGGTAGTCTCTTCAAGGTTGTTGAATCCTGCTGCAAATCAAGGTGTAGGAAAAGATGAACTTTCATTACACATCGATGGATTACCCCTGTAAATATTTTTAAAGTTAACCTGTCACTAAAGAATGACACAGGGACAAATTTGTCCCTGCCCCATTCCTGTAAGCTCAGCTTTAACTGCACAAAAATTTAAATTGAATCAGGTTGGGCAGACTGGATGGACCATTCGGGTCTTTATCTGCCGTCATCTACTATGTTACTATCTTGAACACTTAAGATTTTAAAGTGTTTGAGGCTTGTGCAGATGAGGACAGAGCTTGCAGGAGAGGGGCAGGTATGGGGAAAAAACTTGCCGGGAAAAACTTGCCGGGACGGGAAAATGAGTTCCTGCAGGGATGGACTACTGTCACTATAAATTTATTGAAAAGGCATACCTAGCTGAGGTATTTTCTGTATATATTTTTATTACTTTCATTTCAATGTGGTATATGTTGCCTTTAGTAGAGCTTTTTTCAAGGTGAAAATAAATTATAATAAATAACGCACACATTGATTATTTCCTAGGGGGGTCAGTTCAAAACACATCCGACATTATACTGAATTAATCCACTACTTTTTCATTTATCCTTGGGTCTCATGATAAACTAGCTTGGCATTTTTTTAACCTTGGGGGTTAGTAAATATTTTCCTACAAAATCAATTCATCACAAAAGTAGCTACAGTTTGGCAGGCTTTCAGTTTCTATTAAGTGCTGGAAGGGCAAGTGGAAATCAAGAATGAGGTTGACATGCAATTGGAAGAGTAAAAATATGTGGCGAAGTCAACCAGTAGTGTACGATATCACAGGAGTGCCATAAAAAAAATTCCCCAAACAAGTATTAAAGCAATCAAATTTAATATTAAAAAAAGTGTTTTACGTGTTCATAATTACCCTCCCCCCATTTTACAAGACTATAGTGTGGTTTTTAGCGCCGGCCACAGTGATAACAGCTCCGATGCTGAGCGTCCAAGCTGTTACCACAGCGGCCGGCGCTAAAAACGCTGGCGCGGCTCTGTAAAGGAGGGGGGTTAGTGCAATAATTAAAACCCCTGAGAGGTTTAAAATGAAAGCATTGCTGGATCTTTGAATCTAATCTAATCTGCACTTTCTGAGTCACTCTACGTCTAACAAGGCTCGAGGCGACGTACAATTTAGAACCACGGTAAAAAGAGGCATCAAGGGTGGAGGGGGAGGAGCTGCTTTGCGGAAGACTCGGGGGAAGTCGAGGGAAACAATTTAGAGACGCACACAAAAAAATGTCATTTTGGTTGGGTTGCTTCTTAGTTTGTTGGATCGTGCCCTCTCTTTGGTATCTGCCATGTGACTGTTCAGTTTACAGTTTATTAAACTTGCTATACCACTTGGCTTTATATAAGAACACAGCGGTTTACAATATGAAAACCACCAAACACAGAAAAGAACTCCCAAAAATTGATAGGAAAGTGCTCACTCAAAAGTACATATTAACAGTTTCTTCTTAGTAAGCTGGAGTTTTTATATGCATTAAAGCTTTTGATTTCATTCCATTCAGCGATCACATTTATGATTAAACTGGCCTATATTCTGTACTATCTGGCCAGCCATAATAGTCGGTTATCTCCCACTGAATATTACGTTCCCTGGATTGGCCGGTGACTGGCTATGTCGCATGACAAAGCCGGACACCGCTGATATTCAGCGGCTGACCAGCTAAGGATAGCAGCTAGTCCAGACAAAGTCAACTCTGGTGCTCGAGGGCCGGAATCCAGTCGGGTTTTCAGGATTTCCCCAATGAATAGGCATTGAAAGCAGTGCATAAAAATAGATCTCATGCATACTCATTGGGGAAATCCAGAAAACCTGATTGGATTCCGGCCCTCGAGGACCGGAGTTGCCCATGTCTGAGCTAGACAGACTTACCTAAAAAGCGGGTCTATCTTTCAGAATGGCCTTGATGAATCATCCTCTCCATAACGGCTATGATAAATTGTGCCTCTCTTTTTCCCCCTCCCACTGCCGTGCCTCTTCTCCTCACACCAGTGCCTCTCCTCTTCTCTGCCCTTCCCCCTACCCCCCGCGGTACCTCCTCTCTGTCCACCCCCCCCTCCGCATATCTCTTGAAAAGTTCGCCAGGGTGAGCAGCATCTTCCAACTCCTGCTCAGCCAGCCTTGGCTCCCTTCTGAAGTCACTTCCTAGTCGTGAAAGCAGGACATGATATCAGAGGGGAATCAAGGCTGGTAAGAGCAGAAGGTGAAAGATGCTGCCCACCCCAGTGAACTTTTTAAGAGGAGGATGGGTGCCAGCGCCCCCCACCAAGATAGTGCCTGGGGCAGACTGCCCCCTCCACCCTCTCTTACTACGCCGCTCAATAAAAGCATGTGAATGTGGCCTTGTCAAGCAATTCATCAATAAAGTGTTTTCACGGCTCTGCTACATGTTTCTGATGTTGACCCTTAATTCCACAGAAAAATGCAAATCCAGCGAAAGCGAAAACTCTGTGGCGATGGTGATGTTCAAGATGCAGGCTTTATTTAAAAATATACAAATTCATAATCCACATAAAATATATCTAGGACCCAAACCGTTGGGAGATATGGATCCAACACGGTCTGTGTTTCGACAATGTTGTCTTCCTCAGGGGTCCCTAAAAGTCCTGATATAAAAACACGTGGATTAAAACTAAAAACAGTAGTGACTCATAACTGCACGAATGTTTCCCTGCTCTTGAGTATTCCTCATTCGCGCAGAGTTACGATTCACTACTGTTTTTAGTTTTAATCCACATGTTTTTATATCAGGACTTTTAGGGACCCCTGAGGAAGACAACATTGTCGAAACACGGACCGTGTTGGGTCCATATCTCCCAACGGTTTGGATCCTAGATATATTTTATGTGGATTATGAATTTGTATATTTTTAAATAAAGCCTGCATCTTGAACATCACCATCTCCACAGAGTTTTCGTTTTCGCTGGATTTGCATGTTTCTGATGTCCAACTTCTGGTGTTGTTGTAACCTCAGAGCAGGCATGGTGCAAGCATATTAGATACCTTAAGTGAACCTTTGTACTACTTCAGTTAGCTTTTAGACCAGTAAGCTCCTTTCCCCCTGAGATTTTTATAATTAAACTCGAGAATTATGATCAACCCATTACCATCACTCAAGAGCCCCTATCCTGCACACAACCATAAAAGTATTAACATACACACTGATAATTCTTTGATTTTGTGCGGCTATAAGGACCTATTGTTTTGCTTTGACTGCTCCTGCTCTTTACCCCCATCCTGCTCCCAAAAGCCGCAACCCTAGGCATCCGCCTGGTCTGTCTAATGGTCAGCCTGTCTCTGCAGCAGAGTGATTTGGTAAGTAAAAGATGACTTGTTGAGATTGTGCTTCCATTATTACATTAATTTGAATCACAAGCTATGAATGAGTTTTATTGTTCAGGAACAAAGAACTTGTACCACAGTGGGCGTGGAAGAAGGATGAATGGTAACAGCGTGACTAAGTATTGCAGGAAGGAGAGTGTTAGTCCCAGGAAAAGACTGAATGCTATGTGATGGAGGTATATTATAATGCAAACAGAGAGAAGGAAGTGGTAGCAGTAGCACAAGAGAATAGTTCCCACTATATCTTTACATATCCCTTCTGCAGGACAATATGGAGCAGTGCAAAGATGAGGCCGGCTCGCTGATACTGACTAGTCCTGGCAGCCCAGCCACTGCTGTTTTGAACTGAGCCCCTTATGAGGCTCCAAAACTGCCTTGAGCAAGGATTTAAAGCCTAAAATTAACCGCCCCATTGGGCTAGGTTTGCCAGATTTTATTCTGGTAAAATCTGGACCCCCCCTAGGCCCGCCCCCATCCCCGCCCATTACGCTCCATCCCCACCCCAGCCCTTCCCCAGCCTGGCACCCCGCTGCCTACTCTCGTTAGGCAGGAGGAAATCAGCGCCTCCTGCCCGACGCGATTTAGGGGAGGCTTTTCAAAACCCAGACAAGTGCCGGGTTTTGAAAAGCTGTCTGGAACCCCGGATATATCCTCAAAAGGAGAATATGTCCGGGGAGATCTGGTCGTCTGGTAACCCTACACTGGGCATTCCCAAATTCCAGAAGGGAGCGCCTTGACTGACATGGGGGAGAAAGGGGAGATAGCGCAGAGAGGAGGGATATTCTGGAACAAGGGAGAGGTGAGGAGAGAGAGCGGAGATGTTGGGGGAAGAGGAAAGGCTAGACTATGTGGGGAAGAAGAAACTCTGGAGAGAGAGATAGAGAAGCAGATAATGTAGGCAGTGTGTGTGTGTGGGGGAGGGTAACAGAGGAGGACATACTGGATACATGGGAGAGAGAGAAAGGGGAGAGGATATACATCTGGGAGGTTGGGGTTAGGGAAGGGAAGATGCTGGACAGCTGGAAAAGAAGGAAATATAGTTTTTATATTGTATAATATTAAGTAGCGCTCTTGGGAAATGTAACCAAAAATGTTTGCCCTTTTCTTCATGTCAACCTGCTCCTAAAAGGGAACTATGTAGAGGAGGAAAAACATAGAGGATGTCTGACCAATAGGTGGAGCCGAAGGGCGGGATTAGATCTGTGGCGAATAGTAGATAAGTAGACATAGGGGAGTGTTGTAGGGCTGAGGAAAGCAGGCAGGGGTTTGGCAGTCTCCCTGAAACTACAGGCCAGGAAATAAAGGTAAAAGATTGTAAATTTAAGTGTAGTATTTATTGAAGATATAGTGGTTGAAGAAATAGTTTAAGTGGGTGGGCAGGCACTTGGCTTTATTTGGGTTTAATGTAGTGTTGTTTTATTTGTATTGCAGCGCCCCCTTCCTGCGGAAGCTATCGTTGTGAAACTCGAGTCGGTGTGGGGGGGGGGGGTCGGCTCAATTCACAGTGTTGGGGGCTCAATGTGGAGACTGCGGCCAAGCACAGGCATACTACAATGAAAATAAGTACGCTAAGATGACAAATTACAAGATGAATAATGTATAACGGCTATAGGGAAATAAGTTTAAATATTACCTTGATAGAATGGGACCGGCAAGTGCAATGATGGTCCCTTGACTAGCCTGTGCTTGTTTTTAATTGAGTACGTAGGCTGGTGGTCTGAGCACGTCACTTAAATAATTATTGTAACAGTGTTGATTGAAGGGGGTTCTTAACTGTATCCTGTGGCATGTGAGAAGGAGTTATTAAGTAGCCAGGTCTATTGAAACAATGAACGCCACTCAGAATTGGGAGGTATGGCCAGCTGTGGGTGGACCTCCAAATTAGGTCTGCCTGAAGACTGCATAGCAGCCTTACTAGCTAGTATGAGATTATTTGGAGATATAAAGGATCAAACTTCAAGCACCTGGGAGGAAGTACGTACGGTGAATAAAGCACTCATGGGACAAGCACTCGGGGCAGTGGTGACCCTCCCCCGCTCCTTCACGCTCCCCCCCCCATCACGCATACATGCCCCTTCCCTCCTCCCGTACTTCTTTAACTTTCCTGGCATGAGCAGCACCACCAACTTGCTGCTTGCGTTGGCTTTCCCTCTGATGGGACCCAGAAGTGATGTCAGAGGGAGAGCCAACACTGGCCCGAGCAGCAGGTCGGAGTTTCTGCTTGTGCCAGTGAAGAGGTAGAGGTAAGGTCTAGGGAAAGGGGGAAGCGAAGGCACATGCATGGTGGGGGGAGGAGTGGGAAGGAGCCCCACCAAGACGGCGCCCGGGGTGGACTGCCCTTCGCACCCCCTCCCCCTTACTATACCACTGCTAGCACGCACTCAACCCATCCATGACCCTCCCAGATTCATAGAAACCTGACAGCAGATAAAGGCCAAATGACCCATTCAGTCTTCCTATTCACAGCATCCACTATTTCCCGCTTTCCCAAAGAGATCCCACATGTCTGTCCCATGTGCCTGTCCCATGCCCCCCCCTTGCAGCTGCATGAGATGGACTTTGGACAAAGAAGTTAAAGAATAGCAAATAATGACAGTGATGGACATGCTTATAGAATTAGGAGGAATATGTGCTGGAAAATATAAGTGGTTTCCTGAGAGTCCCTATAGGTATTTTACAAAAGACTCCATGTTCAACGAGCCTTCTGTAAAATACCTGAGAAATTTTGTACGTTCTGACTTGCCTCCTTTCTGACCCACACACCCTAAGAAAAATGGAGCTTAAAGTGCAGAAAAACTGTTGAATTTCCACAGCAACAAATTCCTGGTAAATTTATCCCACACCCTCCACAGTCACATATTACAACTGGAAAATACTATTAGTTCAGACTTTTACACTTGATTGCTCTTCAGATGCACAGTATAAACGTTGCCAAAGCCATCTGATTAAAATATTTCCATGCCTTTCATGGTTTCTGTCTTTGATATTCTCGGCTATGCTTGTCTCAAAATATCATGTCAAATTTTACAATTAGCAGTGCCACAGCTGCATCTCTATGGAAACCTAATCTATTAACCTAGCTGGGACTAATTAAACTAACACAAAATGATCCGTACTTCTGCACTCATTAGAAAATAAATTTAAATACATTTGATTGCTATAGAAACAATGTCTGATTTATCTCATTTCATACACAGATTAGTTTTGAAATTACCTTGTTACTGTATGAAACTACAGGCATGCAGGATTTATTTTGGGTCTAATCAGTTTTATAAAATAATACTGTAGGCCTCTTCTATCAAACTGCGCTAGCAGTTTTAAGTGCAGAGAGCCACGCTGAATGGCCTGCACTGCATTCGACGCTCGCAGGAACTCTATGAGCGCCGGGAGCAGCGTGGGCCATTCAGCGCGGCTCTCTGCGCTAAAAACAGCTAGAGCAGTTTGATAGAAGAGGCCCTGGAAATAATACATCGGAATGATTTTTTGGGGGGTGCTTTCAAGCATACGTTCCCGAGAAGACAATTTTTGGAACTGCATGGACAGTTGAAAAAGAGCCCAGGTACTTCTGCTTGAAGACTTTGTGTCAGGCCTCAAAAAGGAGGTGCTTTTGTACCATCACTCTTCTGAAAACCTTCTTGAAAAGGCGTCAAAATTCCAAGGGATTTAACCAGACAGACATGGCTCCTGCCCAGTTAAATCACTTGTTCGGAGCTAACCGGTCATATTCAGTGGCACTTTTGTGGTTAGTACCCAACGTGAAACTGACTATTTAGGGGGCATTCTTTGGGGGGAGGGGGAGGAGTCAGCACTTAACTGGTTAAGTTCCAATATTCAGAATTTAACCGGCCCAGGTAACTGTATAAATAAGATCACCTAAAAGTTAGTCCTGTCTTTAAATTAAATATTGTACTTAACCGGCTACGTTTTTTCTGCTCCCAGAAACTCGGGGCTCCTTTTACTAAGGTGCGCTAGCGTTTTTAGCGCACGCAGAAAATTACCGCACGCTACACCATGCGCTACGCTTCTAGAACTAACGCCAGCCCAATACTGGCGTTAAGGTCTAGCGCGTGGGGGAATGTAGCACGCGCTATTCCACGCGTTAAAGCCCTAGCGCACCTTAGTCAAGGGAGCCCTCAGTGTAGCGCACGGGCATACGCTGGTGTAGGAAAGAGGCGAAGGGGGAGCAGTCCGTCCAGGGCACGGTCTTTGTAAAGGGCACAGGCACCCGCTCCCCCCCCTTCCTAATCCCCCTGTCCCCTTCCCTCATATCTCCTTTAATTTTTCCTGCGAGAGCAGCATAACGAAGTTTCTGCCCACGTCGGTGTCGCCTCTCTCTGATGTCACTTCCGGGCCCCTCGCCCAGGAAGTGATGTCAGAGGGATAGCTGATGCGACACGTGCAGCAGGTTTGTGCTATTGCTCTCGTCTGGAAAATTAAAAAGGTACGGGGTAAGGGAAGGGGGTGGGCATGGCAGGGGGGTCGTGATGGGGGAGGGGTGGCAGAGATGCCTCCTCTCAGTTAACCCATGATGTGAACATCTCCGCATTAAAAAAATAATTGGTGAGAAAGGTGATGGATGTTGTGGGCAATTTATTCATGTGTATAGAAATGTGAGAAGCGTATGGATTGTAAAATTTGCTAGAAAAAAAGTCTGCCACTACCATGTGAAACAATATCAGCCAGAAAACTTAAAACATTTCCTCTCCCAAAGGTGTACAATGCAAGTGGTAAGAGTGGATAGCGTCGCTGGTTTTAAGAAAGGTTGGACAAGTTCCAGGAGGAAAAGTCCATAGTCTGTTATTGAGAAAGACACGGGGGAAGCCACTGCTAGCCGTGGATCGGTAGCATGGAATGATGCTACACCTTGGGTTTTGGCCAGGTACTAGGAACCTGGATTGGCCACCGTGAGAACAGGCTACTGAGCTTGATGGACCATTGGTCTGACCCGTATGGTTATTCTTATGTTCTTTTGTTCTTTACTCACCTACCTCAGTACCAAGACCTGGAACAATCTTCCAATAATTAGCAAGACAGAACCTAAGTACTCCAGATTTCGAAAGAAACTGAAGACTTTTCTTTTTGAGAACATTGATACTTAACAAATATGCTCTTCCACGGCAACCTAAACTAAACTAAATCTTATGTGTGTATACCACATCATCTCCACATTCGTAGAGCTCGGCACGGTTTACAGGCGATGGGATGGAAAGGAACTACAATGAAAGGTAGAGGTTTGCAGGAGATGGGATAAAAAGGAACTACAATGAGGGGTTAGAGGTCTAAGTATGAAGAGTTTTTAGAGGGCTTAGAATGCCAGAGATGGAGTAAATATCAGATTTTTGAGAATAGCCAGGTCTTCAGAACCTACATAGCATTTCTCCATTCCAGAAACCATAAGAGCTCTCTCCCCAAACACTGCATAACATAATCATATTAACCTACTTGTATATAACACAACTGTATTGTACTTCAAACTGCTGTACTGTGATTCTAAAGGCAGCTCAATATTCCCCTCTACTGAATGATTACTACATCTCCTATTTCTGGTAACTACCTGATATTGTACTGCTTACTTTATATTCCATTCTTGAAACTCCTAAACATAATGTAAACTTCTTGATTTCTAAGTTGCATTGATCGTAGAGCAACTCAGACAGTGGTATTGTAGGGGGGGGAGTGTTGGGAGGCCATCTTGGTGGGGGTCTGTACTGGAACCGGTGCTATTTAACTTATTTATAAATGATCTGGAAATTGGGACGACGAGTGAGGTGATTAAATTTGCAGATGACACTAAACTGTTCAAAGTTGTTAAAATGCATGTGGATTGTGAAAAATTGCAGGCGGATCTTAGGAAGTTGGAAGACTGGGCGTCCAAATGGCAGATGAAATTTAATGTGGACAAATGCAAAGTGATGCGCATTGGGAAGAGTAACCCGAATCACAGTTACCGGATGCTAGGGTCCACCCTGGGGATTAGTGCCGATGAAAAGGATCTGGGTATCATCGTAGACAAAATGAGGAAACCTTCCACCCAATGTGTGGCGGTGGCCAAAAAAGCAAATAGGAGCTAGGAATTATTAAAAAAGGGATGATTAACAAGACTACGAGTGTTATAATGCCCCTGCATTTCTCCATGGTGGGACCTCATCTGGAGTATTGCGTTCAATTCTAGTCTCCTTTTCTCAAGAAAGATATAGTGGGGTTAGAAAAGGTTCAAAGAAGAACGACCAAGATGATAAAGGGGATGGAACTCCTCTCGTATGAGGAAAGACTAAAAGGGTTCGGGCTCCCCTCAGCCAAAAATCTCAAGTACAGAAGAATTTTCTAATCCATGTTCACCTACCTAGGAGTCAAAATCTAGAATGATCTCACAGAGACAATAAGAACAGAAGCCAACCAAGCACAATTCCGGAAGAAACTGAAAACTCAACTCTGACAATTAAATTTACAAGATCGCCATATGCACCTGTTCTTGCTTAGTATGGTTAGGTTTTTCTCCTCCTTTCTCCCCTCATTTCTTCCCCTTTTTGCCCAATCTACCCTTTTAATTCTTCAAGTCGGCTAGAGCCTGTTTAGGTTTGAACGACTCACAAATATTAGATTAGATTTGATTGAAGTCTACAAAATCCTGAGTGAAGTAGAACGGGTACAAGTGGATTGATTTTTCACTCCGTCAAAAATTACAAAGACTAGGGGACACTCGATGACATTAAAGGGAAATACTTTTAAAACCAATAGGAGGAATTTTTTTTTTCACTCAGAGAATAGTTAAGCTCTGGAATGCGTTCCCAGAGGTTATGGTAAGAGCGGATAGAGTAGCTGGTTTTAAGAAAGGTTTGGACAAGTTCCTGGAGGAAAAGTTCATGGTCTGTTATTGAGAAAGACGTGGAGGAAGCCACTGCTTGCCCTGGATCGGTAGCATGGAATATTGCTACTCCTTGGGTTTTGGCCAGGTACTAGTGACCTGGATTGGCCACCATGAGAACGGACTAATGGGCTTGATGGACCGTTGGTCTGACCTAGTAAGGCTATTCTTATGTTCTTATGTTCCTCTTCTACGACCCTTTGCCGCGTGCACACCTTCCCTTCCCTCCATCACCAAGAGCCTTCCCCCTGCCTTCTGATTTCCCTGACCCCAACCACAAAATCCTGGTGGTCTAATGGACTGAGTGGGTCCAGCTCGAAAACCTTAGGTCCCCCCAGCTCAGGATCCCCCCCCAAGTGCATACCGGTGATGCACTAGTGGAGGGGCCTTAGGCGCCTGAGCCAATCAGAACCTTAGGTCCTTTCCAATGCATCCAGGATGCACCGTGAGGGCTTCAAGGTATGAAGGAGTGGGCATGCCTCCTGTCTGATTTTCAACAAAAGGTATGGGGGGATGGTGTCGGGGTAGAGGGTTCTTCAGCTGGGGGGGTCTGATCCACCCCCCCCCCCCCACATCCCACTAGACCACCAGGAATTTGTGGGTGGGGGAGGGGTAATCGGAAAGTGGGGGGCACTTGGTGTCGGGGGGATGTCAGAGGTTCCGAATTTTGGTGATAGGGGAGAGGCACATACGTAGTGGGGGGTCACAGAAGTGTGTCTCCACACTGGATGCCCCCTACCATCACTATGCCACTGAACCCAGAAACTGAAAGTTATTTTAGATTAATTTAGATTAGATTAGATTAGATTAGATAGAGCAGGAATTAGGGAAATTATTTGTAACCAGAAAAAGTTAAAGATTTTATTACAGAAGGTGGAAAAAGAAGAGATTTTGAATGGTGATTTCATTTGTGAACCACTTTGATTTTCATATCACAACTTGTATGCATGAATAAATAAATAAACAAACATTCATGCAATCATATATAATAAAACGCTAAGCACGCATGCGCACTCACGCCGCGTGTTCCCTGATCTGTCGCGGTGGCACGAGTGTGCATGCGCGCCAGACAAGCTTCCCTGCTCTCCACCTCACAATACGGCCCTACAGGCCGAAGTGTCTTTAGACGCTGCCGCGGCAAAGCAGTGCGGAGCGGCGGCTTCCGGGAGGAGGCCGCGGCAGCTTGAGGCGAAAGGCGGTGCGGAGCGGCGGCTGCCAGCCGCTAGCACCCCCTGCCCTTTTCGTCGCGGCTCAGGAGAGACATGGCAGTGCAAGGCCTGGACGTCACTGCCGCACGATGCGACGCCTGCGCGCTGCAGTAGGGACTCTAGAGGAAGTGGCTAGAAGTGCAGACACCAGCTCCCCGCGACATGGCAGAGGCCCCGCACCAGAGTGAAGTCACGCTGCCACCCAGAACTCCCCCACCTCTGCTGACCCTTGCCCCTACCTGTCCCACAGAGCACCCCTAGCAATCCTGGCCCACAATAGTCAGCCCAGACCCAAGGCAGAGGAGACACTGGAACACCAACAATGCAACAGGTACTCTAATGATGCTGGATGGGGTGAAAAAGGTGGAAATAGGAAAGGGGAAATGGGAATATTGGTAGGTAAAAAGAAGGGAGAAGTGCTACTGATGGACAGGGGGAGCAGGGAAGGGGTACTGCTGGACAGGGGGAGGTAAAAGGAAGAGAAAAGGGCTACAGCTGGACAGAGGGAGCAGGAAAGGGGTTCTGCTGGACAGAGGGAAGGTAAAAGCAAGGGAGAAGGGCTACTGATGGACAGGGGGAGCAGGGAAGGGGTACTGCTGGACAGGGGGAAGGTAAAAGCAAGGGAGAAGGGCTACTGCTGGACAGGGGGGAGAGACAGAAAGAAAAGACAGAAAGAAAGGGGGGCTGGGAGAAAGAAAGAAAGACACACATACAGAAAGAGAGAAAGAAATGCCTATGTCTACACATCTATTCTAGCACCCGTTAATGTAACGGGCTAAAAAACTAGTATTCTATATTTTTTCTAGAAGATTCTATTGCATTGCAATATTTAATAAGTAACAGCAAATGGAAATCTGACCAAAAAGGTTCTTCAAAAATGCAAAACTTGTAAGATTTTACCTTGGAGAGCAAAGGAAGAGAATATTGTCTGCCTCGGGTAAGTAAATCATTTGACCCTTAAGACGAATGCAGCTGATTTCAGTACCTGTCAGTTCATCTTCACATTCTGACTTTTCTACATCCAGCAAACCTTCCTTGAAATGAGAAAAAAAAATATTATTAAAGTTCTAATCATTACAAACGAAATGTTTAAACATGTGCACCATTCATATTACACTTTGGGCTCCTTTTACAAAGGTGCGTTAGGGCTTTAACGCGTGGAATAGAGCACCCTGAATTACCGCACATGCTAGACCTTAATGCCAGCATTGAGCTGGCGTTAGTTCTAGAAGCATAGCTCGGGTTTAGCGCGCGCTAAAATCCTGCGTGCGCTAAAAACGTTAGCGCACCTTACTAAAAGGAGCCCTTTATAACATAACATAACATAACAATAAGCTTGCATACCGCAGCTGCCTCTCAGTTCTGTGCTGTTTACAGAGTAAAGATACTGGATAGTCACAGTAAATTACAATCAATTAGTTAAAAAATTTACCAAACAAACAATTTTCTAGATGCCAAATAGGTTTTTGAACTAAATATAAAATTACCAAGATATTTATCCCATATCGGTCGCCTGATAGGATAAAATTCTGCCAAAAATCGTTTGTAAACACATCCCTTAATAGATGGAAAGTCAAATATCCCCGAACCCTGTGTAGGGCGTTTTATATTAACAAATTCAAAGTGGTCAAGAAAATAACTAGGTAAAAGATCACGTAAAGACTTAAAACATATACAACCAGACTTAAACAATATTCTCACCTCAGTTGGAAGCCAGTGCAATTTTTGGTAATATTTTGTCACATCGTCAAATTTTTTCAGACTTGAATATCAAATGAACAACAGCATTTTGAATAACTTGATATTTTTCTTACAGATGGACAAATAAAGGATGTTACAGTAATCTAAAATGCTTAGAATAAGTGACTGTACTAATAGCCTAAAGGAGGAAAGGTCAAAATATGGCCTAATTGTTTGAAGCTTCCATAACATAAGAACATAAGCATAAGAACATAAGCAGTGCCTCTGCTGGGTCAGACCAGAGGTCCATCATGCCCAGCAGTCCGCTCATGCGGCGGCCCATCAGGTCCAGAAATCTGTATTTAACCCTCTATCTATACCCTTCTATCCCCTTTTCCTTCAGAAAATTGTCCAAACCCTTCTTGAACTCCAATACCGTACCCTGTCCTATCACGCCCTCTGGAAGCGCATTCCAGCTGTCCACCACCCGTTGGGTGAAGAAGAACTTCCTGGCATTGGTTCTGAATCTGTCCCCTTTTAATTTTTCCGAATGCCCTCTCGTTCTTGTAGTTTTCGAAAGTTTGAAGAATCTGTCCCTCTCCACTTTCTCTATGCCCTTCATTGATCTTGTACGTCTCCATCATATCCCCTCTAAGTCTCCGCTTCTCCAGGGAAAAGAGCCCCAGTTTCTGCAGTCTTTCAGCATAAAAAAGGTTTTTCATACCTTTTATCAAACATGTCGCTCTCTTCTGAACCCTCTCGAGTATCGCCATATCCTTCTTTAGGTACGGCAACCAATATTGGACGCAGTACTCCAGATGCGGGTGCACCATTGCCCGATACAACGGCAGGATAACTTCTTTTGTTCTGGTTGTAATACCCTTCTTGATTATACCTAGCATTCTATTCGCTTTCTTAGAGGCCGCTGCACACTGTGCCGACGGCTTCATTGTCTTGTCCACTATTACCCCCAAGTCCCTTTCTTGGGTACTCTCACTCAATAACTGCCCTCCCATCATGTAGCTGTATTTCAGGTTTCTGTTTCCTATATGCAAGACTTTACATTTCTCTATATTGAACTAACATTTTCTAACAAGAGTGTTAATGTGCACTGTCATCTGGATATAGGGACATTAGATCATCTGCTCTTCTTTTGTACCAATACTTAAATTTTAGTAATCCATTTGGAATCAAATTAATACGAGGTCCCAATGGCATTGACATACGATGCAGTATTGTTTGGTACGTTATTAATACCTAAGAGTCCGTTAACTCCTAATAGTAATAAATTATTTCTCTTTATGACAGAAGTTGCTATGAAGAATTGGAAAAACTGGGACCGGTTAAACTATTGCTTTTGGTGGGAAACCTTATGCCAAACCTATAGGTTTGAACGTATGAATTCCATACATGTGCATGCATGCATGTGTGTGCATGCATATGGGACAGTATAAGAAGTTCAGGTAAATTTGGGACCCATTAACAAAATTTTGCAAGGAGTGAATATTAGTCTTACCCTTGATTTCTGAAAGAAAGTTATACACATCCAGGATGGGTGGATGGGAGGGAGGTGGGGGGAATATGTACTTATCTTGTCATATGATTGTAATTTTATATGCCCTGATCATTTGTATTATCCTTTGATCTGTATGACTGTTTTAACACTCTCGGGAAGGGGGGGAGGGGGGAAATGTACGTACAATAATATTTGATGAATTTGAGTGCTGTTTATTCTGTTAACTGTATGATAATATGTTGCACTTTGTCTTGGCTTTAAAAACGAATAAAAATTTAACAAAAAAAAAAAAAGAGTATTAATGTGAATATCAAATGATAAATTTTGATCAAAGCAGATTCCCAAAATTTTAATAACTAGTAGAATGGAATATATGTGGTTACCTTGCTCCTTAATACAAAAACGGTGTTGATATGTGAGAGTATCCCATGGAAACTAATATCAATATGTGGTCGAACCAAGGAGAAAACAGAGAGCAGGTTGCAATTTCCAGGCTGGAGCTAGAATGATACACACAAAGGGTTAGTGCAAAAACAAGATAATTGTTGGGGCAGAGTGAATAATATGTACATTGTAACTTTATTTCTTAGGCATTTTGTTTGAGGTTTTACCAAGCCTTCAGAGATATAGCCACAAAAAAAGCAAGAAAAGCCTTACTAGATCTAGACTAAAATTTCCAAAGTCAATATTGCTGAAAAATAGAAAGATAAAGGAGAGAACAAGAAAATACGACTATATTTTAGAGAAAGAAGTTAATCCAGCAGTTTTAAAATGATTGCCACAGTTTGGATCAGGGAGAGTCAATTTTCAGTTCTGAAGGCCTTTATCAAGATTATACCCTCCCACAGACTTTAATATTTATTCACAATTATTTTTTTTTTTATACTCATATTTCTGTTATTATGCTCTAGGCACCGAACATCATTTCAGTAAAATTAATTCAAAATAAAGATGAGGCAAGAAAGAGAATGCACATGTATGCTCCGATCTATCAATGTCGGCATTTCTAGGTGGGTTTGAGGGAGGTATCCTCCTTAATCCCTCATTATTTACGCCCTCTCCAAACTGAAACTAAACAAAGATGGTGTCCTCTGTAGTTAATTAGGAGCGTCACACATTTAGGTTTCCAAATGTTAAACTGCTAAGGCCCTGAGTGAGTATTGCTCACGGTTGGGCATACTGGATGGACCATTCGGGCCTTTATCTGCCCACATCTACTATGTTACTATATGCTACGATGCCTCCCAACTTTGGAATGCATGGAAGGAGCAGTCAGTCATGGGGTCAGGGGGTGGGGTGGGAAACAGCAGTGTCAGAGAGAGGAGGGAATCAGGAAAAGAGTCCAGCCTTGTATATTTTTTATCTTCCAGGGATTGATTCATGCACTGACAGAAAGGGAGATGTTTACTTACGATGCAACAAATGGCAACATTTTACCACTGAAATGTGTGCTATTTTTTTCTCAGAGTGCACACTTTTTAATACAGTGGTAATTTGCATGCGTCACGAGTAAAAAATATTTTTTAACCACATACAGAATTTCAATAAACTAAATATAAGAAATAATGATGCCTTCCTACCCTGGATGTGTAAGGAAATTAACTAAAAAAAAAGGTACATGACAACTAATGTGATTCCACAAATGATGTTTTATAGATGAATGGGAGGAAGGGGGGGATTAAATGATTGTTTTCAGAATGCTTGTATATTTAAAATGCTTTTTCTGTGGAGGCCATTATCAGATAATTGTAAAAAATGAGTATATATTTTCTTCCCTGATTAGTACAAATGGAAATTGGGCGGGGGGAGGGGTATTTATTATTGGAAAATGTTTTTATGAAATATAAAAGGATGGGAGGGAAGGGGATAAATTTAATTTGATAAGATTAATTGTAGAATTTCAAGTGATATATCTATGTTAAAATGTTAATACCAATGTTGATGTACTTGATGTAAGTTATAAAATGAATAAAGAATTATAAAAAAAAAATAAAGTGCTTTTCCTGATTCGTTTATGTTTAAAATTTTTGCAATGCATTGTTAATATTTGAAAATTAATAAAGATTTTAAAAAATTTTTTTTAAAAAAATTTTAGTATGTGCATTAGAACGCTGTGCACTGCTTTCTACATTGGTGTCTTAGTCCTTTAAAATAAGTATTTAACACCATCTATAATCATCTCAGTGAGAAGCACCTTTATTTCCCCCTTCATTTTTTTTTTTTTTTTTTTTTTAATTCTTTATTGACTGCTCTTGAATGAGTTGCGCTGTTCGTAGCTCCTCGGGTTTGTTGTTGGTGTTTGGTGGTAATGTAATGTAATGTAATGTAATGTAATTTATTTCTTATATACCGCTACATCCGTTAGGTTCTAAGCGGTTTACAGAAAATATACATTAAGATTAGAAATAAGAAAGGTACTTGAAAAATTCCCTTACTGTCCCGAAGGCTCACAATCTAACTAAAGTACCTGGAGGGTAATAGAGAAGTGAAAAGTAGAGTTAGAGGAAAAATAAAAATAAAATAAACATTTTAACAAGACAGCATTGATCTAAATACTTTGGTCTGTGGGTGTTTTTGATTTTTTTTTTTCTCTCTCTTCTAGAAGTGGATGTTGGTGGGGGGGGTAACCGGGGGGTTGGGAGGGGTTATTTTAGGCTATTGGAGCATATGGGGGGGCCATGCAGTTTGTGAGGCCTGGGGGTTATCAGAGTCCAGATTCCTGGGCCATTTTCTAGTTGTTGGTTGTGACTGTCCTGCGGGCCTTTCTTTCTTTTTGTAGCTTGTTGTTGGGGGTGGGGGCTGTCGGGGGGGGAGGGGGTTTGGGGGGATTGTTCTTGTTTGTTTTCAGCTTTTGTCATCTTTTATGGCATTTATTCAATAAAATTGTTTTGACACTAAATTCTTTATTGATTTTCCAAATATTAACAGTGCAATACACAAGTATATAAACATATAATAAATCAAGAAAAGCACATTCATCTTACAGACATATATGAGCAACCATTTTATCCCACACACCCACCCAATGACTAATCAATAAAAACACAAATACACAGATTCTTTCAATAACCTTTCCCTATTTAAAATAGTAATGAAAACCCACCCTGGATGTATATACTCAAAGGGCTAAGATTAAGATAGAAATAGACCCCCTCCCCCCACCCTTTCCTGTATGTGTGTGGAAATAAACAAAAATTAAAGACAAAAGACAACTATAATGAAGTAATAAAAGATGTCAACGGGCCCAAAACCAGTTTAAATAAATTACTACACTTCTCCCTCCGTATTCACGGTTTCAACAATCGCGGTTTCGATTATTTGCGGTTTAAAGCTTGCTGGCTTCTCCCCTCCCAATTATGTCAGCTTGCATAGAGAAATCGCCGATTCCAAGCGTTTACAGAGAAAATCGCCGATTCCCGGCACATTCTTCACTGTGTTTTGCCTCTCCTTCAGGAACAGGCCAGGTCTCCCGCTGTGTTATTCGCGGTTTCACCATATTCACAATGGTTTTTAACAGAAAACAGCGAATAACATATGAAAAAGTTATTTGCGGTTTTTCTGTATTTGCGGTTCTGTTAATCCCCTATCACAGCGAATATGGAGGGAGAAGTGTATGCCCCAACATATCAGCATTCATTTTTATAAGCTTTCAGAATTGGTTATGTCACATATCTGTTTGCAATGTAGAATAAGCGAAGCACTAGACCAGAAGCCAAAATGGGAGGAAGAAAATGGTAATTCCCCTACACAGCAAGATATTATGTAGCACTAAAACAACTGAAATCACACACCCAATCCAGATGTGAATATCTATCACTGGTTTGGTGAAAGCATCGCACATAATCAAAGAAACATTCTTCACCTCGGTGATCAAGACGTGATAATACCTGTGGAAGAACCCTGTATATGGCATTGCCGCACTGAGTGACGACGAGATCCCTATCAAACATGATGTGGAAAGGAAACGCCTTGCAGAAAGTATAAGGACTGATTCGGGACTCTTGAGTGCCATTTTCTTCGAATTTGTCAAGGTCTTCATAAAAGTCTTCTTCTTTAGATTCTTTCTCTTCAATTAGAAACTGGATGTGATCACATTCTTCATTTCTTTGCTGGACAACCTAAGAAAGACAAAGATATGCAATGAAATTAGCGTCATTATTAGGCCTGAATATATCTGCGGTAATTCTAATCTAATCTGTTATTTGTGCTTCGCGCATTACCTACATAGGCTCAAGGCGACTTACAGGGAAAAAGGAGATACATTAGAACACAAAAGGATCAAGGAGGAATTGGAGGTGCATTGAGATTATGACAAATTAGACGTAATAGATTGAAGTTTCAGAAAGTAGGGTGATGGAGGGATAGTATTAGATGAAGTAGGACTTGGATTCAAGTAGAGTTCAGGTATCAAAAAGAAGGGTTTTCGGTTTCCTCCGAAATGTGTTATAGTTAGGTTCTGTTCTGATAGTCTATGCGAGGTCGTTCCAAGTTTTCACTCCCACGAAGGGTATAGATAGAGGGTTACGTAACAGGTCTGGACCTGATGGGCCGCCCCGTGAGCGGACTGCTGGGCATGATGGACCCCTGGTCTGACCCAGCAGAGGCACTGCTTATGTTCTAAGAAGGTGAGCATGGAGTGGAATATTCGTTTATATTTGAGATTTTTTTTTTTGGTCGTGGGGATAATAGATACTTATGTTGAATGACCAAAAAAAGCACTTATTTTAAGCAGGAAACATAAGAACCTATGGGGAGAATTCATCATGTGTATTTGTGTGTCTGCCTATTTCCCTGTGTGTGTGTCTGACTGTGTGTAGAGGGGTAATGGCTGCCTGTCTCTCTCTACATGTGTGTGTGTCTGCTTGTCTCCCTTTGTGTGTACGTGCTTGCCTGTCTTCTTCCTCTGCATGTATGCGGGGAAGGAGAGGCAGAGCCAGCCATTTGTTTTTAGATGGACGAAGGATTTCATCCTCCCCACATCCACCCATCGTGCTAAATATTACCTTTGCTAGTGGGGATTATGAAAACCTGCCAGTCAAAGAAATTCACTGCCCGGACCGCTCCCCTCCTCCTCATGCCACAACAGTGAAGAGAAAGTCAGCGGTGTGCATCCAGCTGCCAACGCCAGGACACCTTGCTAATGCTCTGTTTGCATGGTTACCTAGCAAATTGCCTTTGAAGATTGTCCTCATATTTCCTCTGTTTTGTCTACATCTTGTCAGAGACAACAAAGAAGAGTTAAATATAATTTTGTGTTGCTTCTTTTATTTGCAAAGCCAGATGATACTAAAATCTCCAGATTTATACCATCTGAACAGTCTTGCTGTTTGGAATCAAAGCAGAACTTCTGGCTGTTGTCGGTTTGCCACCAGCATTTCGGCGCTGCTGTCGGCGCGCAGAACGTTTGGCCACAGTAATTCTGGGCACTGGAATTTTAAGACACCCAATTGGAGGCCTCAAAAAGTTCCCCTTTTCCAATGCGCTGACCTCCCGTACTCGGGCTGCTGCAGTCGGGGAGCCATGCGCGGAAGGGAAATGCCGGCACTGGCTCAAGCGGTACCTGTGAGGAAGGATGGCTCTTCAGGAAACTTGTTCTGTCCTCCCTCACAAACACCAAATGGAGTAGTCCACGTTTCCCTTCATGGATCTATGGCCACAGCAGCCAACAAGCACGAGCCCTGTTCCCGAGTAGCGGAGGTCAACGCATTGGGGGAGGGGGGCCCTTTTTTTGTTGTTTTATCTCTGTGTGCATATTTCTATGGCATTTTGGTGCATTATATGTTCATTTTGACCCTTTTTTTTTACCAGCCTTTAAGCCTTGTCTTTTGAAAAGTTTTTCATTGAGCACCACCCACTGGGCCAACCCCTGAGGAAGGCTTTTCCAGAGAAGCCGAAATACGGACCATGTTGGGTCCATTAAATCAACAAGACTTGGGGCTCCTTTTACAAAGGTGAGCTAGCCGCTACCGCCTCCTTTGAAGCAGGCGGTAATTTTTCGGCTAGCGCGTGCTAAATCCTCTGCGTGCGCCAAAAACGCTAACACACCTTAGTGAAAGGAGCCCTTGGACTTTTCATACGGCTTGGCTTTACATATATGATATGATTTTAAGTTACTTTTATTTATAATAAAATTACATTTGTTCTTTGGTTGATGTGTTCAGTCCCTTCCCCACTCTTTCTTTGGTTTACCTTGTTTGTCCGTGGGGTTTTCTTCCTTCCTTTTTGGATTATTTAGAGGTGCTAAAATGCCAGTCCCAAAACGGAAGCAGCCAAAGCTCACATGCCGCTTTGGAATAATTCTGCCTTAGCATGTCTAGCTTAATATAGGGGTCCTTTTACTAAGGCGTGCTAACTGATTTAGTGCGCGCTAATCGATTTAGCACACACTAAAGATTAGCATGTGCTAAATGCTAAAGGCGTCCGTTATATTCTATGGACACCTTAGAATTTAGTGTACACTAATCTTTAGCAAGCGCTAAATCAATTAGCGTACACTAAATCGGTTAGCGTGTGCTAAATCGGTTAGCACAACTTAGTAAAAGGACCCCATAGAGAGGTTAGCTATTTGACCTCATGCTGTCTTCATAGGAATCAATGCAGTGCTCTTCTGATTGATACTGTGGAATTACCTCAATTTGATGCTAATCGTGTGCCTTAAATAAAATCCATGCAAACTTTATACCCTCATAAACAACTTGTTCCCTAAGTAGTCTAGCAATCCAGAGTTAATGACAAGCAATTTGCATCTTTAGTTTGAGACTCAAAAACTAATCACTGCTGCTCAGAGCTTGTTTTTGAAAAGGGTCTCTCTGCCCGAGTTTTTTTGAGAACTAGGGGCTGTCTGTGCCTCAAATCAGACAAGATTAAAAAAGGAGAAACAACTCCGTGGTCTATTTGCTAACAAATAATCCCTTATCATAAATGGACTAGTGTGAAGTCGTCTTGAATACTCTTAAATTTTATGCTCTGAAATGCACTATCCTATATAATAAAACCCTGCCCCGAAAGCCCGCTAGACCCCCAGGTAAGGCCGGGATGCTGGGGGGAAGGCAAAAATATGGGGAGGTTCCCGCCCCCCCTCCCCCCCAAAAAAAATCGTGATTATGTGAAATCGCGAGTGCAGAAACCGCGAATGGGGAGGGGGAAGTGTAATGATGTACGTGCAAAAAAAAAACATACATGAACCTTTTACCTCCCCCCTGTCCATCAGCACCCCTTCAGTGCTCCCCCTGTCCAGCAGCAGCCCTTCTCTCTTTGTTTTACCTCCCCTCTGTCCAGCAGCAGGTCTTCTCCCTTCCTTTTACCTCCCCCCTTCTCCTTTCCCTGCTCCCCCTGTCCAGCATCCGCTAGCGTCGGAGCTTTTGCCAGGCTGGCCCAACTCGCATTATCAAAGTGGGCCGGCCTAGCCAATGCCCCGTGGCAGCAAGATGAAACCGCGGCTGCTGTATTTGCTGGTCCAGGGGTGAGAAGAGGCATCCCGGCAGCAGCAGCGCAGGAAGACAGCCGGCATCGGAGAATTGGGCAGAAGACAGGCAGTGCACATGTGCGGCACGGAAGCACATATCATGGCATCAGGGATCACGGCATCGTAAGTGCGCATGCACATTTAGGGTTTTATTATAGAGGATAATACTTTTTCAGAATGTTTTCGACTGGAGAGGAGAGTTAGACAAGGATGTCAGGGGGTCAGGGTTTTGATGAGCAGAAGCCAACTGAGCAGTGTACAGTTTCAAATTTATTCAAACATTTGATTTGATCGCAAAATCCAAATCCAATGCGATTTACATTTAGTTAAAAATTAGGTTAAAAAAACAAACATAGCAAGACAATTGGAACTATTTTAACAAAACAAAACATGTGAAAAAGGGTAGGTAATAAGACAAGAGGTTGGGGAAGGTTACCCACTTAATTTTCGCTTACCAACACTACTAATTGACTGTAAAGTATCCTAATATAATAGAATTTAATTGATTCAGTTAAAAGTGTCCTTAAAAAGCCAGCTTTTTAGAAGACTTTTAAACTTAAGTAATTTTTCTTCTCTTATATTGATCGGGAGCGAGTTCCAAATCCGAGGGGCTGTAACAGAAAAAATCGTTTCCCTCCTTGAATAATCAAATTTTAACGAAGGGACTACTAGTAAATATTTTTCTTTGGATCTTAAAGATTTTGTGGGAGTATAAGGAATTAGAAATCTTTCTAAGAATGCAGGAGCTTTGTTTATTAGTATTTTATGTGTGAGTAATGCTATTTTATATGTAATTCTGTGGTTTACAGGTAACCAGTGCTTTTCTTTTAAAAGGGGAGTTACGTGATCAAATTTTTTCTTGTTAGTGATTATTTTTATTGCGGTATTTTGAAGAATTTGCAGTCTACATATTTCTTTTAAGGTAGATCCCTTGTACAGGGCATTGCAGTAGTCAATCTTCGATATGACTAACAAATGTATTAGAACAGTGTTTTTCAACCTTTTTACACTTATGGACTGGCAGAAATAAGAGAATTATTCTGTGGACTGGCATCGGTCCTTGGACCGGCGGTTGAAGAACACTGGGTTAAGTCGTGGGCCAGACCCCGCCTATCTCCACCCCAGACCCCGCCCCCATAATAGTACTAATTGTAACACTATTTTTTCCATTCATTTTTCACAGATACACAATATAATCTTATTAACAACACACAATGATTAACCACAAAATTAAACTACACAAAGCACACTGACGGCAGATGTAAATTCTCAAAATTGACATAATTCAATCACTAAATTCAAAAATAAAATCATTCCCCCCTACCTTTGTTGTCTCCCTCCCTCCATGCTATGTCTTAACTTCTGGCCTGCTCCCGCCCCCGGTATTATCTTCAGGCACGTGCATCAGGCCCAAAACTGTGTTCTTCAACTGCAGGTCCACGGTGCGATCGATGCGGCGTTATCTTCGAGCCAGCTCCCTCTTCTTCATTGATGCAGTGCACAAAGCTGTGGGCAGCAGCTCCTTGCGCGTCCCGTGCCTCATCTGGAAGCCTTTCCTCTGACGTTGCAATGTCAGAGCGAAGGCTTCCAGTTCAGGCGCAGGATGCCCATAGGAGCCACTGCCCATGGCTTTGTGCACTGAATCAGTGAGGAAGAGGGAGCTGGCTCGAAGATAACGCCGCATCGATCGCACCGTGGACCTGCAGTTGAAGAACACAGTTTTGGGCCTGATGCACGTGCTGGCCCTGTGGACCGGCAGGAAATTTATGTGGACCGGTACTGGTCCATGGACTGGTGGTTGAAGAACACTGCATTAGAATATTCAGAGATGATTCATCAAGAAATGCCAGACCAAATGAACTGCACCTATTATGTAAGCAAGCAAAAAAAAACAAACAAACCCAGCAGCTAACCTATGGGAATGGGAGCTTCCTAACCTTTCTAAATGCTCAGTGTGTTCACTAGTTAACACAACAGCTGGCAATGTGAGGTAGGAATGTGCACGGCCAAAACATTTTTCAAGAGTTTTCCCCCGGTTTTTAAGTGTTTTATCAGTTCATTTCACATTTTTGTTTCAACAAGTTTTGCGTGTGCATTTTAATACACACAAATTGATTTTTATGGGCATTAAGTCATAGGTGCACGCACATACAATTTTCAAGATGCCCAAATAAATAAAATGCTTGTTATCAAATACACATCACCAATGTGATGGTAGAACTTTGCAATGAGGTTCCCTGCGAGCAACCATAGATTACTCAGGGCTTTCTGGATACAAAAATGCAGCTTTTCTGCTGTATACAGTCAGGATACATTTTCCACTGCTGCAGAATTAAACACACTACCAGAATAAATTATTCATTAAAACCTTCGAAAGCCAGCTGGCTTTAGTCAGCATGGTTGCTCTGCTTATTAATTCATTAAGTAACATCCAAATTTAGCTATATTATAAAATCACAGTATGGTGAAATTATGCCAACATGGCAAAAAAGGGTAAAAGAAAAATTCTGTAGGCCAAAATGCAATGGCAAATATGCTTACAATACCGGTCAACAAAGAAAGAGTAACACAAATAAATGCAGAATAAAAAAGTTTTTTAAAACCCTGCATTTATCAGTCACATATGTATGACACAGACCATAATATAGCTTTTAAACTTAGGGTGTGTCAATTTTGATCATTATCGCATGAAAACGCAGCATTTGCCATATCTATTAGCTGCCAGTGGTAATCAGATGCAAATCAAATGCACATTAAGAATGCAAACTCTTCATTGACCTTCTCAGTTTTTGCATTAACATATCTATAAAGCAGACTGTTGCTGTTTTCCAGGTCTCTCCGCATCTGTGTAGGTAGAACTGACATCATGCTGTGGCTTTCTTCAGGGTATGCTGTAAGGTCTGCAGTTTGTCTTTATATATAATGGGTTGACTGACCTGATTGAGAACAGGGAGGTCTGTTGGTCAGGAGTTTGAATTTTGGCAGGAAAATTCGTTGGTCACACATTTCAGATGTGGTGGGAAAGTTTGTTGGTCACAGATTTGAATTCTGATGGGAAATTTGGCAGGAACGTCTATTGGATGCTGGACAAAATTCAGAGTGGGAACAACTGTTGAACGCTGGATGAAATTTAGCATAAAAAGGACTAGGGCCGAGGACAAATGCCTTCTCCCTCCATCTAAAAGTTTCCACCCATCTTTTATGTCTGTCAGAATTCAAAAAAATATGAGCACAGACTTCCCTGCCAGATTTTACAATTAGGTCCAATAGACATGCCCGTCAAAATTCTAATTTCCCATCAGAATTCAAATCTGTGACCAACAAACTTTCACCCCACATTTCAAATTTGTGACCATGAACTTTCCTGCCACAATTCCAATTCATGACTAATAGATCTCCTTGTTCTCAGTCAGGTCAGTCAACCCACTATATACAGTATAAAGACAAACTGCAGACCTCACAACATACACCGAAGAAAGCCATAGCATGATGGCTGAAATGTCGGTTTTACCTACACAGACGCAATGAAAAACCTGAAAAACAGCAACAATCATGGCGCCAGCTGCGGAAGCTTAAGAGAACATATCCATAAAGCATTTTTCATGCACACCTTTTTGTCCATACTAGTATCGATAATCAATTATTTTACTCAGCTTTTTATACCATTACCTCACTAGCAAAGATATTCTATAAACTCTGCAGTATGGGGCCATTTTACTAAATTGTTCTGCAGTGGTGCCCCCCACCCCATATGCACGCACTGTCCAATATGTTCTGACACCATCTGACAACCCATCCTCCTCCTGACATCCCATCAGAAATTCCCTCTCAGTAGCCAATCCTCTTCTCAAAATCCCCGCAACAGCCCCCATGACTTCAGATCCTCCTCCTAACGCCCCATGACACCTCCACCGTGCGGCCAGTCTTTTTTCTTTTCTTTTAACTTTTTATTTATTACAAGATGGAGAATAATAAACAACAAAAGGCTATAGCCAATAGTTGCAATTCAAAAGTGTGACTCAATCGGGAACACTGACAATAGTATGTGGACAGCCCCCATTGTCTTTCTGGGGGGTTTTCTGGATGCTTGCTTCTCAACCCTGATTTAGGACAGACGCTAGATGCTCTATAATCATCATTAAAATCCTTTGGCTCGCTGTGGTGATGGTAAATTGTCCAATTTGAAAACAGCGATCGATGTTGTAACACTTTTACATGAAAATGAGTTTCATGGAGGACGACCGTAATTCCATCTAATTAGTCTTTGGAAAAGCGGCTAACACATGTGCAGAGCAAGTAGGGGAAGCCCGAACAGATGAGTGGCAGGGGATGCCCCAAAGCAGCCTCCTGCCGCCCAGCTGTTTGGGGCAGGAAGACTTTCTTTTTTTTCAATGGGCAGATATGTTGTGCATGTCCCAATGATGACTCCTTCCCCAACTCCGAACTTTAAAAAAAAATTATGCAAGAGGGATGCCCACTCCTTCCTGCTCGGCCACCCGGACCCCATCCACACACCCTGATCTCCTGTGAAGACTGGAGGACGTATGCCCACTCGCTCCTGCTTCAACCACCCAGACCCCATTCACACCCCCTGACCCGATCTGACCTCCATATCTTATTCAGACAACAGCAGGAGGGATGGTTACTCCATCCTGCCGGCAGGGCCACCTCTTAAAAATGGCAGGCCTTCTCCTTCCCAGTGCATCCTAGGTTGAATTGAGGGGGGGCCTTAGACAAACCATGGAAAAGACTGTGATTTGTTGTTTTGTGCCTCGATAGATGAAATACTTTGATGCTAAAGTACAGAAAGAGGAAAGCACAGAAAGAGAAAAGTGGATTGGAGAAGAGATGCAAGCTTGACAGACAATGTATTTCTCAATAGACATAACAGAAATGCTCACAACCTTGAGGATGCCTTCCTCCCTCCCCCTCCCTCCAGTGAAGTTTGAAAGTGGGCTGGAAGGGATGGATGTCATTGACACACACTGATCAGCAGTGTCATGGCCCTGCATGGGATAACATTTGGCCGCTCTTCTTTGGCTCATTAGATTCCAAACTAGCCCCAGCTTAAAAATTAATGAAGACTACTGGTCTATAATATCCATGACCGATCTCATATTGTTCCAGTAATAAACTATGATATAAGACAGAACCAACAATATTATAGTCTAGTGATTCTCAAACCTGTCCTGGGGGACCCCCAGCCAGTTGGGTTTTCAAGATATCCCTAATAAATATGCATGAGTCAGATTTGCATATAATAGAGTGCCCTCGGGATGAGTCCCAAAGTGACGGACTGGGTCAAGAACTGATTGAGTGGAAGATGACAGAGAGTAGTGATCATTGGAGGAAAAGGATGTTACCAGTGGTGTGCCTCAAGGTTCTGTTCTTGGGCCTGTTCTTTTTAACATTTTTATAAATGATATTGCTGAAAGGTTGTAGGGCAAGATTTGCCTCTTTGCGAATGATACCAAAATCTGCAATAGAGTAGACACACCAGATGGTGTGAATAACATGAAGAAAGACCTGGCGAAGCTTGAAGAATGGTTTGAAATTTGGCAGCTAAAATTTAATGCTAAGAAATGCAAGGTCATGCATTTGGGCTGCAAAAACCCAAGGGAATGGTACAGTTTAGGGGGTGAAGAACTTATGTGCATGACAAAAGAGTGGGACTTGGATGTGATTGTATGTGATGATCTTAAGGCCAAACAGGTTGATATGGCCAGCAGAAAAAAGGCGGTATTGATGCCCCTGTATATGACTTTGGTGAGACCTCATTTAGAATATTGTGTACAATTCTGGAGGCCGCACCTTCAAAAAGATATAAAAAGGATGGAGTCGGTCCAGAGGAAGGCTAAAATGGTATGTGGTCTACATCATAAGGCATCATAAGGCATATACTTTGGAGGAAAGGCGGGAGAGGGGAGATATGATAGAGACATTTAAATACCTACGTAATGTAAATGTGCATGAGTCGAGTCTCTTTCATTTGAAAGGAAATGCTACAATGAGAGGGCATAGGATGAAGTTAAGAGGTGATAGGCTCCGGAGTAATCTAAGGAAATACTTTTTAACAGAAAGGGTGGTAGATGTATGAAACAGTCTCCCAGAAGAGATGGTGGAGACAGAGACTGTGTTTGAATTCAAAAGGGCCTGGGATAGGCACGTGGGATCTCTTGGAGAGAGAAAGAGATAATGGCTATTGCGGATGGGCAGACTAGATGGGCCATTTGGCCTTTATCTGCCATCATATTTCTATGTTTCTATGACAGTCATGCAAATCTGCCTCATGCATATTCATTAGGGATTTCTTGAAAACCTGACTGGCTGGGGTTTCCCCAGGACAAGTTTAAGAACCACTGCTACAGTTAACCTCCCTCCCCGGTTGAGTCTTATCCAGAGAGAGGTTTAATCACCTGCCGAACCCTACTTCTTTTTTGCTCTCTTTTTTTTCTCCTCAAATCAATCTCACACTCATACACTCCCTGTACAAACAACTCCATCCTCATTCATCCATCCTCTCCTGACCCATTCTTCACTCATTCTGCTGGAACTCTCAACTGGGTGAGTACCATTACAAATCCTCTGTACTTTATTCCGAAAGAAAAATCTTATGTCGCAGTATGACACATGAAAGTACACCACGGTGTCACATAGTGCAAATCTACTGGCTCTATGCCCTTCCCTGCAGTAAAGCTATTTAATTAATTTTTCCTCTCCAAAAATTGTATGATGGTAGATCTTTGTTTATCCACCATTTTAATTCACCATGGGTCAATAAGGCAGCTGTTAGCACCAAACTTTGATAGCCATGCAAGGGGAGTTTAACCCCTTTACAGCCATTCCAACTGCCCAACCTCAACAACTCATAGGTACATTCAGAGTGAATCCTTATAACACATTCTGCCCTTGCTATTACTTGTATCCATAACCTTTGACTGTGAGGGCATTCCGATAAGGAGTGAATTCATGTTCTCTTACCCTGTTTACATTTAACACAAATATCATCTTTCCAAAAATTCATCTGAAGCTCTCTTGTCTTAGTAATATAAGCCCACTGTAAGATCTTGGACAGGGTCTTCTGAAGATCCATAGAAGTCACCAGTTTAGCTCCTCCCTTTCCACAAATGTGTGAGATCTTCCCCTGACCACAATCCACAAACGTGTTCAAATCCCCTGACCATACTCTTCCTAGGGCTATCATAAAAGTACCTGAGCGCTCTAGTTGAGCATCCCATACCATATAGAAAGTTCGTAAAATTTCCTTAGGAGAGATTCAAAACCCTCATCAGGCTTTACATTACATTAGTTCTTATATACCGCAGCGACCTCACGGTTTTGTGCGGTTTACAGGTCAAGAGTTACTAACAATGTAGCAGATCACAAACAATTGTAAGAATTTAACAGAAAATAAATTTCCAACAATTTCTAAAGCTAAGATTAATCATTATGTTTGCCAAAAAGATATGTTTTCAACATTTTTTCTAAAGACTGAATATGATACAGAAATTGATATATGAATACCAATTTCTTTCTCCCATAAAGCCGCCTGGAAGGCCAACATTTTACCATTATGGTCAGAGCCTTGGTGTGTTGTTTTTTTTTTCTCAACTGTTCAAAGGAATGCTGCACTTGTAAATCAAAAGTGTGTTTGGGAGTTGCCAGGTCTTCTTGACTTACTCAAATGAAGCAAAGGCTTTCAAATTCAATTTTGTTAAGTCTCCCATGCCTTTAAACCCCATGGTGGCACAAAGTTGAAATCTTGAAGCCCCTAATCCTATGGACAAAAAGTGAGAAATCTTGGGGGGTGGGGGGGGGTAAGGTTCCAAAAAAGGACACCACTACCACCATGCTTTGCACTAAGGAAAAGATGCATTACAGTATGAATCCCTCGCATCCAACCAACCCCTTTCAGGTTATACAAAAGTGAGATAGGATCTCTATTGCCTGCTAAGGCAAATCCAAAGTTAGCTGATAAAAACTTTGTCTGTTTACTATATAGTTCATGCACCCATATTAACAGCCAAATCTCTGAAATATTCATGCCTCACTAACACCCCCTTTTACGAAGCCGCGTTAGGCTTTTTTTATTGCCGGCCACAGCTGTATTAGCTCCAGCAGTCACAGAATTCCTATAAGCGTTGGAGCTAATATCGCCATGGCCGGCAATTAAAAAAAAGCCTAACATGGGATTGAAAAAATGGGGCTTAACTTTGTTAAGCTAATATTATCGGTTGTCCTTTTCCATAAAAATTGCTGAGAACAGTGTTACACCAACATTCATCCTTCTGCAGAAACCCAAAAAGGGACCAGCTCCAGAGGATATATTTCTGGAAGGGCTACCATTTTAAATAAAGCATTTCACCCCTCAAGGAAATAGATGGCTAATATTTTACACTAACTTGTGTCCATTTTAGAGGGAAAGCTGGGTTCCCTCCATCCAGGAGTTTATTGTCCAGTATTTCCAATTTATCTAAATTTTATTTTCAAAACAGAGAAAATGTCAATTTTTTTTTGTACTAAATAAACCACTTTGGGGAGTTCTCTCACAGTGTTGCCTAAAAATAACAACGTGCCCGCAAATAAATTAATCTTTTCTTTCCTATTCTACAACTGAATACCCTGAATATCAGCTGCCTCCCTAATCTTAATTGCTGGGGGGCTCCAGTGTTAGTATAAAAAGCAATGGGGAACGAGGACATCCCAACCGTGTACCCTATGTAGGTATGGGGGAAGGGAAGTGGGTGCGTGCATGGCAAGGGGAGGAGTGGGAGGAGGTGGGGCGGAGAGGAAGAGGGGGTGAGGAACCTGAAGGTGTGAATCAAAAACTTGAATGGAGTCAATGCTTCTGATTTTCATCCATTTCTCTTTTTCTATTTTTGGCGCATTTTGAAAGCTGGGTGGTCTCTGTAGTCACGCTGCCGTTACCCTTGCGGCGTTGCGCAGTAACTTCTGGTTTTGAGTCATAGTGTCTAAGAGTTAAATTCTCCCCAAACACAGTGTGTGAGACGCCATCTTGGTGCAGGGAGGTACGTTTCATGAGTCCCATTTGAAAGGTATGGTAGCTGTTTATTCTTAAGTATTTACAGTGGTTGCTTGGGGTTGAAGATCTTAGCTTTACCTTTCTCAGTTTTAGCTCACGTTCGGATTGGTTACACCCCGAGGCAGCAGAAATTTGAAACGCTGGCCATCGTTGGTGTACCGATTGAGCTTAAGATAAGTTTGAGTCTTTATTACTTTGATCACTTTGACCACATTAAATATTCATTGCACCGCACCGAGCTCTTCAATTTTCCCATGGGAGGTTTTTTTATGCCTATGAGTTTTTTGGCCTGAACACCTTAAGTCACTTTTGTGGCGGAGGGAGGGTTCTCTTCTGAGGCTTTTTCCTTCCAGTTGGGTTTATTTTTGGCTCGTGCTGTAGCAGTGTTCTTTCATAGAAACATAGAAAAATGACGGCAGAAAAGGGCAAAGTCCATCAAGTCTGCCCACTCTAGTGACCCTTCGCCTTGAATTTGTTCACCACCCCCTGCCTTTACATCATTAGAGATCTCACGTGAATATCCCATTTATTTTTAAAATCTGCCACGCTGTTGGCCTCAATCACCTGCAGTGGGAGTTCGTTCCAATGATCAACCACCCTCTCGGTGAAGAAATACTTTCTGAAGTCACCATGAAATTTTCCTCCCCTAATTTTCAGCGGATGCCCTCTGGTGGACGAAGGTCCTATAAGACGGAAGATATCCTTTTCCACCTCGATACGGCCCGTGATATATTTAAATGTCTCAATCATGTCCCCTCTCTCTCTTCGTTCCTCAAGTGAGTACAGCTGCAATTTATTCAGCCTTACTTCATACGGGAGATCCTTGAGCCCCGAGACCATCCTGGTGGCCATCTGCTGAACTGACTCTATTCTCAGCACATCTTTCCGGTAATGTGGTCTCCAAAATTGAACAGTGGCATTATGACTTCTGGCATCCTGCTAATAAAACCTCTACGGATGCAACCCAATATATCTTGAAACACCTCTCACAGGGGCTCAGCTACTAAATCTTCTAACATTTTATAAAAATCAACCCCCCAACCATCCAGTCCAGGAGATTTAGCCCCCATTAGGCTATGGAAATTAGGACACCTAGTTGTTCCACTTCACATAAAGCTAGCTAAAGCAAGGGGAGATTTGTGAAAAAAGAGCGACGCACTCTCTTATCTGCCATATCATCACCGTAGAGTTCCCTGTAGTACTGCTGGAAGGTTTCACAGCTAGTTCACCCCTGGATTTTTAACCAGGATATTCAGCGCTGGCCACTGTCCAGATAACGGTGCTGAACATGCAGGTATATAATGCGTGCAGCAACTAGCATTGAAAATATGACTGACTGCTGCTGATCGGAGGACATTTTGTTTTCAGAGTAACCATAACAGACTTCAAGGGCTAGAGTCAGTACATGGCACTCAAACGTCATCGCTCACAGCTATTCTATAATGGGTACTCAACGATAAACCCCCCACCCCACATTATTGACTAGCACTGAGGGCCAATTTCTGCCCCCAAATCTGGCCCGCCAGGATTTATGCCTGCTGAAAAACCAGGTACAATTTTGGGCGCCAAATTTGAGCGTGCATCCACAGTATTTTATAACACTGCGTACAAGTTTTAGGAATGCTTTCCACAGCCGCACTCCCTTTGGGCTACTCGCTATTGGATTTGGGTGCACATTGTTGTTGAACTGTACATAGCGAGATGTGCACGCATATCCAAATTGTTGCCAATTAGCACTCAATTATTAAAACTAATTGGCTTGTTAGTCAATTTACCTCCTCTTCTATTAAACTGTGCTAGCAGTTTTAAGCACGGTGAGCCGCGCTGCTCTCTATGCTCATAGAGTTCCTGTGTGCGTCGGGAGCAGCGCGGGCCATTCAGCGTGGCACTCTGCGCTACAAACTACTAGCATAGTTTAATAGAAGAGGGGGTTAGGTAGGCGTGCATCTTGCATCAGTACCATATATAAAATTGGGAGGGGGGAGTTGCATAAGTGTTTCACTATTTAGGCACATATGCAGTTTTTTTTTTTTTTAAATAACTGGGAATAAGCTTTCGAGAGGTCCCACACATCAAGTTGCTCAAAACACTGAAAATTCAAATAAATTTTAGGTATTGTAACAAGCTGGCTCTAAATACAGAATAAAGGCAATCAGTCTGATCACTTAAGTTTGTCTCATTTGAGAATTTATAAGCATACCAAGTACAAAGAGGATGATTACCTTCATATCTATTTCAGTGCCATGGATTTGTTGAGCTACTGTCTTGACAATCCCAATGACAATGTCCTGGAGTCCTTCTCTTTCAGAATAGTAATGCAAAATTAGGCCTTTTCCTTTTTCTGCATCTGAACATCTAAAGGATGGGGCACGCATACCTGGATAAATGGTGCCAAGGTGATCGTGCAAAGCATCCAAGTTCTACAGAGTCAAGAAGAAAAATATATCAGGGTCAAATTTAAACAAAACTTTGTGATATTTATCCAATTACTTTAGATGTGCATGTAATGCCCCTCTGGAAAATTCCATCTAGAATACGATGTATGACCCCCTTTGATATATCAATGCTCTATTCTATAGCTTGAACCATATATAGGAAGAGTCTAAGGGAAGAGATTAGTAGTCTCTCTAAAATGATGTTATTCGTGTAATAAATAACCGTTAACCAACAACCTGATAAAAATGTGGACAACTTCACTTACCTTGGCAGCATTATACCAAGAAGAATGTCAATTAAACGCTTGGCAAGGCCACATTAGAATTTCAGCAGATGCGTTGAGTATGGACAACAATCAACACTATAATTGAAATTAAACTTTGCAAAGATATTGCCCTGCCACTTTTGATCTATGCCTGTAAAATATGGAAATTGCTATAAAGACAGCACAAAAACAGAATGTATTCAATTGATGGTGGCTGCAAAGAATTTTGGGGATCAGCTATCACGACAATATTAGTAATGAGGAGATCTTGAGATGAAGAGACTCATGAAGGCTCCAAGATACCGAAGTTTGGCAAGGATTTTACTGACAACTCAATTCGCAATGCAATGTACACCAAAAGGTAGGAAGAGAAAGAGGAAGACCAAAGAAGGAAGATGAACCAGAGGAACAACAAACTCCTTCTAGTACCAGGTACTTTGTGAAGTAATGTAAAACACTGCACAATACATTCACCATGTTTACAGCAAGCCTGAAGTGCCAAAATAGCTCTTTACACAGAATTCTAATAGCAGTAACCTACCTAGGAAAAGGCAGCACCATTGACATGTAACAAAGTGTGAGCAAAATCTAAAAATATGTCCTCGAACACCAATATCCTCCTATTGGGATCGAAGGATAGAAAACAAAACAAGCTGGACTGATATTGGTCCCTGCAGAGAAACTACACGCAACACAGCATCTCACCTCTGTCATACATGTAAAAGGCATACAGACCTTTCCAAATAGAGACTAAGTGATCACAATTAGCAAATAGAAATGTGCAAACAAAAGATGAATTAGAAAACTCAAGAAGCCAAACTCTACATGCAGTGGAATGCAAGGGAAGCAGAAACATATACAGTATTCCCCCGAAATTCACGGGGGCTCCGTTCCAGGAACCCCCGCAAATTTCAAAAAACCGCAAATATGATTTTTAGGCAGGGGAGACAGGAGAGGCAGGAGAGGGCAACCAGTGTGCCGGCGAGTGAAGGAAATCACTCGCTGTATGCTTTGACTGCCTCTTCCTATACTAAATAAAGTTGGGTCTCCTGATTGGTAAGGCCCGACTTTAATGCTGGAAGAGGCGGTCGGAGCATACAGCGAGTGATTTCCTTTACTCGCCGGCACTCCGGCTGCCCTCTCTTGCCTCTCCAACTGCCCTCTTCTGTCTCCCCTGCCCGGTCATTCCCTCATTGCTCCCAGTGTTGCTGTATTCCTGTTTTGATGGTGTGTTCGCAGATTCCACACACTGGCAAGAGATACCTTTTCATTCTGAGCACAGCACATCGATATCCTTATTCGCTCACTGTGGTTACAGAAGTACACGTAACATCCAGCCAGGCGGACATAGAAGAGGCGGTCAGAGCATACAGCGAGTGATTTCCTTCACTCGCCAGCGCTCCAGCTGCCCTCCCCTGCCTGGTCATTCGCGGTCAGAAAATACCGCCAATGACCAAGACCGCCAACCGCGAATTCGCGGGGGAGCACTGTACATTTCTTCCCATACTAAGAAGGCCCAATATGAACTAAACTAAAACTTAATTTTATAGACCAGGTCTTCAAGCAAAAGGTGCTTGACTCGGTTTACAATAATGTAATTATTGTACATAAATATAGAAGAATGTAATCTAGAATGGCTTGGTTTCCAAAGTGTTTTAGTAAACAAGAAAGTTTTCAGAACTTTCCGAAATATGATTTAACTAGACAAGAGAGGTTCCTGCAAGTTACCCCACTCCTAAAAACTATTCTACCTGCAACTGAAAAAATGCTCCAGAAACTGCCCCAAAACAAAAAAGTAACCCTTGCAATCACCGCATCACAAATTGTACCAGCTCCAGAATTGCTCTCTCACATCTAACCCTAGATGCTGTGGGCAGGGCCAGATTAAGCCATTGGCAAACTGTGTACATACTTTGTGTCGCATGCTTAGGGGGACCCTTTGAAATGTGCTCAGCATTCAGGTTAGGACTGCCTTGCCACCTGTCTTTCCTTTTTAGATGTCAGCAGAAATTTAAAATGCCCAGAAGGCAGAAGGATGGGTAGTATGTCTGGACACTTCCAAGTTTAAAATCCGGATCTGTAGTTCTGTATTCCCTCTCCCACCCTTTCCTGGTATGAGTGATCCCTCCCAGGCCATAGTAATTACAGTCGACTCCACCTAAGTGCATGTCGGTTAAGCGCATGCTTCGGTTATCCTCAGCCTACCACCATGGTCCCGTTTTTTTAACATTAAAGTCAATGGACGTAAACTCCGGATATTTGCAATTCTGATAAGCACACAATCCGCGTCGTAAGTTCCACCTGTATTTGTTCATGTAAAGTTCACTCCGGTTAAAAGCAATCACGTAGATGAGCCGCGTGTTTCGGAACAGCAGTCTAGGCCTGGCCATGTGTTCGAACTTTCGGAACTGCACCGTGGCATCGCGTGGACAAAAATCATTGTCTTTGGCTGAATGTGTCCACCATGCTGATGTCAGGCGCTGCTTTGGCGTTGTTATTACAGAACATAAATTGGAAGGGCCTGTCCCCTTGAGAGTGGTGTACTCCAGGTCCTTCTGCAGTTGCTCATGTATGGTCTCCCAATTAAAGCGATAGAGACCATGAACGTTCATACATTTGCCGAGAGTCCACAGCCCTGATGCAGCTATACAGCGAAACGCCAGCTAGCTTTACGTCGTTTTTGATATATAGAAACATAGAAGATGATGGCAGAAAAGGGCTACAGCCCATCAAGTCTGCCCACTCTGCTTACCCACCCCCTGTCTATGCCCTAATGACCCAATTTCCTTATCTTGACCCTCGTAGGGATCCCACATGGGTATCCCATTTATTCTTAAAGTCTGGCACGCTGACTGCCTCAATCTTAAAATTAGGCAGGAGGGGGAGAGTGCCAATGAGGTTAGTTCCCTATCTAGTGCGGTTGTATAGTTAATCACTGGCAACGCACGGGGATCTGAGGCCTCTCCTCCCTCCCATATCCCCAGAACCCCCCTCTCCCAGTACCTTCAGAAGAGCAAACAGCAGGAGGGAAGCTCACTCCCTCCTGCCACTGAAAGAATACAAATAATATATTTCCATAAACCAGTTTCCTGATATAACCTGCTTTTACTGTGGTCAGAAACGTTGTGATGTCCTTATCTAAACCTTGCATTCATTTGATTGTAATACCATCTCTTTTTATAGAATGCTCAGAGCTGTCCCGTGGTCTACAACTTTATTTTTAAAATCCTGTTTGTGGATTACCATGAAAATATTTGCTGAAAGATAAGGTAAGAAGGCATTCATGCATCCAGTTTAAAGAAAAACCTGGGGTTCATGCAAACACTTGACATTATTTCCCTGTGTCTTATATAGCTCATAATTATTAACGGATGTGATAGGTATAGGAAGAAAACAGCAGAATTTGCCATGCCAAACTGATAACACTATGCAACAAAATTTTAATTTTATTTTTGTGCCTGGGTATAAAGTGTTCTTTCTTAACTGCCTAAGCCACAAAATATAGAACTTGCATTACATTAGTGATTTTTATTCTGCTTTAACCTCGCAGTTCTAGGCGGATTGCAAAAGAGGTGAGCTGGACATTTCCAGGAGAATTACAGGCTCGGGTACTTGTTACACCACTATAACATTGTTCAAGATATGAGATACTTGGTATGGCATTAACTTATCTTTACAAAGTTCTTGAACAGAAGGGTTTTTATTTCCCTTTGGAGGGTTTTGTAGTCAGAACAGGGCTATCATTCCCCTCAAACTTTGCTTTTGTTGCTAGGACATTGATATTTTGAAATTTACCTTTTTTTGCAGAACATTCCAGATTGATTCCAAGCTGAGTAAACTTAGGGGCCCTTTTACTAAGGCATAACTATCTGGCAGATGCATTTTGCTATGCATGTGGTCAATTTATTAAGCCAAGAGGGGAAAAGTACTCTATAGAAGCAACTGCTAAGATGTGTGATGCCTAAAAGGCCTATTTCAGCATGCCTGTTAGGGGTCAAGACAAACCTTGGGCAGCTCACTTCACATGCAAGCACTGCCAACCAACTCTGGAAGGTAAGACAATTTTGTTTCTCACTAGGATGGTGGAATTTTCTGCTATAAAATTTCTTAGAATGTTTCATTTTAAAAAATATTGAAATTTTAAAAATTTCAATGTTATTTGAAAATATATTATATATGGAATATGTTGTGAGAATCTCGTACACATCAGTCATAGGTGAAATAAATTTATTGTTTTCATTCCTTTTCCAGGAGGCATATGGAATGTACTGAATGGTGATAAGAAAATCAGTGTGAACTAAAGAGCCTTGAAGTTTGTTATCCCAAGAATTTGGCAGGAACCCACTGACCACTCAAGCAACTGCTACTTTTGCATGGTGGGACCCTTTTAAACGTCGAACTGAGAAGCATGCCACATTACTCTGAGCTTCCCAAACCCACTCCCCCAGAGCAGCTGTCTTCAGAAGAAAGCAGAGAGTAAGAGAGACATTGTAGATTCAGTTTACAATATCAGTGGTGCAGCTGATGAGAGAAACCCATACTATCCAAACCAAAAAGACCTCAATGACTTGTTTGGAGAGCTTGGCCTCACCAAGTCCAATGCCAAGCTTTTGACATCTAGGCTTAAGCAGTGAAACTTGTTGGATGAAAGTGTGCAAGTCACAGATCAGAGGAATTATCACCAAGCTTTTTCTACCTTTTTCACCCATCAAAATGTGCTCTGCTTCTACCACAATGTGACCAGTCTGTTTGAGACAATTGGAATCGTCTGTAACCCAAAAGAGTAGCATCTCTTCATTAACAGCTCATCAAAAAGCATCAAAGCCTTTCTCCTCCATAATAGGAACAAGTACTCGTCTCTTCCACTGGCTCACTGAAAGAGGATTTCAACAGCATTAAAACCTTACTAAGCGCCTTGAACTATGATGAGTACGGCTGGGAGGTCATCAGAGACTTCAAAATGGTGGCATTCCTAATGGGTCTCCAAGGCAGTTTTACCAAGTTTCCCTTCTATCTCTGCCTTTGGGACAGCAGGGACACAAAGGCGAACTACCAAATGCAGGACTGGTCACAGCAAACTGAATTCTTGTTGGAGAGAAACAGCATCAAATGGGAACCACTGGTGGACCCCCAGAAGGTGCTGATGTCACCGCTGCACATCAAGTTGGGCCTAATGAAACAATTTGTCAGAGCTCTAGATAAGGAGTCAGCAGTCTTTAAAGTACTTTCAAGACAACTTCCCTAATCTGTCTGAGGCAAAGCTGGTGTCTTCGTCAGAGCACAGATAAAGAAGGTCCTGAAGTGCAAGGAATTTCCCAAGAAGCTAACTAGGAAGAGAAAGCAGCTTGGAACACCTTTGTCGCAGCGGTTCAGGGCTTCCTGGGAATTCACAATGTCAAAAACTATGTGGAGTTGATTCAGAATCTGGTGAAGAATTACAGTAAAATGAGCTGTAGGATGTCTCTCAATGTCTGTGTCCTTGATGCTCCTCTTGAGACATTCAAGGAGAACATGGGAGCCTATTCAAAGGAGCATGGTGAGCACTCCCACCAGGTCTTTAACTGCTGCTACCAAGAATAATATAATGAGAACATGATGGGAGACTACATCTGGAGGCTAATTCATGAAAGTGACTTATAATCAGTGGTGTAGAAAGGGGGGGGGGGTGGAACGCTCCGGGCACCATTTTGATAGGGGCGCCAGCACCCATCTTCCTCTCCGCCTCTTCTTCATCATCCCTCACTGCCACACGGATGTACGCCCCCTCCTTTCCTCGTACTTCTTTAATGTTTGGGTCGTGAGCAGCATCCACAACCTGCTGCTCGCGCTGGCGTCGGCTCTTCCTCTGATGTCACTTCCTGGACCCGCGCCTAAGAAGTGACATCAGAGAGAGAGCCGACGCTGGAGCGAGCAGCAGATTGGGGCCGCTGCTCGTGCCCCAAACATTAAAGAGGTATGGGGGAACTGGCGGGGCGTGCGTGGCTACATAAGATACTGGCGAGTGGGGGGGGGGATCCTTGATAAAGCTGAGGCGAAACATGTCGGATCTCACCCTCCTGGGCCCCAATTCTTTGAAGAATATTTAAGATAAATTAATCTTCTAAATTAAATAATGAAAGAAAAATTTTGCAAAAAAGGTATGTTATACTGCAAAATCATAAGGGCCAGTGACGATTTCACACAAATCCCTGCCACTAAAAATTTAATGTTGGATGGAGGAGATGTTACTGAGGCCTTTAAATTAACATGATTTGAGGTTTTTGACAGTTGATTGAGATTGATTGAGACTTGGGAAATACTTAATACTTAAAAAGATTAGCACATGAACCTTTACAACCACCTAGTTTGTAGCTAATAAGGGGCTCACGTGCTAATCATGCACTAACAGAACACGGCGCTGTAACTGCACTAACTGATTAGCGCAAACAAATCCACTCTTAGAATTTGGAGCTTATAATAGACATGTCATTGCAGTAGATGAACTAAAATACTGATCGTCTCGATAAAGCCCAATGTGTGGGTGAAATGGGGCCCATCAGAAAATTTAAAAATTTGATACAGAAAGCCATGCCATCCATACATCTTATAAATTAAGTTGGATGGTTCGAAACAAAGAAGAATTTACATGTGCTCCACGTAAGATAAGTACTGCATTAAGTGCAATAGCCCTGTCTGTGATTTTTTTGATAAATAATTCACTTAATGGTGCAATTTTATGGGATACTGTATTTTTCGCTCCATAAGATGCACTTTTTTCCCCCAAAAAAGTGGGTAGAAATAAGGGTGCGTCTTATGGAGCGAATACCCCAACCCCCGGTACCTTTTTAAAATTCTGGCGCCCTCCCTCGCTGGATGCGGCTGCCTCCGAGTCCTCTTCTCTTGCGGAAGAGCGGCGCACAAGGCTACCTGCCTGGTCTCACGCCGCTTCCCACGAGAACTGACGGCAGCCATCAGTTGTCGCGGGAAGTAGCACGGGACCAGGCAGCCGCGTCCAGCAAGGGAGGGTGCCAGAATTTAAAAAAGCTACGGGGGGAAGCCCTGCCAAATTCAAAATAGGTACCAGGGATTGTGAGGGGGGGAGGAAGAGGTTGGGGCCTGCTTTTATTGCCTGCCCTGCCCAATTTAAAATAGGTGTTTGCCCCTTTTATGGATGGATGGGGATTTTTGTTTGTTTGTCCTGCTGAATGGTCTGTAAAGGGGGAAGGGTTTAAAGGTTTATTTGTTTTATAGAAAAAGGAAAACTATGTATTAGACATGCATTAGACTCTGCTTCTTTGTACTGTATTCTGTTCTCTCATTACTTTGAATTACTAATCTATCGTTGGTACTTTTGTGCCCTAGCTATGTTGGGATGGTAGTGCTGGTTGTTGTTCCTTGCCTACTTTTTGGTTTTGCCTAATAAAAAGATTATAACCTTCCCAAAAAATAGGTACAGGGGAGGGGGGCAGAAGTCCTGGGCCTGCCTGCCCTGCTGAATTAAAAAAAGGTACCCGGGGGTGGGAAGGGGGGCTTGCCTGCCACTAGACCTACCCTGTACCCTGTCCCGGCCTACCACCAGAGGGGGGGACAGGGTACAGGGCATAGGGCAGGTCTAGTTGCAGGGTACACCATTTGGTTCAGAATTGGAGCATTTGCCGCGTGGCACTTGGCTGTGCGGCTTCGTAAAAGGGGGCCTAAGCTCATAAACAGATCATTTGCTAGCAAACAATTGTGTTGAAAGTTTTTTTGGGTTTTTTTTGTTTTTTTTTAATTTGACCTCCTTATGTCATATTTATAAAATGGAGAGACTTATTGCAATACAACAGGGTTGTTTCAGGAAATTTCAAGATATTTGGGAGCCATTAACAAAGTATTGTAATGATTAGAAAAATCTTGTTTCCCTTAAATTTACAAGTTCAATTATGGGGTGGGAGGGTATTTTTATTGTTACATGTTGTATTAATATTGATTATATGATAGATAAGGGTGGGGAGGGGAGGGAGATAAGAGAATATTATATGTATCATTGTTGATTATTAAGTGATATATTTATGGTTATTTGTATGGATATGTTATCACACTTATTATAAGTTTAAAAATGAATAAAGATTTAAAAAAAAAAAAAAATTTGACCACCAAACCAATACATTTTATTTGTTTAATGCCCGCCCTTATCCAGGGCGAGTTACATGTTAACATAAAAAATAAAACGTAACATTTATCGTACAAATCACATCAAGAAAACACTATAACAAACTAAATATGTACATATAAAAATCAAATTGCATATGACATACATGTCGCATCAACGACAAACGTCATTTAAGGCCAAGATACTGGAAAACCGTGTCATACATCAAAATGTAAAATTGCACTAGGCATACAAGATGCCTCAATGACAAACATCATTATACCAAATAAAGCAGACCAGACCATCGAAAACCTCTGTGACCAGCACTCAACAGTCATCACTCCTCCCCCCCCCTCTCTGCCAAACTCAGACCCTATATTTCATCTGGCAGAACAGGTGTCTTTTCAGCAATTTCCTAAAGTTTTGTAAATTTTGCTGTTGTGCCTTTTCCTTTTATGTATTTCCCCTGATTAAGAATAGAAAAATTTTGCTGTTGTGCCTTTTCCTTTTATGTATTTCCCCTGATTACAAATGGGATTGAGAGACATACCATCACTCAGATGAATATGGCCGAAGATTAAATGCCACTTTAAATCTTTATTGATCTCTTAGCCCTCAGCACAAAAGCACGCTTGGGGCTCTTAAGACACATCTTTCTCCCTGCTGCCTCTTGCAGGTTTCCTCTCATTCCACATTCAGAGTGTCTATCACTCCTAACGAACGGCTACAGTTGCTAAGCAGCAATTAAGCAAATCGCATTAAAATGATTCATGGATGTGCATGTGGCACTTGTTTCCTTAACACGTCATGGTTTATTCTAACACACAGAGGGGCATTTTCAATAGGACATCGAAATCCGAGTTTGGGCGTTTCAGGAAAGACGTCCAAAAATCTAGTAAAGAAAATGTCCATTTTCAAAGCCACAAGACAGCTATCTTTTTTTTTTCTTTTTTCTGAAAATGGCCTGCTAGACTTCTTGGCCTAGCAAGACATCTATCTTTTTTTTGGCCTTTTTCGAAAAATAGTAAATCCAGATGAATCATGTCCAATACAATTTATTTGCATATAGGAGGGGCCAACATTCTTAATGGACTGGCTACACAGACATGCCAGGAGAGCAGTGGGGCACCTTAGAGGGCAGTACTGTGAACTTCACATAAAGGGTGCCAGGTATACGTTTCACCGTAATCCCTTTATAATGTATGGTGAGTCCTCCAAAACTCTTCCAAAACCTACCATACCAACCTGTCTATCACCCCAAAAGCCCATATGGCTGCAGGTGTCACCTATATGGCAGTACAGTAGGATTTTGGTGGGCTTACATTTTTCACCTTAAATGTAGTGGTTAGAGTGGGATATGGGCCTGGGTTCCCCTCTCTATGGTTCACTAATCTGCCTGCCAGGCTACTCCAGACACCTGTTTGCTACTCTACTAGGAGAAAATATTCCTTTATTCAGCATGTTATTAAACTCTAGCATTCACTGCCAGATAATGTAGTACAAGCAATTAGCACAGCATGGCTTAAAAAAAGGTTTGGCTACATTTCTACAAGAAAAGTCTATAGGCCTTTATTAAGATAAACTTGGGAAAATCCACAGTTTATTTCTAGGATAAGCAGCATAAAATCTGTTTTACTCTGCTGGGATCTTGCCAGGTACTTGTAACCTGGACTGGCCACTGTGGCTTATGTTCTTACCAGAGATCAGAACAGTCCAAGACAAATCTCAAAAGTTAGACACAAACGTATAGTTATCTAATATAATAAAATGGTAAGCCGCGCATGCGCACTTCCTAAGTGTGTGCCGGTTTTCCGTGAGCTGTAGCGACACATAGGAAGTACGCATGTGCGGCTTACGATTCTTTGAAAGACGCGGCGGTGGCTACTCTCACGATCCCCGCCTGCGTCGGACTTCCGACGCAGGCGGGGATCATGAGAGGAGCCACCGCAGCGTCTTTCAACTAAAAAAAAAACAAAAAACAAGGTGGATGTCAGCCCGATGGCTGGAGTTCACCGCTGAGTCCGGTGAGGAGTGCTTCCCTCAACAGGAACCGTCGGATCTAATTCAAATACTCCCGGCAGGTTGGGAGGGGGCGGAGCAGGCTTGCACGCCTGGCGGGGACCGGACAGGAACTAGACTCCCTGGAAGAGCCAGCCTGATGGCTGGAGATCACCGGACTGGACAGGGGGAGCAGGTAAGGGGGTGCTGCAGTACAGGAGGAGTAGGGAAGAGGTGATTCTGCACAGGGGGGGAGGTAACAGGAAGGGAGGCCTACTGCTGGATAGGGGAAGCAGGGAAGAGGTGCTGCTAGATGGGGGGGGAGGGGGGAAGGTAAAAGGAAATGGGGTGATGCTGAACAGGGGGAGATAAAAGGAGAAGGGCTACTGCTATATAGGGGGAGCAGGGAATGGGTGGGGGTGCTGCTGGACAGGGAGGAGGTAAAAGTAAGGGAGAAGGGCTGCTAGCACCCGTTAATGTAACGGGCTAAACAACTAGTTCTTATATAAAGTTATCATCTACAACATTCTTACTGGTTCATCTTTAATCATATGTGTCATATCCTGTACTTCTACTTATAAAAGTGTTTGGCTTTATACGTTTCAATAAGAGAACTTGCAAAATACCATCCTGCAAATGTAGAAAAACGTGGGAGGATACAAATAAGATATTTTAGGGCATAATGGAAAGAAATCAGTTCATGAGTCTGCTATATAGTATGTACTCCAGTAAACGTACCTGCAAAAATTCTCTAACATTCGAACCGAGGACACGTAGGATGGTATCATAGCCAGATTCTTGGCAAAATACAAAAAACATCTTTCCAAACATTTGAAGAATATCTCCTGCATTGAGGTCTGTCAAGAATTGAAAACTGAATTTGAGAGTAATGCATGTTTTATGATGTCACAGAATATTGCTTTCTAAGCAAAATTATGAGAGTAAACAGTGTACAGCTTTCTAGAGGAATGAGTAGTAATGTACCACCAAGATTTGTGACTTTGTACAAATTATTTATCTATTTATGCTTTCACACTAACTGACATATTAACATGCACTAAACCAGAGTTAACATAGCCTTAATGTTATTGTAGGCTATAGCAATTACCGTATTTTCACGCATATAACGCGTGCGTTATACACGATTTTATAAACCGTGCATAACCATGCGCGTTATACGCGTGAGCGCATTTTACAACTTTTTTTTTTACATAGTTCCCCCCCGACGTCCAATTCACCCTGCAGGACCGCCCGCACCCCCCACCCAGAAGGACCGCTCTCACGCACCCGCACCCCCACCCCAAAGGACCACTGGCACCCCCACAGCCTCTCGACCCCCCCCCCCCATCATGTAGAAGCTCCTACTGTTGTCCTGCTGCTTCCTCTGCCAGCGGTCCCGGCCCTTCTGTGAGCCCTGTGTCTGCGCTGCTTCCTCTTCCGGCGGTCCCGCCCTTCCTCTGACGACAGAGAAAGGGCGGGACCGCCGGAAGAGGAAGCAGCGCAGACGCAGGGCTCACAGAAAGGCCAGGACCGCCGGCAGAGGAAGCAGCAGGACAACAGTAGGAGCTTCTACATGATGGGGGGGGGGGGTCGGGAGGCTGTGGGGGTGCAAGCGGTCCTTCGGGGTGGGGGTGCAGGTGCGAGTGCGTGCGAGCGGTCCTTCGGGGTGGGGGTGCGGGTGCGAGTGCATGCGAGCGGTCCTTCGGGGTGGGGATGCGAGCGGTCCTGCGGGGGGGGGGGGTGAATCGGACGTCGGGGGGGCATCAGGCTTTCAGGGTGGGGACAGGACTTCAAGGGGGAGAAGAGAGTCGGGGCGGGCGAAAGGAGAGTCGGGGCGGGCGAAAGGAGAGTCGGGGTGGCCAGAGGAGAGTCGGGGCGGGCGAAAGGAGAGTCGGGGCGGCATGCGCGGTGTATGGGTGTGCGCGATATATAAAAATTTATTTACATAAATTACAGTTTCCCGCGCGCTATACCGGTGTGCGCGTGTTACACGAGTGCGCGGTATATGAGTGAAAATACGGTAATATGTAAGGCTTCCTTTACTAAACAGCTGTAAAAATGGTCATTTGGGTCAAACACATACCAAAGTTTAGCCAGCAGAAGGCACCCTACCACCACTAGCCAACCAATCCGGAAGCACGTTTTCTAAAAATAGAAGACACCTTCAACGGCGCCGGTATCACACTTACGGAAGTGCGTAGGGGCACTTGAAACTTGACAACAAAAAGTCATGTAAAGCAGCTTTATTAATTCTAGCGGCTTCTTAATGACTCAATAAGAAGCCACAAGAATTAATAAAGCTTCTTTGCATGACTTTTTTTTTTTTTTTTAGTCATCTCCACTGTTTTGCTTTCTTTTGCTGTTGACTGTGGCGTGTTTTGGTTTTTGATCCTATTGATTTGCCACCATGGGTTCCCAATTCTATTAAGGATCCCATTTAAAATTCTGACCTTACCTCGCATGGCCCCTTTTGAGGATAATCCAGACTATCTTGCCTGCTTAGTTACAGCAAAAAGCTCCAGCTCGGATGCTTTGATCTGCCAATGATACTCTTTTTTTTTTTTTTTTTTAATAAATTCTTTATTCATTTTTATTCATTGCAAACAGATGAATAATCAAGTAACATAACATAATGCACTTTATTCCAACAAATAATCTACAGCAATTTAACCCCCCCCCCTCCCACCCACCCACCCCCACCCCCGCCCCTCCTGGATGTGTACAGCAATTTTTCATGAATCAAAGGGAAATACTGATAATAATTAACATTTAAGTCTTACAATATTTTGTTAACGGGCCCCAAATTTCCTTGAATTTGCTATGGTGTCCCAGCTGTAAAGAATTAATATTTTCAAATTTATAAATTTGGCATAAGGATTTCCACCAAAAACTATAGGCTCTTTTTACAAAGGTGTGCTAGCGTTTTTAGCGCACGCACAAGATTAGCGTGCACTAGACGAAAAACTACCGCCTGCTTAAAAGGAGGCGGTAGCAGCTAGCGCGCGCTAAAACCGTTAGTGCACCTTTGTAAAAGGAGCCCTATAATTTAAGTTATCCCAACTCTTCCAATTTTTCATTATAAGCTATATGGCGACTCCTGTCATGATGAGGAGCAATTTATTCTGGTTTGCATTGATTGGTCTCTTAGGGAATAATATTGTTCCAAACAATATTATACCAATGATACTCAATATTTCATTCTCGCCTTTAGTCTATTAGCGTGCCTTTTTCTGTACTGCTACAACATCTCTTCTCTGTTCTGATTCCTCGTATTTGAAATTTAGATCTGGACTGAAAGCTCATCTATTTTTACAGGCCTTCAAGGGGGGCCCTGGGGTAGCAGCCACTCATTAAGAGAGATTTGGAGCCCCTGCCTGCCTACTTTTCTCCTTCTCTCGCTGTGGTCTTTTTCAAGTTTTTTGATCCTCTTAATTAATGGTGTTCTTTTCCCCTCTCTCTCTCTCTCTTTTTTGTATTTGTAAACCATTTTGAGCTATTATCCTGAAAGGCAATATAACAAGTGATGAATAAAAATAAACATAAGTTTGGTAAAATTCTACTTCTCACCCAATTCCTATTTTTCTTTTATTTATCTGTGCATACTTGTTCTGGCACTGGGTGTAGCATGGCAAGTCACAAAAGTTTAAAAAATTAAAATTGAAAATAAGGTGGTAAAGAAAGTAAAGGAGGAATAAAATGGGGGGTGGGGGGGGGAAGAAAGGAAGGAGAGAAAAGCCCAGATGAGAAAAACATAAAGCAGTTTATGTCATGCCAGCGCACCAACATACAAGCAAAATGTATTTTTTTTTGGAAGATGGAGCAGAATCCCCAAAAGAAAAACCTAGTGAAGGAGAAGGCTGAAAAATAACATTTGTTTGAATGTATACAGAGATAGCATTCTAGCTTGTTTGTTTCCTGGGGAGTGTGTAACTACAGATTAAGGGAGTTGTATATTTTTATTTAGAGTGATTCTTATGAACTTTGGTTGGGTTGACTAGAATTATATTAGTATTCCATAATAGCAATTATGCATGTAACTGCCAATACTGAATTCATGCTTAGTACACAGCATCCCAGTACATAACTTTGGGTGACCTGTAGAGAATTTCCCCCTAAATAAAATGTTTCCTGACACCTTCCCCACATTGAACCCTTCAACCATCTAATTTAGTGTTATTGTGTCACTAATGTACAAGACTGCCACTAGAGGGATTCATGGCAGCCATGTTGAGAGTGGAGTCGGCATGGGAAAGAGTGACTGGGGATAGCTCCTGCCCTGAGTACACCTCTAGTCCACCAGGAATTATAAGAAAGGCCTGGGGGACCGATGGTGGGGAGGCAACTTCTGTTCAGAAGAGAGAAATGAGGGAGAGAGACAAACAGGACAAAGCACAAATTTACAGCTTCCACTGAAAACTCATGATCAGTTTTGACCAAAACTAAAATCATGGGCTTAAATTAAAATAATCAATCAGGTTTTTTTCAAGTCTAACACGCTAATACCTCCTAAAAATAGGCTAATGCTAGATTGAGTCTATCTCTACAAAAGATTTTATTGGAGACTATGGATTTCAAGTGCCCGCAGCTATTCGCAGTTTTGGCTAACAGCCATATGCGGGCTATCATCGGTCCAAATGTCTGCTTTTTAATTTTAAAATTTTATTTTGCCTCTATGAGCCCATAGAGGCAAAATAAAATTAAAAAATTTAAAAAGAGACATTTGGACCGATTATAGCCTGCATATGGATGCAAGCAGTGTCTTACTTGCGGCTCACCACATATTAGCATTTCCACGTATTCACCATTATAGGACCCTCAGGGACCCCTGGAGAAGACTCTTTGTCAAAACATGGACCGTGTTGGGTCCTGCGTCCCTAGTGGGCTAGGTCCTTTAAGGTTTTTCATGTGGATTTTTTTACTTTTATGTGGATGATTTATTGTACCTTTGGAACTTTGACATTTTTCAAATAAAGTCCATTTAAGGAACATCGTCATTCCACAGAGTTTCTTTTGGTTTCTTCTGGATTTTCTTCTCTGTGGATACTTTGAGGTCAATCTCCTTTGGTTTTCGCTTGAGCCCCATGAGCTACACCAGTCGATAGGCTCAATCTTAAAGGATTTAAAAACATAAGAACATAAAAATAGCCTTACTGGGTCAGACCAATGGTCTATCTGGCCCAGTAGCCCATCCTCACAGTGGCCAAACTAGGTCACTAGTATCTGGCAAAAACCCATAGAATAGCAACATTCCATGCTACCGATCCAGGGCAAGCAGTGGCTTTCCCCATGTCTGTCTCAATAACAGACTATGGATTTTTCCTTCAGGAAATTGTCCAAGCCTTTCTAGCTACACTATCTGCTCTAACCACAACTTCTAGCAACGCGTTCCAGAGCTTAACTATTTTCTGAGTGGAAAAATATTTCTTCCTATTGGTTTTAAAAGTATTTCTATGTAACTTCATCATGTACCCCCCTACTCTGTAATTTTTGATGGAGTAAAAAATTGATCAACTTGTATTGTTCTACACCACTCAGGATTTTGCAGACTTCAATATCTTCTTTCAGCTGTTTCTTTTCCAAGCTGAAAAGCCCTAATCTTTTAATCTTTTCTCATACAAGAGGAGTTCCATCCCTTTTATCATCTTGGTCGCTCTTCTTTGAACCTTTTCTAATGCCGCTATATCTTTCTTGAGATAAGGTGACCAGAATTGAATGTAATACTTCATGGAGCGATACAGAAACATTATAACATTCTTTGTCTTATTAAGCATCCCTTTTTTAATAAATCCTAGCATCCTGTATGCTTTTTTGGCCACCACCACCACACATTGGGCAGAAGGTTTCATCATATTGTCTTGAATGACACCTAGATCGTTTTCTTGGGCGTTAACCCTAGCATCTGATAACTATGATTTGGGTTATTCTTCCTAATGTGCATCACTTTGCATTTGTCCACATTATTTATTTATTTGTATGCCACTTATAACCTAAGTGGTTTACATTCAGGTATTCAAGCATTTTTCCCTATCTGTCCCATTGGGCTCACACTCTACCTAATGGGGCAATGAGAGATCAAGTGACTTGCCCAGAGTCACAAGGAATAATGTGGGATTTGAACCTACAGCCTCAGGGTGCTGAGGCTGTAGCTCTAACCACTGTACCACACACCTCCCTCCCCCAACATCTGCCACTTGGACGCCCAGTCTTCCAACTTCCTAAGGTCTGCCTGCAATATTTCACAATCTACATACGTTTTAACAACTTTGAACAGTTTAGTGTCATCTGCAAATTTAATAACTTCACTCGTCATTCCAATTTCGAGATCACTTATAAATAAGTTAAATAGCATCGTTCCAAATGCAGATCGCTGCAGCACTCCACTATTTACTCTCCTCCATTAAGAAAAATGGCCATTTAACCCTACCCTTTGTTTACTATTCGATAATCAATTCCTAATCCACAACTGAACTTTGCCACCTATCCCATGACTCTTTAATTTTTTCTGGAGCCTCTCGAGGAACTTTGTCAAAAGCTTACTGAAAATCTAGATACACTACATCAACTGGCTCACCTTTATCCACATGTTCATTCACACCTTTAAAAAAGTCAAGCAAATTAGTGAGGCAAGATCTCCCTTGACTGAACCCATGCTGACTCTGTCCCATTAAATCATTTTTTTATAATTGTTTCCACTATTTTGCCTGGCACTGAAGTCAGACTTAGCAATCTGTAATTTCTCTGATCTCCCCTGGAACCCTTTTAAAAAATTGGCATTAACATTGACCACCCTCCAATATTCAGGTACTACAGACAATTTTAGTGACAGATGACAGATCACTAACAGCAGGGCAGCAATTTTACATTTGAGTTCTTTTAGTATCCTGGGATGTATACCATCCAGTCCAGGTGATTTATCACTTTTTTAACTTGTCGATTTGACTTAGTACATCTTCCAGATTCACCGAGATTTCTTTCAGTTTCTCCACATCTTCACCTCTGAAAACCATTTCTGCTTTAGGTAGATCTCTTAAATCTTCTTCCATAAAGACCAAAGAAAAGAATTCATTCAGTCTCTCCGCTATGATCTTATCCTCTCTGAGCGCCCCTTTTGCTCCTTGATCATCCAATGGTCCCATGGATTCCCTCACAGGTTTTCTGCTTCTAATGTACTTTAAAAAAAAATGTTATGAGTTTTTGCCTCTTTGGCAAGTTTTTCTTCATATTCTTTCTTAGCTTACTTTATCAATGCTTTGCATCTAATTGCCAATGCTTATATCTCTTCTTATTTTCTTTGTTCAGGTCCCATTCCATTCTTTAAAGGATTTTTTTTGGCTCTTCTAGCCTCTTTCACTTCATCTTTTAACCATGCTGGCTCTGGTTTCCTCTTCTTTCTACCTTTGTTAATACATGGAAAACATTTGATCTGGGCTTCCACGATGGTATTTTTAAATAACATCCACATCTGGTTTACAGTCCTAACCTTTGCAACTGATCCTTTTAGCTTCTTTTTAATCATTTTCCTCATTTTATCATAGTCACCCTTTCAAAAATTAAATGTACCAGGGGGAGTCAGTTTGTATCAAAGAAAAACCTGCTACACCCGTCCAACCTATAGCATCTGTTAGAGGTAGAGGAATACTGAAGGGTTCCAGGCTGCACAAGTCTTTATGCCAGTAATTTCACTAGGAGAGTTCAGTACCTCTACCTCTATCTACTAGTATGGGGACATGATCCATTGGTTAGCACTGATCTATCAGGATGAAAAAGAAGTATTTTTTTTTACAGTTGTGCACCATCATTTTGTATGTATTTTGTAGGGTTTTAAGAACATAAGAAGTTGCCTTCGCTGAGGCAGACCAGAGGTCCATCTCGCCCAGCGGTCCGCTCTCGCGGCGGCCCATCAGGCCCACTGCCTGAACAGTGGTCTCTGACTAATTTTACCATTTACCTCTAATCCTATCCCTATAACCTTACCTCTACTCTTATCTGTACCCCTCAATCCCTTTGTCCCTGTTCTTATTCTATAATCTGCTTTAAGTCTTGTTTGCATGAGCAAGATGGATGGATATTGAAGGTAGGAAGCTATATTCAGTCATTTTGTGGGATAGAGTTTTCTCCATGGGGACATGGCCAGCTTTGAAAATTGTCCTCATGCCAGCCTGCAAAAACAGGTGATGTATCAGCGTCTTAAATTTTATCTTTAATCTCAGCTGATTTGGCCCCAAGCTATCAGGCTCAACTCCACAGGACCCATGGCATTAAATATCTAATTGTGGCATTTTCCTCCTTTATCCTTAATAGCTGCCTACTGGTTAATATTCCTCATATCTCTGCAGTTAATAAGGAGGTCTGTTTTGAAAATGCTCGAGTGCAAATGATAAAATGCCAAGTGAGGCAACAGGCACAATCACGTTCTTGTCCAATCTCCACTAACCAAGGACTATCTTGTATTTCAAATTTGAGGTAAGAAAGTTTATAAGCTCAATCATTAGTCTCCATAGCAACCAAAGGTGCACTGGTGAGTTACCATATTTTCACACATATAACGCGCGCGTTATACACAATTTTACAAACCGTGTATAACCATGCGCGTTATATGCGTGAGCGCGTTATCCCCTTTTTTTTTTACATAGTTCCCCCCCCCCGACGTCCGATTCACCCCCCCGCAGGACCGCTCGCACCCCCACAGCCTCCCCACCCCCCCCCATCATGTAGAAGTTTCCTACCGTCATCCTGCTGCTTCCTCTGCCGGCGGTCCTGCCCCTTCTCTTAGCCCTGCGTCTACCTGCTTCCTCTTCTAGCGGTCCCGCCCATTCTCTGACGTCAGCGCGAGCGGCCCTTCGGGGTGCGGGTGCGAGCGGTCCTGCGGGGGGGAGTGAATCGGATGTTGGGGGGGCATCAGGCTTTCAGGGTGGGGACAGGACTTCAAGGGGGAGAGGAGAGTCGGGCGGGCTAAAGGAGAGTCGGGCTGGCCAGAGGAAAGTCGGGGCGGGCGAAAGGAGAATCGGGTAGCGACGGGAGAGTCGGGGCGGCATGCACGGTATACAGGTGTGCGTGGTATATAAAAATTTATTTACATAAATTACAGTTCCCCGCGCGCTATACCCGTGTGTGCGTTTTACACGGGTGCGCGTTATATGAGTGAAAATACGGTAATACAGTAAAAATGCTGGTTTCATTTTCTGCTCTATTTTGTACCACATATTAGATCTTCTTGGATTGTTTGCATATTTAAAGTGCTTTTCCTGATTCGTTTATGTTTAAAATTTTTTCAATGCACTGTTAATATTTGAAAATTAATAAAGATTTTTTTTTAAAAAAAGATCTTCTTGGCTTGCTAGGTGAGTACAATACCATCACTTCTATGAACCTAGTTTTAGTTCTGTGTTTTCCTGGCCTACTACATCAACAGCAGGCTAACAATGTCCGCCAACATGCTTTTTATTTTATATTTATTTTAAGGATGCAGCAAACATACAGAACATAAAATCATATAGCAATAAACTATTTAAGCAAAATTACCCATCCCCTCCCGAACACCAAATCCTCTTAAATCCGACAACATGCTTAATTCTTTGTTGTATCACAAGATTGCAGAAAAGCTCCAAGGTGGAAGCTTGCATATTCTTCATGAGGTATTTTAAGTTGTTGGACTGCTATGTCAATTTTTACTTCTTCAAATTAAGGGACTTATTTCTCATAATGCATTGACATGCACGCTGTGAGTAATGAGGTCTATTTACTAAGAATGCACATAAATGTCCCATTGGGATCTTTTGACAAATAGACCTTATACTTCCAAGAGTGTTGGGCAGAAAGATTTTCTGTAGAATCATGGCGTGTGTTTCCTAGCCATGCAATTTTCTTTTCTAAAGAATTAGCATTTAACATTCGCCAGGAGAAGCCAAGGGGACTTACTCAGCACTTTGCACGCTGCTCCAACCAGATCATATGTTTTGGAATCATCATAAATTATTCTGACCAGAAATTGCCCTTCTTCGTCTAGCTGTGCTTCTTTTCTAAAACAAAACAAAATGAAAAGTGTAGAAATATCATCAGACAACGGCAAATGTTTCTACTCTCACTACATACCGAGCCACTGGAAAGGACTGCCCCCCAGGGCAGGATTAACCAATAGGCCCAGTAGGCACATGCCTAGGGCCCGAAATGGTCAGGGGGGGCCCGATGAAGGAGGGCATCAACATTGTTTTTTCCAAATGGCAATGGGCCCCTCCAACATCAATGGGCAACACGGGCCCCCCCCCCCGATCAATAACACGCCCCCCCCCTATCGACGGAAAGTAAGACAAGCAAGCAACGCGGGTAAGAAAGGCAATGGGAATTGTAATTTTGGAAGCGGTGCTGCTTGCCCAAAGCTTCCCTCTGACGCAGCTTCCTGTTTCCACCTACTCCTGATGGCCGGCCGGTCAGGTCCTCCCTCCGTTCATCCCACCTTCTTCTGAATGGTGGGCCTGCCCCTTCCCGGTACATTGTGGGATGCCTATAGGAGGGGCCTTAGGCACATGGGCCAACCTAAGACATGTCAGCGGGGTCATGGCAGGTAGTGGCAGGAGAAATTGAGCATCTCTCCTGCCGCAATCATTGCTTCCACAATTCTCTAACCGGCATTTATGACAGATGCCAGTTAGATAATTGCTTTTAGGCGAAGGACTGGCCCCTCCTTTGCCTAAAAGGTATTCTTTAGGGCGTTTGTGACTTAGGCAATTTTTTGGTCGAGAATGTGTTCTAAACATACACGCAATGGCGGTTTGGGAGATTAAACTGATGAATGTATAGGTAGGCCATTCTTGACAAAAAACACATTTTGGGTGGTGTTTTCGAGAATGGACATTTCCCTGCTGCCTACTTTATGCGCCTAGGGCCTTAGGTCAAAAGTGGACTTAGATGTTGGTTTTGATTATGCCCCTCTAGAAGTTCATTTAATTGCAGCCAGTGTCTGCCTGAGTCTGATGAGCTCCTTTTTTCATAGTAAGCTCTAAGCCATCAGAGAGTCTGCCTTAGGATTGAAGCACCACAGTTATGCCGTAAGTCATGTTGATTCACTGGAATTAGTCAGAACAACTGTACTATGATAATGAATACCAATCAGCAAGACTACTTGATTTAGAGGCTGACCAAATTTTTCGTTTCGGATTCATCACTGAAATCAGCCCGATATCCAGGTTTGGGTTTTGCCAAAAACACCAGCACATTTTTAGCTGAAACTAAAACTCTCCCCACCCCCATTTTTAATGAACCTTCTGTCACTTACTTGGATGTGTTAAGCAAATTACGCAAAAACAAAACAGAGAGACGAAGATCCAGTAAGAACTGCGAGGGGAAATAGAAAGTACATTTTTTCTTAAAATTTTATTGAGTAATAACTTTCTTTAACTTTTATTGAGTAATTTGTGTTAAATTTAGGTCGAACATTGATCCAGGCTGATCTTGCACAATCTTTAATATTTTGCTCTTGCTCATTAGTGAGACGTCTGAGCCTGCATTTCATCTACCAGCTTTTTGAAGTTGGGTGAATATTGCGTAAGGGCCAGTCTCAAGGAATCCTGGAGATGTTCATCTGTCATGTTGGAACGTTGTGTACTCTGTCATTTTCAGATGGGAAAACACAGATTCACACAAATAAGTTGAACCGAAACAGGAGTGTACAACTTCACTGTATCTTCTCAAGTTGGGAAATTTGTCTCTAGGCAGCTTCCAAAAAGATTCTTGCTCAGCATGGGTCTTGAGAAAAATGTCATATTTTGTTTTCAAGAGATGGCTTGTTAAATGATTAATTTTTACTAATAGCAGCTGCAGTTTCTTTAATATCCACATCTACTTTGAACTGGTATGACAAGTACTCCACAACTGTTCCAATTTTTTGGAAGTCATAGAATCTATTTTTGAATTCCTGGATAACAGAACAGATTTCTGTCACATACTTCTCGTTCTGAAAAACAAAATTTGGATATTGTTCCAGATGGTCCTGCGTATTAGGAAAATGATCAAAAGTGTTGTTTGCAAGGTCAGTCATCATTAGCTCAAATTTGCTCTTCTAGGATGAAACTGTACTCATCTCGCCAGTGCATTTGTTTTTATCTTGTAGTTCAAGGTTCATATCACTTAGTTCGCCTGTAAAGTCAGCGAGAAATGCCAGATCACATAACCACTTCTCATCTTCCAACCCTGCTTGGTCATCTCCCCTCTTCTTCAAAAAAACTTCTTATTTCATTCAGCATCTGTGTGCAAAATGATTTCCGCTGCACCTTCATCAAGAGTAAGATTGAAAAGCCGTCTTTGAAGTGATCTTCCACGAACTGAATTTACAATTTTGAAAGTGATGTCCATGGCAGTCTTTGTATTGAGTCTCTTGCTTGCCAAAACTTGCTGGTGAATGATGCAGTGGTAAGAAAGGAAATCTGGGAAGTCATCATGCTGTCTACAGCGAGCTATGAAACTCTTAACCTCGCCTGTCATTGCTCTTGCTCCATCAGTAATGATAGAAGCAAGTCTATGCAATGAAAGATTACACTTTGTTACAAAAGAATGGAAAGAACTGAATATTTCCTGACCGGTAGTTCTCTCTTTTAAAGAAATTATTCCAAGTAGTTCTTCTTTAACACTGAAGTCTTCAAAAACCATCCGGACAAAGACTAGTAAATGGGCTATGTCTCTTATGTCTGTAGATTCATCCAGTTGAAGTGAGAAGCAACACAATTTGAAACATCCTCCAACAATTGTTCAGTTGTGTCTCCACACATCTTTTCTATTCGCCGCACGACGGTGTTTCTTGACAATTGTACATCTTGAATAGCACTATGATCTCTTTCTTATTTTTAAATCCTTCAAAAAGATTGTCAGCTGTTTCAAGAAAACAATCTTTTACAAATTCCCCTTCAGTGAAAGGTTTGCATTTCTTTGCAATCAGGTTGCTGACCTTGAAGGATGCTATGGTTGCATTGACCAAATGTGACTTTGGCTTCTCCATCAACTGTTGCTGAGTAGACAATTTTGATTTAAGTTCTTTGAGCTTCAGTTTACGAATTTCACTTTGGGGTGGAAAATCAGCATCAAACTTATTGCTATGCAGAGCCTTATAATGATGTTCCAGATTACCCTTTTTGGGCAAGGATTCTGGGACATTACAAATTAGACAACAACACTTGTCTTTCACCATGATGAAGAAGTAGTCCATTTCCCATTCATCATGAAAATGGTAGGTTTTGCTCTTCTTTGGAACACTCAACTTCGTTATACTGGGGTGGCCGGATGTAAGACCAAATCTGCTAAATTAGTATAAACACTGGCTGATTCTGGTCCAAAACTGTCACTGTCCCAAAGTATTAAAGATCAACAGGAACTGAAGACCTCTGGATGATGTGCAATACAAGGCTTGGAGATGCCAAAACCACATATGCAGTTCTAAAAGTTAAAATAAGAATTCATCATACAGGCATTAATATCAAATACCACCAAACAATCATCAAAAAACCTCAAACACCTGTCCAGCAAACCAGAAACACCTGTCCAGCAAATCAGATAAAATCAAATACTGCCAAACAAGTTCAAATACCACCACACGTGATTTAATAAATTCTGCACACAGTGTAGAATCAACGCAAAGGCTAGGAAAAATAAAATTACAGAGGCAAGCAAAAGTCACAGTGGTTTGAACCAATTCGAAGGCAAGGCATAGGTAAGTTAGAACAAAATTGGAAAAGCCCACCAAAATCAACAAATTCTTGACACTTTGATTCCGGAACTTGGAAGCACAGCATATGGCAGGTTGAAGTTTGTTGTGTCTGCCCGAAAACATTTAATGAAAGTGAACTATAAAACGATCAATGACCAGCACACAACACAACTAATACAGTAAGACCCTGATTCTCCAAAAGTGCGTCCCGATTTTAGGCAGCTGTAGACGTCCTACAGCTGTCTAATCAGCCAATCGGGATGCACGTTTTTTTAAAAAAAATGCTCCCCAGGCAGGCCTGAAGGCGCCTCCGGGAGCCTAGGGAGACCCGCAAGATACCTAAGCTCGCCTACAGGCTTTAGGCGAACTTAGGCAGCCCTACGCGTCTCCCTAGTAGAGGAAGAGACGCTTAAAATGTAGGCCAGCAAAATGCTGGTCTACATTGTAAGTAGACGCGGCCGCTATACTGATCGCGGCAAGAGAACTCCCTGCTGCAATAAAGTATAGCGGCCGCGGCCGCCTGTCCCATCACCGACAGGAGGATGCCTAACTCCTCCTGTCAGAACCCCGAACCCCAGACCCCCCAAACTCGTAATCGCCGACAGGAGGATGCCCAACTCCTCCTGTCGGAACCCCGGAACCCCCTCCCCCCCAAACTCGTAATCGCCGACAGGAGGATGTCCAACTCCTCCTGCCGGAAAGCCCAACGACCCCCCGCCCCAACTAATCTCCCTCCCCCAACTAACCTTTCAATGTTGGTCAGCTGGACGGGTCTTGCTGCCGTCCAGCTGACGGGTCTGTCTCGTGGAAATGAGACGGCACGCCCCTTCCCGGCCCATCCCCGCTAAATCTAAGGCCTGATTGGCCCAGGCTGTAGAAGCCTGGACCAATCAGGCCTTAGGCAGAGCGGGTCCGCCCATCCCCACTAATCCTAAGGCCTGATTGGCCAAGGTGCCTAGCCTGGGCCATTGGGGATGGGCGGACCCGCTATGCCTAAGGCCTGATTGGTCCAGGCTTCTACAGCCTGGGCCAATCAGGCCTTAGATTTAGCGGGGATGGGCCGGGAAGGGGCGTGCCGTCTCATTTCCACGAGGCAGACCCGTCAGCTGGACGGCAGCAAGACCCGTCCAGCTGACCAACATTGAAAGGTTAGTTGGGGGAGGGAGATTAGTTGGGGCGGTGGGTCGTTGGGCTTTCCGGCAGGAGGAGTTGGGCATCCTCCTGTCGGCGATTACGAGTTTGGGGGGGAGGGGGGTCCGGGGTTCCGACAGGAGGAGTTGGGCATCCTCCTGTCGGCGATTACGAGTTTGGGGGGAGAGGGGCCCGGGGTTCCGACAGGAGGAGTTGGGCATCCTCCTGTCGGCGATTACGAGTTGGGGGGGAGGGGGGTTCGGGGTTCCGACAGGAGGAGTTAGGCATTCTCCTGTCGGTGATGGGACAGGCGGCCGCAACAACCGCGGCCGCTATACATATTGCAGCAGGGAGATCCCTTGCTGCCATAAGTATAGCGGCCGCGTCTAATTTAACCCGATTCTCTAAAGACGCCTCTCCCAGGCGGCCTGCCTGAGGAGCATTTTTTTAAAAAAACGTGCATCCTGATTGGCTGATTAGACAGCTGTAGGACGTCTACAGCTGCCTAAAATCGGGACGCACTTTTGGAGAATCAGGGCCTAAGTGCATTCATGTAAAGCCCGGGCGAATAGATATCACCCAGTATATAACACACTTCTAAGGGATGTTGGGGCAGGAATGGGTGATTCTGAGAGGCAGGAGACCAGGTATAACGCCTGGCCAGTAGCGTATCGTCGCGGGGTGCAGGCTGAGGCCCCCTGAGGTACCCACAAATGATTAGCACAAAAACAACAAGCGCCCCCCAATACACCCGCAGACAAGATTCCCGCAGGTAGGGAAAAAAGACAGGCAAAGGATCAGCAGCAGCGGCAAGCCCTCGGCAGACAACCTGCTGGCACGAGCTCTCTTCTAGAGACTGGGCGAGCTGCTATAGAGACGGAGCCCTCCGTGATCTATAGGTAGATCGTGATCTACCTGTTGGACATACCTGCCATAAAGGATGCCTAGCGGTTGATTAACAGCCACTCAGAGCGGCACCTACAATGTAGGCATGTTAAGGTGTCCTTTATAGAATCTGGCCCTTAGCGACTTCTAATAGAAGAAGCGTACTGCTCCCACATTAACCCTGTGCTAACCAGTTTGCATGCTGTAATGTGGAAGCACTAGCTGGTCAGTGCAGATATACCCATTCTTTACCCATCACATGCACAAAGACACCCCCCTCCCCCCAAAAAAAAAATTCAACAAACAGTTTGCGCGTGATTATTGTGTTTACACCTTTTTCAGCATGCTAAACCCACATTTAAGATTTAGTGCAACTTAGTACAAGGGCTCCTCAGATTGCAAACCTGTTGGGAACAGGAAAATATTTGCTTTACCTGACTGTAATTCGACTTGAGCGACTGCTAAAAAGTTGTGAGCTAAATTTTTTTTTTTTTTTAAATGCTATGTAATTATGTATAAATAAAATAAGCTATGAGAAAAACTGGCCTGCTCAAACCTTGAGAAGTTATTAGTGAAGATCAACAATTTCCCCTATGGCGCAACTTTTGCATTGGACAGGACTTTAGCGGCAGCAATGCTACTGAAAGCACTGCCGCTCAGCTGCATTGATATATAAGTGCAGAATTCCTGGAACAGAACAGAAATTCCTTAGCAAGTTTTTCAAGTGCTTTTATCTGTATTGTTTATGAAAGAAATATGTAAATGAAAACCTTGGCGCTGGCCTAGCTGTACAAGGTGAAAATCCACCCAACTATATTTTCCACACTTCTCTACAGACTGCTAAAGCAAAGCCCAGTTTCTGCAATACCATTTTTCTAGTTATATCTCATCACCTTCCCTGGAATTCAGTTACAAAACAAATGCAAATGTTGGTCTACATTTCTTATTTTAGTAGCAAGCTGCTGCTTTTTTTTTATTAAGAAATTTGCTCTTTTAGTATTTTCTATGGCACAGGAAAAGAAAAATTAGGCCCAAAACATAAAGAGACTCATAAAACCCAGAAAGCAAATGCGTTCACAACACGTTACACCAGTGGTCTCAAACTCAAACCCTTTGCAGGGCCACATTTTGGATTTGTAGGTACTTGGAGGGCCTCAGAAAAAAATAGTTAATGTCTTATTAAAGAAATGACAATTTTGCATGAGGTAAAACTCTTCCTTTTGGCTAAGGGCTCCTTTTACCAAGCCGCGCTAGTGGTTTAATGTGCGTAATACTGTGTGCTAAACCGCCGGCTGCGCTAGCCACTACTGCCTCCCTTGAGCAGGCGGTAGATTTTAGGCCAGCGCAGAGGTTAATGCATGATGAAACGTTGCGCATGTTAATCCCGCTAGTGCGGCTTGATAAAAGGAGCCCTAAGTCTTAATAATAATATTGTAATTTATAGCTAAAGAGACATGATCAAGAAACTGTTTTATTTTACTTTTGTGATTATGATAAACATACCCAAGGCCTCAAAATAGTACTTGGCAGGCCGCATGTGGCCGCATGTGTTTGAGACCACTGCATTACACTGAACTTACACATTAGGGTAGGGGTAGGGAACTCCTGTCCTCGAGAGCCGTATTCCAGTCGGGTTTTCAGGATTTCCCCAATGAATATGCATTGAAAGCAGTGCATGCAAATAGATCTCATGCATATTCATTGAGGAAATCCTGGAAACCCGACTGGAATACGGCTCTCGAGGACCGGAGTTCCCTACCCCTGCATTAGGGGAAATTAGATTGAATAGTGATTTGCTAATAATTTTACAAAATGGCCCAATAATGATTCCGGAATGAAAGCCTTCATGCTGTGTTAAGAGAGGGTAATGCTCAAAGTCAAGTGCCCAGATGCATTGGTCTATCTCAGGGGTAGGCAATTCCAGTCCTCGAGAGCCGGAGCCAGGTCAGGTTTTCAGGATATCCACAATAAATATGCATGAGATAGATTTGCATCTCAAGGAGGCAGTACATGCAAATCCATCTCATACATATTCATTGTGGATATCCTGAAACCTGACCTGGCTCCGGCTCTCGGGGACCGGAATTACCTAACCCTGGTCTATCTGAAAACTGAGCCTGTCTCCCCTGGTGGCACAGAAACTTACCCAGTACAGACCCTTTTAGCTGGGTTTAAAAAAAAAAAAAAAGGTGATCCTCAATATGTGTTTTGCTGGTTGAGGGACAAAATATGCATGTATAATATATGAAATTTCTAAAATGTTTAGGCACACTATTTTATGCGCCAGGGGTCTCCAAAGTCCCCTCCTCGAGGGCCGAATCCAGTCAGGTTTTCGGGATTTCCCCAATGAATATGCATCGAAAGCAGGACATGCACATTCATTGGGGAAATCCCGAAAACCTGACTGGATTCGGCCCTCGAGGAGGGACTTTGGAGACCCCTGTTAAGCGCTCTTCCCCATCAGCATAAATAGCAGATTGAAAGTAAGCAGGTGCATTTAATGCATCCTTAACCCTCAGCTAACGTTGAAAAAGATATTACCACTCGTACATGCTGTAAAAAAAATGTCTGCTAGTGTTGCAACTGTACAGGCTGAGAGCAAATGATTTTAAATTTTAAAATCAAAGCAGTGTTATCGGGCATACTTCACCCAGATATTCAAAGTGAAGCCACACCAGTACTGTAACTTGCACACGTCTTAAAACCTACTGCTTGGAAAATTATCCCGCCCTGTTTAAAGTGCGGTAATATTAAACAACAGGAAGCTGTCTTGTCCTATTCCTGGTGTATATTGGGTTGAAGTGTGTCTTGAATATAAAGGGGTTTTGAGATATCCAGCAGAAATATTCGATTTGGCTTATAACCTGCACGGTAACATCAGCAGGAAAGTGTAGTTACTTACCTGTAACGTAGGTTCTCCGTGGACAGCAGGATAGTCAGCCACGCAAATTGGGAGCTGTTGGGACAACACCCATATGTGGCTGACTCATCCTGCTTGTCCTAGGAGAACAAGGGAGGGGGGGGGGTCCATTTAAAAAAAAAATCTGAACGATAAAATAAGCACACACTGTCACCGTCACCATGATCGCTTCCAGGGCAACTCACTTGATGTCTTCCCACACCTCCGGACCATAGTTTCTGATCACCAACAGCTCCAAGGCGTGATTCACAAATCCATACTGTAAATGCATAGAATTAAAAAGGGGAACAGGAGCGTCAGTTATGGGAGGAAAAAGGCACCACGTCCTCAACAGCAATTATTTTACATTAAAAAATAAAATAAAATAAAATCCGTAATATAAGTATATAGAAAGCACATAACAGGAACTAAGCTTGCCATTTTGCAATGCCATTTTGCAATGCCCCAAATACGATCCATACAATAAATACGTGACACAAATGTCCCTGTTTCTTCTCGTTGCCTGTCAACATTCAAACTGCAGTTGCTCTTGTTCAGTCCATTCCCTGACCCGTATGTACATACAGCGCTGCCGCTTCTACATCACAAATCCTTGCATCCAGAGCATATTTATTACATAGTCTTCGCCCCCCTCTCCGCCCCCGTCCGATCATTTACATTTATCTAAATTAGATACGTATCAAATGTATTTTTTGCCAAACTTACCATCCTGAAAATACTTTAGTCCTTGCTTTTAATTATTAAAGCAATAACAATCGCAATTCGTGCATCAGTCCGACAGCTCCGAACAGCAGCGCATAAGCAGCTGAGAGCGCCCCTTTTTTTTCTCTCTTTTGATTGACATGTTCATAGAGCCAATCATAAAGGACTCTTGTACCCCGAAGATGGGCAATAGCCAATCAGCGTCAGAAAGAGGGGAGGGTTCTTGGACTGCCGGAATGGAGCTAGAGACGGCGGAGAGGCGCTGGTCTGCTGCGCTGGGCTCGAGGAGGGAGGAGGAGGGGGGCGCGCGGACGTACTGCTCAGTGTGAGCCATGTCTGTTTATATTGGAGCGCCGTGGGAATAAGGGGGTGATGAAATATGCTTTAAATACTGTGGGAATGGAAGAGCTGGACAACATTGCTCGTGTGCTTGCAGAGAGGAAGTATTTTCATTTAATGCTGCGTCTCAACGGGTAGTTTCAGGAATGGTGGGAAAAGGATTAAAAAAGCTAGAACCACACACACTAAGCAGCATACAGCCTAGAACAGGGGCAAACACTCGTGGGCCACAATGGGTTCTTAAATATGACAGAGGGCCAGACCAAGAGCATCCTTCTGTCCCTCCCATCTCCCTCTTGCAGCAGAACTCTTGCCCAGCTTCCATCCTTCCCTCCCTCCCATCCCTGGTGCAGCAGAACCCTTGTCCAGCTTCCATCCTTCCCTCCCTCCCATCCCTGGTGCAGCAGAACCCTTGCCCAGCTTCCATCCTTCCCTCCCTCCCATCCCTTGTACAGCAGAACCCTTGCCCAACTTCTATCCTTCCCTCCCATCCCTCGTGCAGCAGAACCCTTGCCCAGCTTCCATCCTTCCCTCCCTCCCATCCCTTGTGCAGCAGAACCCTTGAGCACCTACTCCCGCTGACCCTCCATCCTTCCCTCCCATCTGAACCTGCAAGCCCTACATACCTCCCTCCAGTGTGGTGTCGGGTTGGCAGCACTCTAAACAGGCTGCTTCGCGGCCTTCTCTCGTCATGTGATGCGGCAGAGGGAATTTCCCAACGAGAGAAGGCCGTGAAGCAGCCTGTATAGAGTGCTGCCGGCCCGACACTGCTCTGTAGGGAGGTAGGTAGGGCTCGTGGTCGGCGGGCCGGATTAAAAAACTACACGGGCCAGATATGGCCCATGTCTGGCCTAGAAGAAGAAAGTGTGCTAACTTGTGCAGATAGATATCCAGGAAGCAATGCTAAATATCGGTAATAACAGGTTAATGTCCTCTGGTGGCTTTATACCCAGATATTCAGAGCCATTTAAGGGCTGCCAGCTGGCCTCGCTCAGAAAGGCCAAGGATGGCCCATACCAAAGCTGGAAATTTAAGGCCAATGAGTAAGATCTCTTTGGCAGGCCTCACCATGTCTTAAACCAGTTCTATCGTGTGTACATTTCAAAACCTGACATTCTAATCAATAAACAGAAAATAAAATTCTGTTTTCTACATTTGTCTAATCGTGTTGGTCAGAATCTCTGGTTCCTGCTGTCCTTTATCTTTTCTGAACTCTCTTCCCAGTGTCTTCATGCCCATTTGGCATTTCTTCTCTCTGCCCATCATCTTACCCCGAACCTTCCTAGGAGCAGTGGCGTACCTAGGGAGGGGCGTGGGGGATAGTCCGCCCCGGGTGCACAGCTGGCCTGCCATTGCCGTCATCAGAAAGAAGCCGGCGCCAGTTCTCCCTCCCTCCGAATTCGCCCTGCTTCGTTTCCCGCGGGCCGACCAACTATAGCCATCCGACGTCAATTCTGACGTCAGAGAGAACGTTCTGGGCCAGCCAATCGCTGCCTGGCTGGCCCGGAACGTCCTCTCCGTCGTTAGAATTGACGTCGGACAGCCAGAGTTGGTAGGCCCACGGAAAACGAAGCAGGGTGAATTCGGCACCGGCCTGTTTCCGATGGCCAGTGGCAGCCTTTCCCCGGCGGTGGTGGCAGCATGGTGGTGGTGGCATGGGGGAGGGCAGGGAGAAAGAAAGAAAGGGGGGGAGACAGGGATCCAGAAAGAAAGAAAGGGGGGGGCAGGGATCCAGAAAGAAAGAAAGGGGGGGGCAGGGATCCAGAAAGAAAGAAGGGGGCAGGGTGAAAGAAAGAAAGAAATGGGGCATGGAGAGAGAGAGAAAGAAAGAAGGGGACAGGAATTAAACAAAGAAAAAGTTGGAGGAGGGAATGAGGTCTGGAGGAGAGGAAGCATACAGGAGGCTGAAAGAAGGGAAGAAATATTGGATGCACAGTCAGAAGAATAAAGTGCAACCAGAGACTGATGAAATTACCAAACAAAGGTAGGAAAAATGATTTTATTTCAATTTAGTGATCAAAATGTGTCCTTTTTGAGAATTTATATATGCTGTCTATATTTTGAGCACTATGGGCCCCATTTTACTAAGCTGCAATAGCAGTTTTTAGCGCAGGGAGCCTATGAGCGTCGAGAGCAGCGTGGGGCATTCAGCGCAGCTCCCTGCGCTAAAAAACGCTATCGCGATTTAGTAAAAAGGGAGGGAGTATATTTGTCTATTTTTGTATATTTGTTACTGAGGTGACATTGCATAAAGTCATCTGCCTTGACCTCTTTGAAAACCTGCAGAATATAAATGATAATTAACATTTTCTCTGCGTACAGTGTGCTTTGTGTTTTTAAAATGTTATTGTTGGTAGATCATTTTGACTTGGCCACGAAGGTAAGGGGGGGGGAGGGAGGGGAGCTGCTGAAAGACATCTAGTAATCTTTGCAGGGCTTGACTGTGCAGGGAATATTTTTGTAAAAATCATGTTTTGTTATGTGACTGGCATTATTTAGACTTTAATTTCTATGAATGACTAGAATGAAAATGATATAAAATTACTTGCTTGTTTTTATGTGCGTGCGCTGAAGGAAAGTGGAGAGAGAGTGGGCTGAGGACGCTGAAGGGAAATGGGGAACAGAGAGTGGGGAAAAGACGCTGATTTATAAATTGACAATTGTACAGAATATTGTTTCCTTTTTATACTTTAATATAATAAGTTCAATATAAAACAATTCAAGGCTTGTGATGGATGGAATCAGCTGATTTGTGGGGATGAAGGACCGAGCTTACGGGGATTAGTCCAATAAAATGGTATTTTCTTATTTCTCATTATTAGTTTTATTTTTATTTATTAATTTGTAAATGTGGTGATTGTTATGTATCAGTTTTTTCAAATTTACATCTACTGTCTTTATATTTTAGTATTAGTATAGTATTAGTATAGTATTAGAGGACATGTATACTCTTTTTGTGGTGTTGCATTGTATGCAGAGTCTGGTTTCTTGGCAGTTCAGTTTAAACTTTTGTCTACATATTTTTATTTTTAGTTTGTGATTATTCCATATTGGGCAAGGTGTATCTGTCTGTGTGTATGAAAGGGACATGGCTTTCTGATAACATCGACTGTACAGAATCAATTGACTGTGCAGGAATCTGGTTTGTTTAGTTTTACAATGTATGGTGTTGGTAGTTCTAGTGCTCACTGCAGTGTTTAAGATGCTGCCTTTTCCTAGGTACACTCTTGATTGTGCGATATGTGGATTATTACTAAAAATCATATATTTTTCATATAGATGGGGGGGTGTCAAAAAAATGATGGGTGTCACATATGCTAGGTATCACATATGCTAGGTATGCCACTGCCTGGGAGCCCATATTAGATATGACACTGTCATCGGTTCCAACAGAAATCACTGCATTCTCACCCAAGGTTTCGGATTCCCAGTATGAGTTTTATCTGAGCTGCCCAGAAATATCTTAAAATCAAGTACCCCATTCCCCCTGTTATGCATCCTGTAGTCAACACCTCTGGCACTCATGAAGAACGCTTCTTCCAAATATAAGTGTACATTGAAGTCTCACCAAGGCAATGTTGGGTATTGAAAAAACTGGAAGGGCCTGACACAAACACAAAAACCTTAGGAGTGCCATTATTTTGGTTATTGCAATATGTCCATGCTACGTATCTGAACATTTAGTTTTTGTTTAAAATGGTAACTTTCTTTTCTTAGAGCAATATCCAAAATTCCTTATTGTTTAACCCACTCTAAGACAGATATTTCCATAAATTCTCATTTCATGAATTCATTTGCTTTTCATCAACATTTCATAGATTCTTCAATTCATTTGATTCAATTAATACACTCCCAAGACCTCAGATGTACCATTCCACCACCCTGTGTGTATTCTTATCAGCGGGGAAATCATGGTATTAAATCCTCATAGATCTAGGTTTTACTTAAATATTTTTTGTAAATTTTTATAAATAACTTTTTAAAACTTTTTTTTGGTTTTTTTTACTTATCTTATTGATTATCTGAATGATAAACTTCAGTAGTTTCATGCGGCCGGACCCGACATGTTTCGCATAGCTTCGTCAGGGATCCGCTCACTGCCTCTATCATCCGACTTCTATAACCCTTCTTTTAAAGTAAGTACTTTAAAAGTACTTAAAGTTACTTACTTTTAGATCCCAAAGAGTAAAACAGATTTTTATGCTGCTTATCCTAGAAATAAGAGTGGATTTCCCCAAGTCCATCTTAATATCGACTTATAGGCTTTTGTTTTAGGAAATTATCCAAACCTTTTAAAAAAATAAAAATCCTACAAAGCTAAGGGCTCCTTTTACTAAGGTACGCTAGCGGTTTTAGTGCGTGGCTACAATATCGCACGTGCCAAACGCTAACGCCTTCATTAAGTTTGAGTTAGTAATTTTTCATTTAGCGCGTGGTTAGCACGTGTGCTAATCTTTAATGCGCGCTAGAAACGCTAGGCCAAATGGTTCCCAACCCTGTCCTGGAGGACCACTAGGCCAATCGGGTTTTCAGGCTAGCCCTAATGAATATGCATGAGAGAGTTTTGCATGTAATGGAAGTGACAGGCATGCAAATCTGCTCCATGCATATTCATTAGGGCTATCCTGAAAACCCGATTGGCCTAGTGGTCCTCCAGGACAGGGTTGGAAACCACTGCGCTAGCACATCTTAGGAAAAGGAGCCCTAATATTTTCACCAGATTCTCCCACAATGAATTCCCAGAGTTTATGCATTGAGTGAAGAAATATTTTCCCCAGTTTGTATTAAATCTACTACTTAGTAGCTTCACCGCATGCCCCCTGGTCCTTTTATTTTTTGAAAGCATAAACAAGTGATCCACATCTACCAGCTTCACGCCACTCAGTATTTTATAGGCCTGTATCATATCTCCCCTGAGCCATCTCTTCTTCAGGCTAATGAGCCTTAGGGCTCCTTTTACGAAGCCGCGGTAGCGGCTTTAACGCGCACGACGTTTCATCACGCGCTAACCCCCGCGCTAGCCCCCAAAACCACCGCCTGCTCAAGAGGAGGCGGTAGCGGCCAGCGCGGCCCGGCGGTTTAGCGCACGCTATTACGCGCGTTAAACCGCGACCGTGCCTTCGTAAAAGGAGCCCTGAGTCGCTTCAGCCTTTCCTTATAGGGAAGTCGTCCCAACCCTTTTTATCATTTTCATCCCTCTTCTCTGTACCTTTTCTAATTCCGCTATATCTTTTTTTGGAGGTGCCACCATCCAGAATTGCACGCAGTGTTCAAGATGCGGCAGCACCACCGGGACCGGCGATATAACGGCATTCTAACAATCTCATCTTATTTTCCGTTTCTTTACTTACAGTGAGGTTCATAGGTGGAAGAATTGTTTAAAAATGGTCTTTCGGTTCACATTCTAAAGTTCCTTTTATTCCAAGCTTTTATTGATTTATATATTGCTCATTAATTTTCACTTCTTTCGTTTAAGCTACCTGTCCCATATACTTTTTCCCCCCCTGCCTCTCAGAGTAGTTGTTAATGTATAACACTAGTAATCGTGTGCTTACTTGCTAACTGGCACTTTTCCAAGGCCAGGAGGAGAAACTGTTAGTGCTAAGCAGTCAGCCATGCCTTGTTTGCTCAGAGAGCCTGCACATTTTCGGAGCAGTTTATTACAACTTCCCCAGCTAACAGAGGGAGAATCTATCAATCTCTTCAACTGGATGACCAAAGCATTCAAGAAAGGATATTACTGGCGAAAGTTTTATTGGAAATTGCTGTGCTTAAGAGACTGCTAAGGTGTGGAGATAAGTGGGACTCAATGTATTCTCTCCCAAATGGGTTTGCACCACTCTAACAACAAATCCCCAAATGGGAACTTTACATTAAAAAAAAAAAAAAATAAAATCAATAAATCTCAAAGTTACTATGCACTGCATCTCTCCTTTCATTTAATAGGACTACTGTGCTTTGCACATCTTCACAACTTGAAAACATTTTTTCATATTCTTTTGTCTGAAAAATTATAGTTTAAAACATTAATTTAGAAGGTTGTTTCACTAATCTACACATTATCTAGTTTTAAGTTTTATTATGGATTTACTATCCTGCCCAGTGGCCTAGTGAGGGAGGGTGGTACCTGGAGTGGTGGTGTCCAGCATTGCTGCGCCTTGCACTCCCACTACTCTTCCTCACCGTGGCGTGCACCCCTTGGTCTTATCCACCACGCCATGTGCTCTCCTGCTCTTCCACGCTTCACCATGTGCCTTCCCAGTAATCCTTGCTGCAACATGCCCCCCCCCCCCCCGTACCTCTTGAAATGTTCACCAACGCGAACAGCACCCTCCACCTGCTATTCGCGCTGACCTCGGCACCCCTTTTGACATCACATCCTGTCCCACGAACAGGAAGTGATGTCAGATGGGAGCTGAGGTGACACCTCTGTTGGTGAACATTTCCCAGGAATTGAATTTAAGAGGATGAATATATGTACACTCTTCTAACCGGACTCTTAACAAGGATTTGCATTTCCTATCACCTAATGAATCATATTGCTTTGTCACCTTCTGATCTCCCATCTACTTCTCCCTGTTTCTCACAACCATCCACTCTCTCTCTCTCTGCCCCCCTCCCCCCCAACACACACAAATCTACCTTTTCCTTGAGACTGTTGTTGGAATGCTTTCATGTTTCACTTATATTTTTTCTATTGTCAATTTGTTTGCTCACTCATGACTTGAGAAAAGTGGGTCCTCAGGTCATGAGGAAAATGTATTTTCAGGTCCAATAAAAAAAAAGTCTCGTCCCATTTTATCAATTTGTTTGCTTTATTTCTATTTATCTCATGACTACAGTAATATCTAGAGATTTAACTTCGTTATTTAGAAAGAAATAATTGTAGCACTGGGCAAACTGGCATCACATCTCATATTTCTGGTCACATCTGGCTTTGATTTAGTGGGTCAGTACTTACTTGGCATGCAATGGATGCCTAGGTTTTTATATCCACATAAATCCCCTTTGAAAGAATTAAGTTGCTAAGACTGAGCAGAGGAATGAAGCAGGGAAAGAGAGAAGATCCTGGAGTAAATGTATACAGCAGCCACGATGAAACCAACAGCACAAGTAACCAGTTTTTGGCTACTGTAATTCAACGTGTTGAGAAGGCAGTTCGTAATCACAGCTTGGAGTTCTCTAGTTCGGACTGTGTACATATCTTCGAGGGAGGCTTTCAACCTTTCCAGACCCTACGGGGCCCATAATCGAAAGAGAAAAACGTCCAGAAAACCAGCCTAAGTCGGCACTTGGACGAACATTCTCCAAATACGTCCAAGTGCCGATAATGAAAATGGGTTTTGCACGTATTCCTAAACGACCTAGGCCTTCATACTGCCGCTGAACGACCAAAGCTAAACGGGACGTTTCAGGAGGAGTGTCGAGGGCGGGGGTTGGGTGGGGACGTGGGCCGGCTTAGACTTAGTCGTACAGCATGTATAACCGAAAGTTATACAAGCTGGGATCGACAGAACTTGGACGTTGGTCTAAGTCACAAAAACCCAACTAAAGTCACCAGAAAAGCACTGAAAACACATAAAATAGACCCCCCATACTACCCCAGTGATCACAACCCACCCCACCCCCATAAAAATATTAATCACACCTTTTAAAATTTAGCCTCCAGGCCATCATCACCTGGCAGCCTGGCATAGAAAAGCCTAGTCGTCCAGCACAGAGGCAGCTTAAGCCATCCTGTGGGTGGGTTAGGGACTCGTGGAGAGGAGGACCCATGCCCATAAGCCCCTGTAATCACTGCATTGATTACTTAAACATGTGCACTCCCCTATACACCCCCCCAAAACCCTTTTTTACTGGCATAATAAGTGGCTCCTGCAGCCATAAGGTGCTGGTTAGGGTGGTAGATAGGGATTCTGGAGGTGGGTTGGGGGCTCACCATGACCTATAAGGGAGCTGTAGTGAGGAGAAGACATGACACCCTTTTTGTGAAGTTCACAGCAGTGCCCTGTAAGGTACCCCACTATTTAGGTGGCATGTCTGGGTGTTCAGTCCATCACTTTGCAGACCCCTCCCACGTCCAACAGGGCTTGTTCTAGGTGTTTTGGACTTGGACAAAAAGTTGGACGGAAATGTGGTATAAAGATGGATGCTTTAGCGACTTGGACGATCAGATCGGAAGGATGTATAATTAGACGATTTTCGAAACAAAAAAATTTTGGACGTATTTTTCGAAAATGTGTCTTAGGCTGTTTTTTTACTTTGGATGACTTGCGAGTTGGACGCAAACGGACTTAGACGTCCCTTTCGATTATGTCCCTCCACGTTTTCTATATAAACAGCACTGGGATAGAACTAGCTTTGCAGAGGAAGTAGTTTATGGTTTTTATTTATATCCCGCTTTATACAAAGCGGGTTCCAAAAACACATACATAGTAAAAAAGCATAAAAAAAACCGCACACATTACAAAACACAAACATGCAGGCACACACTTACCTTAACTGCCTTGTCCTACATAAAATACACATCAAAAACAATCCACCCCACCCTCACATACAATACACCTGTCTCTTTATATCATTTAACCATTCAAGTTGTAAAACTGTATTGTCTTCTCTCTTAGCACCCATATTTCATCTGACAGAACAGATGATATTTCAACAAACGTTTGAACGAAGTAAGATTCCCTTGCTGACGTATGTAACCCAGGAGTTTATTCCACTCTGCTGGGTCACACAGATAGGCGGGAAATATTATTTGAAGGCCCCTTCCTGGTCTAAGGATTTTCTGTCTGACTGTTCATAAACAATAAATTAAGGATGAGGGTGGGAGCAATAGTAAATCAGAAGCACTCCTTTCCTATCTATTAGGAAGGTACCTGGACCCTTGTTCAAACTCTCGTAACCTCACGCTTAGATTACTGCAATCTACTCCTAACTGGTATCCCTCAGTGTCGCCTCTCCCCCCTTGCAATCTGTGCAAAACTCTGCTTCGCGACTCATCTTCTACCAACCTCGCTACGCTCATGTCACCCCTTTCCTTAAGTCACTTCACTGGCATCCCTATCTGCCATCGCAAGATCTTATTGCTGACCTACAAGTGTGTTCATTCTGCTGCCCCTCAATATCTCTCCTTGCTTCTCTCTCCTTATACATTTCCCAGAGAATCTCTCCGTTCCTCAGTTACCCTTCTCCTCCACTGCCCAATTCCAGACTTCGTTCCTTTCATCTAGCTGCCCCCTATGCCTAGAATAAATTACCCAAGGTTATCCGTCAAAGCCCCTTCCCTTCCCTTGTTTAAAAGCAGACTGAAACCCCACCTTTTTGATATAGCTTTCAATCCTTATACCCTACTCCTCTGCCCTCCAACCCTAGCCAGCAGATTAACCGTACCCCTTAACTTGTATCCATGACATCCTGTTTGTCTTTGGGAAGCAGAGCTGAGATTGTGATGTCATAATGCCTCCTTCCACCAATAAGACACAACCTCATCAGTGATGTCACAATGGCTTGATTGTCCTGTCCTCCCCTCTGCTCTCCCACCCAGCCCGCTGATTAACCGTTCCTCTTAACTGTATCCATGACATCCTGTTTGTCTGTCTTGCCTGTTTAGATTGTACGCTCTTTCAAACAGGGACTCTTTTCTTACTCTTTGTGCAGCGCTACGTGCGTCCTGGTAGCGCTATAGAAATTAATTAATAGTAGTAGTAAGCAATTAGAGAGAGCAAAAGAGAGGGTATACTAAAGAGAGAAAACAATAGCAAAGGAGGTGTAGATGGTTTATTTTTTTGCCTTAATTTTACAAAAAAAATAAAAATCCCAACAAATATTGTAACCTCAAAATTTAAGTATACACTATCAATGGGAGAAGTCAAGATGGATTATTACAGGTTTGGAGGGCATCCTGGAATGTTACTACTTGGAGGTAGAGAGAGAACAGGCTAAGTGTGCGTACCAAAATTTCATAGCATATCTAGACTGAACTTAGAACTAGTTAGCTGGCAAACAGATACTATCGGTGTGATACTGGATAAGGCCAACGAATTGTAACCGTTTTTAAGAAAGGGTCATGCCTTAGGAGTACCAAGGTTATAATAGATAAAAATGCCTTTAATTGCTACCTTTTTCTGCCACTGCCTAATGAATGTAGTAAGTGGAAACTGTTCGGGGGATTAGACTAAACTCTCTTTTAACTATTCTGATATGCAATGAAAATCCTGTTGCTAGACATTTATGGGGCTGAATTAGCTCCCAGTGACGTATGTAAGAGGGGTGAGATCCACCCCTGGCACAGTATTTGTAAGGGGCACACCCACCCTGTTCCTTCCCCAACCCCCTGCCATGCGCTCCTTCCCTCCCCTCGTACCCCCTTTAATTTTCCCTGTGCAAGCAGCATTGCAGCATTGCAGACTTGCTGGCCACGTCGGTGTCGCCGCTCTCTGATGTCACTTCCGGGCCCCTGCCTGGTAAATTAAAAGGTACAGGGGAAGGGGGCACGCAGACAGTGGGGGGTGGGTCGGGGAGGAGCGGGGGGGGGGGAGAAGAGGGTTAGAATTTATATGCATCTTGGCACCTAAAACTAGTAAACCCGTTATGAAATTATCCCCAAAGTGGCCACTGATGTGTCCTTATGTAGCAAGACCCTAAGAGGCAAATTCTATAAGCAGTGGTATTAGTAAAAGGTGAGTGGTGCACCCTCCCCCACCCCCATACCTTTTAAACTTTGGGTGTGAGCAGCGTGCCCATGTCGGTGTCCGCTTGCCCTTTGATGTCACTTCCTAGAAGTGACAGAGAGAGCGCCGGGACTACGACGGGAACTCCCTACAGCTATTTCTCATGGCGATCTGCACGGGGCAGGAGCGTAGGAAGATCGCTCCTGCCCCGAAAGCCCGCTAGACCACCAGGTTAAGGCCGGGATGCCGGGAGGAAGACTTAATGATGTGTTTTGTTTTGGGTTTTTTTCTTTTTACCCCTCTCAAAAAATTGCGAATATGTGAAATTGCGATTGCCGAAACTGCGAATGGGGAGGGGGAAGTGTATTTGGAAAAAATAAATCCCAATCACATTTGATCTTGAGTTTTGGAGAGACGTATAAAAACCTATGAGGAACCAGGTCTTTACTCCCTTGGGGCATACAGCGACGGAGCTTGTATAGTTTCGGAGGGAAAAATGGCAAGTTAGGAAGCCTATGGCTAAATTTTCACCAGTTGGTGATAATACGTTATCAAGAAGGCAAAACTTTCCAAAGACAATTACCCGTATGTAGGAAAGGAAAAATGAAAAAACGCAGGGAGCACAATGTACTTCTTTCCATTGTATTCAGTAGGAACAATAATTTAACAGTTGACATGAGCTACTGGCGACATTACTCAAGGATGGAAAGTTCCTTTAAATTGGCTTCATGCTTGACTGAAAATATGAATGTTGTGCAAACCGTAACAGGCTGTTTCCAATGTCAGCACACCTATAAATATCAGTGCTATAATGATTCTACAGGATCAACAGCCCTATTGCTGCCATCTCCAGCTCCGTACCCACAGCTGGCTCACGCTATTCTTTACACTGTATCACAGTCTCCAGGGGAGGGGGTGGGGGGAAATGCACTTTTACTCAAAGATTGCTTTAAACCTGCAAACTAAACTAAACTAAAACTTAGGTTTATGGACCGGGTCAGCACTGGAAATGGGAGCTCGACTCAGTTAACAAAAGAATAGAAGTTTGAATGTACAAGAAAAGGGGGATGAACGAAAAGAAATAATAGAAAAAGAAACCCAAAAAATCAAATCATGTCTAAATTTTTTAAAAAACTTACCCCCTCTTGTACTAGGTGCCGGGACAAAGGCGCGCCCAGACAATTGAGCGCAGCGCGCATCGCCACGCTGCTCTAAATTACTGTTTTTAGTGCTCCAACGGAGGGGCGTGGGAGGGAACCCCCCCACTTTACTTAATAGACATCGCGCTACGTTGTGAGGGGTATGGGGGGTTGTAACCCCCCACATTTTACTGAAAACTTCACTTTTCCCTGTTTTTAGTTTACAGTTCAGTTTACAGTAAAATGTGGAGGGTTACAACCTCCAAACCCCCCATAACGCCGGCATGATGTCTATTAAGTAAACTGGGGGGGGTTCCCCAACAAAACCCCCCCATCAGAGCACCTAAAAACTGTAATTTAGAGCGGTGCGGCAGCGCACGCTGTGCTAAATTGTCGGCGTGCGCTTTTGTCTTTCGCACCGTTGTCTATGAACCCTTGTACTAAGGTGCGCTAAATTATTAGCGCGTGTGAAAAAACGCGCTAAATGCTAACACGTGCATGTTATCCTATGGATTGCAGTCAGCGGTTAGCACACGCATTGATTTTAGCGTGTGTTTTAAATCTACGCCTAAAATGCTTAGCACGCCTTTGTAATAGAGGGCCTTAGAGTAGTTATCTAATTTATTTTGAAGGCAATAACGTTTTCAAATTTTTACGGAATAATTGAAAGGATCCCATCCAAATCTCAGTTCATTAAAAAAAAAATATACCATTGACCCGATTTCCTAACAGATTATATTCCTTTAAGTCAGGGATCTCAAAGTCCCTCCTTGAGGGCCGCAATCCAGTCGGGTTTTCAAGATTTCCCCAATGAATATGCATTGAAAGCAGTGCATGCACATGGATCTCATGCATATTCATTGGGGAAATCCTGAAAACCCGACTGGATTGCGGCCCTCAAGGAGGAACTTTGAGACCCCTGCTTTAAGTGAAGGGAATGAGAGTTTAATCTTTGGGTAAGTCAACAAGGATCGAACCTCCCTCTCAGTCCTTGTTTTACTCATTCCACTCGCTCACCTCTGTCTCAGAGAGACCTGTCCGCTCTCAGGGGTGGTTCACTCTTTCCACACTCCCAGAGCTTTCCTTTCAACCACTGCTCTTCCAACAGAGATCACCTTAATATATCTTCTCCTGATTATGTGCTGTATAGGATATCCTCTCTCCTCACGAAACCTGGTAATGATTCTGTCAACCAAAGACCCTATGTGTTTTAGTGAGGCAGAGATTTTTATTTCTCCTCAACCCCATCCGCCTACTACTCTCCCCATCAATCATTACTGTGCCCTTTTTTCCACTTAAAATGTCATCCCCTGTACCAGTATCCATCTTTTATTACATTACATTACAGATTTCTATTCCGCCATTACCTTTCGGTTCAAAGCGGATTACAAAAAGAGTTATGGAAGAAGGGTTACAACGTTAGATCAGAGAAGGTTTCCAAGAGAGGGAAAAGTAGGTTCTGGGGTTAGGGATGGGATGGTAAGAGGGGGGTTAAGCTTTATCATGGTATTAAGTTTTATTAAGGGATTTCTTGAAGAGTATAGTTTTTATTTCCTTTCTGAACATCTTGTAGTCTGGGTTGTTGACAATAGGTTGGAGACTTGGTTGTCTATCTTCGCTGCCTGAGTGGCCAGTAGTCCGTTGTATAGTTTTTTCCTTTTTACTTTGATTTATAGTTTACTCATGTCAATCAGCACCAGACAATTCACTTTCTACCTTTCACTCCGAAGTGAAGAAAGCCCACACCTGTGTCGTAAATGTCCAAAACTCCAATGTTTATGTAACACCCCCTTCAGGGCAGCTCTGAATCCGGGATCCAACCTGGCTAGAATCCCCTGAAGGCAGATTTCAATCGGTTTCCTCATTTGGTGCCTCCATCTGGGGGGAAAGAAGTGTTAGCGGGTGGGGTTCACCATCTTTGCCCCCCCAGGAAAAATACCCAAAAAAACTTCTGTGAACAAGGTTGGCAAATAAATTATACTGAATTTATTTGAACTATGTACAAAGGTCTAATCAATAAACAAATTGTCAGGAATGGCTTTTAACAATTCTAATACTTTGACGCTTAAATCAACACTAGCGCAGATAATTCAACAGCATTCTGTATACCATTCAGATATTCAAACCCTTTGTTTATAGACTCTTGAACCTTTAACTCTCAGTTCAAAACCAGCATTTCCAAAAACCTTTGATCCCCCTTTCAGTTTGGACTGCCAATACTGTGGTCTACAAGCTGCAATTGACAAGGGCCCCACCATTTTCAAGCAAAGAGAAGAAACAAAGAATAAGAACATAAGCTCCTCCCAATGCTTCTCTAGCTTAGTCACTATGTGGACATGGCTGTGTACTAGATCCCTCCTTTCCTTGTCCAGTCCCTAAGTTCTAACTCAATCCATGGAAGCTCTTAGAGGTAAGTGGGTTCTGTCCATCCTTGACTAGTGGGCTTGCCCCTGTGGTTATCCCTTAGCTCTGACAGCCCTGGCTCTACCAGAGTGTTCCACCTCCGCCCTGGCCTCTAGAGACCCTTCTCCCTTGTTGGACCACTGGTGCCGATCACATCCCAGCAGCCTGGCACCTGCATTGGTCTACTAGTGCTGATCTGCACTCTGGTAGCCTTCCCCTTCTTTGAGAGGAGCCTCTGGGTAAGCTTCCTGCTTGGGTCCAAGTTGCCAATCCTCAGCAGGACTTGGCAACCGCCAATAACAGGGGTTCCTCTAGAGGGCTGCCTCTGCTCTTCTCGACCCTCAGACCACTGATAGGGCCTTACCTCCGCAGGCCCTTTTCTTCTGCTCTGAGGCTGCTCCCAAAGGCTGCTTGCCGTAAGCCCTTTTCCCAGGGCTGCTGGTCTTCTGCCCTGTGCTATCTCTGCTCCCAAAGGCTGCCGATCTGTTTCTTCAAAGAGTGCCCCTAGCAATGCACCTCTCCTGGTACACAGCATACCTGCTCTAAAAAGAGCTCTATGTCAGCCTAGTGACAGAGTTTCCCATCTAGGGAGCTACCTCCCAAAATGAGCATAATGCACAAATATGGCTCTATGCAGAGCAAACTCATAGATTTGTAGGACTCTATTTCAGCATACTGGCTTTGTTATCCCCACCATTTCTTCTCCCTTCTGAACTTGTAGGGAGTAGACATCCACTTCTACTATTCTGACTCACCTCTGCTCAGCTCACATCCCCACATTCATTTGAGCCCACAAACTTTATTACCCATTCATTAGATAACCTCTTAAAAATGCATAACATTCCACTCAAGTGTTTGAGTGTTCAATCCCCTCAGTGCATGATTGCGTATGGAGTTAACCACCACCCCTCTGCAATACATATAACATTTCATAAATTAGATGCAATCCTCATGCAGTCAGATAAGTGGCAGACAGAAACCCCCTTTCAGAAAGGAAAATGGTAAAATCAAATGAGCTTAATATGAGGTTGAAGGGGTGGTAGACTCAAGAGTAATGTTAGGCAATTCTTCTTTGCGGAGAGGGTGGTGGATGCCTGGAATGCGCTCCTGAGAGAGGTGGTGGACAGGAAAACGATGACAGAGTTCAAAAAAGCGTGGGATGTAACACAAAGGATCTCTAATCAGAAAATAATGGTATATTGAAGAACTAAAGCCATTACTGGGGGCAGCCCTTGCATGGTCTGTGTCATGTATATGGTCCTCTTAGTTGAGGATGTGCTGGGATGGTTAGATGAGCTGGAGTGAGCTTTGACGGAGACTCCAGTAGATGGAACCAGTCTGTGTGTGACTTTGGTTGTGATAGGAGCTGAAGAGAGAGCTGCAACTGAGAACCAGAGGCCTGTGGAAGGTGGGAGCTGGGCCTAGCTCTGTGCCCCAGGCAGAGCTATGAAGCCTGGGGTCCCTTCCCAGGGAAGGTCCTGGTTTGGAGGGCCTACTATGGAAGGAAGGAGGGAACCAGATGGTGAAAAGCCTGGGCCATCAGGCTGGAGGAGGCCAGAAGAGCCAGACCCCAGAGCTCCTAGAGGAAGGGTTCCTGTTCCAGAATTGACACCAAGGAGCATGAAGGTACAACAGGGGTCTGGCAGGGCCTGGGAGTTGTAGGTGGAGATGGGCAGGAAGAAAGCCCAGGCTGTTACAGTGGTGGAAGATATGGAGGACTCACAAGGGTCAGAGGAGGATATTTTCAGTGGGGAGGAGGAGGTGGAGAAGGACATGGATTTGGCCACAAGAGCCATATTAACAGTTAAGGGGCTGGCTGGACTGGAGAAAAAAGCTGCAGGAACTTACAAAAGAAACAACGTATGGTGTCCACTCTGTATAAGCTGGCTCCAGAGAACCAAAAGAAAAATATAAGAAAGAACAGCCAATACCTTCAGCGGCAGATGGAGAACTGCATAACAGATATGGCTGGTATTACAAAAGATGTGTCTAACCCCATGGCTGAAGTGTATCGGAACAGAGAGAGAATGGCAGGGCTGCAAGGAACACCAGGGGAAATTACAGGCAGCAGTTTCTGCAGAAGAACCCTGTGCAGAAGAGGACAGTTGGAAGAAGTGCAGGAAACTCCCCCACAGCAGTGGAAGAAAAAGCTACCACAGAGGCTACTGGAGAAAATGTTGGGAGACAGCCTGATTGGTACAGCTGGGAAAGAGTGCAGGACACAGCAGAAACCAGAGTGGAGGAGGGGCAAGACAAAGGAGCGGCAGAAGAAGAAAGCCACATAAAGAGTGAACTACCTGGAACAAGCAGGGACTGAAAAACTTCATATAGAGTTTGAGCAAGTATTAGCAGGGACTGAGAAACCACAAACAGAAATTGAGCTACCACAAACTTTAATAAAAGCACCTGAGGGAGTGCTGGAACAGCAGGCAGCTGAGACTAGTTTGCCCAGTAACTTGCTAAAAATTCTTGGAGGAGGAGGAGGAATGTGATTTGAAAGTGATGATCAGCAGCCTGGATATGGAAACACCTGAGTTCCATCGGCAAGGAAAATCCCAGAATGCAGCTCAGGGGAGGAGTTCCCAAGAACTGGTGGGTTGGAATCTTTTGTGTGACTGAGAAAGGGGGTGGAGTCTTCTCTGAGCATGTGCTGAGGGAACTCAGCCTAATTCAAAGTGCAGAGTACAGCAAAGAGGTGTTTTCCAGTTGTGTTGGAAGGAGTGGAAGTGGAGTCAGGAGCTGGAACCTGAGAATCTACAGAGAGAAATACAGCAGGAGGTAGGCTGTAGGTGATGAAGCTGTGCTGCCACAACGGCAGCAATGGACACAAGCAAGTTTTGCCTTGTTCTAAAGAACTGCATTTTGACAGAACTGAATGCCGGCAAGATCCCTATGGATGTGAATGGGGGTGTTGGGAAGGGGGTGGGAGAGGGTGGGGGATCTGGTGGTGGTGGGCATGGTGCCCGGCAAGGGGTTAAACGGGAATATCTTTTGCAGATGTGGTGGCTGGGGGATCGGGACCGGGGGGTAGGAATCGGGGGAGGGGAGAATGCGCAAGGGGCAGAGTGGGGGGTGGAGGGAGGATTGGTGGAGGGAATGGGAATGGTGGTTGGGGGGTGGGGTAGCGGGGGAGGGGGGAGAGGGGGGTATTTCAAGAGAAGAAATGTGGTTCAGTTGAAGTGGGTGGGGGTGGGGAATATGCCAACAAGGGACAGGGTGTTGAGAATGGTTCTGGGGTTGGGCTTCATCCCTGAGGACCTGAATGCCTGTATTCATCCGGTAATGGTTCGGTAGTATGACATCAGTTTCCAGAGACAGAGGGATTTTAGAGTATTTTGGGGAAATTATGAAGGGGGTGAGGGGGAGGGAGCAGAGGGCAGAATTTAAAGCCATACCTGTGAGTAAGCCTGACCCTTGTGCAAGTGACCAGTGTTGGTGAGAAATGAGTCCATCCCCAGTTCAGACCTTGACATACTGGTTGAATCGGTATGGGGTTGCTTCGGACTCCATTAGTGAAGATCATGGACCCGAGTAGGGTCTGGGCTGGTGGATGGACGGCCAGCATGAAGCTAAGTCAAGTGGGTAATGATGATACAGCATGTTCCACCAGTGGCATACATTGGGAGAGAGCACATCCAATGTTTTTACAAGGGGCAGCCCAGGTATGTTTTCGATGTGGATCATTTAGGCATCTAAGTATGGTGTGTCCTACCCTGATGTGTGTAAAATGTGGAGGGAAGGGGCATATTGGGGAGGAGTGTGACCTCATTCGGTGCACCTTGTGTGGATGTCTGGGACACCCGTTCAGCAAGTGTCCGAGGGCTGCCCATAACAAGTGGACGGAGAGGAAAATGATGGGGGAGGGGAGGAACGCAGGAGCGGGCCCAGGAGGAGGAACGAGATCAGGGGGGTGGTCAGGAAGATAGCCAGGAAAAGGTGAGGCAGGGTGAAGGGCTGGTGCAGGAAGCAGAAGGGGGAGAGAGAGGGTGGGGGTGGGGATGAGGGTACATGGGAAAAGGTACGTAGTAAGAAGGTGGGGAAGCGCCAGAGGAAAAGAAGGGGAGATAGGGTTGAGGATACTAATAGGTTTAGTGTATTGGCACAGGAGGAAGAGGATGGAGGTTGGGGGTTGTCCCAGAAGAGAAAGGGAAGAAAGGTCGGGGAGGAGGGCAGCAGGAATACCCGGCGGTGATTCTGGAGAGGTTGCGGGTTGAGACAGTGGGAGAGGAAGGGGATGGGGGAGGGGCTTTTCTAAATACAGAGGTGGGTGGGAGGAGGGTATAGAAGTAGATGGAGGGGATGTTTTGCTGGTTGGGAGGGATGTGAATTAAGGAAGGGGAAGATAAGGAAAGGGAAGGAATTGGGGAAGAGTTGATTCTGGCGGAGGGCGAGGCGGTCCCGCCAGGGGTGGTGGTTGAAGAGGGGAATGGAAGAAGGGAGGCGGAGAGAAGGGGGGGAAGAAATCTAAAATTAGTGTCATGATGGGGGGTCCCGGTTTGAATATTGCAACTTTGAATGTTGCTAGTCTCCGAACGGAGAGAAAGCGGTTTCTGGTTATGAGTTCCTGGCTTCCAAACAATTGGATGTTATCATGTTGCAAGAAACAAGGGTTGACCACCCAAGGTTTATTGTGGAAAACTAAAAGGGACTGGAAATGGGGGCCGTCATACTGGGTATTAGCCCAGGAGGCTTATGGGGGGGTGGCATTCTGTTTAACTCCAGGGCAGGTGGAAGTGCATAGGGTGGTGGAATTGGGTGGGGGAGGGGGCAGATATTGGATGTAAGGGTGGAGGGAGAGGAGGTAAGGTTGGTGAACATCTACGGTCCTCAGGAGGAAGTGGGAGCGTAAAGCTCTAATCTCCCGGATCAGACCATATTTATACACGGCCAGGAGGGTGGTGTGGGGGAGGGGATTTTAATGCAGTGGTGAGGCAGGAGGATAGGGAAGGGAGGAAATTTTCTTTAGGATATGATGAATTATTTTTGAAACAGGTGGGGGAGGGGGCAGGGCTGGTTGATATTTATACAGTTTTTGGGAAGCAAGGGGGGGTTTACGTTTGGCAGGGGGAAATGCCGCAGTCGTATCGACAGGTTTTTTGTAAGGAGGGAAGACTGTCAGGACCCTCCCCAAGTGCAGCATGTTGAATTTACAGATCATGCTTTGGTGAGCATACAGGTAGGGGGGAAGAACCCAGTTATGGGTAGGGGTCTGTGGAGGCTCAACAATGCATGGCTCCAGGAGGAGAGTGTACAAGAGGCTTTTAGGGAGTTCTGGACAGACCATCTGTCTACTGTAAGTGTTTACGGGTCATTGGGGGGATGGTGGGAGGTTGTGAAGGGTAGGATCAAGGGTTTTTTCAAGAAAATAAGTAGGAGGGCATCACAAAATAGGGAGGGGAGGCCTGGTAGCCCTGAGGAAGGAATTAAATTGGAGAATGGAAGGGGTGAAAAGGGGGAGGGGATTCAGGGTACTCAAGGGAAAAATTGAAGCACTACAGTACGATAGATATAGGTCCTTAGTGTGGGAGAGGGACTATGGGCATTTCATCTCACCGGATCCCTTTCAGGGCATGCAAGAGAGGGTCAGGCGGCGGAAGGTGGGGAGTTTGAGGGACAATGAGGGGATAGAGCAGGAGTCATGAGAAGGGATATGAGGGTGGTGGGAGAGCATTTTGGGGGGCTCTTTGAAGTTGGGCAAGAGGAAAGGGAGGGGTGGGAGGAATATATAGAGGGGACCCCGGGGGTGGGGGGAGGGTTAACAGAGGAGCAGGCAGAAGCGCTGAATGGCCCATGGACGGTGGAGGAGGTAAAACGGGCGATAGCCGGCCCTGACCAGAGGGAAATCACCCAGTCCAGATGGGTTGACAGCCAAGTTTTTAAAGACATTTTGTGAGCAGATGATACCTTTCTTGGTGCGGCTGTTTACAGAGCTTAGCTGTCTGCCTGTTCTGCCGAGGTCCATGAGGGAGGCGGTATTGGTTTTGATTGCGAAGCCAGGGAAGGAAGGGTCAAGGGTGGGAAATTGGAGGCCGATTTCTTTGCTTAATACAGATAGGAAAATTTTAGCAAAGATGATGTGCGCAAGACTGGGAGAGTTGGCGGCATCAGTACTGGCACCAGCACAGATGTGTGGCGTGCAGGGGAGGGGGCGATAGAAGCAGCGGTAACATTAAGAGAGGCAGTTGAGAGGGGTCGGAGGGCCCAGGGGGGGGCGGGTGCTTGTTAGTTTGGACCAAGCCACAGCCTTTGATAGGGTGCCATGCAAATATTTGTGGGGGGGTTCTTACAAAGTATGGGATTCCTGTGCAGTTTGTGGAGGGGTTGAAGACTCTGTATAGGGAGGCAGCAACCTTTCCCTTGGTGAATGGGTGGTAGGGGGGAGCGTTTCTCCATTGGGAAAGGGGTGAGACAGGGCCTGTCCCTTAGTCCATTGCTATATGTATTTGCCATCGATCCATTGCTGCAGCGGCTGGAGAAGGGTGGGGGTTTAACAGGAATAGATATGGGGGAAGGCACAAAGATCAGGGTGGTGGCATATGCGATGACATCTCTGTGTTTGTGTCTTCAAATAGAGAGTTTTAGGTGGATGGAGGAAAAACTGGGAGAGTATTCAGGTGCCACAGGGGCGTGCATTAACCAGGAAAAGAGTCATTTGTTGAAACTTGGGGATCCGGCATGGGAGGTGGAGAGTACAAGTGGGTTTCTTGCCTCAGAGGGGAGGGTAAGGGTGCTGGGGGTTGTCCTTCAGTGGGGATGAGGCTTATCAAATGGAGAATTGGAAGGGAAAAATCCCGGAAGGCGGCAGAAGTTGGAAGCCTGGAAGCAGTGGAAGCTGATATTTCTGGAACGGGTGCGTCTAATGAAAGTATATTTGGTTCCTTTGTTCTTATTCCTTAGTTATGTGTGTTTGCTCCCGCAGGGGTTGCACGCTACGATGTATAGTCTTGTTTTTCAGTGCCTCTGGGGTAACCGCTTAAATCCAATAAAGAGGGGGTAACGTATTTGGCAAAAGAACAAGGGGGCTTGGGGATGGTGAACCCCATTCTTTTTTTTCTCCTCCCTCTTCCTCCAGTTCCATTTGGGGAGGTTGGTGAGGGGACAGCAGGAAAGGGTGGCATGGGTAGAAAGTGTTCAAACGTGGGTACAGTGTTTTGGAAAGACTGGTTGGGGGGAGTGGAAATAGGAAGAAGCAGGTGGTGGGGGTTTTGGCAGGGGTGCCGGGTCAGGCGGACATGGCCCCGTTTAGTTAGGAGTTGGAGGGTAACGGTGGATGAAGTGGTGGAGGGGAGGAAGACATGGACGGAGAGAGTGCTGCACTAGTGTTATGCGGTGGAACCTCTGCTGAAGGATTGCCCGGGGATTACGTCAACAGCAGGCACTCCGTAATGTGGTGATGCCACGCTGCCCCCTAAGTACTTCGATGTGGCATGGCTGGCACTGCATGGCAAGATGTCCTGTCACGGGCGAATCTAAAGTGTAGACCTGTGACTGACAGGGAGTGTCCAAGGGGGGAGTGCCAGGGACTGTTAGAGACAATGGAACATTTTTTGTGTTTTTGCCCCTTTTCAGTTGAGGTTGGGGAGGAGGGTGGCCAGGGATTTGGGGTTTCAGGTGGGTTTGTTTGAAAAGTCTGAGTTTATGCGGATTGGGTTTATGGGGGTGGTGGGGGGAAGAGGGTGTATGGTGAAACTTTTTTTATTATTTTATCCATACTGAAGTATTTCATTTGGATGGCACGTTGCCAGATGTCACTGAGGCAGCGACAGCTGGCACCGGACACAGTGGCGATGGATGTGGTGCGGGCAGTGTGCCAAGTTGCAGAAGCAGAGAGAAAAAGGAGGAGTGAACAGCAGTGGCGTTTATTGTGGAAGGGGGTGCTGCTTCAGCCTCCCTGACGAGTGTTACAGTTTTTGTTTTAACTGAGTTTTTGTATTTATTTATGTTTCTTTATTGCTGGGAGGGAGGGGGGTTTCTAGTCATTTTGTGTACAAGGTTTGGGGATGTTTAGTTTCATATGTACAGGTTTGGTGTGGGGATAGTGAAATGTCAGTTTATGTTTGTAGTATTTGTATGATATTTGCTGCTGTCACTTTGTAATGTATTGAATTGTAATGCTTTTTTGGTATAATACACAGAACTGATAATTTTAAACTCTAAACCTGCAGGTCTACGAAATATATGCACCCCTAAACTCCTTCTAGTGCAGGGGTGTCAAAGTCCCTCCTCGAGGGCCACAATCCAGTCGCGCTTTCAGGATTTCCCCAATGAATATGCCTGAGATCTATTAGCATACAATGAAAGCAGTGCATGCAAATAGATCTCATGCACATTCATTGGGGAAATCCTGAAAACCCGACTGGATGGCGGCCCTTGAGGAGAGACCTTTGACACCCCTGTTCTAGTGCATATGATTTGCCCAGGCTACGTTTGTAACAGTTTTCGCTTAAAAGCTGTGGTTTTCAACCAGTATGTAACCAAAAATTTGACATCAACAATAAGCTTGTGCTTTTCTTAGCAACCACACGTTTCTGCAGGTTGGGAAGAGCACAGAGCAGAGAGTCAGGTACTTGAAATCCACATTACTGCTCTATATTTATGCTTCCCCCCCCCCACCTCTGGTGATTAATGCTGCCACTAACCAAAGCTAGATATATAGGTCTGCTGTCCCCATCACACTATTGCATCCTGCACTGCCACTATCCTACATTGGAAGTGTTGTTCTTTCTGCTTAACCTGTGGCTACAAACCTGACCCATAAACATAGAGTCCTGTTCCTTCTCCTCTGGTTGCAATGATTGCCTTTGCTGCATGCAGTGGAAAAGAAGACTTGAAAAACATTATGGGCTAGATTCACTAAGCCCACCGATCGGGTTTGCGATAGTGTACCGACTCGATTTTCCTCCGACCCGATTCACTAATCTCTGTTCCGATCATCCTCCGATCCGTACCGCGCATGCAAATGAGGGGGAACAGCATGCAAAGTAGGAAGGGCGCGATTCACAAAACAATTTCAAGAACACCGACTGGGCTACCCCGATCAAAAAACAGGCGACTGCTGAGGACCAGTCGCTTGTGCGAAAACCCTGCTCTCTGCCCCAATTCTGCTTCTCCTGCTCTCTGCCCTGATTCTCCTGCTCTCTAGCCAATTCTGCTTTTCCTGATCTCTGCCCTGACTCTGTGGTTTTAACCTGCGGTGCAGCCCCGCTTTCAACCAGCGGGTTAAAACCACGAGCTCGCGAAAGTTTCCAGCTCAAAAAAAAAAAAAAAGTTTCCAGCTCTTCCTTCGCGGTGAGCATGCTCAGACCATTTACAGGCAAAGAAGATGGTCTGCAGATACTCAAGGATCACTCTCCAGCAATCCATGCAGTCAGTGGGGGGGGGGGGGGGGGCATACCTCCGATTGCCCTCATTTGCATTGCCCCTATTTGTGAATCAGTCGGCCTGCCTCAGATCGGCCATGGATCGGACAGGATCGGGCAGATTAGTGAATCTAAGCCTGGGTTTGGGAGGATCAAAGGAAAGAGGCGAAGAGGGCAACCTGCAATAAGATAGCTGGATATGTTGAAAACACCCATGGGGATGATGCTGGAGTAGTAGAATGACCGGTGACAAAATTCATCACCGTTCCCGTCCCCGCGAGTAACCGCGGGAAATAATCCTATGTCATTTTCTAGTGTCTATTTCAACCTCGGTCCTTCTACACCAGCATTCTTCAAAGCAAAGCTTGTGGGTCAGTGGTTGTGGCCATTCATACTCTGATTCTTATGGGAGCCAAGGATAATGAAGCCATTGTGACATCACTGATGTGATTGGCTCTTAGGCACTGGTGGAATGAGGCATTATGACATCACAATATCTGCTCTGGATACCAGAGACTGTCATTCTGTAGTGTCTGTTTCAACCTCAGTCCTTCTACACCAGCATTCTTCAAAGCAAAGCTTGCGGGTCAGTGGTTGTGGCCATTCATACTCTGATTCTTCCCTCTCTCCTTAAAGAATGACATGAGGATGGTTTCCCACGGTTATCCGCGGGGACGGGAACGGTGATGAATTTTGTCATCGTGTCAGCAGCTGGAGGACCTTACTGGACTAGCACAAAACTGAACACTTTTTGGATCCGTAATTCATCAGATCGCTAGGACCTGAATGCAAGTCAATGGCACCTAAGTAATTAAGTAAAGCACAAGTGGGAGTTTTTTAAACTGATGACTGAAGAGAATTAAGAGAGAGCATTACTATTGGCCTTATTAGACCTGAAGTCTTTTTCCTTCCTTTTAAGCTAATTATATAAATACAGTATATATTCCTGGAAATAAAGCAAATTTTTTTTTTTTATTTTTTTTATTAATTTACAACATTTGAATTGTGAAAGCATGTGTTCTCTACTGCCCCTCCACTGCCACACTGGTCCTCTGCTTTGTGCTCTAACCTTTTGGCTAGTCCTCCATGCTCTCTCTGAGAATTTTTTTAAGGTGGCAGAGCATACAAAATGCATGAATCATCACTATAATTCTTAGGTATACCCAATACTTTGTATGAACAATGGCTGTAGAATTTGCGGTGCGGTAGTTAACAGTTACACGCTCTTCCTGGAAGAAGTACTAGATCATGCAGCCAAGGAATGATGGTTTGGAGGGTAGCATATTAACACTGAAACCAGGCATTCCATATTTGTGAACAATGTTGATACTAACCATCATTAATCTTGCAAATGCCAGCCTACTAATCTGCCATTTGAATCTAGTCTAAACATAAGTCACCAAAATTAGCTGTGTTTCGCAACTATTGTAAACTCGACACCTCCTAAATACACCCTGAAATATCTCGCTGAGAAAAACCAAGCGTAAACATTCTCCGTTGTGTTAAGCTGTTTACCCAGCGGTTGATGGTATCGTATTGGTTTACGAAACAGCGACACCACTCTAAATCTTGTTTGAGAAAAGAGCAGTCGACTCTTTTGTGAAACGGTCATGGGACGGAAAAAAAACAGACAACACCGTGAACTAGGGGTTCAGTAGGAATATCTGAGAATTAGCCTCTACAGTAGAGGGCAAGAAGTTTATCATTTTTTCGCTCGCAATCCGTTTTACAACCCTGAGAAAAAAACCATAGAACTCGTGGCAGAGCCACATAAATCATAGATTCCCCTGTTCCCCCTCCTTTTCTATCCTCTGAAAATCAAATCATTCCAGCTCACACACCATTTTCAGAATTTTAGGCTGATAATATTGTCAAACTAAAATTCGTCTTTTGTATGAAACCACAGTGAGAAACTGTATCAGAGTGTTAACCACAAAAATTGAGCTTGAATGCATAGAAACATAGAAACATAACATAGAAATAGACGGCAGATAAGGGCCACGGCCCATCTAGTCTGCCCACCCCAATGACCCTCCCCTACCTTTCTCTGTGAATAGATCCCACGTGTCTATCCCATTTGGCCTTAAAATCAGGCACGCTGCTGGCCTCAATAACCTGAAGTGGAAGTCTATTCCAGCGATCAACCACCCTTTCAGTGAAAAAGAATTTCCTGGTGTCCCTGTGCAGTTTCCCGCTCCTGATTTTCCACGGATGCCCCCTTGTTGCTGCGGGACCCTTGAAAAAGAAGATATCTTCTTCCACCCCGTGAGATACTTGAATGTCTCGATCATGTCACCCCTCTCTCTGCGTTCCTCGAGTGAGTACAGCTGCAACTTATCCAGCCGTTCCTCGTACGGGAGATCCTTGAGTCCCGAGACCATCCGGGTGGCCATTCTCTGCACCGATTCCAGTCTCAGCACATCCTTACGGTAATGCAGATGGAATGTTTTCTATTAATTATTACTGCATAACAGAAAATGCGCATATGTAACACTAAAGGGTAGACTTTACTAGGCTAATTTTGTTAGGATGGATGGACCATCAGTCTTTCACTACTGCCTCATCTTCTCTTTCCTTAAGCATAACCATTTTAGGTCAGCTTCAGTCAGTAGCGCCCAGAATTAGTCACCGAGCAGATCCATGCTAAACTTGTATTCTGTAAAGGGCTCTCTGTACCATGCATCCTATATAGCAGTGTATCGCAAACGGTGTGCCGCCCGAGATTCCAGGTGTGCCGCGAGACGCTGGGGAGGAGAAGAGGCCCGGCGCTGGCTGACTGCCTACAGGACGTGCCTCTCACGTCGAGAAGCCAGCAATTCTCCTTCTCTCCATGTGTCTTCCCTTCCAGCACCCCATCCCCCCCCCCCCAACTGGCAGCTCAGGGCCCCGTCTGAAGGGTCTCCATGCATGCGTGGACATCGACGTGATTACGCATGCGTGTGATGTCATCACATCAACGTCCTTGCACTTCCAGATGCCTCGAGCTGCGGCCACCACGTTGAGTGTGCCGCAGCTTGGCAAAGTCTGCGAGACACTGCTATATAGAGTACTGCTTCATGTTAATTCTTATGCCCAAGTTGTACACGAGGACATATGCCTGCTAAAACCTGCAGGCTGACGGTACAGGTTGGGTGCGTAACCTGTGAGTTATATAATATGGTACCTAAAATTTGGGAACAACCCTGATTCATCCATGCCCATCCCATGGTCACAGCCTGTTCTGGGTGAAGGAAATTCTATAAAAGGTGCCTAATGATAAGGAATGTCTTGCGCACAATTGTCGGTGTGCTAAGTTGTCATGCGTGCAATTGTCGGTGTGCTAAGTTGTCATGTGCACAATTGTCGGTGTGCTAAGTTGTCATGCGTGCAATTGTCAGTGTACTAAGCTGTCATGTGCACAATTGTTGGTGTGCTAAGTTGTCATGCACACAATTGTCGGTGCGCTAAGTTGTCATACGCACAATTGTCGGTGCGCTAAGTTGTCATGCGTGCAATTGTCGGTGCGCTAAGTTGTCATGCGCTCAATTGTCGGTGTGCTAAGTTGTCATGCGCGCAAATGTCGGTGCGCTAAGTTGTCATGCGTGCAATTGTCGGTGCGCTAAGTTGCCATACGCACAATTGTCGGTGCGCTAAGTTGTCATACGCACAATTGTCGGTGTGCTAAGTTGTCATGCGCGCAAATGTCGGTGCGCTAAGTTGTCATGCGTGCAATTGTCGGTGCGCTAAGTTGCCATACGCACAATTGTCGGTGCGCTAAGTTGTCATGCGCACAATTGTCGGTGTGCTAAGCTGTCATGCGCACAATTGTCGGTGCGCTAAGTTGTCATGCGCGCAATTGTCGGTGCGCTAAGTTGTCATACGCACAATTGTCGGTGCGCTAAGTTGTCATACGCACAATTGTTGGTGCGCTAAGTTGTCATGTGTGCAATTGTCGGTGTGCTAAGTTGTCATGCGCTCAATTGTCGGTGCGCTAAGTTGTCATGTGTGCTATTGTCTGTGCGCTGAAATGTCTGCGCGCAATTGTCAGCCCGCATTTGCCTTGCACGCATTTGACTTGCCACCAAAGAATTAGTGCCTAACTTAATTATTAAATTGGCTTCAATTATGAGCTGTAACAAGCTCGTAACTGAAAAGCACCTATCTTCTTAGGCGCAATTCTACAAAAGATAGACACCTATCGCATGGTGCCTAGTGTTGCCTAAATGCAAAGCAGGCATGTTTAGGGGCAGAGATCTTAGGTGCCACGAGGTGGCATTCTCTAAAGCAGTGGTTCCCAACCCTGTCCTGGAGGACCACCAGGCCAGTTGGGTTTTCAGGCTAGCCCTAATGAATATGCATGAGAGAGATCTGCATATAATGGAAGTGCCAGGCATGCAAACCTGCTCCATGCATATTCATTAGGGCTATCCTGAAAACCCGACTGGCCTGGTAGTCCTCCAGGACAGGATTGGGAACCACTGCTCTAAAGGACTTAGGTGCCTATAATGTAGGCTTCTAAAGCCCTGGCCTAGATTACAGACACTTACATTTTACGTTTTAACATTTTTATTGAAGCAATAAAGGACATAAACATTTATGTAATACATACAGATATTCATTACAAATGATTTCATACATTTTGAAAATTCAATTCATTATATTCTATTAAATACAATCATTCCTCCAAATATTTTATATAAAACCTAATCTGCCCCCAACCCCCCTCACCTCCCTCCCTCCCATTCTCCCCTCCCTCCCAGGATGGAAGGTGACAAGGACAACTAGGTATAGGATACAGTGAATACAATAAAAGCTTCAATGCAATTCATTAAGAATCAATCTTCGTGTAATAGGCACCTAAGTATGATTGACAAGAGATAGGAACCATTTACAGAATTTCCCCCTTTGGGCACACAGCTTTATAAAACAGTGCTTAGGTAGATGCATGAGTAAGTCCAAATTAGTGCCAATTAATGCCAATAATTGATTGTTAACAACCTGTTAACTAATTACTGTATTTTTCACTCTATAAGACGCACCCATCCATAAGACGCACCCCCCTGTAGAGGAGGAAAAACCAAGGAAAAAAATTTCCTCCTCTACAGGGTGGTGCATCTGGTGATCTGGTGCTAAGCAGCCTACAGCTGCCCGCCCGCAGCCTGAAGCCACCCGCACCCAAAGCAGCCAGCCCACAGCCAGAATCTGCCCGCACGCAAAGTTGCCCGTACCTGAAGCCTCCCGCCTGCAGCCCAGTTAGAAGCCATTGCATCGAAGGAGCCCTCCCGAAGCTGCCCGCACTCGAAGCCACCCGCAGCGAAGGAGCCCGCCTGACACCGCCTGCACCTGAAGCCACCCGCACCTGAAGCCGCTAGCCCAAAGCCGCTCCGGTACCTTTTTAAAGTTGCGGTGCTCTCCTGGGCTGCCTTTGGAAGCAGAGCAGAGTGGCGCGACACAGGAACACGACCTTTGAGCTTCCTGCCTGGTTCCACGCCATTCAGTGATTGGCTAATGTCAGTTCTTAATGAGAAGCAAAAATTATGGTAATCTGCACGCACATCTGCTCTGCATGCCCAAATTTGGGCAACCTATTTATCCTTCTCCTCCGAATAACTGTTCTCTGCTCTACTAACTACTTCACCCTTTGCGTGCCATACCTTTACACTGTAGGCAGAAACCCCAGGAGGTATTACCTTCACAGCACGTGAAAGCAGAAGAAAAACAATGAAGGCGACTGATTGCTGTGAGCGGCGTACTATGCAGGCAGCGAATGTCCTAATTATTCAAGTGAACATATATTGGAACACAGGATTAAGAATGGAAGACTGAGAGTTTACATAGACATCTTCTCGGTCATACAATCAAACTCCTGGGGCAGGCCTGGTTGGGGCCGAAACACGATTGCGTCGAGTCTTTCTAATTAATAAGCGAGACTGAACACCAATCAGTTACCTTCATTGTTTTTTTTGTTTCTTATACCTTTACATTGTGCCATGCTGATCATGTAGCCTTTGTCCCCCAATCACTTCGTCCACATAAAATTCAAACTTTTTATACGCTCTCAACATGTGCTCACTCCACAGTTCCTCCCTATTCGGGACAGTAGCTCTACACTATTAAGATTAATACCTGATATCGCTGATTTATATACTGTAATTATTCAACTAGCTATTTATTAAATTTGTTGTAATGTTTCATACATGTTCGGGTAGATATTCAAAGCGATTTAACTGGCCGGTCATTTTCAGTGGCACTTAATTAGTTAGTATTGCTGAAAATATCTGGTTAGTGCCCAGCTCAAAACTGGATATTTTTGGGGCGTTCTGGAGGCAGAGTCAGCACTTGGCACTTAACCAGCTGGAGTAACTGCATAAATAGGATGGTATAAATGTCAATCCTATCTTAATGCAGTGCTCCATAGCCAGTTAAGCACTGAATATTGCACTTAATTGACTCTGTTTTAGCTGACTCCACAAACCCAGAAATTCAATGACGAGGCATGACATGGCCTGGCATTGAATTTCTGGGAATAACATTGGTGATTGTCAGCAAAACGCTGAGCACTGCTGGATGAATATTGACCCTTTAATTTAATTTGGTTGGCCCATGTGACTAAGGCCCCACCCATAGGAGGGGCATTAGGCAACTGGCCCAATTCTGGTTGGCCCAGGTGCCTAAGGCCCCTGCTATTGGTGGGGCCTTAGGTGCCTGGGCCAATCAGGCCCTAGGCTCCTCCCCGGTGCATCCCACAATGCACCAGGAAGGGGCAGGCCCGCCATTCGGAGGACGGTGGGCCTGCCATCCAGCCAGAGGGAAGACCTAGCCGGCCAGCCATCAATTAAGGTTAGTGTGGGGGGATCCAGGAATGGGGCATGGCCAGGGTTCAGGGGATCGGGGGGGGAGGTTGTCTAGCAGGAGGGCTTGGGCTCCCTCTTGCCGGTGAGCTGTTCGGTTATGGGTGCAGGGAGGGTTTTCTTTCTGGCAGGAGGGCTTGGGCTCCCTCCTGCCGGTAATCACGGGTTTGGGGTGCAGGAGGCTTTTCTGTCTGGCAGAAGGGCTTGGGATCCCTCCTGTCGGTAATCGTTGGGGTTCGGGGGGAGGTTGTGTCGGCAAGAGAGATTAGGCATCTCTCCTGCCACGATCATTACCGGTGTGGGGGAGGGGGACGGGTTGCCTGGGCTGTTGAGCTGATCACAGCAGCCGCGATCAGCTCAGCGGCCTGATTCAGAACTTATACCTGTTGTGACTTGGTCTAACTCAAAACGTATAAGTTCTATCTGGCAACCTGTCAGACCTTTTTGGTTATGGCTGCCAGACGACTAACTCTAGGTCGGCCCACCCCCCCACCTATCCATTTCTCCAAAAACGCCCTTTTTCGCTCTAGGTATACAGAGGCAGGTTAAAGGCCTAAACTGATTTTAGATACGTCTAAAAACAGTTTTGATTATCTGTACTTGGACGATCTGTCTTTTTGATCGTCCAAGTACCGACTTAGGCCACTTTTTGTATGTTGGGTTTTTTTTTTTTTTTTTTTTTAAATTATTATGAACCCCATACTGTATACTGTATATATAAAATTCCCAAAAATCTTTAAGGTTCAACACATCATAGGTCTAAAATAACTCCACTACTTGTATACATATGCAATTGAAATTCAATAGTCCAAGTGAAAATTCAATAATCCTCAAAATGCCACCCAAAACAATGTACTGATCTTCACACAGATACTGTTCCAGGAGTACAGCCAGGTCTTCATGACACCATCCTCATGGCGATTTCCAGCCGTTAGTCTGCATAAAGCTGATTCCTGACAAGGGCCCCTGTTTCACTTATGCTGCATCAGGGGGACCATTTAATGCCCATTGCTACTTAACTCTACTCCAAATAGGGATACCATATCACTGCTTCGCTAGAGGAGGCTTTAGTGTTATAAAGGCTTGGATGATTGAGAGTCATTTGATAATTTACATGGAAAAAAATAAAATTGTATGGGTGGGAGGCCCATGATCAAAAACAAAAAAAAAAGACTGCAGAAAATAACGTACAAGCTACAGGATCTTTATTAAAATCAGTAAAATGTTTCTCAAAAAAATGCCTCTCGGGTGCATGGGTACCGGACCCAACACGGTCCATATTTCGGAGAAACACTCCTTCTTCAGGAGTCGAAGTTGTTCTGTGCTTCGCTAGTTTAGAACCATATGGATGACCACAAAGTTGAATAAAATTTGTAAATGCTTCTGGGTTGCTAACGCTCAATGTGAAAGTGAAAAAGGTTCATGATTCCAGAAACCTTTTCAGGATTCAGTAACGCATGAGACCATTATTCCATTGGAATATAAGATTCATAGTGTAAGTATTCTATTCTATTCACCATTGATGATGGAGATTCAGGATATGTTAGTGGTGACAGTCATTTAAAAAAAAAAAAAAAGTATAGCAGAGGATAATTTAAAGAAAACTCTGTAGATGGCATTCATTTCTAATTTGTACTTGTCTAATCTGGTTTATTTAGGGTTAAGATTAAAAAAAAAAAAAAAGTATGAGAAAGGGAAAAATTTAAATTTCTTTGTACTACAATGGTGCCTCACACAACGAACTTAATTCGTTCCAGGAGCAAGTTTGTTATGCGAAAAGTTCGTTATGTGAAACGCGTTAAGCGCAGTGACTAACGACTGCCTGCAGTGCCTGCGCGGAAGGATGCAATACATCGGCAGCGATCGTGGAAGCTCGGGCGACTTCGTTGTGTGAAACGAAGTTCGTTGTATGAATCATTACATGAAGTTCGTTGTGTGCTGCGTTCGCTGTGCGAGGCGTTCTTTATGCGAGGCACCACTGTATTTGATTAAGATTTCAGCAATTTTAAAGCTTTCTCCCCCATGGATTGAGGTCTAACGATACAAACCAGTAAAAATTTATTTTGTGTTTAATGTTATGCCGTATGAGAAAGGGAAAAATTTTGCCTTGATTCCTTTATTTCAATTGTAAATGTTCATTATTACCTATTGTCTCATTTTAATCTTTGAACTGACTTGTATTATTTTCTTGTTTTGACTAATATTATGTCAATACTATAAAATGAAAATAAAAATTAAAAAAAAAAAAAAAAGTGTACCAGATTGCAACTAATCCAAATACAGTGGCCAAAAAAAATCTTGAATGCCAAAAAGTGTCACACAAAGCCACCCCCTCACAGAATGAATTACATTGGCCGCTTGCAAGTTTAAGAATAAAGTATAAATTGCTAATCATTGCACAAACAGTTGACTAGGATGGGATCCAGCTTACCTGGGTAATTGTTTGAAGGAGCAGAGAGAGGGGAGACATGATCGAGACATTCAAGTATCTCACGGGCCGCACCGAAGTGGAAGAAGATATCTTCCTTCTCAAGGGTCCCACGGCAACCAGGGGGCACCCGTGGAAAATCAGGGGAGGGAAACTGCATGGGGACACCAGGAAATTCTTTTTCACTGAAAGAGTGGTTGACCGCTGGAATAGTCTTCCACTTCAGGTCGCTGAGGCCAGCAGCGTGCCTGATTTCAAGGCCAAATGGGATAGACACGTGGGATCTATTCACTGAGTTAGGTGGGGGAGGGTCATTGCGGTGGGCAGACTAGATGGGCCGTGGCCCTTATCTGCCGTCTATTTCTATGTTTCTATGAGCATACTCCCCTTGGGGCTTTGAGATCAGACAGTAATATTTTATTGGAGATCTCCTCAGGCTGGCCTCTACACAAGGTTGATCGTTAAATAGATTGCAGATAATAATTGAATTATAGTGAAAGAATGGAGATGTACGCATGTCGATATGGATGGATGTTGGTTTTTCACCCTCTGCAAATGGGATGGGGGGGGATGGGGGAGGGAGTTTCATTTCAGGGATTTCATCTTTTAATATGCTAAGCTTTATGTTAATAGTGTTATGAGCAATTTGTTTAATGTTTCTCCTGCTTTATTGTATGTTACTATATAAAATTTCAATAAAATATGGAACAAAAAAAAATAGATTGGCTCCACTGAAATGGCGCAAGTTGCTGTGACTTATGAAATGAAAAGAATCACTTATTGTTTAGAAAGAAGTTGAGCATTAGGGTTTTTCATTCTGTGAGTCACCCCTCTGCAAAGAACATAGAACATAAACTTATTTTTGCTTCCGTCTTTTCCTATCAGGCAGTACAAATTTGGGAATATCCTTCCAACTACTAGAATATCTGAACCCAATTATATGACTTCCCATCGGAAACAAAAAACCGCCAAGAGACGTGTTGTAGCTAGGAGAAGGGGGTATTCGCTCTGAAGCAGGGGTCTCAAAGTCCCTCCTTGAGGGCCGCAATCCGGTCGGGTTTTCAGGATTTCCCCAATGAATATGCATGAGATCTATGTGCATGCACTGCTTTCAATGCATATTCATTGGGGAAATCCTGAAAAACCCGACTGGATTGCGGCCCTCAAGGAGGGACTTTGAGATCATTGCTCTGAAGGGAGAGCGAACAAATGTTATTGTGAGGGGGTAGAGGGGTAAAGAAGGCTGCCAGTCATTATTCCAAGGAGAGAGGAGAATGGTATGGGGGGGGGGGGGAATTGCTGGAACATGGGGGCTACATTCTGCAAATGGTGCCCAAATTTAGATGCAGGAAACCCAAAATAGCATAACAATATGCTTGTATACCGCAGCTGCCTCTCAGTTCTGTGCGGTTTACAGAGTAAGGATACTGGACTTTAACAGTGAATTACAATCCATTAGTTAAAAAATTTACCAAAACAAGTATGTTTCTTTTAAACAATTTTCGAAATGCCAGATAGGTGTTGGAACGTAATATAAAATTGCCAAGATGTTTATCCCATATATTGGCCTGATAAGATAGAATTCTGCCAAAGAATCGTTTGTATATATAAGGGATTACAAACCTTATATACTTAAACCTTTTTTAATTGCAAAATCTCTGACATGATCCTCAGCGAGGCCACCTCCCCACTCAATACATCTTCCTAGTAGGTGGCTTTACACCTCCTCTCGTCATCGGATCCTTATATTTTCTTAATTTTCTTAAACTTTTTTTGTGCTTGTATCCTTTATATTTTTTTATATAATTTAATGTTTAAATACTTAAATAGTTCATAAATAGTGGCTAAAATAAATTTACTTAGCTTTAGATCAGCTCAATTTCTGGTCTCAATTCATAGAACGGGGGGATAACTGACATGTTTCACCCATGTGTTCTAATACGGTTTTTTCAAGGTTATCTCTCCCAATAAATATCACTCCATTCTGAACAGACCATTCTCCTCTCCTGTTCGGAATGGAGTGATATTTATTGGGAGAGATAACCTTGAAAAAAACGTATTAGAACACATGGGTGAAACATGTCGGTTATCCCCCCATTCTATGAATTGAGACCAGAAATTGAGCTGATCTAAAGCTAAGTAAATTATGCTAAACTAATATTCTGTAAATGATGAGACATATTCTATATATGAAGCCTAAAAAACTGGTACTTCAAAGCGCGATTCTATGAAACTTCAAAGTTATTTGCAGTTTATAGAATCACACTTCACATCTGACATGTAACTAACATATAGACAAACCCATTTAGGCCAGTGGAAACCAGGCCTACATGCCTAGACCTAAGTCATGCATGAATCAGGTGTATTCTGCAATGGCGTGCGTAACTTCTAGGAATATCAATGACACGCCCATGCTCCTCTCCTGGCCACGCCCTCTTTTGAGAATTACATACTAGACTTTATTTGCACCACTTTTTAGGATACGCATGCAAATTCTAATCCGTGCCAATTATTAGGAAATCAATAATGCGCACAGATTTGCACTATACAGAATCAAGCCTTATGTGCATAATTGGGTCCCCTGCTCATACTCTGTCTAGACTTCACTTGTGCATACATCCATCTTCAAACCATGCACTATCATATTTACATTACACTTTAAAGAATAGTGTATGTATAGCTAGCCATATTGCTAACTGGTTAAATAAGTGGCTAAAGGTAGCATATATGCTCTCCTAGCTTTAGTTGCTTTTTAACTTCCAGCGGAGGGCTTCCTGGTATCCCTTTTTTCCTACCCTCAATGACTTGAAGGCCCCAACCATGCCCACCACTTGCCCATCCAGCCTTACTTTGTATATGCTTGTTGTTCTGGAAGGTTCTATGTGTATGGGCAATGCCTACTCATTCCCGCCTATCACAACTCCAGTAAGAAGATGGCTGCTATGACCCCTATAGCAGGCTTGCAATGATTATTTTGTAATCAGAGCCACAATGAGAAGGAGCGAGTGGGCATCACTCCTGCAAGTAGACCTTTCCCCCCCCCCCCAAACCAGTGTTTCTCAACCTGGTCCTGGAGTACCCCCTTGCCAGTCAGGTGTTCAGGATTTCCACAATGAATTATGCATAATCTTGATTTGCATACACTGCCTCCATTATATGCAAATTTATTTCATGCATATTCATTGCGGATATCCTGAAAACCTGACTGGCAAGGGGGAACTCCAGGACCGGGTTGAGAATCACTGTCCTAGACCACCGGCTGGTAGGGGGGAGGGCAGGGGGACTCAGTCAAAGTCTTTGAGTCATAGGGGGGTGGCGAGGAGGGGCAGGTCCTGCATGAATATTGGCCAGGACCTGCCTAAGCTCCAGTGGTCAGCATGTTTCAGATTAATCCAAGATGTTCATTGCTGGTGCCCAGACATTGTTTGGCATTGAATATCCAGGATTAATTGAGCCAAAAGAGATCAGCATTTTTAAAAAAAACTGCTGAATGCCATACTCTGGGTATAGAAACATAGAGTATGACGGCAGAAGAGGGCCGGCGGCCCAACAAGTCTGCCCACTCAAGACCCCTCCCTTCCTGGATTACCCATCTTTTATGCATAACCCTGTAGCACCCCCACCTGTTTGTCCCATCGATTTTTGAAGTCGAACACGCTACTAGCCTCGACCACCTGGCGTGGAAGTTTATTCCATCGATCAATCACCCGCTCGGTGAAAAAGTACTTCCTGGTGTCACCATGAAATCTTCCCCCCTTAATTTCTTCCTCCACTTCAATGTGACCCGTGATGTATTTGAATGTCTCTATCATGTCCCCCCTTTCTCTGCGCTCCTTGAGAGAATATAAGCGTAATCTGGTCAGACGTTCTTCATATGGGAGGTCCTTAAGTCCTGAGACCATCCTAGTGACCATTATCTGGATTGACTCCATTCTCTTCACATCCTTTTGATAATGCGGCCTCCAAAACTGGACACAGTACCCCAGGTGAGGTAGTATGACTTCAGGCTTTCGGCTGATAAAGCTCCTTCTGATGCAACCCAGCATTTGTCTTGCCTTTGCCGAAGCTTTCTCCACCTGGTTGGCAGCTTTCACATCTTCCCGGATGAGAACTCCCAAGTCCCTTTCTGCAATGGTTCCTGCTAAGATTTCACTGTTCAAGGTGTATGTTCTGCATGGGTTTCTGCTCCCAAGGTGCATTACTTTACATTTTTTGGCATTAAAGTTTAGCTGCCAAGTACTTGACCATTGTTCCAACATAAGCAGGTCCTATTCCATAGTGCTGGGCCTGGTCGCGTTATCAGGTTCTGTTGCTCTGCCCACAATGTTGCATAGTTTAGCATCATCAGCAAGTAATGTAATTTTGCCTCGAAGTCCCTGAGTTAGCTGGCTTCTAATTAATTTCTCCTGTGTTTAATGTTTTTCTTAAATCCATTCTAGTTTGATATTTCTTATTGTAATCCACTTTGAACTGTATTGATAAGGAAGGGCTATGCATCTAATTTTTAAATAAATTATATTAGAACGTCTTTCTAGCTTTATCCAAAGAACTACTGTGGGGTACTTTGTTTTGAGATTTGGCTTTGATCTTGTCCTTTCCTGCTTATAGGAGTATGACTTAATTGGTAGCTGCTTCTTTTTAGTTATTTCTGATTTGAATTATTTCTTTTATTTGCTTTTGCCACCCCCCTTACCTCCCTCTCCTATCCCCAAATTTAAAATCACTAATAACCAGCCCTTTGGGAATAGGGGTGTAGCAACAGAGGAAAGCATGCATAATATGCCTCGTGGAATTACTACAACCTCTTTTTGTGTCTGTATCTGGGAAAGGAGAGGGGAAATTTCTTAACTTCTATTTCAATGTACTAGTATTTCTACGCTGCAGCTGCTGGAGCTACATCTTCCATAGAAATGTACTGGATCGAAGAGCGCTGGTTTTGTAAACCATCAAATAGTTACTTCTCATCATGACAGGAGTTGCTATGCAGATAATCATGAAAAATTGGGATAACATAAATTATAATTTGTGGTTGGAAACCTTATGCCAAATTTATAAGTTTGAATGTATGAATTCGTTACAGTTGCGACACTATAATAAATTCAAAGAGATTTGGGGGTCCATTGACAAACTTTTGTAAGAATTGATCATTAGTAGTTCCTTTTGATTTCTGAATGAGTACTATATACATCCAGGAAGGATGGGTGGGAGGGTACGGGTGGGGGACTGTTATGTACTTATTATATCATTTGATTGTAATGAGTGCTGTTTATTGTATTAATTGTTGGTTAGCCTGTTGCACTTTATGTTGGCTTTTAAAAATGAATAAAGATTTAAAAAAAAAAGAAAAGAAATGTACTGGATCATTTTTGAGGACTGTATTTTTCTAGAATTTTCAGCATGATCCAGCTCAGATTTGAACTTGATATATCTTTTATCCAGATCTCCTCCCCCCACCCCACCCCACCCAAATTTTGGAGTTATTTTTGCCCCCAGTGGTAAAATTCCATGGGATTGGACAGAATGAAAATTCCTCCTTGAAATGGAACATTTCAAAGAGTCTATGAGGATAGTTCCTTGCCTGTTGATTGCCGCAATGTCTCCCCTCGCCTGTTTCAACTCTTGTTTTGTAGGCTTTCCTCCTCAATGTCATCCACTGTCGTGGCTCCGCTGTAAGCTCCCCATGTTTGTTTGGGCACTATGTGTACTTGTAAATCACCTTGAACCTTTATCGGTAGGGTTACCAGACATCTGGATTTACCCGGACATGTCCTCTTTTTAGAAGGTATGTACGGGCGTCCGGATGGCTTTTCAAAACCCGGCATTTTGCCCGGGTTTTGAAAAGCAAATTAGAAAATGACACGGTGACAAAATTCATCACCGTTCCCGTCCCCGTGGATAACCGCAGGAAATAATCCCATGTCATTTTCTAGTGTCTATTTCAACCTCAGTCCTTCTACACCTGCATTCTTCAAGTTTCAAGTTTCAAGTTTGACCTTTATTTGATGAATCGCTTATAATAATATCTAAGCGATGTACAGTGTTAAAAACCATCAGAATGTGGTAATACAATTAGTTTACAGTAGTCACTCATAAGACAGACAAAATTAGACGAACAGGAGGGGGGGAGGAAAGGTGAAAAGTTACAATCTTGTTCTTCAAAGCAAAGCTTGCGGGTCAGTGGCTGTGCTTATGTGAGCCAAGGATAATGAAGCCATTGTGACATCACTGATGTGATTGGTTCATAGGCACTGGTGGAATGAGACATTATGACATCACAATATCTGCTCTGGATACCAGAGACTGTCATTCTGTAGTGTCTGTTTCAACCTCAGTCCTTCTACACCAGCATTATTCAAAGCAAAGCCTGCGGGTCAGTGGTTGTGCCCAATTATACTCTGATTCTTCCCTCTTTCCTTAAAGAATGACATGAAGATGGTTTCCCACAGTTATCCGCGGGGACGGGAACGGTGATGAATTTTGTCACCGTGTCATTCTCTAAAGCAAATCACATTAGGAGAAGCATTCACGCACGTGCGGATGCCCACCCGACCAAGACGAGCAGGCCAAGGGGACAGAGCTAGGGGTGGGGCTGGGGCGTGGCATGGGCGTTTAGAACTTGGCGGGCCTGGGGAGGGTCTAGGGGTCTGGATTTTACACGTGTAAAATCTAGTAACCCTATTTATAGGCATAGGACGATCCACAAATCTTAGATTAGATATTAGAAAGAATTTGAAAGGAGCAGTTGGAAAGGCTAAAGACAGGTGTCAGTGTTCAAATGTAGGTTCATCCTGGTTGGGAGCGGTAGCAGGTTTCAGAGCAACTGCCCAGTGCCTTGCAACCCCAGAAATGAAGTGGGGGGGGGGAGGGAGGTGATCACAGCATATTACAGTATTTAGCTCTACAGTTTGGTGCAGGGGGTGAGCCTAGCTTGAGTGAATAGGGCCCTATATGCTCATTTAAGGAGCCAACAGTGCTCACCTCTATGCTTCCTCTTCCCTCCAAGAACAACACTGCATCTAAGTATCTGTAATTTTCTTTCTAAAAAAAAAAATCCCTATTTTTTGATCAAGGAGCGCTTCAAAATATAGCTGCAAAAATATTACCGATTTATGGTTTAATCTTACGGAAATAGTACTCTGTTGCTGATCAGATATTTGTTATTGTTAGGGCACTGGTCTTTGACCTAAGGGTTGCTGCGTGAGCCTCTGTCCATTCAAATCTTGCCTTCTTTCTCACCCTTCTTTTTAAATGTTCAGCTACCTCTCAATTCTCCATCTTCTCTCAGTCCTTAGCTCTCCCATTTCCCATCTCATTCCTTTCCCAGCCTCCTATTCCCTTCTATCTACTCCCCATTACCACTGTACTCACTGCTTTCTCACTCGTCATCTCCCTTTTGACCTCATCTACATCGCTCACCACTTTCAGAATCCCCCTCCCTCTCTCCACTGGTCAGGCTATAACTCCCTGTCCCTCTCTCCACTGGTCAGGCTATAATTCCCTGTCCCTTTCTTTCCATCCCTAGCATCATCTTATCCCAGCTCTCTTCCTTCCTGCCCTTCCATGGTTCCATCTCTCCTCCTCTATCTCCATGGTCCAACATTTTGCTCCCTCTCTTCTGTTTTTCTTCTTCTCTCCCCCCTTGATGCTGAACAATGAAATGGAGAAAAAAAAGAGATGCTGCTTCTTTCTGCCTTCTATCCTCTGCCTTCCATCCACAGGCCTAACATTTCTCCCTCCCTCCCATCCCTAGATCCAACTTCTCCCCCTTTCTCTTCCCAATCGCCCCCATGGACCACTGGTCTGACCCAGCAGCGGCAATTCTTATGTTCTCTACGGAAACCAGTCTTTTCTAACTCAGTTTATTTAAATACCAAACGCATTATGACATTTTCCGTTGCCAAGGTTCTGACAGCTGAGGCAGTAGCAGAAATTAATGTTTATTATAAATCAAGTGCTAGGCTACCATTCTGGTATTCTTCTGGGTATTTGTACAAGGTTTACAAAGCTATAAAGAAGCATTTTATAGAACTCCCTGTTCATCTGAGATAGGTGGTAGCCCGTTTAGAGATGCAAACAGGAAAATGAAGGCAGATAAAGACGTTATGATCGATCCAGTCTGCGTATCTATGGCATCTACTATCCCTTCCTCTCCTTACGTGTTTGTTGCAAGCTTTCCTGAAATCACACACAGTCTTTTTCTCCAATGCCTCCATTCGGAGGCTCTTCCATGCATCCACTGCCCTACTTATCTATCCTTAAGCTTTGAACGATATAAACCCAATAGGATCACATGAGGACACTATTTATTTGTCCAACCAACTTTTAAATCCTGCCAATATAAGAGATTCTTTGATAAATTATTTGGGTTTCAGGCAGGTAAAATGAATTCAGGGCTATGCACCATCATTTCTCAGGCTCATTCATATATGTCTTTTAGGAAGCTGTTGAAAACTGACTTATTTAATAAATTTGTTAATTGATGATTTCTTTAATTTTGACTAGTAAAATGTACATTGTTCTTTTAGACTGTTCTTAGCCTGATTTTAATATATATTTTTAAATCAATTGTATTTTATTTACTGTTTGTATAAATTTGCTTTGTATGTGAACCGCCTAAAACTATATGGTGTGGCAGTATATAAAAATATAATAATTATTATTATTATCTATAAAGAAATGTATCCTAAGATTACTCCTGAGTCTTTCCCCTTTAACTTTTATTCTGTGCCCCTCATTCCAGAGCCACTTTTCAATTGAAATAGACACTCTTCCTGTGCATTTATGCCACAGAGGTATTTAAATGTCTCCATCCTGTCTCCTGTCTGCCTCCTTTCTTCCAAAGCATACATATTCAGATTTTGTATAGTGTAGAAGGCTATAACAATTACTGTGTCTCAAAAATAAATCATTATCAGAGCTTTCTATTATATTTTACCAAACCATCTCCACTAGGGTATCTGATCACTGTGACATTCTTGATCAGTCATTTGATATAAATCATCATGTCATCTTTAATCAAATGAATGCGTCCTAGATTCACCTATTATGAAAATGCATGTAACCTTTTTTTTTTTTTTCTAATATGCAATGCCCCTAACAAGAGGAATAATGTTGTGTATTATTTACCAATTATTGTTTATTGAAAGCTTCTATACCGCTGCTAATGACTGGGGGAGTCAATTCAGAGCGGTTTATATGAGCTTCTGTAAAGATGTTACAATACAGAGTTTGTGTTTCCTGGGGTGGTTTCAATACAGACATTATTAAACCATAATCAATACATGTATTAAACCATAATCAATACTTGTGCTTTTGTAAAGGTGTAATAATACAGAGTTAGCGTTTTTTGATTTAGTTCTCAAACTAGTCCTCTTAAACCATAATCAGTCCTCTTTCTTATTTCTGCCTAAAATATATAATCAATCTACCTGCTTATACATACCTACTTGTACATACCTATATAAAATATATCATATATTTATTCATATTATACCTTCTTATACACTGTCACAGCCACCCCCTAGGCAAGCAGCTCCCAGAATGTACTGGGAAGGAGGCCTAAGACTCCGGTTGACCCAGGTGCCAAAAACCCCTCTTATGGGAGAAGCATTAGGCGCCTATGCCAATATGTACCTTACGCCCCTCCCCGGTGCATCCCAGGATGCTCCGGGAAGGGGAAAGCCCACCATTATGAAGAGGCAGGCATGCTGGCAAGAGGGAATGCACTTGAATAATGACTATGTTAGTTGTATTATTCCAACCTTAATATCCGTCCATATACTGCTATGATTTAATGGTAAGAAATGGGACTAGATACCAAAATTTTTTCCATAGAGTAATAGTTAATTAAATACAAAAGCCTCAGTCCCACCACTCCACCGCTGTTAGGATTCTGAACCGCGGGAAGAAATTACGTGGTGACTTTCATCATTGGCTCTTGTGCATTTACCAATAGTCCAATACTAATATCTCTAGTTTTTTATATATATTTAAATATTCATTTTCTATTTTTCTTCAGCTATTTTATCATATATAATGTGCACTTATCTCTGCATTGGCCAACATCTGGGAGCCTGACCCGACATGTTTCGCACCGTTGCACTTTATCAAGGGTCTCCCGAGGTGGCTGCTGTCATCCGACTCCAAATGTAAGCTTTTGTAGATTAATTTTGAACACACTGCATTCTATAGTGGGGTTTAAAATATAAAGCATATACTCTCTGTGACATGTGAACTGACTCCATAAGTATTGTGACAGGGAGAGTCCTGTCATGCTGGAAGAAACCCTGCAGTGCTCTAAAACTATCCCTAAACCTACCCCTAGAAGCAGGCAAGTTAGGGAAACTGCCCTGCAGAATTTATCCCCAGTGAAAGGTAACCCAAAAGTGACCTGATTATACTTGCCTAGTTCTAGGGTAGGGAATGCTAAAGGCAAAGAACTACAGGTACCAGCATGCACCAGGAAGGGGATAGCAAAACCCACAAAGGGATTAGCTCCTGCAATCAGCTCTGCTGGGGGGCAAGGTTAGTGAGCAGGGAAGCTATCTAGGCTCATTAGCAAAGCACCAGAGTACCCCAGGTGTTTTGAGAAGCAATCAGCCCCAGGCTAGAGAAAAGGGTGTGGTCTCTAGACCCATAGAGGCAGCCACAAACTTGAGAAGCAGACCTGTTCAAGCCTGGATTTAGAAGGCAGAGACCAGCACTTTTCAAAGCAAGTAGGTAGAAAACCTCAGAGCTGAAGCCTCTAATCTTTCTTCTGAAGGCACTGGATATGAGATGGAAATGCCAGAAGAAATGTCAGTAGAGGATATTGAAATGGAGCTTGAGGAATCAAGCATGTTTGAGGAAAGTAAAAGCTGTTTCTGATAATGTGGTGTTGCCTCGCAAAACAAAGTAACAAAGAAATTAATAATTACTGCTTCTGATTAACTAAGGGTAATAGAAGAGTTAAGAAGCCCATGCTTAGGGTGAAAGGATAATTACACCCTGAGAAGTGCTCCAGAGGCAAGCTGTTTGAAATTGCCAGATTTTTCTTGGGGCTTTACTAGTGAATAGGCATGGTGGGCTAACAGGCTGTTTAGCCACCAATTGAGAGTTTTTTTGTTTGTATGTTTAAATGGCACTACAGTAAAAAAAAAAAAAAGCCAGAAAATAAAGTCATCTTACAATTCACACTAAACACCTGTGCTGGACCTCTTTATTTGATGCAAACACCCCTCTACCCTCCATGCCTCATTCAACCGCTTGGCTGAGGTTTGGATGACCCAGGTCAGGGCTCTGGCTGACCCAAGTTCTGGTCTTACCCAGTCACAGTTTACAACTCTTACATCAAAATCTGCTTGCTCTAGGGTGCTAGCAGAGAACCTATTAATTACACTGTGTATAATTGTAGCAATAAACATTGAAACAGGCAATGGAGAACACATGTACACATTTATTGCTTAGACATACAGAATCAGAATGACTTTTATAATGCAGTGTAAAAATAACCTCCAAGAATATTGCTTGACTCTGATGTTCTTTGTTTCAGTTGGAATAAAGTTCAGGGAGCATCTGTAAGCACATTGCCAAATGCCAAACTACTGCACTTACAAGTCAGTGATGCAAAATGGTATATACTGTACATCTTATGATAAGAACAACTTCATTTTATAGGGGAACTTGACTGAGGAAACCTGAACCTTACTGATCTTTGCATAATTAACACCACACTGCATGAATTCTACACTATGGGGGTAACTCTATGAGAGAAGCCGTAAGTTTCATTTCAGTGCCCAACTGCAGGCACGCAAATCGGACACAGCGGTAGTTGAGCGCTAAAATGTTAGTAAAATAGCAGGCATGCTTGTAAGTTGCACATAAGCGCTCAGCGGTGAACACTTTCAGGGGATTCAGTGAATCCCCAGTTCTACAGCACTGCTTTTTAAACTTTGTTTACTTTTTGCTTGATATAATTTGATTTGTTGAATAGGCAGCATGCTCAACCAGTCAAACTGCATCAAACAAAGTAAACAGGACTCTTGGGCTGGGGATTCTCTCAACTCACTAATACATATACTCTCAGGAAAAGGGTCAGTTAAACTCCAATAATATTACCTCTAAATCAGAACCCCATATGGACAACAAACCTCCCCTCTGCAACACTAACACTGCAACCAACTTGCTGCCTGCGTCCGCTTCGGCGCTCTCTCTGGTGTTACTTCTGGGGCCTGACGCAGGCAGTAAGTTGGTGACTCCTCGCATTGGTATTGATCTGTGAAGTGGTGTGAGAGCCTGAAGAGCTTGGTGGGTCTGGATAGAGCGTATGAGAAGCGGTGAAGTTGAAACCCCTGACGCAGCAACCAGAGCGAAACGGAGGGAGTTCTAGGAAGTTCTTTTTCACTGAAAGGGTGGTTGATCGCTGGAATAGTCTTCCACTTCAGGTTATTGAGGCCAGCAGCGTGCCAGATTTTAAGGCCAGATGGGACAGACATGTGGGATCTATCCACAAAGATAGATAGGGAGGGTCATTGGAGTGGGCAGACTTGATGGGCCTTGGCCCTTATCTGCCGTCTGTTTCTATGGGTTCAGTGGCCTCGGGGCCCAGGAGATGAAGGACTGAGAGATCCTGGATGCCGAAGCAGCTAAGTTGTTCTCCTTTTTTGCTGTGTTCCACGCTGAATCCTGAACTACTTTGCTACAGCGCTGATTTACCCATTTTTTCACAACTGAGGGCTGTGTGTCCCGGTGTGTTTTGTAACATCTCCCTGCAGGCTACCATAGAGCTTTTTCTACTGGTTCTATATTTTGGAGTACAGGGTTAGCCTTGAAAGGTGGAGTTTTTTGCCAGATGAAGCTGAACTGAGGCTTTTTCTCCACCTTTCTTTTTCCCTACCTTTCTTTTTCCCTGTTACTACCTGTTGTGCGATTGGCTTGTGTGTGAAATTAAAGCCTGTTAGTGTTGCAGAGGGGAGGTTTGTTGTCCATATGGGGTTACGATTTAGAGGTAAGATTCTCTGAACCCCCCTGAAGACCCTGACAGTACTGATCTGAATTTGATTGGCTGAGCAGTAGGGGGTGTAACAAATCCCCTGAAGGCCCTGACCGCACACCACTGTAAACGCTATTCTATAACTGGATACCTAAGTGTTATTATGCATAACCGCAAAAGGGGGTGTTCTCAAGAGAGGGGCACTGTTGGGTCATTGGTGTTCCTATGTTGACGCATGCTAAATTTATGGAATATTCCCATTTGCGTGCAACTGCAGCATTTAGGCGCATACATGGCATAATGGTCATGCTAGTATTCTATAACAAATTATGGGCTCCTTTTACTAAGCTGTGGTAAGCGCTTATCATAACAAAAAAGACCTTACTGTAGGGTGGACTAAGTCGTCCCATGGTAATTTTGTAATTAGTGCATGCTTCCCATGTGCTAAAACGTAGATATTAGTTTTTTAGCACTGGAGCAGGTCGGGGCAGATGGTAGGCATGTTCTGTGCTAATTGGTTAGTTTAGCTACTGTGCCACTCACTAACCGCTAATGTGATTAGTGCCGATAGTGGCTCACATGCTGAGGGATTACACGCTAAAGTGAAAATTAGCGCATAGCCATTAATTCAAGAGAAAAAGTGACCATTTTACCCCATGCAGTAAAAATGGCCATAGCACAGACAAGTGACCCGCTAAGGCCACTTTTTACCACAAGAGGCCCCTATGCGAACAAATATGCCATTATAGAATATGAGCCGAGTCCCCTAACATTAAGGTACTTAAGTTGGGACACACTTTACCAAATTCAGGGGCGTAGTAAGGAGGAAACGGTCCACCCCGGGTGTCTTCTTGCTCCGCCCCTTCCCGCTCCCCCTCCTGCCACGCCCCTTCCCTGTACCTTTTCAACTTCGGCAAGAGGAGCCACCAACTTGCTGCCTGCGTCCGCTTCGGCGCTCTCTCTGGTGTCACTTCTGGGGCCTGACGCAGGCAGTAAGTTGGTGACTCCTCGCATTGGAAGTTAAAAAGGTACGGGGAAGATGGCAGGAGAGGGGCGCCACCACCCCGGGCACCACTGACTCTGGCTATGCCACTGACCAAAATGATTCCTAAATTCATGATACGCTTTTACTAAGGTGCGCTAGCCATTTTAGCACGCGTTAAACGCCAACGCGTCCATTATATTCTATGGATGCACTAGTGTTTATCGTGCATTAAAAAGGCTAGCGCGCCTTAGTAAAAGAGGGGGATAATGATGCGTGTACAATGTGTCTAAACTACAGTAATGCAGCACATGCAGATTTTTAAGATGTGCAGTTTGCTATAATGTATAAAAATGTTGTTTCTGTGGTGCATTTTAAAAATGCAATGCAGATGTTTATTTTCTTCAGTTTATATTCTCTTAGTAGTTTGTGATATAGCGCCTGAAATTTTTTAATACTGGCTTTCAGGTGTTATTAATCTATCACATACATTAAAGTGCTTTTATACGTTTCATATATTGTTTAATTAATTTTCATTTACACAGATACAAAAAGCAACAGATTTACAAAATAATTTTCTAAATACAATAGGAGTTTGTAACATGAACACTATCCTTTTGCTTTCCCCAAGAAATTGGCATTGCCGTCTTCCAAATCTCTCTTCTGAAACCACATCTTTGGATTTTTCCCTTGGCGATAGGCATCGAGGAAATAGCAAATCCCGGGAATTTCCTTTGGGAAGTTTGGTGGAAGTTCCCCCCTGGATCGAGGTGTAAACCTGAAGCCTGGATAATCCTTCAGCAGTCTACGTTAAAAAAAAATGTGGGGTGGGGTGGGGGTGGGGTGGAGAAGAGCATTATGATGGGAATCAAGAAGTGTTCACGTTTATTTAAAGATTGATATACCGCCTCTCCTTGGTCAGACCACAGTGGTTCCCGTTAACATAAGCCCTCTTTTACTAAGGTGCGCTAACCAATTAATGCGCGCTAAACGCTAACTGGTTAGCACACCTTAGTAAAAGAGGGGGATAGTGATAAATCATGTTGAGAAAGGGACTCCATAAATAAAAAGGCATACACCACACACAATTAGAATCCCATTCAACACCCCTTTCCCACTCCAGGGGGGTAACGGATACTCATTCATTTTTACAAATGTATACCGTATTTCCCCACATATAGCCCCCCCCCCTTGTATAGGCCTCAAGAAATGCAGATTTAGGTTTTCAAACTCTTAGATAAGCCGCCCCATGTTACTAGCCATGGCTTATCTAAGAGTTTAAAAACCTAACTCGGCCTATATATCCCCTGTACCTCCCTCCTGGATAGTTGCCTCCTACAATGTTGCAGCAGGCGGGAGCGATCTTTTCTGCATCCAGTCTTTAATATTTGTTTATTCGGTCTATAGGGTTGTCAGTCAACTGCTAGTATTCCTTTATAGAATCGCACTTAGCGGCGCCTAAGTGGACTTAGGCAGCATCCTTGAGGTAAGCGCTGGTATAATAGGGCAGGTTTTACCTGACCTAATTTACCGGTGCCTATCTCACATGCCTAGTGATGACTAAATTTACCATGCCTTTTCTACACCCCTAACCACATCTACTTTTCAAGTATGTGTCATTACCATTGGAGAGTGCCTTGATTTAGGCATCGTTAGGTACCACGTGGATATCTGTGCATAAGTTCAATTATCAATTAAAATAATTTTTTAAATCGGTTTTTAACAGCATGGTCAATTACTACAGTAATCAATTTTCAAAAATTAACTTTCACGCGGAATTAAGTTAGGCGTTGCTAGCTGTCCGTAACTGGGATGCCTAGCTGTGCCTAACGTAGGCACCATTTATAGAATCTTCCCCTAAGTGGATAGTGCAGATCTAACAGCACTTAGCACTTCAAATAGGAGGCAGTAAGTTCTTCTGGATTTTTTTTTTGTAGGTCCTGCATAGGGCCTGCAAAAAAAAAATATTTTAAAAGTCTTAAATACTGAGGGAGGAAGTGATATCACTGGAAATGATGGCAGCCTAAATTCAGGACTCCATTTCTAGCCATGATTTTTCCCAGCAGTGTCATTTTACCTGACCGATTTAAACAATTCTTGTTGGCACTGGGGGACAGCACAAGGGTACAGACAGGCTTTCACTTGGCCTTTTATGTTTAAAGTGTTGGAGCACATTAGCCTGGGACCTTCTATGCTGGACTGGAATAAAGTACTTCCCAGACGAGCCCCTCACTTTCTTAGTCTGTTATTGAGAAAGACATGGGGGAAGCCACTGCTTGCCCTGGAATGGTAGCATGGAATGTTGCTACTTTTTGGGTTTTGGCCAGGTACTAGTGACTTGGATTGACTACTGTGAGAATGGGCTACTGGGCTTGATGGGCCATTGGTCTGACCTAGTAAGGCTATTCTTATGTACTTTATAGTGGGCCCTTGGGATGCATCAAAGTTAATGGTACTCAACTCCATTTCAGCTCTTCCGAGGGACTCTCAATACTATTGAGCCCTTAACCCAAAAAGTGCAAGAGAATATTAGTACTAGTGAGGCTGAAGATAATGGGAAGGACTATAAGTTGTCTTTTTGTCGATGATCTTTTATTCACATTGACTGATCCAGAGAGTTCCTTAGAGGTGGTAGTTGCAGAACTCCTCAAATATGGTAGGCTATCAGGCTTCCAAGTGAACATGAACAAATCCAAGATTTTGAATGTGAGCTTGCTAGCTGAGATGGCTGAGGCCTTGATACATGTTTTTCCTTTCCGATGGGTATGTACCTCCATGTGGCACCTGGGAATTTACTTGGGAGTTCACAGGATGTCTTTATATAAGAACATAAGAATTGCCATCTCCAGTTCTAAGCTATGTGTCTATTCTGCGTAGGATTCAGGTAGACTTGAATAGATGGCAGGGACTATTTTTCTCTTGAGTAGGTTTTATTGAAATAGTTAAGATGATGATCTTGCCACAACTTTATTTCTATTTCAGACTGTTCTCATATGGGTAGATATACAGGTACTGGAATCTCTATAAAGAAAAAATTTGAGGTTTATTTGGGCCTGTAGACACCTTTGTTTAAGTAAAGGGGAGGTGGGTTAGCTTTGACACATCTGTTACAATATTATCAGTCAGTCCAGCTGAGAGCTTTGTTAGAATGGCAGGCCCAGGAGTGTAAGCAATGGGTGGACATTGAGCATGCTGAGGTCGACAGGGTGCCACTGTTACATCTGCCCTTGGGACCAAAGGGAGGCACATTGGGGGATGATCCGGAGTTATTGCACACCACCCTAAGGGTGTGTGAGGGGTTAGGGGAGGAAGTATTCTTGGTTTACCTCACTAAGATTCAATAAGGAGTTTGACTCAGGTAAAGGGAGAATGTTTTTGTCTCTTGGGAAGACAGGGGATTGGTGTGTAGGGGGCAGTTTTTGGACTTGGCTAAGGAGGAAATTGAGACTTCTGGAGAATTACAGGACCAGTTTGGGGTAAAGTCTAGAGATCTTTTTTTCCTATCTGCAGGTAAAGCATTATATTTCTAGCTCTAAATGTTAAGGGAATTACTTCAAGGGCAAAGTGGGTTTGAAATATTATTGGGACCAGTATTAAGAAAGGGGGTAATTTCAGAGATTTATAAGTACCACAGTGCAAGAAGGGGGGTATCTTTGAAGTACATGGTGGCATGGGAGTTAGATTTGGAGAGACCCTTGACTTTGATGGAGTGGGAAACCACATGGAGACATATAAGGTCCTTGGGTATGGCAACACATTTGGTGGAGAATGGCTATAAGGCCCTCCTGAAATGGTATTATACTCCAGTGTGCATGGCTGAGGTGGGGGAACAGGAGAATGCTAGAAGGGTTGTGGTGGGGAGGGTACCTATATCCATATGTGATGGGACTGTTTGGTGGTTCAGGGTTTTTAGACTGAGGTTTTTAGAAAGCTTTCACAAATTAAGCTATGGAACACATTCTTGGGACACTTACAGCTGTGTTCTGACCGGTTAAGATTTAAAAAATTATTGAAAACGTAATGTTTTTTACAGCATTTTTGTGAAATATCCAAGGTTTTCAGTGGCACAGTGGGTTATTGTAAGATTCAGGATCTCTGTGATAGACCCAAGACTCATCTCCAATCACCAAACAATGAAAACAAGTCACTTGGTCTTCACAGCGCATCTCAAAGTTCTCCTGACAGCACTGGAACCTCGTGGCCTTTAGACATGGCGTCAACATTCTTGGAATCCATCTTGCACTAACCTTGGACATGCTCAACTTTTCATGAATTATTTTCCAAACTGAACCTGCTGAGATGCCCATTTTTTCAGCTATCTGGGAAACCTTAATTCGTCTGTCTGACAAAATTAAATCCTCGACTTTCTTGCACATTTTCTGTGGAAGTTGTTTCCACAGGCCATCCAGTGTGAGGATCATCTTCAATGTATTCTCTACCCCACTTAAACTGCTTTCTCCAAAATTTTACTTTCTAGGATGATGGGGCAGACTCCTCATAAACTGCAGTCATGCATTCACGAATCTTCTTTGGCTTTTTTCCTTTCTTTTGTGAGAAAGTTTATCACTGAACAATGCTCCAAATAAGAACATAAGAATTGTTGCTGCTGGGTCAGACCAGTGGTCCATCGTGCCCAACAGTTCGCTCATGCGGCAGCCCCGGGTCAAAGACCAGTGCTCTAAATTAGTCCAGCTTCACCTGTGTACGTCCCAGTTTAGCAGGAACTTGTCCAGCTTAGTCTTGAAACCCTGGAGTGTGTTTTCCCCTATAACAGACTCCGGAAGAGCGTTCCAGCTCTCCACCACTCTCTGGGTGAAGAAGAACTTCCTTTCATTTATATGGAATCTATCCCCTTTCAATTTTAGAGAGTGCCCTCTCATTCTCCCTACCTTGAAGAGTGTAAACAGTCTCTTTATCTACTAAGTCTATTCCATTCAGTATTTTGAATGTTTCGATCATGTCTCCTCTTTTCAAGGGAAAAGAGGCCCAGTTTCTCTAATCTCTCATTTGATTTATACAAGGACTCTCCTGACATCCTGTCTCTTGGAATGTTAGACTCGCACTGAACTACAAATGTGCATGAGTAACCTTGAGACATCTCACAACATGCACAGACTTGTTTCATCAGGCTTAGAGGTGTCGTATATCTTTAGGTAGAGTATTTTCTGTTCCGAGAGAGCTCCAGGAAAAAAAACAAAGTTACTAGAGTTGTAGCAGGATTTGAACTTGGGTCCTTTGAGTTACAGACCACTACATTAGAAAGAAACATGATGGCAGATAAAGGCCAAATGGCCCATCTAGTCAGCTCATTTGCAGTAACTGTTGTTCCTCTGAGCTACTTGCTTTTTTATTTAGAATAACCATAATACCTGCAGTTGACATAGAGCTTGGTTTCCTTTTCAGGGGAGAGGAAGGAGATAACAACCACTGAGGGATTAGGGAGGGGTCTAAATTTTTATTTATTTATATACTACTTATAGCCTAAGTGGTTTACATTCAGGTACTCGAGCATTTTACCTATCTGTCCTGGGGGGCTCACATTATCTAATGTACCTGGGGCAATGGGGGATTAAGTGACTTTCCCAGGGACACAAGGAGCAGCATGGGATTTGAGCTCACAACCTCAGGGTACTGAGGCTGTAGCTCTAACCACTGTGCCAAACAAGCCCTCTTTTTTAGACATGGACGTCCTACTTTAAGGCCCTCCTTAATCACACCCTATTGCTATTTGAATGAGTTACAATGTGAAACGTACAAATTCTGACTTTCCAAAATTGGGATTTGGACTTTTTAGCAGATGGTTAGATTTCTTGTAGGCACTTTGAGACATCTATCTACTTTTGAAAGTGAGCACCATATTCTTTTTCTGGCTCTATTTATTAACTGATTTTTAATTATTCAATTTTAGATTGCTTCTTGTTTGATTCGGTTTTAGATGGGTTGTTTGTTTTTGTAAAACTACATTGGTTATTCCAGAAAGGCAGTATACCATACCTCCCCAAATATAGGCTGCAGCCTATATATGGGTTTTGCAATCCCCTGTAGTGGGGTATGGCTTCCCTATAGGGGGCGTCCTATCTAAAGACATCGTCGATAAGCTACCCCATTAGTAGATCAGCCACGAGTTCCCCGTACCTGTAGCTCCTTCCTGAACGGCTGCCAGTTGCCTCCTCCAATGTTGCGGCCGGCGGGAGCAATCTTTTCAACATCCAGCTGGCCCTGCGCTACTTCCTCAATGCGTGCCTTCAGTTCTCGTGGGACTCACATTGAGGAAGCAGCAGGGGGGATCTCGGAGAGGGTGAGATCCAGAAGGCCGTGAGCATGCGCAGATGCTCAAGGCTCAGCAGAAGACCGGCGGCAGGCACTTTTATCACCGGCGGTGCAGGGGTAAGGACAGGGCCAGTCGGGGAGGGGGGGAAAGAGATGATAGAAGCGCCGGTGGCCTCGGGGGGAGCAATACTGTTGATTCCCAAGGTCGGGTCGGGTCGGGTGGGGGCTCGCAAATCGAGTCAATGCTCGGTTTATGAGTCAAAAGTTTGCTGAGTGTTTTGCTAGTCTTGCAAAACACTCGCAAACCGGGTTACTCGTTAACCGAGGTTTGACTGTACTTTCAATTGTTGATGAAATTGAAGGAGATGTAGAATATATGAATTAAGAAAGGAAATGATATGTCAAAAAATATAAATGAAATGAAATGGAAGAAGGATTTTGGATGAGATAATCCTGAATAAGAATCATTAGATGAATTGAGAAGATCAAGTACATTACATTACTGATTTCTATTCCGCCTCAACCTTGCAGTTCTGGGCGGATTACAAAAGAGACAACTGGACATTTCCAGGATAATTACAGAGAGAATTCTGGTCATTTCCAGGAGAAGTTACAAGAATAATGGGGTTGGTCTCGAGTTTCAAAGATGGCATATTGATTCGTTATAGTATATATGCACCCCATACCAAAAGAATAAATGCAGCCTTTTTAAATTTAATAAGTTTTTAAAGATTAAACTATTTAACTAGTGGGAATAAAATTTGTAGATATTCATATGAGAAAATTAATGTAGGTTAAATAAATTGTTTTAAATAAGTTAATTAATTAAATAATTAAATAAATAAATAAACTGGTCGGGAGGTGGGGAATTAGCCAGTGATGTTATAAGGAGGCAAGAGGAATAATTCAATTTTCTCTTGAAGATGTCCCAATATGGGAAAGATGTACTCCTAAGTCTGAGGCTTGTCCCCGTAGAATTCAAACTACAGGTTAATATTTAAATTGGTTCAATTAAAGGTTATGATCTATTTAGTAAATTTAGAATCAGTGTTCATTTTTTATTTTTTTGCAAATGGTCTTTAATATTTGTTTATTTTGTCAATAGATTACCATTTGATTTTTAGGTTGTTTTGTTGTACTAAACCCTATAGACCGCACATAAAAGTTAGGCACAGTTAGGCCCATTTATAGAATCTGACCCTTAAAGCCTGTTTCTATATATAGCACCAAAAAAATTGGCACTAACCAGAACAGTGCTTAACATAATTCTTCAAGGTGTGCCTACCTTTTATAAAATTGCGCTTAGCGCCCGTGTGTAATGCATAGCTTAGGCACACTCATTTAGGCCAGCTAAAACTAGGCCTACATACCTGCGCCTTAAAGTGTGTGGATCAGGTGTATTCTTTAATACGCATAACTTTTAGGAATGCCCATGATCTGTCACAGGCCATGGGCCCAGTCCTGCTCCTTGTAACTCTGGGCAAGTCACTTAATCCTCCACTGCCCATTACTTTGAATGTCAGCTTTGAATGCCAAAGCCACAAAAAGGCAGTATGTTTAATATCAAGTTTAATATGTTTTTGATTGTAAGTCCCCATTCCCTTTCCCGTGGACCCTTTTCAAATCTGCGCAATGTAAATTGGTGTGTACTCTTTATAGAATCATGCTTTCCAAGCTGTGCCCATAACTTTTAATTAGTGCCAATTAGCATTCATTATGAGGTTTTATTTGCCAATTATTAGGGCCTGTTAGGCCAATTAATTAAGTTGTGTGCACACTGTGTTCAGTTTTGGAGACCACACTACTGAAAGGACGTGCTGAGGATCGAGTCGGTTCAGCGAACGGCCACCAGGATGGTCTTGGGGCTCAAGGATCTCACGTATGAAGAAAGATTTAAAAAATTGCGGCTGTACTCACTTGAGGAAAGAAGAGAACGGGGGGATATGATTGAAACGTACAAGTACATCACGGGACGCATCGAGTCAGAAGATGACATCTTCTGGCTCATGGGACCCTCGACCACCAGAGGGCATCCGCTGAAAATCAGGGGAGGGAAGTTTCATGGCGACTCCAGGAAGTACTTCTTCAACGAAAGAGTAGTGGATCATTGGAACAGACTCCCACTCCAGGTGATAAAGGCCAGCAGCGTGACGGATTTTAAGAGAAAATGGGATACTCACGTGGGATCTTTAAGGGAGTAAATTCAGGGGAGGGGATACTTGGAATGGGCAGACTTGGTGGGCTATAGCCCTTTTCTGCTGCTTTTTTCTATGTTTCTATGTTTCTATGATGGCAGATAAAGGCCAAATGGCCACAGCATCCACTATCTCCTCCTCTCCCTATTGGCTAAGGCTCTTAACATTTGCATCTCCTCTTCCTATTGGCTAAAGCTCTTTACATCTGCATTGTGAGGTCATAGGGCTTTATGGTTATAGAAACAGACTCCCACTCCAGGTGATAAAGGCCAGCAGCGTGACGGATTTTAAGAGAAAATGGGATACTCACGTGGGATCTTTAAGGGAGTAAATTCAGGGGAGGGGATACTTGGAATGGGCAGACTTGGTGGGATATAACCCTTTTCTGCTGCTTTTTTCTATGTTTCTATGTTTCTAACTTGGCTATGGGCACCGATTGGTTTGCACAACTGAAGGTGCCATATGCAGAATTGGGGGGGAAAGGGCATGCTAATGCAACTGCACCAGCTGGCTGCTTCCACGCCCATTCCCCACCCATGACATGCCTCCTCCCAAAAAATATTTGAAAAAAAAAAAAATCAATGTGTGGTTAGCACACAGAAAAGGGAAAAGTATTGCCAAACGCTTTAATGCGCTTTATGGTGAGTGTTTTCTCATGCGTTAAATGGCATTAAGGCTTAACACCCTTTATTAAAGGAGCCACAGTAAGTTCATATTCTCTATTCAGCTTGAAAGAATGTTTGGGAAATCCATCTATGTATTTCTGAAAAAAATGAGTTTTCTCATATTTTCCCAGAATCAGTCTTATTTTAGAGCAAGATGACTGCATATCTCTGCCTGCCAAGTGTCCTGACAGCATTAATAATAAAATGTCCAGTGCTTCCTGTTACAGCATTCCTATATCAGGACTCACTGGAGAGTCTTTTTTTTTTTTTTTTTTTCAAAATTTGATCATATGCAAGAAGCATATATTAAGGAGCATTTTCAGTTGAACGTTCATCTTTGGAAGTTAGAAAATATATAAAAATTAATCTGTATTTTTTAAGGAAAGTTAAGCTGTCAGCATTATTGATGCAAGGTGGTATACTGAAAAACATTGCAATGAGGGGCAGGATTATTTATTCTAGGTGAGATCATGTGACAGAAGACCTGTGGTGAAAAGCATTTAGGTCAGGATGATCTGGGATAATTGTGCATACCCATGAAGGTAGTCAAAGGGCAGATCTGCTGAGACTCCCCTTTGGTGGGCTTATCAGAGAATTCAAGTGTAACCTCAAAACCTTCTTCTTTAAAGATGTAATCCTACCCTGTTCCCTTTTATGTCTCATGCAGTTGTCCCATTTAAATATTTTTTTTAATTGAAATTTTATTGAAATTTTACAAATACAAAAGTATAAGAATAAAACAAAATAATAAACTGCAGATACCAAAATATACATAATAATATGCAAAATATAGTATAGTTAATATACAAAGTAAAGTTAATTAGGATTTACATGAGTCCTTACATATTCCTCAAGAGGGGTCCAAATATTTGTGAATCTGGCTATGTTATTTTGTTTGAATGTTATTATTTCCTCATACTTTCTGATGACACAAAGGTGATTCCACCATTCGTAAAAATTAAGCCTAGAATTGTCTTTCCAATTGGAAACAATATGGTGGATAGCTAAGGCAACCATGAAATCAAATATTTTAATCATGCACGTCTAATCCCTTTTTAATTTTTGCTTAATTTTTAAATTTGTTTTATGTAAACCGCTTAGAAAGGTCAAGCGGAATATCAAGACTTAATAAAACTTGAACTTGAATTGGTTGTGTATGCTTAAGCTGACTAGGCCTTTGCAACATAAAACCAATTCCCATGACTTAAGCCTCATTAAACTGGACCAATCATGAATTGTCAAGCTCTACTACTTCCATGTTAGCCTGTCAACAACCAATGGCAGGACTTACCATTAATGACTATGGAGCCAAATTCTATATAACAATGGGTTTCCTGGATATTAGGGGAATGAAAATGAGAATGTGCGAGAATTGAATATGACTGAGAGCCGGAATGAGAAAGTGATATAATTTAAGAAAGTGACAGAATATAAGAGAGAATTAGTGGCTTCCAGCCCTGCCGAGGGGACTGGAAAACTGTACCATGGAGAAGGAATGTCTCATCAGAGGGGGGAGCAACAATCTCTCCCTGGGCAGAGGTGAGAAATTTCTATTCAAACTGAACTAACATAAGAAATGCTGGTACAGGGAAAATCTGTTTTTAAATCAGACTCTTTTTTGGAGCAGTACTAGCCTGACAGCAACTAGCAAAGTTCAAGTCTATTCAGTAAACAAGGGATAGGCTAGAGTAAATATGTGGTTTTGACTGTGTGGAAACATTAAACATAATATCTTACTGACACACAGAGATTTTAAATTTTTATATATTTCTTTAATCTGACCTTACTAAATATTGTTAGTTGATCTGAGTTACTGCTGATTTGAACTAAATAAAAGCAACCTTTAAATCCCAAGCACATAAGAATTGCCATACTGGGACGGATCAAAAGTCCATCAGGCTCAGTATCCTGTTTCCAACAATGGCCAACCCAGGTCCCAAGTATCTAGCTAGATCCCAAGTAGTAAAACAAATTTTATGCTGCTTATCCTAGGAATAAGCAGTGATTTTCCCCAAGCCATCTTAATAATGGCTTATGGACTTCTCTTTTAGAAAATTAGCCAAACCTTTTTTAAACCCTGCTAAGCTGATTTCACCACATTCTCCAGCAACAAATTCCAGAGTTTCATTACAGGTTGTGTGAAAAAATATTTTCTCTGGTTTTGTTTTAAAACTAGTATTTTTGGAAAGAGTGAACAACTCACTTCCACCCATTCCACTCCACTCAGTATTTTGTAGACCTCTATCATATCACATCACCCCTGAGCCATCTCTTCTCCAAGATGAAGAGTCCTAGCCGCTTTAGCCTTTCCTCCTGGGAAGTCGTCTCATCCCTTTTATAATTTTCGTTGCCCTTCTCTGTACCTTTTCTAATTCCACTATATCTTTTTGACATACGGCAACCAGAATTGCACATAGTATTCGAGGTGTGGCCGTATTATATTCATTTTCATCTTTGTTTTCCATTACTTTCCTGATAATTTCTAATATTCTATTTGCTTTCTTAGCCACTGCTGCACATTGAGATCAGGGTTTCAATTTATCCTCAATGATAACACCTAGATCCTTTTCCTGAGCAGTGACTCTAACATGGAACCCTGCATTACATAGCTATAGTTCAAGTTCCTATTTCCCACATCCACCACTTTGTACTTGATCACATTAAACATCATCTGCCATTTTGATGCCCAGACTCCCAGTCTTGCAATTTTTCACAATCCTCACACAATTTAACAACTTTGCGTCATCAGCAAATTTAATTATCCCACTAGCTATTCCTCTGTGATGAACGTCTGAAGCGGTTAGGGTTCTTCAGCTTCGATTTGAATGCCGCCAAAGATGGAGTCTGATGTACCAAGTTGGGCAGGTTGATCCAGGCATAGAGCGCAGCAAAGTAGAAGGGACAGAGTCGGGAGTTGGCAAGAGAGGAAAGGGGTATAGACAAGACAGACTTGCATCAAGCAGTGAACTTTTTGCTAAACTAAGGGCTCCTTTTACTAAGGTGCGCTAGTGTTTTTAGCACGTGTTGAAGATTAGCATGCGCAAACCCCGTGCTAAACGAAAAATACAAATGCAAGCTCTATGGAGGCGTTAGCATCTAGCGTGTGCGACATTGTAGCGTGCGCTAAAACCGCTAACGCACCTTAGTAAAAGGAGCCCTAAGTATCATATTAAAACAAAGAGAAACTTTACCACCATTTTAACTACAGAGGCTGTCTGGTCCAGATCGCCAAAGACAAGTCACCCTGGCTCAGACACTGCGAGACCAAGCATGAAAACATACTATTAATTATACAAATATTACAATAAACAATCATTTTCTCCCCTTATCTTGATTATTAAAATAACTAGTATTTTAGCCCGTTACATTAACGGGTGCTAGAATATATGTCTGTCTGTCTTTATTTCTGTCTTTCTCTTTCCCTCCCGCTGTCTTTCTTTCTGTCTGTCTCTCTCCCTGGCCCCCTTTGTCTGTCTGTCTTTCTGTGTCTCTGCCCCTGTGTCTTTCTTCTTTTCTTTCTGTCTCCCTTCCTCCCGCTGTCTGTCTTTCTTTCTATCTATCTTTCTCTCTCCCTGCCTTCTATGCAGCAGCATTTCTCTCCCCCCCCTTCCCTGTGCAGCAGCCACAGCAGTATTCCCTCCCCCTCCATTTCCCTGTGCAGCAGCCACAGCAGCAACATTCCCTCCCCCTCCATTTCCCTTCCCCCCACACCACTTCCCTGTTCAGCAGCAGCGTTTCCCCTACCTCCCATTTCTCTTCCCGTGGTTTGGCCGGCTCCCTTACTGCCCCCCCTTTCCTTCCCACGGTCCTGACAAACCAGCCAATTCCAGCAGCGTGTGCAGCACTCTACACACGCTGCTTTGGGGCCTTCTACTACCCTGATTTACTCTGGCACGTCCCTGATGACATCAGGATGTGCCAGAGTAAATGTGCAAGGAATCTAATGAAAAAAGAAAGAAAGAAAGAAACATTACCCTAATTATAATGCAATAAAATTAGTTAACGGACTACATACATCATTAAAGGACTTATTAGTCCCCCAATGTTCCGCCAATTTCCTTTCATACTTATACGTAGTACACACAGTTACCCACCAAAAAGTAAAATTAATCCTATCATGGTTTTTCCAATTATGAGTAATCATAATGAGTAATCCCGGCGGTGGCAGCGCAGGAGTCAAACTGCCACCGCCGTCGCAAGCCGCCCCACACGCCGCAAGCCACCCCATGCACCAGAAATCGAATTCGGCACGGAGGCAGACAGCACGGCGGCAGGGATCACAAAACCCTAAGTGTGCATGCGCGTTTAGGTTAAATTATAAAGAATTTTGTTCATTTATATACTATCTATATCTAGACGGTTTCCATAAAAAACATACAAAGCATAAAAATTAACATTACAAAAAGCTGAGTCTTCATGACATTTCTTGCCCACTTCCATCTATTGCCTTTACCATCAGAAATGTTGCCTTACATGAAAGCAGATACAAATTCTACGTTTTCTATAGTTTACGCATGTTTCACTTGGAATCTAACTAGATATAAGAGGAGTAGAAATGAATAAATAAATAGTAAATAAACCACTGTGCTGACATTTGTGCAGTATATTATTTATTTAAAAAATTTATAGACCGCTTAAGTCTAAGCAGTTCACATTAGAAACATACATAATATTAAAACACATGACATATATAACTCAGATATTACAGGACAGTAATTTATTTTTTCATGTACTGCACCTCAGACTTGGAATGCCCTCCCTATTTTTTTAAGGGAGGAGAAAGAATTCGGAAAATTTAAAACTTAAAAACTTTTCTTTTTAAAGATGCCTTTGCAAACTGATTTTTTTATGTACTTTATTACATTTTTTTTAACTACTACCCTTGTGTTTTTTCCCTGAATGTCTCTTCTTTACTTTAATGAATTGTATTTCACCCCTCCTTACCTAATGTCAAGAGTATGTTTAACAGTGTAATTTAGTTTTTTTTTTTTTTTTAAATATTCGTATGTATTGCACTGTTACCTAACAAATGTAAATTTTAATGTGTACATCGCTTTGAAGTTTGATTAAGCGATTCATCAAGATACCTAATAAACTTGAAACTTTGAATTTCTCAATGAGGCGATGTAATAAAATAACAATGTCAAATTTAAATTTCTCCCTGCCTTTAAATCTCAGAATATCACTAATATCATATCAATCTCAATGAGATGTGAGGCGTGGCCTAGTAGTTACAGCTGCTGCCTCCATACCCTGAGGTTGTAGGTCTGAGTCCCATGCCACTCCTTGTGACCCTGGCCAAGTCACTTAACTCTCCAGTGCCCCGGGTACCATAGCTAGATTGTGAGCCTGCCAGGACAGATAAGAAAATACTCAAGAGTACCTGATTAGACTGTAAACTAGAAACATTGAAACATGATGGCAGATAAAGGCCAAATGGCCTATCTAGTCTGCCCATCCACAGTAAACATTATCTCTTTCTCTCTCCGAGAGATCCCATGTGCCTATCCCAGGCCCTTTTGAATTCAGACACAGTCTCTGTCTCTACCAGGAGACTGTTCCATGCATCTACCACCCTTTCTGTAAAAAAGTATTTCCTTAGATTACTCCGGAACCTATCACCTGTTAACTTCATCCTATGCCCTTTCATTGCAGAGTTTACTTTCAAATAAGACTTGACTCATGCACATTTACAATACGTAGGTATTTAAACGTCTCTATCATGAGCATCTTCTCTCACATCAGGCTGCTCTATGGGGTAAAGACCTAGAACAACTTCTATTGCCCACCACTTATGAGGTATTCAGGAAACGCCTCAAAACTCACCTATTCCTGAAATACCTAGACAGCTGACCCACTTCCCGCCTTCCCCTCTCTTTCCTTTTCTCCCCATTGTTCCCACATCCCTTAAGTTAACTCAACTTGTACGTCAACTCAACTTGTACTCCACTAATCTTCTGTAAGCCGCATAGAACTTAACGGTATTGCGGTATATAAACTGTTGTTATTATTATTATTATTATTATCATATCTCCCCTCTCCCGCCTTCTCTCCAAAGTATACAGATTGAGATCTTTAAGTCTGTCCCCATATGCCTTATCACAAAGACCACACACCATTTTAGTAGCCTTCCTCTGGACAGACTCCATCCTTTTTATATCTTTAAGTCTGTCCTCATACGCCTTATGACGAAGACCACACACCATTTTAATAGCCTTCCTCTGGACTGACTCCATCCTTTTTATATCTTTATGAAGGTGCGGCCTCCAGAATTGTACACAATATTCTAAATGTGAAATGCTCAGATGGCTGCACTGATGGGTGGTATATCAAACACAAAGTACAAACTTGAAACTTGATAAATGGAAGACCAAGCAAGAAAAATAGTTGAGCATTAACCAATGAGAATGATAGGCAAAGCAGACAGCAGGATGTCTGTAACTTCTTTTTTTGTCATGCGATACATATTCATGAGTATCTCTGTGTTACAGCATTTAGAAATATAAAGAAAAAGGAAAGCAACAGAGGTCTTAATGATATATAATATACAAACATGTGCATACCTGTAAGTAGTTGGACTGACATTTATCCTCCGTGGTACACTGCAGGACTCAAATTTGTTGGCAAGGGTTACATTATTTCCAAATAGACAGTAACGTGGCATTTGAACACCAACCACTCCAGCGAAGACAGAACCAGAATGCAGACCAATGCGCATCTAAAGTAAAAACCAGTTATAAGACACATACAGAAACGTTACATTTGGTTGGCTAATGGAACATATATTAACCTAAACCAGGGGTAGGCAATTCCGGTCCTCGAGAGCCGGAGCCTTAGAAACATAGAAGATGACGGCAGAAAAGGGCCAAAGCCCAACAAGTCTGCCCACCCCCCTTGATTTTACCTCCCTAGAGAACCCACATGTGCATCCCATTTCCTTTTAAAATCTGGCACGCTGCTGGCCTCAATCACCTGAAGCGGAAGTTTATTCCAATGATCAACCACCCTTTCGGTGAAGAAATACTTCCTGGTGTCGCCATGAAATTTCCCACCCCTGATTTTCAGCGGATGCCCTCTTGTGGCTGAGGGCCCTTTAAGAAAGAAGATATCATCTTCCACCTCGATACGGCCCGTGATATATTTAAACGTCTCTATCATGTCTCCTCTCTCTCTATGTTCCTCGAGCGTCAGGTCAGGTTTTCAGGATATCCACAATAAATATGCATGAGATAGATTAGCATCTCAAGGAGGCAGTGCATGCAAATCCATCTCATACATATTCATTATGGAGATCCTGAAAACCTGACCTGGCTCCGGCTCTCGAGGACCGGAATTGCCTACCCTTGACCTAAACTAAATAACATTTATTCTTTGGAATTAAGTAAACAATCCCATATTTTCCTAAATTTTTTCATACTAGCACAACTTTATTGCATACATTTTTTCCTACTTACTAAACAAGCATAATATGTTCCGCCACATATTATATTCCAATTTAGAACATAACATCGTGCTTCTTAACTGCGCAGCCGTAAGTTCAATGCGGTTTACAAAAGATTATAAACAATATCATGAAGAACAAGAGAAGTTATTTAACCAAGTATTTTGAAAAAAAGATAGGTTTTCAATTGAGTTCTAATGTGTTTATAGGAACAAGCTGTAAGCAGTAACAATCGAAATTCTTTATCATGGGAAGCTGCTTGAAATGCTAAAGTATGATCGAGAAATTTCTTGCTTTTACAACCCTGTACAGGTGGGAAAGTAAACAGGCCGTGAGATCTTCTACTATGTTTATATGATGCTATAGAAAATCTATTGGTGCAAATTATATAGTTGAAAAAATCTATAAAGATGGGAAAGTAGAAATCAACACATAATACAAGGGCTGGTCACTGCTAAGACCCCCTGGTAATTTTCCCAGCGTGGTATTGATGATAGTATCCCTTAGAATGGACCAGTATAGCTAAGCTAAGTATTAGCTCTTATCTACAATAAGTTTTACTTTGACACTGTTGCACTTTATGAAAAACTAAGATACTCACAAATTTAAAAACAAAACAAATCAAAACAAAAATGGCCCGGTGAGGATATAATGTATAAATCCAACCACTATGAAACATATTTGAGTGGCTGGTGGCATTTCTGAGGGTCAATTGCATTCAATACCACGCTGGGAAAATTACCAGGGGGTCTTAGCAGTGACCAGCCCTTGTATTATGTATAGAATATCTATTGAGCATATAGAACGGAGCAGTGCCATACATAACTTTATAACAAAGACAGCCCAACTTAAACACGACCCGAGCCTCCTTTGGAAGCCAATGCTAATCACAATAGAGCGGCGTCAGACCATAGATCAATCTGACCGCTGTATTCTGAATCAATATGAGTCTGGCCATGTCTCTCTTAGTAATTATCATGTGGACAATAATCAAGAAGACTCAGCAACAGAGACTGAACCAGAAGTTTGAAAGCAGAAAACTCAAAATACGATTTAATGGTGCGTAGTTTCCACAGAGTATAGTAACCTTTATGTCCCACGGCATCTATCTGTTTTTTCATAGTCAGATGCTGATCCAAAACGACTCCCAATATTCTAATTGTTGGATGAATTGTATACAATTTTGAATTTATACTAATTGAGGGTTCATGCGAAACATGTTATCATTATTAAGTTCTTTAATAATTGTGATTTATTAGAATTTAATGCAGATTTTAATCCACCCTCCCCCCGCCCCCCACATATAATTATCTGGTAAGTTAATGGTTCTGATATAGAAAGCATAGAAACATAGAAATAGACGGCAGATAAGGGCCAAGGCCCATCTAGTCTGCCCACCCCAATGACCCTCCCCTACCTTTCTCTGTGAATAGATCCCACGTGTCTATCCCATTTGGCCTTAAAATCAGGCATGCTGCTGGCCTCAATAACCTGAAGTGGAAGACTATTCCAGCGATCAACCACCCTTTCAGTGAAAAAGAATTTCCTGGTGTCCCTGTGCAGTTTCCCGCCCCTGATTTTCCACGGATGCCCCCTTGTTACCGCGGGACCCTTGAAAAAGAAGATATCTTCTTCTACCTCGATGCGGCCCGTGAGATACTTGAATGTCTCGATCATGTCACCCCTCTCTCTGCGTTCCTCGAGTGAGTACAACTGCAACTTATCCAGCCGTTCCTCGTACGGGAGATCCTTGAGTCCCGAGACCATCCGGGTGGCCATTCTCTGGACCGACTCCAGTCTCAGCACATCCTTACGGTAATGCGGCCTCCAGAATTGCACACAGTATTCCAGGCTTACGGTTGACGAAACTCCTGCGTATGCAACCTATGATTTGCCTTGCCTTGGATGAAGCTTGCTCCACTTGATGGCAGTCTTCATGTTCTCACTGACGATCACCCCTAAGTCTCGTTCTGCTTCAGTTCTTGTTAGGATCTCGCCATTAAGGGTGTAAGTCTTGCATGGATTTTGGCTGCCCAGGTGCATGACTTTGCATTTTTTGGCATTGAAGCTGAGTTGCCAGGACCTAGACCAGCCCTCTAATAGGAGTAGGTCGTGCATCATGTTGTCGGACATTGAATTTATGTCTGTTGTGCTTTTGCCCACTACATTGCTTAGTTTGGCGTCATCGGCGAATAATGCTATTTTACCTCGCAGCCCTTCTGCCAAGTCTCTTATAAAGATGTTGAATAGGATCGAGCCCAGGACCGAGCCCTGCGGCACTCCACTGATTACCTCCGTCATTTCGGAGGGGGTGCCGTTCACCACTACCCTCTGAAGTCTACCTCCAAGCCAGTTCCCAACCCATTTCGTCAATGTGTCGCCCAATCCTATAGAACTCATCTTGCTCAGCAACCTGCGGTGTGGTACGCTATCGAATGCTTTACTGAAGTCCAGGTATACGATGTCCAGGGACTCCCCAACATCCAGCTTCCTGAAATTGTTGACCAAACTTTATGCCAATAAGAAGCTATGTAAGGACATTTCAAAAAGCATATGTTCCATTGTACACCCCTTATGACTTATTTTTTCTAATATTGTGTTACTATTTTCTTATGTTTGTGATGTTTTTTCTTTAAAATTTCAATAAAATATTTTTGGGAAAAAAAGAAGAAGAACATACATTAACCTAAAACGAATCCAGTTCCCTCTTGGACTCATTTCTAAATGCCACAGTTTAATCAGTAGAGACAACACAAGGTCTCATCTCTGTTTAGTTCTGGTGACAAAACATGTTACGAGTACTAAGAGAAAATGTTAAAACAGTCCAGGAATATAAGATACCTTGCGGCTAACAAGAAAGGACTTAAGACCTGGGTTTTCTATTACCCTATAAGCCAGGGATCTCAAAGTCCCTCCTTGAGGGCCGCAATCCAGTCGGGTTTTCAGGATTTCCCCAATGAATATGCATTGAAAGCAGTGCATGCACATAGATCTCATGCATATTCATTGGGGAAATCCTGAAAACCCGACTGGATTGCGACCCTCAAGGAGGGACTTTAAGACCTCTACTATAAGCCATAACATTTTAAGGGTGACATTTAAGGCTTTGTCACCCATTCCTCCCTTCCCCCTTGATACTGTCACTGGAATGCTATTATGCTTCTCTTATATAGTCTGATATTTTTATCTATTGGTCATACTGTCCTGACCTGAGGAAAGAGACTGTAGTCTCCAAAGGTTTATCAAAAAAATGTATTTGTTTTGTCCCATAAAAAGTTGTTATCATAATATTTCCCACTGTTTGGTTTATTTTTATTTATTAACCTTTAAAGTGAACCAACATGGGCTACCTTATAACTTTATCTGAAGTTAGAAATACAAGATTTTTGGTTTGCAAATCTGGAACACCCTGATGGGGTGAGGCAGGGCACAGGCTCTCCTGGTGCAGCTCTCCATTAAAAAAAAAAAAAAATTATAACTTCCTAGCAATGCATATTAAGTAACTTTAAATCTTAGAAGTACATTCTTTCTTAAAGGTCAAGTACAGAAGAACTACTACTATTTATCACTTATATCAAGGCTGCCCAAGTCCAGTCCTCGAGATCTACTGGCAGGCCAGGTTTTCAGGATATCCACAATGAATATGCATGAGAGAGATTTGCATACCAAGAAGGCAGTGCAGGCAAATCTCTCTCATGCATATTCATTGTGAATATCTTGAAAACCTGGCCTGCCAGTAGATCTCGAGGACCGGGCTTAGGCAGCCCTGACTTATATAGTGCAGCACTGTACATTTTACCGATGAAAACAAAAAACTGTGGATACAGATGTTCTGGAGATAATTTATTAAACACTGACATATAAAAACATGAAAATTCAATTTAAAAAAGTAGTGATAAAAAATACAGTGATAAAAATCCAACCGGACCCTACACGGTCCGTGTTTCGGCGAATTTTCATGTTTTTATATGTCAGTGTTTAATAAATTATCTCCAGAACATCTGTGTCCAGTTTTTTGTTTTCATCGGTGGATTGTTTTCACTGTGGATTATTGGGTCTCCCCATTTTTCTTTGTTGCACTGTACATTTTGACATTTAATAGACGGTCCATGCTCAGTAGAAGCTGATTATCCAAGCTCTGATTATCCGGATGTCCAATCATCCGGATTGCTTTGGGGGGGTCTCAAATTTATATTTGACTTCTCCTCGAAGTACCATTCCTATCATCCTCCCTCCCATTAGTGTTCCTCCTCTGCTTCTGCCGCCGCTGCCATCAGCCCAGCACCCCCCCCCCCTTTGAACCGGGAGTCTTTCCCCCACTGTCAGCACACCCCCTACAAGAAAAGAGAGTATTTCCTCTCCCTCCCCAAGCAGATACCATCAACACAGGTGCCATAAAGTGGTAAAAGGGGCCAAAAGAGACTACGAAGAAAAAATAGCCAAAGAGGCGAAGAACTTCAAGCCATTCTTTCGATATATTAAGGGGAAACGACCCGTGAAGGAAGCGGTGGGACCGTTGGATAACCATGGAATAAAGGGAGCGCTAAAAGAGGACAAAGCAATCGCTGACAAACTGAACACATTTTTTGCATCTGTATTTACCGAAGAAGATGTACACAGTATATCGGAACCCATCAGGCTATATGCTGGAAATGAAGACGGAGAGCTGACTGGATTGACGGTCAGTCTAGAGGAGGTGTGTAGGCAGATTGATAGGCTTAAGAGCGATAAATCCCCAGGACCGAATGGCATCCATCCAAGGGTCATCAAGGAATTGAAAGGGACCATAGCTGAACTGCTTCAACTAACAGCCAATCTGTCGATCAAATCAGGAAAGATTCCAGAAGACTGGAAGGTAGCGAATGTTACACCGATCTTCAAGAAAGGTTCGAGGGGAGATCCGGGCAACTACACACCGGTGAGTCTGACCTCAGTACTGGGAAAGATGGTAGAGTCACTGATAAAGGCAGCATCATTGATCACCTAGATGGACACAGGCTGATGAGGACCAGTCAGCACGGTTTTACCAAAGGCAGATCATGTTTGACAAACTTGCTGCACTTCTTTGAGGGAGTAAACAGACAGATAGACAAGGGCAATCTGGTCGACATTCTATATCTGGATTTTCAGAAGGCATTCGACAAGGTTCCGCATGAACGAATACTTCAGAAAACTGCAAGCCATGGAATCGAGGGTGAAATACTCACGTGGATTAAAAATCGGCTGGAGCAAAGGAAACAGAGAGTGGGGGTAAATGGACAATACTTGGACTGGAATAGCATCACCAGTGGGGTGCGCAGGGCTCGGTGCTTGGACCCGTGCTCTTTAACATCTTTATAAACGATCTGGACATAGGTATGACGAGCGAGGTGATTAAATTTGCAGACGATACGAAGTTATTCAGAGTACTAAAGACGCAGGGGGATTGCGAAGATCTGCAACGTGACATAATCAGGCTCGAGGAATGGGCATCGACATGGCAGATGAGGTTCAACGTGGATAAGTGTAAAGTGATGCATGTCGGTAACAAAAATCTCATGCACGAATACAGGATGTCCAGGGCGGTACTTGGAGAGACCTCCCAGGAAAGGGGCTTGGGAGTTCTGATCGACAAGTCGATGAAGCCGTCCACACAATGTGCAACGGCGGCAAAAAGGGCAAACAGAATGCTAGAAATGATAAAGAATGGGATCACGAACAGATCAGAGAAGGTTATCATGCCGCTGTACCGGGCCATGGTACGCCCTCACCTGGAGTACTGCGTCCAGCACTGGTCGCCGTACATGAAGAAGGACACGGGTCCAGAGAAGAGCGACTAAGATGGTTAAGGGGCTGGAGGAGCTGCCGTACAGCGAAAGATTAGAGAAACTGGGCCTCTTCTCCCTCGAACAGAGGAGATTGAGAAGGGACATGATCGAAACATTCAAGGTACTGAAGGGGATAGACTTTGTAGATAAGGACAGGTTGTTCACCCTCTTCAAGGTAGGGCGAACAAGAGGGCATTCTCTAAAGTTGAAAGGGGATAGATTCCGTACAAACGTAAGGAAGTTCTTCTTCACCCAGAGAGTGGTAGAAAGCTGGAACGCTCTTCCAGAAGCTGTTATAGGGAAAAACACCCTCCAAGGATTCAAGACAAAGTTAGAGAAGTTCCTGCTGAAAAAGAACGTGCGCTGGTAGGGCTAGTCTCAGTTAGGGTGCTGGTCTTTGACCAGAGGGCCACCGCGTGAGCGGGCTGCTGGGCATGATGGACCACTGGTCTGACCCAGCAGTGGCAATTCTTATGTTCTTAACACCCCCTCCCGAACCCAGAGGAAAGACCCCAGGCCTACCTTGTTTTCCTGGTGGTCTAGTGGCATGCTGGGGCAGGAGCGATTCCCACTCACTGTTGCCAATGCTCTTTCAGTGACGAAAATAGCTGCCAAGACTTCCAGTGGGAAGCTGGAAGTCTCTGCAGCTATTTTCATTGCTGAAAGAGCATGGGCAGGAGCAAGTGGGAATCTCTCCTACCCCAGTGTGCCGCTAGACCACCAGGGAACAAGGTAGACCTGCGGTCTTTCCTCAAGTTCCGAAAGGGGGGTTGGTGGTGTCTATTTGGGGAGGGAGGGGGAATGATGCCTTTTTTGTTGGAGGGGGGGGGTGTTGGTGTACTGATGATATTTTTTAACAATTATTATTAAAAACGAAACCTTAAATGTCCAATCATCCATATTTCCGATTATCCGGACTGCTCTCTGCTGAGGTTATTCCAGATAATCGGCATTCTACAATAGTATAAAATTTTTGTGTGTTATGTTCATAGCTTAGGCACCTACATTTATACAAGCTCTATTTGCACCTAAGTTACTGGCAAGTATTTTGCCTAATGCATTACTATTCTATACAGAAAATTAAGCACCACCAGGATATCAATTTCTAGGCACTTGATTAGAAAATTGCCCCGCCCCAGGTAGGACATACCATATAAACTCATATATATGTCAATCTTGTGTATAAGTTGAAGGCAGTTTTAGGACTAAAAATGGCCAAAATTATTGTAACCTGTGTTTAAGTCAAGGCTGGATCCCACATGGTTCCCTCTTTTTCCCTCCCATTCAACATTGCTCCTCCCTTCCAGCATCTTTCCTCCCCCCCTCCCCCTCCCCCCCACCACCATAGCTTCACAGATTTCCACTGCAGCCACAACACTATTTTCTTTTAACTTTAAGCTAAATCACTAGATTTTAGTATTGTGAGGATTGCATGTTTAGCCCTCACTGATAAGTCTTCAATTCCGTTTTATTTGCCACTCTCTAATTGGGGAATTCTATAAACGATGCCTACAATAAATTGTAGCTTCCTGCTGACACCTAAGTTCGGGATCCGTGCCCAATTTTTATTTTTTAATTGGCTTAATCGGCGTGGTAATTGACCACGCCTGTTTTCAGCCAATCAAAAAAAATATATATTAGTTAATCAATTTAAGAGTTTGGTGCCAAACCCTTAGGGATGCCTAGCAATACCTAAGTGGAAGCGCTCTCCCGTGCCTAAAGACGCCTAAAAGTAGACATGATTGACTTTGGTGTTGTTAGGCAAAGACACCGCCAAATTAGGCGAATGAAAAGTTGGCCTAATGGAGTGGTGCCTACATTTAGGATGCCTAGTGATGTTTAAATCCGCTTAGGCACCGCTAGGCATGATTCTATAAATGGTGCCGTTTTTACTGACAATGGCGCCATTTATTGAATCTAGCCCTAACTCTAAACTTTCCTAAGTTCACTAAAGCAAATGTTCTACAAAATTATTTTCACTAATCGCTCACTCTTCCAATCCAAGGAAATTATTTTATTCAGGAAAAAAAGGGGGCAATCAGAATTTCACTCACTTACCCCCCTGTTTTATGAAACTGCGATAGCAGTTTCTAGCGCGGGGAGCCGCGCTGAATGTCCCATGCTGCTTCCGACGCTCTTAAGAACTCAATGAGCGTCGGAAGCAGTGCGGGCCATTCAGCGCGGCTCCCCATGCTAAAAACTGCTATCGTAGTTTCGTAAAAGGAGGCCTAACTCTTTCCACACCTCTTCCTCCCTCCCCCTGTACCCCAAGTTCGTGCCCCCTCTCGCGGTGTGCACCTGTCTCCTGGCAGCCTCCTCCTCCTTATAAAGACGGGGTTGTGAGCTAAAGTGCAAAATGTTTTGCATCACTTGTTAAACAGTACAAAAATTCCAGCAGACAAGCAAACATACTAACCTGCTGGCATTTATGCTACATTTAACATAGGAAGCCCGCTTTGTGAGAAGATTCCACACAAGGTATCAGCCTCATTAAGAAATGCTGTAATGTACAATTATGCAGAGCAGCTCATTAGTGAGGTGTTTTTGTGAAAAAGCGCATTCCAAAAAGGGCTTTGCAGGCCTGTTTTCACAAGAAAATAAAGACGAACAACCTAAAGCTTAAGAGCTGTTGTTAATTTATTTGTAAAGCAACAAAAAACCCTTGTGCACAGCAATGGCTTAAAAAAGGACCCGATGAACCAAATTCATGGCGTCTTTGATTTCCCCCCCCCCCTCCCCTTTTCAGGGTGTCTCCAATCCCCATTACACTGAAGACCCAACACCACAAGCCCCAATTTGAGGAATAAATATTGACAGTGATATCCCTCACTGAAGCAGCCTTATTTAAAAGTAGAAAAGCTGAAATAGTGAGGGCAAGTCTTACCACCGATCCCTACCATCCTTCAGACCCCTGACTCACCCGAGAAGCAAAGGAAGTGGAAGCGATCCCTACTCACTCTTACTTCTGTAACTACCATTGTTAAAATACCAGCCCTTGACCCCTAGAAGCAGATTTATAGTAATATCACTAGAGGTCAGGTAGCTTTCTTTTAACAGTGGCAACCAATGAGGCAGGAGTGAGCCCCCGTTGTATCCCTGCCCCCCTCTAAAGGAGAAGGAATTCAGGGGTTGGGTTGGCCCTCACAATTTCTGCTTATCATGGCTGGGGCTTCAAAAGAAATGCATGCTGGAAGGGCAGGGGGAGGGGAGGCCGTAGTCTTGCAGAGATTGGAGAGCGTGATCTGGCTCAGACTCAGAGCAGCAGGCCCTTTAATTTATCAGCCCTCATTGCCGTAGTGACAACTATTAATGATCTATGCTGAGAATTTGATAAAAGGATGGATTCCACATTAATTTTGCTGGCTCTCTCGGCAGTATTTGACACAGTTGACCACACCATCCTCACCAGTCACTTATTCAAACTGGGTTTAAGTGACTTACTCCTTCAATTTCATTATATCTTACAGAAACATTTCAGAACATATGTATGCATGAATTCATTTCTTTTTCAGAATGGATGGCATATTACATTACATTACAGATTTCTATTCCGCCATTACCTTTCGGTTCAAAGCGGATTACAAAAACAGTTATAGAAGAAGGGTTACAACGTTAGATCAGAGAAGGTTTCCAAGAGAGGGAAAAGTAGGATCTGGGGTTAGGGAGGGGATGGTAAAAGGGGGGTTAAGCTTTATCATGGTATTAAGCTTTATTAAGGGATTTCTTGAAGAGTATAGTTTTTATTTCCTTTCTGAACATCTTGTAGTCTGGGGTTGTTGTCAATAGGTTGGAGACTTGGTTGTCTTGGCATATGGAGTCTCACAGCCTCTGAGCTCTGTTATTCAATATTATCCACTGGTATAAAACATTAGTTTTATGCAGCCGACATCCAGCTGTGCGTAGCCCTAGTGCTAACAAGTCAGAATTCACTGAAAAAAAGGGGAATGCTAGCATTGCTGTTTCTATGGTTCAACATATTAAACCCAAAAGTCTCAGAAAACTATTTGGCGCTCCATTTTTAAAAATTGTGCTCAATGCATCAGTTTAATTTTCATCTCTATGCGATTTTTCGCTATACCCGCCGCCAGCCACTACTTTGGTGTTTAAGAGATGTTACTGTAAAATTTGGACATACAGATTCATACGCCTATGGTTTTGCCAATTAACATCAAGATTCCTGAAGAAGGCCTTTTGAGGGCCGAAACACGATCGTGTCGAGTCTGGTTTATTAATAAATTGATTGAGCACTATGTGGTCTCCTTCGTTGTTTTTGTGTCCCTCACTCTTGTGAAGGCAGTTTCTCCTGGTTGTCTCTTGAGCTGCTTCTATGCTTTGACATATTAAACCCAAACGCAGCCATATCTGAATTGTTATGGACACATAAGAAATCTACTGCGATTCTGGACTTTACAAGTGCTGTGCAAGAATAAAATAACAATAGGAGGAAAAGTCTCAGAAATCTTTTTGGCGCTGCATTTTTTAAATATTGTGCTTAATATTACATTACAAAAAAAAACCCCTATCAATATTAATTATTAAATATTGTGCTTAATATTACATTACCAAAAAAAAAACTATCAAATATAAACATAGAAATAGACGGCAGATAAGGGCCACGGCCCATCTAGTCTGCCCACCCCAATGACCCTCCCCTACCTTTCTCTATGAATAGATCCCATGTGTCTATTCCATTTGGCCTTAAAATCAGGCACACTGCTGGCCTCAATAACCTGAAGTGGAAGACTATTCCAGCGATCAACCACCCTTTCAGTGAAAAAGAATTTCCTGGTGTCCCCGTGCAGTTTCCCGCCCCTGATTTTCCACAGATGCCCCCTTGTTGCCGCGGGACCCTTGAAAAAGAAGATATCTTCTTCCACCTCGATGCGGCCCGTGAGATACTTGAATGTCTCAATCATGTCACCCCTCTCTCTGTGTTCCTCGAGTGAGTACAGCTGCAACTTATCCAGCCGTTCCTCGTACGGGAGATCCTTGAGTCCCGAGACCATCCGGGTGGCCATTCTCTGGACCGACTCCAGTCTCAGCACATCTTTATGGTAATGCGGCCTCCAGAATTGCACACAGTATTCCAGGTGGGGCCTCACCATGGATCTATACAATGGCATAATGACTTCAGGCTTACGGCTGACGAAACTCCTGCGTATGCAACCTATGATTTGCCTTGGCTATGAAGCTTGCTCTACTTGATTGGCAGTCTTCATGTTCTCACTGACTGATCACCCCTAAGTCTCGTTCTGCTTCAGTTCTTGTTAGGATTATTTTGGCCTCCAAATAAAGCCTGAAGAGTTGGATATTGGTTTATGTTCAAGTCTCCCATCTCACAGGTGATCAGCGTTTCACTTAGAGAGTTGCGCGGGGACAGAAATCCCACCCATCCCCGTCAAAGTCCCACCCGTCCCCGTGAGGAATCCCACCCGTCCCCGTGAGGAATCCCTCCATCCCCACCCGTCCCCGCGAGGAATCCCCTCTGTCCCCACCCGTCCCTATAAACTTCAGAAATAGTTATTTCATTTAATTATGCTACTGAATTAAAGGCTCTAGTAGAGACCCATTTACAAATAAGAAAAGAGACTTTATTAATTTGGAAATATTAATTGGGAAGAATACATACTTTGTAAACAGGTTTCTACCACAGCCTCTAATGTTTATAAATTTTTATCCTAAAACTAATCACCCAGCAGTATATAAATATATAATGAAAAACAGACCTAAATACTGCAAATACCTAGCAGTGCACGTTAGTGTTAGTAGCCCAGAAGATTGAAAGGACTATGGCCTCAGTATCGGAGCCTACGCACTGCCATAACAGTCACAAACTGGGAATAGTCTGTGTAGTATAATCGCTCCTGCTCCAATCATCGGCCCACACACCTGCAATTTTTTTAGAGAATTTTTCAAAAGCATTTAAATGAAACTACCACCCCTATGGGATTATATGGAGATAAGTGCAAGCCAGGGTATAAAAAAGACCAAAAAAGCAACTTAGCTTTATAACTGATTGTACAGAGAAGAGCAGTCACTAGTGTTCATATGCCGACGCGGCCAGCGTTTCGCGGAACTTTACTGATTTAAGTCGTCCGCTGCGTCAGGGCCACCAGGACATTCAAAGAATCAAGGCTTCACTTTGTTGTCTTCCTCCATGCTGTGCCTTAACTTCTAGCCTGCTCTCCTGGGCCGTTTTATGCCGCCCCCGGCGTTATTTTCGGCCCGGCTCCCTCTTCCTCACTGCCTCAGCGCCCAAAGCCGCGCGCGCAGGCAACGGCTCCTCATGCGCCTGATCCGGAAGCCGCTTTGCCACATCAGAGAGAAGGTTCTTTCTCCGCGCAATCAGCTGCTGCTTCTCCTCCTCCCCAGATTCTCGTGGCATACCTGGAATCTCAGGTGGCACGCAATTTGTGATACACTGCTATAAGGGTGGCACACAATCTTGAGAACATAATATTTACATGACTTAATAGTATCAGTTTATTGAATCTTTTTATTCAATGTGTTCTATTTATATTTCCTAGTCTATTTTTTTGTTGGTGCAGCCTTGACTCTGTTCTTATGATTTTTTTTTCCAATATTTTTTAAATAATCTGATAAGAATACAAAACTTGCTGCAGAAAAAGAGAATGTCAAAGAATAAAAGAATCAGAAGAAAAACAAAAAGGAATCCTAAATCATAAAGGGGTCCTTTTACTAAGCTGCATTAGGCACTATTGTGGAATGTGCTCAGATGTCCTACTGTAACTTCAAAATGTGCATGCACTAAATCAAATATTTTTCGGGTAGCATATCAGGGACGGAAAATGTAGCCACTTTGAATAGGATCAATTTGCAATCTGCTCGGCAAGAACTATTGTCTACAGCCTACACTCTTGGCTCTCAAATGCCAATTCCACTTAAGTTTCATCTGAGACACCTGAAGGATGAGACCCCCTTGCCGGACTATATTCATCTTCAGACTGTGTGGTCTCAGGATTTGAATATTGTACTTCCGGAAGACACTATATCACGGGCCGGAGCTCGGCTGCCAGCCCTGAAAAAATATGTTTACTTTTGGGAAATGCAATTTAAGTTATTATTTAGAATCTATGTACCTTCTTATAGAGCTTACTGTGCTAAATTTCGACCATTGCCAGAGTGTGATAAATGTGGTCATCGGATCACTGAGCTGGGCCATATGTCACCTCAGCACAGCATGGGGGCTCCAAAACTCCAAAGCCAGCAGCAGCCAACAAACCAATGGCCATCTAAATCCTGGATGAGGTATTTTTTTTTTAACCTTTTATAACCTGTATACAATTTCACATACAGGATTAAAACCATTTTAATGGCTTATATCATCCCCTATTGTGTTAGACATAATGATAACCAGCAGCAGCTGCTTCTAAGTGAACGTGGGGGTCCGTATAACCACATGCTTTGAACAGAGTGGCCTAATGTAGCTGTTTCCAGACTTTGAGCTGCAGCACCCTGAGCATCCCCACCAGCAAAGGCCGAAATCAACACTGCAGCGGAGGCAGAGAAGAGGGGGATAGTAGCTGAGGGAAAAGGTGGCCTAATGGCACCATTAAAAAAAATACTATATTCTAAGGTCGCTGTCAACTGAGAAAGCTTAGGAACCTCAGTACTAAATGAAAGAAAAAATTACAAGCAAGAGTTTATGCAATAATGTCAATTAACTTGCCACTTAAATAGGAGGACTGGATAAATTAAAAGTACCCATAGGTGAGGTGGAGGCTGCGGCCCACCTGATTTCGTATGAAGGAGAAAAAAAAAAGCTACTATGGTGATATATCTGACACCTTGATATTTAAGCAAACATATTCAGGAATAACGCAGTAAGAATAGATCTAGGTCTAATACTCCTGGTCAAAGCAACAGAAACTGCTTTCTTCTTTTCGGGGTGATTTTGACTACATCTGAACGGATCCCAACACAACAATTCATAAATAGGGATAAACCTTCATTAACCACTAGGCAGGACTTGCAGAATATGCACCTTCTGCAAAACAGTGCTCCCACCCAGTGGCATAGTAAGGGTAGGAGGCGCCCAGGGCGGTGGCACTCCCCCACGCCCTCCGCTCCTTCCACACTAAATCCCCCCCATGCCATCCCTTCCCACCCCCCACAACCTCTTTAAATCTTCATTAGTGCGAACAGCTTCTTCGGCCTGCTGGCTTTCCCTCTGACATCACTTTCTGGCCCCGCGACAAGTGATTGAAGAGGAAGCCAGACTAGAGTAGTTGCTTGCGCTGGTGAAGATTTCAAAGAGGTACAGGGAGGTGGGGGTAGGAAAGGGAGGGCATGAGCATGGCATGGGGGGGGGGGACAGACAGGTGCCAGCAGCCTCAGTAAGATGGCGCCCGGCATGGCAAGCCACTCTGATCTGTACCCTTCTCTTCCATTGCTAACTCCAGACTCCGCCCCTTCTTTCTTGCGGCGCTGTATGCCTGGAACAGGTTGCCTGAATCAATACGTCGTGCTCCGTCCCTGGCAGTGTTCAAATCCAAGCTAAAGCCCCACATTTTTGAAACTACCTTCAACTCTTAATTCCCCCTCAATGCTGTCAGACACCTAGACCCACTATAACCTCCCCAACCCTGAAATGTCCTGTCTAAATTAAATTGTAAGCTCTTCTGAGCAGGGACTACCTATTGTATGTTAAAATGTACAACGCTAGTAGTAGTCTTCCCCCCCGTCCCGCCCTCCCTTTACTATGCCACAGTTCCTACCCCACCCACTGTGTCACAGCCAAGCAGGGGAAGCAATGGATAGAGCACAATGTTTGTGCCCTGCCTCCTTTGGGCCCAGTGCAGTCATACTGTGAACACATAGCTACACCTCCCCCTCCGTATTCACGGTTTCCGTATCTACGGATTCACTTATTCGCGATTTTAAACCTAAAATTCCTTTTTTGGGGGGCTATTTTAAGATCTGTAAGCCCCCCCTTAAGCCTTACCTGGTGGTCTAGCGAGTTTTCGGGGCAGGAGCGATGTTCCCACGCTCCTGCCCCATGCAGATTGCTCATAGGCAATGGCTCGAGAGACTACGGGAGCTCAAGGCACCCATTTCCTGTGAGTGATCTGTAAGGGGCAGGAGCGTGGGAAGATCGTTCCTGCCTGAAAACCCGCTAGACCACCAGGGGGGGGGGGGACTTTCAGGGTTTAAAATAGCCGGGGGAAGCGGGGGTTAGGGGCAGAACCAGCCCTAATATTATTTGCGGTTTTTTAAATATTTGCGGGCCAGCTCTGCCCCTATCCACCACGAATACGGAGGGGGCAGTTGTGACAGGGATCTGGCTAGTCCTACTGAATCCAAGGAGAAAGTCCCTGTAAGCCCCAGTAAAAACCTAGTGATCAGGTCTAGGAAACATCCTGAGCGAGGTGAAAATCCTGTGAACAGCTTTAGGAAGGTGCCTGCCCCTTTAAGAGTATCCAAAGCTCAGGCTGTTACTGAAAGGACAGGGCCCTTTAAGAATTTGGCTAACCCTGCTAGGAGGGGGCGTGGCTTGTTGCCGAGGCTCCCATTTACAGAGCTTTCCTCGTCAGATAGAGAGGAGAGGCAGCTGGGACAGGAAGCTGAGCAAAAGCTGGGAAGGAAGCCAGTCCTTCCAATTGAACCATGGCCAGCACAAGAAAGTTTCCCTGAAGATTGGGAAATGGAGGAACCAGAAGTCCAGCCTGAGGAACAAGACATGGAATGCCAGGTGGACTATGACCTGCCTAACTGGGAGGAACACTTAATGGAGTGTGAGTAGGCTATTAAGCCCAGAAATTTTCCTTGTTTTTTTAAACTTTTGAATTTATGGTTTGGAGCAGTTTGTGCACTGCTCTGACTTGTGCTGGGAGCTGCAAAAGTTACACCAGAGCTTGTCTATTGGGGAGGGCGGCAACACCTGTGGTGAACAGGCTCCTCTTCTCCCAACCTGTTGGGGATTTGGCTCTACCCAACAGGGACACAGTCAGAGCCAGAGTCAGAGAGAACATTTTCCAAGAAAGTGGTGCTAGGTGCTTGGACTGTTTTGTTAAGCCATGAGTATGGCCTGAAGACTAAATTAAGGATATTTGTATTGATAGCCTGGACTAACTCTGAAAGCACGATTTGTGCTGGAGCGGGACTTATTTGCTTCCCTAAGAAGAGTGAAGGAAATTCTTGAAAGTTTGTTTTCCACTCTTGCCAAAATTCTGACATATTTTTGTTGTTTGAAACTTTTGGATATTTCATTAAAGTGGTTTTGTTTGAACAACCTGGACCTTTTGTGTACAATTTCTGGGATACAATAAGAAACCTGTGTTCCACTATCCTTATTTTAAACTCAGGACTAGGATTCAGCGAAGCCATTTGGCCTAGCCAGGATCCTTGTCCCACATAGTGCAGTTACAGCCCTACTATGAGGATCTAGAGAACATGTCATTATCAAGGTAGAGGTAGAAATTTGTTCAGAAGTAGATTTCCCCCAAAATTCTGTTAATTCTAAACTGTCCAACATGGGTCGAGCAGCTTGACGCCTTTGTCTGAGCTTACGGCAGATAAACATTCCAATGGAGATACCGATTCAGGGGTAACCTTCAGAACATTAATCACATGCTTTTTTTTTTGCATTAGAATTAGTTGATGCTTTTTGTGGTCTTGAGACTATATTATTTATATTTTACTGATAAGGGCTTCGGGTCTCTTGTAGCTGTGTCTTTTTCTGGGCAGTGCTTCAAATGTTGTTAAATAAATCTTCCAGAGTTTATTTGTCTTTCTTTTAAGTTGTCTTGGTTTCTGAAACTTTCATTTTGTCTTTGGTCTGGTTAATAAATATTTATAACCATCTGCAGTTCGGGGCCAAGTTAGGCGCCTACCATCCAATTGAGCTCAATTTACGTCAATTATGAGGTGCTAATTTTTAATCATCCTAGCCAATTAAATAATTAACCCCCTCCCCTTTTACTAAACCATGGTAGAGGTTTCTAATGCGGCCCGGAGCGCTAAACGCTCCAATGCTCATATTATTCCTATGAGCAACAGTTTAGTAAGAGGGCCTAAGTTAGACCAGGCATTCCGATCTAGGCGCTTATCATTAGGCATTATTTATAGAATCAGGGCCTTAGCACCCATATTTCTGGTGTCTAATTTTTGGTACTTTGTCGACAGCAAAGAATGATGGAAAGAAAATATAATTTCAATAAATGAAAAACGAAGAGCAGAGTTGCAGCGCACAAAAAAAATTAAATCATAGCAGCAACAAGGAATAAAAAATGCTTGAATTCCTCGGTGGAGCAAAAACACCCCTGAAGAAGCCTGAAATTATGAAACGGTGATCTCCATTGCGAAAGTTAAGTGCCCTTTTGCATGGGAAATGCCATAAGAACATAAGAATAGGCTTACTGGGTCAGACCAATGGTCTATCATAAGCCCAGTAGCCCGCTCTCACGGTGGCCAATCCAGGTCACCAGCACCTGGCCAAAACCCAAAGAGCAGCAACATTCTATGCTACCGATCCAGGGCAAGCAGTGGCTTCCCCCAATGTCTTTCTCAATAACAAGATTATGGACTTTTCCTCCAGTAAATTGTCTAAAAACCAGCTACGCTATCCATTCTTACCACAACCTCAGGCAACGCGTTCCAGAGCTTAACTATTCTCTAAGTGAAAAAATATTTCCTCCTATTGGTTTTAAAAGTATTTCCCTGTAACTTCGAGTGTCCCCTAGTCTTTGTATTTTTTTTTTGACAGAGTGAAAAATCGATCCACTTGTACCCGTTCTACTCCATTCAGGATTTGTAGACTTCAATCATGTCTCCCCTCAGCCATCTCTTTTCCAAGCTGAAGAGCCCTAACTTTTTTAGTCTGTCCTCATACAGAGGAGTTCCATCCCCTTTATATCTTGTGCATTTGAACTTAAGTACCGTATTTTCATGCATATAACGCGCGCATTATACACGATTTTACAAACTGTGCATAACCGTGCGCGTTATACGTGTGAGCGCGTTTTACAACTTTTTTTTCCCAATCCGATCGGCATCCCCCCTGCCCCCCTGCTCGCATCACCCCCCCTCCCCCGCGATCCTATATCCCCCCCAGCACCGCAAAACATCTCTTACCCGATTGGGCACCGGCACCAGCACCAATGCACAGGACGTGCCAGTGCCAGTGCCCGAAGATCCTCCCTCGTTGGTTTGGGCTGGGCTGGGTGGTGCGGGAGAGATCCTTCTTCTTCCTGTGCCGGGCTGGACTAGGCTTTGAGCATTTGCGCATGCTCAAAGCCTTCTGGTCGAGAGAGCGCGTTTTACACGGGTGCGCGGTACATGGGTGAAAATACGGTAGTTGAGATTACAACAAAGTTTTGGTGCCTAAAGCTGCTTGATTTGCAAAACTATATTAAGTATACTTGTTGCTGAATTCCAAAACTGCTTGATATATAGAACTGTGTTAAGAGCAGGAGCAGTTGACTGAAAATAATTTAGACAAGATAAGAAATCTAGCAGCTGAAACAGAGTGTTCCGTATAAAGTTTGTCGTATTCTTGCAGATCAAGCTACCTTAAATGACTGAAATATAATAAAGAATTCCAAAACTGCATGATATATTGAAATAGTCGAAAGAAAGTTCATAACACTAAGGGCTCCACAGTCCCGGTCATTCGCAGTATTTTCCAACCACAAATGACCGGGCAGGAGAGGGCAGCCAGAGCGCCAGCGAGTGAAGGAAATCACTCGCAGTATGCTCCGACCGCCTCTTCCTGTACTAAAGTCGGGCCTCACCAATCAGGATCTGCGTGTCAAAGCAGCTCCTGATTGGTGAGGCCCGACTTTAGTACAGGAAGAGACGGTTGGAGCATACCGCGAGTGATTTCCTTCACACGCCGGCGCTCCAGCTGCCCTCTCCTGAATCCTCTGCTAAAAAAAACGTATTTGCGGTTTTTCAACATTCGCGGGGGTTCCTGGAACGGAACCCCCGTGAATATCGGGGGGAGTACTGTAGTTGGTTAAAGAGGTGGAGTGCACAGTAGCACTGAAGGCTATATTCTATAAATAGCGCCCTAATCACAGCTGCCTAGCAATGACTAAGTTTGGGATCCACGCCAAACTTACTTTTTTTTAATTGGCTTAATTGGCATGGTAATTGACCATCCCAAGTTTCAAGTCTTATTAAAATTTTGTTATACAGTACTCCCCCGATACTCGTGGGGGTTCTGTTCCAGGAACCCCCGCGAATATCGAAAAACCACAAATACGGTTTTTCGCCTGGGGAGGCAGGAGAGGGCAGCTGGAGTGCCGGCGAGTGAAGGAAATCACTCATGGTATGCTCCGACCGCCTCTTCCTGTACTAAAGTCGGGCTACACCAAGGAGCTGCTTTGACATGCAGCTCCTGATTGGTGTAGTCCGACTTTTGCACAGGAAGAGGCGGTCGGAGAATACCGCGAATGAGTGAAACCACGAACCATCAATTCACAGGGGCACACTGTACCGCCAAACCAAATTTCAAGGCGGTGTACATCCAAAGGTTAAAAAGTACATATATTTATAAATACAAAGTACTAAGCTTAAGGTTGTCCTACAAAGACTTGACAAAACAAACAGACAAAATGGAACAAGAGGGACCATGCTAGCTTGCAGCCAATCAAAATAAAATAAAAATTAAGCATTATAAGAGCTCGACGCCACACTCTTAGGATGCCTAGCGATGCTTAAGTGGAGGCGCCATCCAACACCTAGGGATGCCTATGTTATCTAAAAATAGGCGTAATTATGGCCGTGGTTGACTTAGGCATCAAGACATAGGCGCTGCCAAATTAGGCAAGTGAAAAGCTACACTAATGGAGCGGCGCCATGTCTAGGAAGCCTAGTGACGGCTAAGTCTGCTTAGGCGCCACTAGGCATGATTCTATAAACGGCACCGTTTTTTTTTGATTGACAACTGCGCCAAGCACCGCCCACAATGTGAGTGCCGCGCGGCACTGTATATAGAATCTAGCCCCGAGCGCATTATTTTCTGAGGGACTTTCTTGAATCTACCCCACAATGTCGACACGTACTGGAACAATGAGCAATTTGTTACAAAAACAAAAACAAAAAACAAAGGACTAATGCTAGTTGAATTTATTCCAGGCAGTTATGCCTTACCTTGATGGGTTCTCCATGGGGAGACATCACTTCATCGGAGAGCTCCATCATCTTGAGAGCCATCAGTGCTACCTGCGCAGCGTGCGTTTCACTTTCTCTATGCAATCCTCCAGCTACACAATACGCATCACCAATTGTCTCAACCTAAAAGTATACATGAAATCTAGCTTACTAATTCACCAGCATTACAGCTTCATAAAAATGTCTTCTGAATGGTGAAAGAACAGTTAAGGGGGGTGTCTACCATGAAGATATCAGTATGTAATAGCCATTCACAGGACCTACACTCACCGCTTGCCCTGGGATTGGCAGCATGGAATATCGCTATTTGGATTTCTGCCCGGTACTTCTGACCTTGAGTGGTCACTATTGGAGACAGGATGCTGGACTAGAAGGACTGTTGGTCTGACCCAGTGTGGCTAACCCAGTACAGTAAAAATCCCATACCAGGTGTTTAGTGCAGACACAGGTGGAATCTGGATGGATAATGGGTGTAGATGGGGAGTGGCTGGCAGCAAAAGCTGGTACAGAGAACAATACTAGAAGTTAGCTGTCATGGCTGCCAATAGCATTCCTGTGCAACAATGGCATTTACGCTGGGATTTTGCGTCAGAGGGAAGGCTTCCAGGTCAGCCACTCGCAGCGTGTAGGATCCACTGCCCATGGCTTTTTGAAGACTATGAGTTCAGCCGCACTGAGTAATGAAGGAAGGAGGTGCTATTTGGACATCTGAAGCTGGGCCCAGAGGTACATTCTCGCAAAAGGGAGGGCATGGAAAGGCAGGGCCAGGGGGGCTCAGTGTACTTGGGTGCTTAGGGCCCACTGAAGAATTAATCCTACCATCTCCAGCCTCATAATCTGCCCATTTCCTATATCGTTAGCATGTGAATTAATATGTACTGTAATGCCAGTATGCCACAATGCACTAGAAGGAAATTCTGTATAGGACGCCAGTCTCAGCAGCTGCCTACGAAGCGGCTGAGAATTGCAGACTGGCGTCCTATACAGAATTGCATTTACCCTAATGGACAGATGCCTAACCCCGCCGATTCTCTAACCAACGCCCATGTCACAGGCGCCAGTTAGAGAATTGTGTCTGATCCCTTGCCACCAGCTGATCGCAGCAAGGAAATCTCCCTGCCGTGATCAGCTGGGCGGCCATAGCAGGGACCCCCTCAGCAAAGTTGGCCGGAAGGAGGGATGCCCACTCCCTCCCGCCGGAACCCCAGAATGCCCCCCCACGGTGCCAGGGTGTTCTATAGGTGGGGAGGGTGGCATGAGAGAGTGGGAATCCCACCTGCCAGGGAATTTCTCATGGGGGGCATTAGGAGGTTCCATGAGGAGGGAATGGGCATCCCTCCTGCCGACCGACTTCGTGGGATGGGGGTTCCCTGCCATGGCCGCTCACCTGATTGCGGCAGGGGGATTCCCTTGCCACGATCAGCTCTGCGGCTGCGTCTATTTGAAATGTAGGCCAGCATTTTGCAGGCCTACATTTCGGACATCTTTCACAACCGCCCAAGTCCACTTCCGGCCGAAACCATGCCCAAGCCCAGCCTTGTGCGAGCTTAAGTGTCCCGACGCATCTCCCTGCACCCACGACAGACATCTACAGTGTAAGCGGTCTGCCTCAGATTTTGTTGGTTTTTTTTTAACGTGCATCCCGATTGGCTGGTTAGACAGCGGTAGGACACCTACCGCTGCCTTTAATAGTGACACAGTTTAAAGAATCTGCCCCTAAGAAGGTAAATCTCAAAAGGACACTTAAAATTAGGTGCCAGGAAAAAAACACGCTAAAGGGCTCCTTTTACAAAAGTGCGTTAGGGCCTTAACGCGTGCTAAATTGCCACGCGCGCTAGCCGCTACCGCCTCCTCTTGAGCAGGCTGTAGTTTTGTGGGTAGCGTGCGCTAATCCGGTGTGTGCACTAAAAACGCTAGTGCACCTTTGTAAAAGGAGCCCTAAGTGTGAATTCTATATTGCAAGCATGTATGCTAGCTCAATGGCTGGAATAAATGCTCGCACCTAACCGTAGGCAGCTAGATGCATAAATGCTAGTATTTTATAAATTGCGTGCAGAACTTCTAGGCACGCCCCTGACCTGCAGTTCTCAGATCCATGCCCCCTTGCAGTAGTATGTGATAGATTCTGTGTGCACAATTTATAGAATACCAATTAATGGCAGTTATACATGCAACTGTTAATTAGTATTAATTAGTGCCAAACACCAATTACACTTCCCCTTCCGTTTTCGCAAATTCCGTATTTACGGATTCGGTTATTCGCGTTTTTTGACCAAAAGATAAATTTTAATTTTTCGGGCTTTTTTAAACCTGTAAGCCCTCCCCCCTTTCCTCTCCCCTCCCCCCCCCCACCCACGTGACTGTGACCGTTATCTGGGTTTCATCGCATTTGGATAAGTAGAACCGATGTTTCAGCCATCATGACGTCATTTTCTTCAGGATATGTTGTGAGGTCTGCAGTTTGTCTTTATATAAAGTGGGTCCACCGGCCTGATTGAGAACAGGGAGGTCTTTGGTCATGAATTTGAATTTTGGCAGGAAAGTTAGTTGGTCACAGATTTGAATTTTGGTGGGAACGTCCTTTGGACACAATTTTAAATTCTGGCAGGGAAGTCTGTGGTTGCATGTTTTGAATTCTGACAGAAAAAGGGGGTGGAAACATGAAGCATGTTGCTAATATTTGGGTTTTTGCCAGGTACTAGTGACCTGGATTGGCCACCGTGAAGATGTACTATTGGGCTAGATCAGAGGTCTCAAACTCGTGGCCCGGGGCCACATGCGGCCCACCAGGTACTATTTTGAGGCCCTTGGTATGATTATCATATTCACAAAAATAAAATAAAACAGTTTCTTGATCATATATCTCTTTAGCTATAAATTACAATATTATTATTAAGACTTAGCCAAAAGGAAAGATTTATAAACTATAAAGAGTTTTACCTCATGCAAAGTAGTCATTTCTTTAATAAGACATTACTATTTTTTCTGAGGCCCTCCAAGTACCTGCAAATCCAAAATGTGGCCCTGTAAAGGGTTTGAGTTTGAGACCACTGGGCTAGATGAAACATTGGTCTGACCCAGTAAGGCTATTCTTATGTTCTTATAAATACTGGAGAGCCACAGCATACCAATATATCTCATGCATATTCATTGTGTTGATCCTAATAACCCGATTGGTCAGGTGTGTCTCCAGGACATGGCAGAGAACATCACAGGTATCAAGGGTGTATTTCCTTCCAAAGGTATTATTCTAGACTTCAGAACCATCTGTAACATCTCGTCCCTTCTACAAGAAAACCATAAATATACAAATTTGCTCTACCTTGTAAACATCTAGTTCTCCGCACTGGTAATCAAAACGAGTATAGAGTTCACTGAGCATGGTGATAACCTGCATAGGTGAGCACTGGGAGCAGATTGCGGTGAATCCTACAATGTCAGAGAAAAGCATTGTGATATTATTAAATTTCTTGGCTTGCACCACTTGCCCCTGCCACAGCTGCTGAGCAACTTCTCCAGGAAAAATTGAGAACAAAAGATCCACCGTCTTCTTCTTCTCCTCTTCAAGTGCTTGATGGGCCTGCTCCAGAGTAGTTTTAAGCTTTCCCAACCTTTTCTTCAGTCCATCTTGAGCTCTCACTTGTTCTCCTATCAAAACAACATCTCGTAAAGCGTTGTGAATCGGGATATCTGAAAGGTACAACCCACGTCCTGTGAAGTCCTCCAGTCTACCCACACAGGGGGATCCCAAGAACAAGATGGCGCTGGATTCGAAAACGTAGATCATTTGGCCTTTGAGATCCATTACCTGCAAAGTAATGAAGGTGGTTAGCTTTGCCCAATAAGCAAATGGCAAGAAAGTCTTCCTCTGGTTTATTTTCAGTTGCTTGACGTGAGCTGCTCTTAGTAGTCTACAATTTATAGAACTATGTCTTAAGAACAGTTTACTCAATAGTCTGGTATGATTTCCAGTATGGTACGCTATTTAAAGTAAGCCTCAGTATGTAAATATTACTTTTTAGAAATGAGACCTGTGCGTTTCTTATGTAACAGACTTGCTTGGCAAAAGAAAAAAAAAAATCACATCACATTCATTTATAATACGGTAAAATGCATTAACACAGGCTGGCTCTCTTTTCCAGACAGTTTTCCAGTTTTATTGTCTGCTAGCAAAGTGCTTCTTAACCTTTCCTGAAGGCACAACTTGACACCTAGCATTTGTGTTTTCAGGAATACCGAAATGAATAGATCTGCATGTTTGGCTTCCATTATAAGTGAATCTCTCTCATACATATTCACCATTGTAATACCAGAATGAATATGCATGGATTTGCTTACAACTATTACTTCCATTTTATGTAAATCTCTCATGCTATTTCACCATGGTAATAGCATAATGAATATGCATGGAATTGGTTTGCATGCATTACTTCCATTTTACATAAACCTAGCTCATGCATATGCACCATGAATATGTATGAAATAGGTTTTGCATGCATAGCTCCCATTGTATGTAAATCTCTCTCATGCAAATTCACTATTGTAATCCTAAAAAGCGGGGTGGCTTGAGAAGTGCCATGCTACTGTCCTGAAAAAAATACTTTTAAAGGTCTGCATTCCATATCATTTGCCGTTATTCATGTACGCCATGTCATGACTTTTACCATCCTAGTCAAACCACATATTTTTCATTTATAAGAAGTGAACAGCACTAGCAAAGCTTTCATCATGATGGTGATACACTGTGAGAATTCAATTTATAAAAATTATTTTATTTCAGGAACTGGGACAGATTAACTGGTGGCGAAAGAGTGTGGAGGGGAGGGGGGGGGAGATGAGGAAATTCTCTTGGCATGCTTTATTCAAGATAAAATAAACTATACAGGTTTGGGCCTGCTGTAACAGGATTATAACAGTTTACAAGGAAAAGGAGTTTTTATAACATATTTCAGGGAGTTAGTAAAGGTCAAATAAATGTTACAGCAATTTTAGTCCTTTGCCCTTAGTGACAGGGCTGGGGACCAATCTGTCCATATCTTTGCATAAAAATTCTTCCAGATAGTAAACAAGTTCCAACTTCAAGGAAGCAGTCACACGCTCTGTTTCCTGTTTAAATACAGAGAGCAACACAACAAAAGATCTTTTCAACAGGACCGAAATGATTGGCATTCAAAGGCAGCACACCTTTTCTCTTCTGTCGGTCTCCCTGAAGCTTTTCAAGCAGAAATGTTGGGCTAAAAGTAGGTCAGTCTGACTGTACACACTCAAGAGCTTCCTGTGATCATCATCAGAGCCGGATCCAGGGCAGTGTCTTGCAAACTTTTTCCAAGCCCCGGCACACTAAACGTGGAGCCGCATCTGCAGGACCTCCGTGCATGCACAGGCATCGCTGCAATGACATCACGTGCACGGAGGCCATCTAGACCAGGGGTATCCAAGTCCCTCCTTGACGGCCGCAATCTAGTCGGGTTTTCAGGATTTCCCCAATGAATATTTATTATTTATTTATTATGCATGAGATCTATGTGCATGCACTGCTTTTAATGCAAATTCATTGGGGAAATCCTGAAAACCCGATTGGATTGCAGCCCTCAAGGAGGGACTTTGAGATCCCTGATCTAGATGGAGCCCTGAGTTTGCTAACACTGAAATTACCATGCTAGTGGGGGGTGTGGCGAGGAGGAGAGACACTGCTGCTGGCTGACTGCCTACAGGACGCGCCTCTCGCAGTGCACACAGTTTGTGTTACACTGATCTAGGGGATGATGAACAAGGAGACTGCTGCAGGTGTTGTAAGGGGAAGAGTGTCAGAGCAATTTGATACTCGATGGTGCTGTATACCATTTTGGATATCCACAGGCAGGGGGAGCAATTCAACCATTATGGGTATGTCCTGTAAGATAAAGGGCGGGAGGGGGGCAGACCTGCCAAGCCTTCCACATTGTGCAAGAGACTCCTGCTTTTGCGGGTTATCTCTTCTACTCCTGCAGGGGAGCGAGGAATTCCCCGCTCAGCAGCCTTCCCTTTCATCAGCAACAAGAGATTCATTAATAAGTCCATAGGCCATTATTGAGATGGCTTGGGGAAATCCACTGCTTATTCCTAGGGAAAACAGCATAAAATCTGTTTTACTACTTGGGATCTAGCTAGGTATTTGGGACCTGATTTGGCCAATGTTGAAAACAGGATACTGGGCTTGCAGGCCCTTCAGTCTGTCCCAGTATGGCAATTCTTATGTTATCATCTCTTGCTGCTGGAGGGACCACTTTCCTGATAAGGGCTGCAAAATCTCACAGCTCTTATCACGATACAACTACTATTTCTGAGAGGAGAAAAAGAGGGAAGATAACATTCTCTTTCTGAGAGAAGACATATCTTTGCGTAAATATATATTATTTTGCTCTGAGTTTTGATAGGTTTGGGGAGAAAAGCTAAATTGTAGGTTCCCTTCTATAGACAGTTTAGATCTTAAAGAGCAAACTTTACTTAGCTAGCCTTCATAGAATAATAGCCTTTTATAGTTCTACAGTTTTGTAAGCTTGAACCTTCTGCTAGCGATAGTCTCTGGCAGGCAGAGCAGGGTCTGGCTTATTCTCCTATGGGAGGGGCCTTAGGCACCTGGGCCAATCAGAAACTTAGGACCCTTCCTCCCTGTGCATCCCAGGGTGCACCAGGAAGGGTAGGCCTGCCATTTTAAAGAGGCAGGTCCTGCTGGTCTTCTAAAAAAGGTATGGAGGCATCGGAGGTTGGGATTGCCCACTAGACCACTAGGCTAGGTGTGATGGGGGCTGTGGAGGGGAAGCTTGCTGCAAGTGGGTATCGGGGGGGAGTTGGAGGGGTGGATGGCCCAACAGACCACCAGGCTTGTGTGGTGGGGACACCTATTAAAAATAAGCCTGCGGCAGGAAGGAGTGTGCATCTCTCCTGCCAATTTTCCACATGGAGTGGAGGCACTAGACCACCAGGCTTTTCTTTGGGTTACATTTATGAGGAATCAAAACTGATGGTGGATCCGAAAGCTGTTTTTTTTCCTCTCAGTGCCTGAGTCAATCGGCACTCAGGCACTAACAGGAAATAAGGCAATGACAATTCAGACCCTGCCAGCAAATATTGCTCCAATTCCTTGTAAATGGAGGGGCATTCCTTTTTGAGAATCACCCGGTGAGGTCATTTTAATATTAATGACCCTGATATATTACAGTTTTAATATTAATGATCTCATTGTATGACATTTGCATAGTACAATTAATGATCTCATTGTATGATATTTGCATAGTATAATTAGAGGCTGCTAGAAAGCACATAAAAGACCACAGTGAGCTGTTTTAATAACTGGGTGGTAAAATACATTAATTTAGCATCATCGTTAAATGCACAGTGACTTAAAAGAATCCTGCTCTGTGTGGAGTGGAACAAGTAGATGTGAGTCGCTTCTTTACTCTTTCTAAAAATACTAGGACTAGGGGACATGTAATGTGTAATTAAACTCTGAAATTTGTTGCCGGAAATGTGGTGAAAGCAGTGAGCTTAGCAGGGTTTAAAAAGTGTTTGGATAACTTCCTAACAGAGAAGTCAAGAATGGATGTGGGGAAATTCACTGCTTATTCCTAGGATAAGCAACAAAAAAATCTGTTTTATTCTTTGGAATCTTGCCCGGTACTTGTGACTTGGGTTGGCCACTGTTGAAAAGAGGATACTGAGCTTGATGGACTTGCGGTCTGTCCCAGTATGGCAGCTCTTATGTTATGTTTTTATTATGTTCCCTCTCTTTCTCTTTCTCCTTTTCCAAATCTGCCTGGATCAGAGTCCACTTAAGTTGGTTTCATCCTGACTGGATAAGTTGTGTTAATTAGCTGGGATTGGAGCTCTTTTTCCATCTTTTGTATTTGGTTGAAGGGCTCAGGGGTTTGTTCCTCTGGCCTTGTTTGCATGGCATTGTATTATGCCTGTCTTTTTTTAAAATATGCTAATAATTGGCCCGTTCTCCATCTGTAACCTAGGCACCAAGTCATAAAATTACTCTTATTATGTCTGAAGTTCAGCATGTTACTTGGCAAAAAATACAGAGGTACCTTTAAACCACTTAAAATGATGGAATAAAATATGCAGGTTAGCCTACTCTCCTACATCCCTCCTATGTGGCTAAAATTATGAACACTGCAAAGATTTTTATATACTTTACCTGGCTAAATTTAGCCAGATAGGGATGATTAAAGAAGATTAACTCTTGTTTTACGCACATACTCCAGATTTTGATCCAAGATGTGCGCCCAACTAAATTGGCTATTGAGCTAATTAGTGCCAACAATTGGGCGCTAATTGATACTAATTAGCACCAATTTGAATTTGCATGCACATCTTGCTACGTGTTACTCTATAACAATTCTATGGTTTATAGTTTAACAAAAAAAATATATATATACCGTATTTTCACGCAGATAACGCGCACCCGTGTAAAACGCGCACACGGGTATAGCGTGCAGAAACCACGATTTTATGTACAAAAACTTTTGTATACCGCGCTCACGCATATAACGCGCATGCAGCCCGACTGTCCTTTTGCCCGCCCCGACTCTCCTCTGGCCACCCCGACTCTCCTTTCGCCCTCCCCGACTCTCCGTGCGCTGTCCCGACTCTCCGTTCACCCTCCCTGACTCTCCGTGCGCTGTCCCGACTCTCCGTGCGCTGTCCCGACTCTCCGTTCACCCTCCCTGACTTTCCGTGCACTGCCCCGCCTCTCCGTGCGCTGTCCCGACTCTCCGTTCACCCTCCCTGACTTTCCGTGCACTGCCCCGCCTCTCCGTGCGCTGTCCCGACTCTCCGTTCACCCGCCCTGACTTTCCGTGCACTGCCCCGACTCTCCGTGCGCTGTCCCGACTCTCCGTTCACCCGCCCTGGAGCCTTAGGTCCCACCTGGGGGCGCGGCCTGAGGCACATGGTCGGGTTGGGCCCATGTGCCTCAGGCCGCGCCCCCAGGTGGGACCTAAGGCTCCAGGGCCTATTCTGATTGGCCCACGCGCCTTAGGCCCCACCAGTAGGCGGAGCTTTGGGACGGATGGGCCAATCCGGCCTCATTCCATCGTTGGCTGCCTGCCGGACAGGCGGGTTTGGCTCCCGTCTGTCCGGCCAACTACCAAAGGTACGGGGAAGGGGGGTGGGGGTGTCGTGGGGGGTTGGCCAGGGGGGTCGCGGGTCGGCTGGGGGGCGGTCGGAGGTTCTTGGGGGGGGGGGGGGTCGTTGGAGGGAGGGGGGTTTGCGTCGAGGGCAGGAGGGCCTGGGATCCCTCCTGCCCGTAATGTAGTGCGGGGTGGGGGGTCACCGTGGCCAGGAGGGTTTGGGCTCCCTCCTGGCCCGATATTGTCGGGGAGTTGGGGAGTCGGCCGGGCAAGAGGGCTTGGGCTCCCTCTTGCTCCGATCGTGGATGCGGGTGCGGGTGGGAGCGCGTGCGAGCGGTCGTTCGGGGTGGGGGTGCGAGCGGTCCTGCTGGGGGGGTGAATCGGGCGTCGGGCAAGGTGGGAACTATGTAAAAAAAATTTTGTATACCGCGCTCACGCGTATAACGCGCGAGGGGTATGCGCGGTAGGTAAAAACGCGTATAACGCGCGTGTTATATGCGTGAAAATACGGTATATACTGCCTTTCCTGAGCGCATCACAAGGCAGCTTACAATATAATATGACATAAAAGAAAGGAAAGCCATTGAGAAGGGAGCACAGAACCAATTTGCTGTATTTTTCATTCTATAGGATGCCCCTGACCATAGGACGCACCCCCCCTGTAGAGGAAGATTAAGCAAGAAAAAAAAATTGGGTTCTGAATTTTTTTTCTTAGTTCTTCCTCCTCTACACATAGGTGCGTCTGGTGCTGGGAAGCCTGAAGCAGCCCACAGCCCGCACGCAGAAGTCTGGTGGTCTGGTGCTGGGAAGCAGCAGCCCGCAGCAGCAACAAATACACCTCCCCCGCCCTCAAGGTACCTTTTTTTAACGGGTAGTGGTCCAGCACGGTCTCCTGGACGGCTGCCTTTCTCCTTGCACACAACACAGGAACATGACCTTTACGCTTCCTGCCTGGGCCCGCGCTGCTCTGTGATTGGCTGACGTCAGTTCACTGACGTCAGGGGTAGGACTGCGGCAGAGGCACATACTTTGGAGGCCAACAGCAGCCTGCTAGGTTCGAGCTGCAAGCTGCCGTAATTAGCTCAGCGGTGGTCACAGCAAGGAAGATGACCTCTCTCGCTGGGTGCAGGAAGCAGCTTGGAGGTAAGACCCCGTTCATCGCGAGGGCCCCGGCGGGACGCTGGATCTGGACAGCCGTAATTACAGGCAGATTTAAAGAGGGGAATCCGGAGGAAGCTGAGGGAGAAGCCAAGGAAGACAGCTGGGCACTCACCGACATTAGGGAGAGCTGTATCGGGCGCGGGCATTTAAAAAGGTACGACGGGATGGGGGTGGGGTGTTTAAAAAAAAAAGGTATCTTCGCTGCATAAGATGCACTGACATTTCCACAAAGTCTCTCTTCTTCTGGACAAGCTCCAGCCACATTTAGAGGTCCTGGAGCATGAATGGATGTGTATCATCCGCGCATGCTCAGAGGCCCTCCAGATGAAGCTAGAGCTTGTAGGGGCTTTCCAAAACCCGGACAAATGCCCAGTTTTGCAAAGTCTGTCCGAAAGCCCGGACAGTCCTCTAAAAAGAGGACATGTCCTGGTTTTCCCAGACATCTGGTAACCTTAGATGTAGGACACCCTGATCACTGCTGGTGACAAGTAGAAGAGGTACGGGGGTACGCATTTAAGACACCCCACTGCCACTGTGGAGGGAGATGTCGGGCACCACCGTCCCAAGCTATACCACAGTCCACAGTCAGGAAAAGAAAAAGCAATGCATAAATGAGAATTCTAATTCTTTCCTTACCCTTGAAGATTTTTCAACAGTGTTCTCCCATCTCTTTACTCTGATGATGAACTGCATGTTTAGCATGGTCATGATTCCACTAAATGTGCAACTTATTTTTGGAGAAAGAATTTCAAAGTACTCTTCAAAGTGAGGCCTTCCTGGAAAGTCTCTCCGATTCAGCAGCCTCTTGACGCCATTTCCAATCTGTAGCACACCCATGTCTTTGTCAAACATGAAATGAAATGGAAATGTTTTACAGAACAGAGAGGCAGGGATTGCCACGGAGGACTGTGGTTTACATGGAGATAATGAGGGCTTGGTGTTTTTCACTTGCACCGAATAGAGAAGATAGGGTTGGTTGATAAATTCGCTGCCGTCGCAATGAAATCCAGCTGGGGTCAATCTCACCTTTACTTCAGTTTCATATAAAACATATGCTGCAGCTTTAATAATGCCAGGAAGAATTAAGGAGGTTACTTTCTTAGGAAAGAAATAGTAAACATTTAGAAAATCTTGATCCTTCTCCAAGCAAAGTATTGAAGCCTCTTTAGGTTTGCTGTCATCCTCAACCACTTGGTCTGAGCTGCCCTGTTTCAGGTGAGTCGTAAAACTATTCAAGAAGTCTTTCAATGTCCCTCCGACTACCTCTAATACATGTTCATCTTCTTCATAGCATATTTTAAAGAGCTCTTCACCAAGTGATTCTTTTACAAGGTCCACAGGAGCACCTGAAATGTGAATTACAAATCTGCAATTAGATGTAAAAGAACTCATAGCATATTTAATAAACAAATAACAAAATAGGTGATGGCAGATAAAAGACCTTCTATGCCCAAAAGTGGCCAGCACTGTACTTGTCCATCCGTGCCCTGTTTAAAGCGTGAAGGTCATTTAAGTCACATTTTGCTTCCATCTTCTTTGTATACAGGGATCTTCTATGTTTATCCCACTGGTTTCTGAATTCTGTCTCTTTACAAAACCTGAACCAGATGCATTTCAGCATGGTCGGTGGATTAAGTTAAATGCCAGATAATCCACTGATAATACCACTAATTAAGTTAAGCACTGGATAATCAGTGGTACTGAAAATGAGTGCTGAGCAGTAACTATACTGGAACTCTCTGGATGGATTTAGGTTTGCTACTGAGCTGGCCTAAATCTATCTCGATAACTTATTTGGATAGTGGCCGACAATGGCCAGCATCCAGATAAGTCCTGCCGCTGCCTCAAGTACTCCCCTAACAGCCCATTTTTATCCACATATTATCCAGCTGTTTAGGGAATTACAGGCCTGATATTCAGCCGGTGAAGAGCAGCATATTGCTGACTGCTGCTGGCATTATCCCCGGAAATTCAACACTGGACCTTGTCTGCCTCCAGAATTACATTTCTGGGTTTATAGTTGGCAATAACACAGCCACTTAAGTGCAATACTTAGCACTTAACCAGCTATAGTAAACTAAATAAAGATAGGGCTGACTTTTCTGTGTACCTATTTTGCAGTTACTGTGGCCAGTTAAGTAATACCGTATATACTCAAATATAAGGCAGAGTATAAGATGAGGTACCCTTTCTCCCCCCCCAAAAGGAAAAAAGGTTGACTCACTTATAAGACAGCGGGGGGGGGGGGGGAGGTGAATATTCATGTGCCCTGCCAGGGTCTATGCCCTAGTCCCCCTCCCTCACTCCTTCTCCTGCCAGGCTTTGCACCCAGCCCCATCCCTGCCGATGTCACGCAGGACCCCACTGGGCCTGCCGTATGACCTGGTAGGCTGGAACAGGAGGGATCCCTCCTGTCTCCTGTCCCAGCCGACTCTGCCAAATTTTTTTTTACCTCCCTCCCACCTCCCCCGCATACCTTTTTGAATCCCTGGTGATCCATATTCAAAGTTCTCGTGAGAATTCAGGGCAGCAATTCAGTGAGTGGCTCAGCGCCAAGAGTAGTGAGGAAAGCTCGTTCATGCTCGGTACACCGCTGCGCCAAGAGAACTTTGAATATTGACCCAAATGTGCCTAGATATTATTCAGATAACATCAAAATAATAATAATAACTTTATTTTTGTATACCGCAATACCACAAGCAGTTCAGAGCGGTTTATAGAGGAAGAGACTGTACATATACAGCGATGTTACAGAAAGTGTTGTCAGATACATTGGTAACAAATTTCAAATTAAATTGGTGACCCAAGGGAGGTTAGAAAAAGTCCGGAAATATATCAGAGGTATAGCAGGTAATATCAGTGATAAGCAAGGTGGGGGGGAGGAATTTATCAAAGAGATAGATTTTAATAGATTTCCTGAAGACTTGGTAGGAGGGTGCACTAGAAATGAGGGTGGTTAAACATTTATTCCATTTGCCAGCTTGGAATGACAGTGTTCTATCAAGGAATCTCTTATAGACACAGCCTTTCAGGGACGGGAAGGCAAATAGGTAGGCGCTACGTGTGCAGGTGGTGCCTGGAACTCAAACTGGTGCGACAGGTAGATCGGGGATCAACCCGTTAGGGTTTTGAAGCAAAGGCAGGTGAACTTGAAGATGATCCTTGCCTCCATTGGCAATCAGTGAAGTTTTCTGTAGAACGGACTTGCATGTTCCGACTTTTTGAAGCCGTAAATGAGGCAGACGGCAGTATTCTGGATGATTCTCAGGTGTTTGATGGTTTTCTTGAAGGATCCTAGGTATATGATATTGCAGTAGTCTAAGGTACTTAAGATTAGAGACTGGACCAGCAATCTGAAGGAGAGGAAGTCGAAGTAGTGTTTAATGGTGTGGAGTTTCCAGAGGGTGCAGAAGCATTTTTTAACCTAAGCATTGGTATGGTCTTCAAAAGCATCGATCCAGGATGACTCCAAGGATTTTAGTGGAGGCATTGATTGAGTAGGTTAGCCCGTTTAATTTCAGAGAGGTATTCGTTAGTTTGTGGTTGGGACTTGCAAGGAAAAGTTTGGTTTTTTTCTGGGTTTAGTTTTAGTTTGAATTGTGTAGTCCATTGTTCTACCATAGTGAGAACGGATGAGGTGAATTGTTCAGTCTGTTGTGTCAAGGAGGTTATGGGGATGATAATTGTAATGTCGTCTGCATATATGAATGATTTCAATTTTAAGGCAGATAACATATGCCCAAGTGATGCCATGTAGATGTTGAACAGAGATGGAGAGAGAGGGGAGCCCTGTGGAACTCCGCAGGGGTTATTCCAAGATTGGGAAAAGGTTCCGTCGCTGTGGACCTGGTAGGTGCAATTTTTTAGGAAGCCTGTGAACCAGGTTAGTACCTGTCCCGAAATGCCAACAGAATCGAGGCAACTGATCAGAATGTCATGGTCTACAAGGTCGAAGGCACTGCTTAAGTCAAACTGCAGTACCAGTGCGCTTTTTCCCAGAGAAAACAGGTGGTCAGTTAACACAGCTAAGACAGTTTCTGTGCTGTAGTTGGTGTGAAATCCTGACTGGGAGTCGTGCAGAATGTTAAACTTTTCTAGGTATGACATGAGATCGTGATTAACTAGGCCTTCCATTACTTTAAGGAAGAGAGGTATGTTGGCAATGGGTCTGTAGTTGGCGGCCAAAGAGATTGGTTCTTTGGGGTTTTTGATGATTGGAGTCACAAGAATGTGGCCGAGTTCTGTTGGGAAGTAGCCAGTGGACAAGCAAAGGGAGATCCAGTGGAAAAGGGCAGCTTTGAATGGGAAGGGGGTTGTTTTCATGAAAATCGGTGGGCAGTTATCTAGCAGGCAGTTGGATTTAGCGTATTTAGAGTAGAACTTGAGGAATTAGTTCCAGTCTGGGTTTTCAAAATGGTTCCAGGTCATGTCTGCTGTTGAGCCTTCGTTATCTAGAACAGGTGGATTGGTTGATGGGTCCGCGTTTGTAGCAGTGAGAGACGTTTTCAGATTACTAATTTTTGTGGCAAAGTGGTTGGCTAGGTTTGTAGCAGAGGGTGGAAGATCTGAATGGGAAGGTTTGTGGAGACCGATATCAAATAAGGAATCGACTATTCTAAAGAATTCTTTGCTGTTCAGTGAAGGAGAATTGATTATTTGGGAGTAGTGTTTGCAGCACTTATCTTTAATCATTCTTTTGTACTCTTTGACTTTTAGTCGCCAGGTGTATCTGTCGTTATCTTTTCCTGATTTGCACCATATTCTTTCTAATTTGCAAACTTCTTGTTTAATTGCTAATAGGTCGGCATCATACCAGCTGTTTAATGGACGGTGTCTTTTCTTACATACTTTCAATGATGCAATGTCATTTAGGATCTGATTGTTGAAATTATTCCATCTTAGGATGAAGTTTGTGTCTAAGTCGGGGATGGATGTTAAGTTATAGTGTGACCAAAATTCCAATGGGTTAAGTTGACCTCTAGTCCAAGTCTCTTCTTTGTGGTTGGATCCTTGGATGCCTTTTGGTTTGATTTTTGAGCCAGAGTAATTTAAAATTACATAGGTGATCAGACCAGGGGGTGTTGGCCCAGGCTTCACCATAGAGACTTATGCCGGGGGAAGTTGGGGCATTGGAAAGAAATGTGATCAAGTCTAAGTGGTGGCCTTTCCTGTGGGTTTTGTCGGGGGGGAGGGGGGGTTTGAGAAAAACTATCTGGTTATAAAAAAAACAGTGGTGGCTGGCGTTTAAACAAACACTGATCGCTGCAGGTTAAACTCAACCTGATTATTCTTACCCGATACACTGGCTTGTTCTGTAAGAATTTTTTCAAAATCTTCTTTTTCCAAAGAACTTCCATAAAGTCCATGCAAGCTCAAATTAAGAAATTGTGATCTGCAAAAAAAACAGCAGAAAAAAAATCACATGAAAATAACAAGTGATAAATAACTTCAGAAAAAAAGTAATTAAGGACATTTAAAAATATTTATTTACACATGAATGCTGAATGAAATGACTTAGAAATAGATAACCATATTCTCTTCCATTGCATTTCTGTCAATTTTATATTCATGTCAAATTTAGAAATTTTTATTGGAATGGTTTCTCTTGTTAAATAGAACTTTTTGGACCCCTGTTCATTTACAAAAGTTAGATAGTTCTAAATCTAATAGATGCTGGCAGTGTCATCTTGATATAGGGACACTGGACCATCTGCTGTTCTATTGTACTTTAATACTCAATTTCTGGAAGTCAATATGGGGACAGATTAATGCTATACTTGAGGCATCGATTCCTTTGACATATGATCAGTCATTTGTGGGACGATATTACCGTATTTTCACGCATATAACGCGCGCGTTATACACGGTTTTTACAAACCTTGCATGTTATATGCATGAGCGTGTTTTACAAATTTTATTTTTACATAGTTCCCCCCCCCGACGTCCGATTCACCCACCCGCAGGACCGCTCGCACCCCCACCCCGAAGGACCGCTCGCACGCATCCGCACCCCCACCCCGAAGGACCGCTCACACGCACTCCCACCCGCACCCGCACCCCCACCCTGAAGGACCGCTCGCACCCCCACAGCCTCCCGACCCCCCCCCCATATCATGTAGAAGCTCCTACCGGTGTCCTGCTGCTTCCTCTTGGTGGTCCCGGCCCTTCTGTGAGCCCTGCGTCTGCGCTGCTTTGTCTTCCGGCGGTCCCGCCCTTTCTCTGACGTCTACATGATGGGGGGGGGGGGTCGGTCCTTCAGGGTGCGGGTGGGAGTGCGTGCGAGCGGTCCTTCGGGGTGCAGGTGCGTGCGAGCGGTCCTTCGGGGTGGGGGTGCGAGCGGTCCTGTGGGGGGGGGTGAATCGGACGTCTGGGGGGGGCATCAGGCTTTCAGGGTGGGGACAGGACTTCAAGGGGGAGAGGAGAGTCGGGACGGGGGAAAGGAGAGTCGGGGTGGCCAGAGGAGAGTCGGGGCGGGCGAAAGGAGAGACGGGGCAGCATGCGCGGTATACGGGTGTGTGCGGTATATAAAATTTTTTTTACATATATGTCGGTTTCCCGCGCGCTATACCCGTGTGCGCGTTTTACACAGGTGCGCGTTATCTACATGAAAATACGGTACATCTGAAGTCCTCATTGGACAGATATAAAGGGCGGCTTTTCCTTATCATGACCGGGGTAGCCATACAAATGGTTATGTGCAATTGGAAGAACTGGGATCGCCTTAACTTTAATTTTTGGTGGGAAAATTTATGTTTAATTTATAGATTTGAAAAAATGAACGCGGATGTGCTGGGACATACTAAGAGATTTAAGTTAATATGGGGCCCTTTGATATCTTTTATGGACTCATTGTAATTGCTTTTCCTTTGTTCCTGTTGGTATATTGCACACACACCCAGGGGGAGGGCGGGCGGGAAGGGGGTATTTCTTTGTATAATTCTATTCCCTTATGAAATGTTGGTTGGATGGGGGTGTTTTTTTTATTATTGTATGGATTTTGATTGATTATAAATGCATATATGATTAATATTATTTGTATAGATACTGTATTGCATTTTTGTTAGTTTTAGAAACTCAATAAAGATTAAAAAAAGAAAAAAAGAAATTTTTATTGTATATAGGCATGTACACTTTAGGCACCACTTATAGAATTTCCCCCCTAAATGGTTCCATATTTTTTGTCCCGTATATTAATTGAACATGTGGGACCTGAAAAAATTTTAAAAATCCCCAAACACTGCCATATTATTAAAATGTGTTAAGCCTAGATTGTACAGAAAACTGAGGATGGTCCAGAATACAGCCGTTCGTCTTATTTTTGGCCTAAAGAAATGGGAACACGTTACTTCCTTTTATCAAAAGCTCCACTGGCTGCCACTGGAATCTAGAGTTTTGTTTAAGTTTTCATGTACCTGCTACAAAACAGTATTTGGTATGTTACCGAGTTACCTTAACCCTCACTTTACTCTGAGTTATACTAATAAGAGTTCTCGAAGAATACATTTGTTTGGGTATCCCTCAATAAAATTATGCCAGTAGAAAAGATTTTTTGAAAAAAAACCTTTTCTTTCCAGGTGGGTAAATTGAACACATGGCTCGCCAAATTTGTGTTGGAAGCCCCTTCTTATCTCGAGTTTAGAAAACAGATAAAAACTCAATTATTTAATAGGCTAGGGTCTTAAACATTTTTTTGTTTTAATCTTTTATTCTTTTTAAAATTGTTCGCATTCTTTTACATTGTCTGTATTTCTTCCTACTATATGCTTTTTAACTTGCTGAATCTTAAATGACTTGCACTGTCTGTATCATGCTTAATTGTTGTGAACCGCCTAGAACTCTTGGGCATGGCGGTATATAAAAATAAATTTATTATTATTATTACTGTGGTTTAGTAAAAAGGGCCCTGAGTGAAGCACAGATAAAAGTTTGCGACTGTAAAATGGAATATTTTCAACAACTTTCACTCCACCCTGATATTCAGAGCTTTTTAACCAGCGAAGAACAGCTCCTGGCTGGTTAAATAGCACTTAGCCAGTGAAATGCTAAAATTCAGCATGAGATGGCCGCTGAATGCTGACACTTACCCTTTCTTTATAGAATCTAGCCATATGGTGGGCACCACTAAGGGCTCCTTTTACTAAGCTGCAGTAGCGTTTTCAGCGTGCGCTATCCCCCGCGCTACGCGGAGAAACTAACGCCAGCTCAATGGAGGCGTTAGTGTCTAGTGCGTGCGCTAAAACCACTAGCGCAGCTTAGTAAAAGTAATCTGAGCTTACGTTAATTACCCAAGCAAGCTCATAATTGGAAAATATTAATTGGCCTATAGGTGCCTACCCAATTCTACAAAGGGTAGACATCTATTGCATGATACCTAGTGGTGCCTAATTCCTAAATGGGTGTGTTTGGGGGGCGGGTGGAGACAAAGATAAGAGCCATTAGGCAGAAGTCTGAAAAGAACTTAGTTTTGTGATAGGCGCCATAAGGCACAAATCTGTAAATGGGGCCTAAACATGACTGACACACAGCTGGCGCCTTTTTACAAGGCACCTACCAATTTAGACAAAATTTACAGAATCGGGCTATTAGCAGCTAGCCTGGTCACTGGCTATATGACCTAGCCAGTTAGCGCCAATATTCACTGTATGATCAACTAAGCTGAGCGGCCAGGTAGACCCGCATAAATAGCAGATCCACCTTTGGACACTGTAACTGATAAATATCGGCTTAGCTGGCTATATTTTTAGCGGCTAAAAGAAATTCAATTCTGGTCTCCTTATCTCAAGAAAGATATAGTGGTGCTAGAAAAGGTTCCAAAAAGAACTCCTCTCATATGGGAAAAGGCTCTTCAGCTTGGAAAAGGTAGAGAGAACGAGAGGGCACTCTCTAAAGTTAAAAGGGGATAGATTCCGTACAAACCTAAGGAAGTTCTTCTTCACCCAGAGTGGTGGAAAACTGGAACATTCTTCCAGAGGCTGTTATAGGGGAAAACACCCTCCAGGGATCCAAGACAAAGTTAGATAAGTTCCTGCTGAACCAGAATGTACGCAGGTAAGGCTAGTCTCAGTTAGGGCACTGGTCTTTGACCTAAGGGCCGCTGCTTGAGCGATTTGCTAGGCACGATGGACCACTGGTCTGAACCAGCAACGGCAATTCTTATGTTCTTAAGAAGTCTACAAAATCCCGAGTGGATCGATTTTTTTCACTCCGGAACACTCAAAGTTGCAGGGAAATACTTTTAAAACCAATAGGAGGAAATATTTTTTCACTCAGAAAATAGTTAAGCTCTGGAACGCTTTGCCAGAGATTGTGGTAAGAGCAGATAGTGTAACTTAAAAACATTTCTTTTCAAGGATGCCTTTGAAAACTAATTTTAATATCCTACAACCCCATTAAATTATATCTTGTTATATCTTGTTATTTTGTTAACCTTCTGTATTTTCCCTTAATGTTTTCTCTTTACTTTAAAGATTTGTATTTCATTCCTCCTTACCCAATGTTATGAGTATGTTAAATTGATTGTAATTTTGTACTTTTTTAAGTATTTTTTTATTTACTGTATTGTTACCCAACAAATGTAATTTTAAACTGTACATCGCTTAGAAGTATGATTAAGCGATTAATCAAAAAACCTATTAAACTTGAACTTGAAACTAGCTGGTTTTATGAAAAGTTTGGACAATTTCTTGGAGGAAAACCCCATAGTCTGTTATTGAGAAAGATATGGGGGAAGCCACTGCTGCCCTGGATTGGTACATGGAATATTGCTACTCCTTGGTTTTTAGCCAGGTACTAGTGATCTGGATTGGCCACTGTGAGAACGGGCTACTGGACTTGATGGACCACTGGTTTGACCCAGTAAGGCTATTCCTATGTTCTTATGTCGTTGAATATGGCCTGGCATTAAATTTCCAGGTTTGCTAATGACTGCGAGAGTCAGCCCAGCTAACTCTTGCAGTCTGAATACCGGCCCCACTAAGTCTACTAAAACATGCAAAAGCCCTAGAATTTGGGGCTTTCTGTGCATTTTTTCTGGTGTTAGTTTTCACTTACGGCCTCTTTTACAAAGCCGCGCGGCAACAGCCCCGAAGCCCTTTAAATCTCTATGGGCTTCAGGGCCGCTAGCGCGGCTTTGTAAAAGAGGCATTTAGTCCTCTATGTTTTGGCACTTCCTAATGCAGCTGTTATGAGAAAGGAAGTATGACAAAAGAAGGCATTTAGGATAAGGACTGTGTTGGAGTGGAATAAATTGCCTGATACACTTAGGGGAGAACAGTCTAGCTTGTGGTTAGGAAAGCAGTGAAAAGTGTTGCTATTTTATTGATGTTATGTTAACTAAAGGTTTTAATGTTTTATGATTGCACACCATCTTGATCAACATTTTGTGATGCCAAGGAGAGGGTACGTACATTTTTCAAAATAAATAGATAATAGTAGCTGGCTTATGATGAGTTCCACTCATGTAAGTACACTTCTCCCTCCGTATTCGCTGTGATAGGGGATTAACAGACCCGCGAATACAGAAAAACCGTGACTAACTTTTTCATATGTTATTCGCTGTTTTCTATTAAAAGCCATCGTAAATATGGTGAAACCATGAATAACATGGTGGGAGACCTGGCCTGTTTCTGAAGGAGAGGCAAAACACGGTGAAGAAAGTACTGGGAATCAGCGATTTTCTCTGTAAACATTTAATGTGGCATTAGCATGGGAAACAAGCTACTGCAAAATGAGTTAAGAACATAAGGATAGCCATAGTATCCAGTTTCCACAGTGATCAATCCAGGTCACAAGTACCTGGCAAACATTCCATTGTGCCGATCCCAGGGCAGACTATGAACTTTTCCTCCAGGAACTTGTCCAACCCTTTTTCAAACCCAGCTATGCTAACCGCTATTACCACATCCTTAGGCAACAAATTCCAGAGTTCTATTCATTGACACCCCCTCCCCCTCCCTTTTACCAAGATGCAGTAGAGGTGTCTACCGCAGCCCGGCGCACTAAGTATGACACTCAGGAATTCTATGAGCGTCGGAGCAGTGTTGAAGCATTTAGAGCTCTGGGCGGCAGAAACCTCTCCCATGGCTTAGTAAAAGGGAGGGCGCGTGAAAAAATATTTCCTCCTATTTATTTCAAAGATATTTCCATTTAACTTTACTGAGGCTCGCTAGCCATTTTAGCGTGCGCTAAACGCTAACACGTGCTAACTCGTCCATTATATCCTATGGATGTGTTCACACGCGTTAGCATTTAGCACGTGCTAAATCAGCTACCGCACCTTAGTAAAAGGACTACTAGTAAGTGTCCCCTAGTCTTTGTAATTTTTGGAAGAGTAAGAAAAACTGATTCACTTTTACCCATTCTACATCATGCAGGGTTTTGTAGACTGCAATCATATCTCCCCTTGGCCACCTCTTTTCCAAGCTGAAGAGCCATAAACTCTTTAGCCTCATGCGGTATTTTGCCTTTTTAGTGGTCTAAGCGCATTTTAACTATTTTTAAAAAATATTTCATAGGTGAAGAGTGAGCATTCCACTCATTATAATTAGAGTGTGCTAACCGGATAATGCAGAGCTGTGTTTATTTTTTTGCAGGACGTGTGTGCTAATGACCTTAGTGTATGACTTGCAAATAAAAAGCCCTGATAAGTTCTGTGTTAAATCTAGGCTTAATGCATGGGAAAGTTCTGCATTAAAATATGCTAGGCCTAAATTTTACCACATAGATTAAGAAGTCATTTTCATTCCTTGGTATATCAGTCTTTAGGAAGGCTTCAAGGAGGGGGCCTGATGGCTCAGTGGCAGTGCTATATGATGATAATAATAATAATAATAATTTATTTCTTATATACTGCTATACCGTGAAGTTCGAAGCGGTTTATAGGGATGGGTTCAGTTCCTTGGGAGAGTGGGTGTCTGCTGTCTGGGGAATCACCTAAAAATTGAGGCATCATGAGCTACTTTCCTTGGTGGTGGTCCCCATTGAAGTACTTCTCTTATTGATAGCTTGGTAATCATCAGCAATTTCCCTGGGCCACCACTGCGTGCCCCCCCCCCAAAGCATGCTCAGTTTTTGTGAGAATGAACATACGCAGGAGTGGCCTGCCCTCGCATATTACGAGGCCTCACACATACATGGAGGGCGGGCCTTTCTTGCACATGCTCAGTTTTGCAAAAATCAAGCATGTCCATGGGAAGGGGGGTGGGAGAGGCACTATCGACTACCAGGCCCCTGACAGAGGAGTGCTTACATTGATGAGACTTGGGGGGGGATCAAGGGTTGCAGGGAGGGGACAACATTTTGTGTCCTCCCCTCTAACTTTGGACTCATGGCCGCCTAAAACCCCAAATATGGCTACGCAGCTGCTATGGAAGGAAAAACACAAGTGACAGGTATTGAAGGATCTGGTTCTCTTATTCTGCTAGCAGCTGAGAGCCCAAAAGAACAGCAAGAAACTGCAGGGCCACTGCAAATGCCAGACTAGACCTGTTCCCTCTTGGCCCCTCAGAGACCAAGTGACCATCGAGGTGCTGCTTCTAAAGCTCTCAGCTAATGAATATAAACTGTCAGGCGTGACAAGCTGTTACCATAGCAATTTTTATTGTTAATAAATGTGTTTTTCAGACTATCTAGGTCGAGTTGGATACTATGGAGATAAAAATCTAGAGAATAGATTTATCCATGATTTTAAAAAAGCACTCCTAAAAGTGTACCATTTTATGAACTATCATTTTTTTTATGATTAGCTCATAAAGTAAATTTGTTATCATGTATGCGCTGCCATTAGTCAAAGGTCAGCATGTCTGAGGCAATCCTGTCTTTCTAAAAGGCTTTACTACTACTTCTTTGCGAGCTCAATGTGAAACAGATGAGGGTCTGAACTACTGTGGGAATAAAACTCAGGAAATCCAACCCTAAATATCATGTGCTGTGATTATAATACACACCATGAGACTCCCTTAAAATATGTGCATATTTTCTCCCATAATGGGATAGGTTTTGCACTTGCACATTGGCAGCAAAACTTGAATGTGTGGTACAGGCAAAGTCTATGCAGTAAATGCAGAGGGCATGCCCAGCATCAGCCCTGCATTCACCAGATAGGACTGAGAAGTAGTGCATAGGCATCATGGTGGTGGTATAGTGATTAAAGCTACAGCCTCAGCACTCTGAGGCTGTGGGTTCAAACCCACGCTGCTCCTTGTGACCCTGGGCAAGTCAGCTAATCCCTCCGTTGCCCCCAGGTACATTAGATAGATTGTGAGCCCACCAGGACAGACAGGGGAAAATGCTTGAGTACCTGAATAAATTCATGTAAACCGTTCTGAACTCCTTTGGGAGAAAACTATAGAAAATTGAATAAATAGTGTGAAAAGTTTCAGCCTCTGATAACCAGAGTTGGTACTGTGACATCATAATGCCTCATTCCACCAATGCCCAAGAGCCAGCCTCATCAGTGATGTCACAATGGCTTCATTGTCCTATACAGTGGTGCCTCGCATAAAGAACGCCTCGCACAGCGAACGCTGCACACAACGAACTTCATGTCATGATTCATACAACGAACTTCGTTTCACACAACGAAGTCGCCCGAGCTTCCACGATCGCTGCCAATGTATTGCATCCTTCCGCGCAGGCACTGCAGGCAGTCGTTAGTCACTGCGCTTAACGCGTTTCACATAACGAACTTTTCGCATAACAAACTTGCTCCTGGAACGAATTAAGTTCGTTGTGTGAGGCACCACTGTACTTGGCTCGCTTCTAATACATTTTGATTTCTAGAGTGGCACAGTGGTTAAAGCTACAGCCTCAGCACCCTGAGGTTGTGGGTTTAAACCCACGCTGCTCCTTGTGACCCTGGGCAATTCACTTAATCCCCCCCATTGCCCCAGGTACATTAGATAGTTTGTGAGCCCACCAGGACAGACAGGGGAAAATGCTTGAGTACCTGAATAAATTCATGTAAACTGTTCTGAGCTCCCCTGGGAGAACGGTATAGAAAATGGGGAGGGGGGGAATTCATAAAGGACCCATGCTATCAGCCATGACATGTTACATGATTCAGCTCCACTGAACAGTAAATAACAAAGAAGGAATCGCCATGGCAATGCCCCCCACATCTGTTCCCTCCATATGTGAACTAGGACTCCAATCCTCCCTCTTCTTATCAAGTCCCACCAGATAATATAAAACCCTGATCCTTCTCCCCCTAAAATCAGATCCCTCAAGAAGACAGAAGATTCTGATCCTTCTCCCCTCATTCCCTCCAGATGACCAAGAATCCAATCCTCCTCCCTTCTGAATTTTCAGACATCGGTGCATTTTTGTGCACAGAACTAGGCACACCACATGGCAGAAGTAATTAGGTGCACATGTAGTTACCTGGGGTAATTTTCAAAGCATAAGTGTACAGTTACATCTACTTTAAAAATCTGGCAAAGCATGTGGAGTGAAAATTATGGGCCAGATTCGGTAAATGGTGTCTGAATTGGCAGGTGCTTTGAATAAAGGCGCTAGCAGCGTGTCAATCGCGCCTAGGCGCCGTTTACAAAAAATCACACCTTAGGGCGCCTATTACAAAACCTAGATGCCAGGATTTCACTGTCCTGCATTACAGGAGCTTAAGTTCTTTTCAGAATCACGGCGAGCGGCACCCATCTCTCTCCAACCCCCCAAACAGGCCCATTTAGGTATTAGGTGCCGCTAGGCGCCATGTAATAGGGACCACCTTTTATAGAATTGGGTAGGCGCCTATCGGTCAATTACATATTTTTTCCCAATTATGAGCTTGTCAAAGATAGTTTAGGTAATTCAAGTAGGTGCCAATTTAGGCACCTCTTACAGAAACTGGCGCTAAGTCTGTACTTTTTGCTAATGTGGGTTGGTTATAGAATTACCCCCTTGCTGCCCTACTTCCCCCTTTTTATTCCTAGTGTATGGGGGGGGGGGTTCCAGTTTCGTGTTGAATCATTCAAAGGGATCCACAATTTTATGCTGTAGAGCACATCATCTGAGCCTGCCAATTACAGAATTGTTTAAAGAAAAAACTGCCAAACTAGCTGGATGCACATATGGAAACTTATGGGCCTTAGTGGTCCTCCCAAGAACCAGGTTCTTTATTTTAATAGTATCTCTCCAATTTAGTGGTTGCTTTTCTTTTAGCTAATTTTATCTTCCAGATTGCCAACACATTCCTGGAGAAAAACAAATTTGCTGTAATACCCAGGAGCCAGAGTTCTCACAGGGTTCACATTTCAGTTCAATAAATTCCTTAGAAAAACATATTATTTTCCTCTACCAATTATCCTAGCAAAAAGATTTGGGCCTCATTCCTGCCCTGATTTTTTTTTTCTTAGCCCAACCACGCTTGCTGCATTCCGAGTCAATTAACTGCTGAAACCTGATGTCGTGCAAAAGACATATCTCCTCTGATTGAGTTCAGTTTTGGGGGGATTATTTAATAAAAAGGCACCCATGGGTATGTGCACGTTGCAACCCTATCAGAACTCTTTCTCTCTCTCTCTCTGCTTCTGGTAATGCCTGCATGTGTACCTCACTCGGTTCCTACATGTGGCCCGTGGGCTGACCCGGAAGCCTTCCCTCTGACATCAAAGGGAAGACTTCCGGGTCAGCTGTGGATTGCCTGCAAGAGCTGCTGCTTGCGGCTTTGCAAAGTGCAGCTGGGAGGAGGCAGCTGGCCCATGGAGGTAAACAACTGCGGGTGGGAAGCATGAATTTGGGACGCAGAATGGAGGGAAGGACGACGAGGGGTGAGTTGGGACATGGAAGGGAGGAGGAGGGTCGCATTTGGACAGAAAGAGAGGAAGAGGGGGACGGGTTGTCACAAGAAGGAAGAGGCCGGACTCTAGTTCATAGGTATGAGTCCAACGTAAGTCAGATGTTCTTAACCCGGGGACTGCCTGTACTAGCATTTGTGTGTGTGTATGTTACATTCATGCTTGTAAGAATTCTAGACTACAAATGAGGGGATAAAGAAAAAGAGAGACGGTATATACCAATACAGTGTATATTACTTATAATAATTTATTTAATTTATTTCATCATTATTTTGAGTATATTTTCTCAAAGATATCTATTGCACATATCCATAATAAGCTAAAAATATTAGCACTTAACTTATTGAAATCCAAAAGGCTTGCACCTTAATAAAGTCCTTTTGAAGTCCTCAAGTGTATATGTCTAAATTTGTAGACTATTTTTTAAAATCTGAAGTAAAGAAAGCCCCATCTTATCTTAAAGACTCTGCTAAGAATTTTAGAGACAATAGAGAATACATCCGAGATTCCTTTTTTTGTAACTCTTGATATTACGACTCTGTATACTCAAATTCTCCAAACTGCTGCATTGAAGATAGTAGAAAAAACCTTAGGTAATATAGACCTGGGTCGTTTTAAAAAAGTTTGGTATCAAGGTAACTTTTACTTTCAGATTCAAGGAGTCGCGATGGGGGCGACCCTTGCCCCTTCAGTGGCTAATTTGTATGTCTCAAAATTTGAAGCGGATTATATATATGCAGCACCAATTTTTCAAAATGTGAAACTATGGAAACGTTATCTGGATGTCGTGTTGATCTTCTGGGAAGGATCATTTGTAGAACTAGAAGGGTTTCTATTATGGATTAATACTTTGGACCCACATCTCACCTTTACTATGACATGTCATCCAAATAAGATCGCTTACCTGTATTTAATGATAATGAAAGATCGGGTAATTAGAACTACTCTGTATAGGAAAGAGGTAGAACAGAACAACTTTCTACATTTTTTCGAGCTATCACCTGAATTTTTTGAACTATAATATACCAGTGAGCCAATTTCTGAGAATACGTGTATTTGCTCAGATCAAGAAGAATTTGGTAAACAGGCGTTAATAATGACTCAAAGGTTTCAAGAAAAAGAATATCCAAGGAAATCTATCAGGAAAGCCTATCTTCGGGCTAAATTTGCACAGAGATCTTTACTCATTCAAGAGAAAATTCTAAACGATACAGATGAAAACTTGATTTGTGTACTTCCCTATACAGATATAAGTAGTAAATTATTTCAAAGTATAAAAAATCATTGGTTAGTACTACAGCTTCACCCATGTTTCTACAAACATCCGATTGTATCCTATAAGAAAGGACGGACTATAGGGGAAATACTTTCCCTATAAAAATTTGAGAAAAGGGGTGAAGTGGAAGAAGCTGGTCAAATTATTGCTCATAAAATCTGTGGACAATGCCAATTGTGTAAACAAGCTATAGTTGGCCCAGAATGGACCTATCCAGGTACGAAGAAGGTCTTTAAATCAAGGATGAATACCTCATGTGTGAGCACTCATGTAGTATATATTATCCAATGCCCGTGCGATTTGGAATATGTGGGTAGAACAAGTAGGAAAATCAATGTTAAGCTTACTGAACACAAATCTAAAATTAATACCGGGAGTCTGGATGCATCCCTTGTTCAACACTGGCAACTGCTAAGGCATAAAATTACAGACCTGAAATGGAGAATTATAGACTACATCAAAGTAGGGTGGGAGGGTGGTAATTATATAGAACGTTTAAATTTTCAAGAATAAAAATGGATCTTTCTATTAAATACTGTTAAACCATGGGGTCTCAATACAGAAGTAGAATGGATGACATTAGTTTAAAGTTCTAATCAAAACAGTTCCGTGTCTGCCCTGGTATTGGATTGGTCACGTATTAATGAGATCATTACGTATAAATTCCTCTAAAAAAAGTCACGGCCATGTTTGCTGAGGAAACTGACGATATAGCAATTATGGAACCAGCATAACTAAGGTATTTGAAAGAATATTATGGGTTTAAATATGTTGAATTAAGTCTTATGAGATTACTCATATGGGTTTTAAGGTATAGTCCTATGGGGTAGTCAAAAACGTTGAGTTATAGTTACTGATATATCTCTTTTATATTGTCAGGGGAAATACCTTGATAAAGCCCTTTGGGAGAAACATAGCCTATGTTGGAATGAAGAACCCCTGCTATGCTTCATGAAAGAGATGAGTATTTAGAAATAATACAAATATAAAATCATAAAAGAATATATATTAAAAATCATAATAAGATCGACGAAGACTCTGGTGCTAATGAAACTGTGAATGAAATTTATACAGTCTGCACCGCTGAGGTCTTAAATCGTAATTATCTAAGGATATTTGTGGTTTTTGATATATCAAGATCAGACAGACATTGAATGGCTAATAATCCAAATGCTTGTAACTTGTTAGTCCTTTAGAAATCCAAGGTTCCATTGAAATTCAATCAGAGGTTCATTGGATTTTAACAAACTACTTAGGTCATTCCTAGTTCCAAAATGGCAGCTGTAACTCCCACAGCAGTCACAGCTGCCACTTTTTCAGCATAAAATAAAGAGGAAGGTACTAGTGACCTGGATTAGCTACCGTGAAGACGGGCTACTGAGCTAGATGGACTATTGGTCTGACCTAGTAAGGCTATTCTTATGTTAAGACACCACGACACCACCAGGGCCTACCAAGAGGGGAGGAGGGTGGAGTGGTGGGCAGCCCAAGAAGGGAAATGCTTTCTATCAGGGGGGTGGAGAGTGGCAGGCTTGCAGTGGTAGCAAGGGGCAGAGCTACAGTTTGGGGGTTTTCGGTGGAAACCCAAATCCAAATTTTGCATTGGTTTCAGAGCCAAATATGAAATTTTGTCAGCCTCTATTCCACTTAACACGGCTTGGTCTATAATCACCTCCTAATTGTGTGTGGTATCCAAAGCCATTGTAATAGTCAGTGCTTCTGAAATAAACATGAGGCATGTTTAAATACAGAAATATTTTTTCAAAGTTGCCGTGCACATGTAGTATAAAATCAATTATTTCCACAGCACTGTTACTTAGCTTACCTGCTTCCTTTTGCTCTGTGCTTTGCTAACGCTCTCTGAAGTGCAAGACACAGCCTTTCAAACTGGAAATTGGACAAAAACAGTTACTTAAATTAAAATGACAGGCATTAAATGAAACAAGGAGAAAGCTCACAAGGATGCAGTGAACGGTGACATTTGAACTTTGAGAGATTGCATGCCTTCTGAAAAAAGAACTGCTCACAATTTGTCTTCCTGAAACCAAAATGTGCCTCAAAAACAGAGATTTCTAGCCTGAAGCGAAGTTATGCACAGGAAAAAAAAAAGAAATTTAGGAACATGCATTCATTTTGACAAGCATGACAAAACACAATGGATGAATCCATGTTCGCTTTGTTTCATTTCAAGCGAAACAAATGGCCTTGAGTCCAAAATGAACAGAAAGCAGCTCATTACCAATACCACTGTAACTTTCTACTAAGTTTAGAAGAAACCAAGGGGCCGATGCAAATATCCACCACAAGTTCATTCACATCATGCATGCTGTGAGGTTACATTGATGAGCAATGTGAAAAGGGGGTTGAGTGACCCGGAGCTACATAAGAGTGGTGAGCGAGGCTCTAGTTACCTTGCTGGGCAGACTGGATGGATTGTGAGGGTCTTTTTTTCTGCCATCATTTACTGTGTTACTGTGTGTGAGCAGGAGTTTCCCTCGGTGCGGTATACATGGCCACAGATTGCATTCAAATGCATGCAAGCATACGAGGCCATTAAGTTAAAGCATGGCTTCTAATGCACAGTTACCACATTAGTTTTCTTTCACTAGGTCCAGGGCTGGTGTAGCCTGACCTGACTTTCCCCAGTTAGTTGTCTGCACCAGCACCATTTTAGGGGACCCTACTGGACCTGATCAACTTTCTCTTCCTGCATCCTAACTTTAAACTGCCCCCCCCCCTCAAATTCCTTGATGTCTAGAGCAATGTTTCCCAAGTTGATCCTGGAGCACCCCCTTGCCAGTCAGGTTTTCAAGATATTCACAATGAATATGCATGAAAGAGATTTGCATACAATGGAGGAAGTGTATGCAAATCAATGCATCCGCCTCACCCCATTCCAATTCTTAAAAAAAAAATCTCTCTAGGGTATCACCCACCATTATCCCTTCCTCTCTCTGACTAAAATAAAACAAATTTCTTGGTATGTAGCGACACCCTTCCCCCCGTTGGCGACACCCCCTTGCTTTCTGAAACTATGAGGGACTTTACTGCCAGCATTATACTCATCTTTATTTCCCCAATTGCCCTGTATCTTTCCCCTCTTATTCTGTGCCACACAAATGGGAAAAAGAAGTAATATCTGAAAAGCAGTATATACTAAAGCCTGTAATATGGGAAATAACGTTTTGGATCTAGAGGTTCATTTGAATTTGGTTGTAGTCATGAAGACATGGTTCACAGAGAACCATGACTTGGATATAGATATACTAGGCTATAATCTGTTCAGAAATAACAGGACTGAAAGAAAGGAAGGCAGAGTAGCATTATATGTTAAAGATAACATTAAAGCTACAGAATTTCAGGACTTAAGGGATAAGGAAGAGGCACTGTGGATCAAACTGGAAAGAGGGATGGAAAATGTATGTACATTAGTGGGATATAGAGGCCTCCATTACAGACAGAAGTGGGCAGAGATTACATTGAAGATATTCAAAATATAGCTGTGAAATGGAAAGTATTAGTAATAGGTGATTTTAATACGCCAGATGTTGATTAAGGTATCCTTTTTGTGGGATCTTCTAGAAGTAGGGAGATTATGGATTCTCTACATGGAGAACTGTTCCAGCAGTTGGTAATGGAACCCATGAAGAATGGGGCCACACTGAATCCAGTATTTAGAAATGGTGAGAATGTTTCTTGTGTTATATTGTGTCATTCAGTGATCACAGGATGGTGTAAGGCAATATTAAGATAGGTGTGGAGACGGTTCATTCAAAAGTGAAGGATTCTAGACAAAAAAAACCCTAACTTTGCCCTGAAGGGGAATTACCTTAAGGAGTTGTTAGCTCACTCTGAGAAAAGGGTGTACTGAAAGGCTGTCTTGAAACGTTTGCCTCTTTGCAGATGATAGCAAAATCTGTATTAAGGTAGACCCCCCTGTTGGTGTGGATAACATGCGAAGGGTCTTAGTGACGCCTGAAGAATGGTCCAGAATTTGGCAGCTAAGATTTAATGCTAAAAAAATGTAGGATCGTGCATTTGGACTACAAAAACCTGAGGGAGCAGTACAGTTTATGAGATGAAGAACTTTTGTGCATGAAAGAGGAGTGAGACTTGGGTGTGATCATATGGTGATCTTAAGGTGGCCAAACAGGTAGAAAAAGTGACGGAAAAAGCTAGAAGGATGCTTAGATGCACAGGAATAGCCAGCAGGAAAAAGGAGGTGATATCTCTCTATAAGTCTCCAGTGAGACAATTCTGGATACACCTTCAAAAAGATATAAATAAGATGGAGTTGGTCCAGTGGGTTTCAACATAAAGCATATATGATAGACTTAAAGATTTCAAAATGTATACTTTGCAAGAAGGGAGGGAAAGGAGAGAGATGATAGAGACATTTAAATACCTCCATGGCATAAATGTGCAGGAGGAGAGTCTCTTTCAAATGAAAAGAAGCTCTGGAATGAGGGGGCATAAGAAGAAAGTGAAAGGGAACAGACACAGAAGTAACCCGAGGAAATACTTCTTCACAGAAAGGATGGTGAATTTGTGGAAGAGCCTCCCAGAGGATGTAGTGAAGATAAAATTTGTATCTGAAGTAAAGAAAGAGATCCTGTGTACCTGTCCCAGGCTTAGGGACAGGAAGGGATAGCAGATGGTATGGATGGGCAGGCTCGATAGAACATATGGCCTTTATTTTTCTAGGTTTATTTCTATTGCTGGCCCTGCTCTCTCCACTGCTCCCCAGGCAGATCAAGAGATATCCTTTCCTTCCCTCCTTCACCATTTTCCCTTTAGGCAGCATTTGCATGCACCAGGAACAAAATTTTAATCAAACGGGATTTTTCCATCCTTGTGTTTAATGACCATCACTATTTACCTCAGGAAAAATCAGCTTGTGAATGCTCTCAGCTAACATATGTAGATACACTCGACTTCGGCTGGTTTTCCTCTGTGGAAGAGACCCAACAATATCTTGCTCACCAACTTCTTTGCAGATGGGCAGTCTTGCCTCTGAAGCATCCTGTACTTCTGAGCACTCTTCCTCATGTTCTTCAGAAGGACTTTGAGTTAATAATGAGAATGGACATTCCCCAGTGATTTTCAGATCTTTGAGTTTACTACAGAACATGCTCTTTTAAGATTTAATGACTTTGGTGCCAATGTTCTTGTTTGTGTTTTACACAATCTCTACTACTGTTTGGTTTCACATCTCTTTCGATGAAAACATCCTCACCATGGCTGCAAGGATAATGATATACTCAAATCTTGCAGACGGTTGTATGTTTTCCAAATCACAAAGACTGTAAGACTATTTTTCAAACACTTGAGATTTTCTGTGCTGTTTTCATTTAAAGTGAGGAGGAGCAATGCTCAAGTTCTTTAAATGAAGGGCTGAAAGAAGTTACTCCAGCTTTGTTCTGTCTGCAGTGAAGTACCAACACAGACCTGGGCACATTTGCTGGATTCTACTGCAAGCCAACCAAGAAGAAGGTTGTTGTGTGCCACCCAGTTACTCCAAAGGTGCAAAGTCAATTTATACCTCTGTAAATAAAAAAATAAAGAGAAAACATCAGAATCACAGTATTTCCTATTAGAGAATGACACGGTGACAAAATTCATCACCGTTCCCGTCCCCGCAGATAACCACGGGAAATAATCCCATGCCATTTTCTAGTATCTATTTCAACCTCAGTCCTTCTACACCAGCATTCTTCAAAGCAAAGCTTGTGGGTCAGTGGCTGTGGCCATTCATACTCTGATTCTTCCCTCTCTCCTTAAATAATGACATGAAGATGGTTTCCCGCGGTTATCCATGGGGACGGGAACGGTGATGAAATTTGTCACCGTGTCATTCTCTAGTTCCTATTCAGATCTACACAGTGCAGTTGTTAAGTTGTTCTTAGAAAAAAAGAAGAATCAGAAAACTGACTCCTTATAGCAGCGATTCCCATACCTTTTACAATGGTGGAACCCCTAAGATATTTTTTCATACACCAAAGAACCCTCCCCCCAACCAAGTCTTATCCAGCTTTTGCACCCCTTTCCTTCTCCCTACCAAGTCCCATCTCTCTTCCCTCCTGCCCTTCCATGTAGTCCAGCATCTCAAGTCTCTCTCTCTCTCTCTATCCCCCTCCTCCAATGACAGACAACCAAGACAAATATCCAGCAAGAACTAGGGTTAATCTAATCTAATCCAGTATTTCTGAGTCAAACTATGCCTAAATAGGTTCAAGGTGGCTTACAATGTAAGGAATTATAGATGTATGTGCTACATTATAGCAATTTGAAGAGGGCAGAGTTATGAACGAAGTAATGGAGAAAGGAGGATTGAGGTTCCATAACTGTACTAGTATAGCACTTGAGTATGGGATTTAGTGATATTAGGTATTTTGAGTTAGCTGCCTATAGTGGGTATGCTTTCAGACACATAACCCCGCCCCTGGCCCTGCCCTGTGACCTATGGAGCTCTGCTCCCCTTTTTCCCCCGATGGCTACTTTTCATTTGTGTGGGCAGATTTAAATTCTTTGCTCCCTCCCTTACCACATTGTTCATCCCTTTCTCCAACCTTTTTATTTTTATTGTAATCCCCGATTCCCTCTTTCCCCATGTTCTCAATTGTTTTCCTTTATGTTTTGTTTTCTTTCTGTTGTTACCCTATTTAATTTGTTTTTGTTTTTTTTTATTTTTTATTGTAAACTGCTTAGATTTGCCTTCTGGTTTTATATTTGCGGTATATTAAATAAATTGAACTAGTAGCACTAGAGGCATTCTTCTATGACCCCCTCTCCCACAGTTATGCAGGGCTGATAAACCAGTATGAAGCAGTTTAGGTGATTCTTAAGGTTTTCATTCCTTCGATTAACTTTTAGACCTTTATCCCTCTCTATACTCAATAGACATGACCTCTCCCAGAACAATCATATGTACAGATATACGGTAATTAAGCATCGCTATCTTAAACTTTTTTTGTGTACTATAAATAGTGAGAACAAGAAGTTCTATTTTACTTTGGTTGCAACTGCTTTTTGACTCCCCCCACCCCTTCTCCAGAAGCTGCCACCATAGGAAACCACCTAGTCTGCCAAATGGTGAAGCCTGCCCTGCTTATCAAAAAGTGAAAGCTCTTTCTTTTTAGAGATCAGGGTCTCTGTCCCCCTCCCCCCCCCATGGGATGGTGCTTCTCTCTCTCTCCCACCTACCTCCTCGCCAAAATTTTATTTTCGGGCCAGCCGACAGTGGCAGCGAGGTGAGCCTGCAGATGTTGGCCTGCCCCAGAAGCCTTCTCTCTGGAGCATCCGGCCTATGTGGAACAGGAAGTCATTATAGAGAGAAGGCTTCAAGGGTAGGCCGACAGCAGCATGCTCACATCACTGCTGCTGCTGGCCAGTCTGAAGATTCAATTTTGGTGGAGCCAGAGGAGGTAGGTGAGGGACAGGGGAGAATATCCCAGATAGACCAGAAAGCCATCCAGACACCTGGACAGTCCTTTTAAAAAAAGGAAATGACCAGGTAAATCTGGATGTCTGGTAACCCTAGCAACAGCCATCCTTAGAAATATAAGCTATTTCATTGAAGTTACTGTTCAAACCGAGAAAATATAATAGTAAACTAAGGAGAAAAGATGGAGGCTACATTTTTCTGGAAAATGAAACTTACCTAAGACAAATCTGTCTACACTGGAAATATATAACTGTTTATTTAACTTGGCCAGCAACACACTTTCTCAATACTAAAATTGAATCAAAAACGCAGCAATATATATTTTACAGGCACAGCTTCCAATCCCCCTGGTCCAATGCCTCTCCTGCTCTCTTCCACCACCCCATTTTCAATCTGGCATTTCTCCTTCTCTCTCAGACCTTTTCTCTAACATCTAACATCTCTTTCCCCTGTCCACATCCTCCTCTATTCACATGCTCTTGTAAATCTTTCTCCTCTCTCGTCCTATATTTTTAAACTTTGTAAACCGTGTCGAGCTCCACTTCCGTGGAGATGATGCGGTATATAAACTTAAGGCTTAGTTTAGTTTAGTTTAGACCTACCTGTGCTTTAGTTTTAGCTGAAGAGCTGCTTGCCCATTCTGCCTGAGCAATGAGGAAGTCAGCGGAGTTCTTCAGCTAACGAGGAAGTCAGTGGAGTTCTTCAGCTGCTGACGTTGGTGCTCCCATGCATGCTCAATTCATGCTGCTGAGCTGAACATGGGCAGGATTGCCAGCGACAGTGGCTGAAGCATACTGATGATGTCCTCACTTGTGGAACTCCTGAAAAGGGCTCATGGAACCCTAGGGTTCCACAGAACCTAGTTTGGGAATCGCTGCCTTATAGGCTTCTTCCTTTAAGATCTGTCCGGGTAACACAGCAGACCAATTGGGGTCCAACTAACTGACAATAAGAGCATAAAGAAAGGCATGCTGAACCAGAAAAAGGCAACAAAAGAAACAAAATGAAAATGCCTTTAAACCTCAAAGGTGCTCAGAACCAATATATGGTAGGAAAGCAACCAAACCAGGGCAACAACCTCTGTAAGGACTTTCAAAGAGTCTATCATTGCACCATCCTCAAAGGGTAGAAAGGTATTTAAATTTTGGTGAATGTCTTTTTATACTATTTTTCTTCTTTTTTCTATTAAATGTCCATTTGAAATGTCCAATGCTTAAGTGAAAACTGTGATCCTCCAAATAGACAAAAAAACTTAACTGCGAGAGTTTAGGAAGTCAACTTGCTACCGCAGGTACAGGGGTTGTTGCCCTGGTTTGGTTACTTTCCTACCATATATTGGTTCTGAGCACCTTCGAAGTTTAAAGGCATTTTCATTTTGTTTCTTTTGTTCCCTTTTTCGTTTTTGTTAGTTCACAGTTCTTTGGGAACTTTTTCGGTTTGAAATTCACCCAGTTGTTATATTGGGGAACCAGAAAAAGGGACACTGAACCCAGCATTTCCAAAGTTGAGCAATGTCTCTCCCAGTTCTACCTGGCTAATAAATTAAGGCTTTTTCCTCCAGGACTTGTCAAAATCTCTTTTGAATTGCCCTGATCGTATCTTCCAACAACAAATATGCACTGTGTGAAATGAAAGTGTTCTACAATTGGTTTTCAATTTGCTGGCCATTAGCTACATGGAGTGGTCCTCTTATTTTTCTGTTTGTTGTTTGAAAGGTTCAAACAATAGTTTATTTCATGAAACTTCTATGATATTCCTGTCATTTGCAACGGCATGGGAAAGAGGAGTGGAGGAGTAGCCTCGTAGTTCGTGCAGTACCAAGAGAACCTGGGGAATTGGGTTCAAGTCCCAAGGCAGTTCCTTATGACTCTGAGCAAGTCACTTAACCTTCCATTGTTCCAGGTAAAATTTAAGGGGTCCTTTTACTAAGGCGAACTAGTCGTTTTAGCCCGTGCTAACCGCTAGCGCGTCCATACACTATAATGGACGCATTAGCGTTTTGCATGCGCTAAAATGGCTAGCATGCCTTAGTAAAAGGACCCCTAAGTTTGGTTGTTTTTGCTAAAATGATCTAGTAGATTCATTTTCCATCGTGCAGTCCATGCGTTCACGGAGTTCTCATAGCCTTTTAAATTTTCCTTCAGTGAAAGGTTGTCATTTAAAAAAATATCACCAAGGTCTTCTTTCTTTTCAGGCAGCCCTTTGGGATAGGGACTTAAAACCTTTGCATCAGAAAGCAATTGAAGACACACCCGTTTTCTATTCAGTAATTATTGTTGCATCACAATTGTTTATTATTAATTTTGTTAGCCGCATAGAACTTCCCGGTTATGCGGTATAGAAATTGTTATGTCATGTTTATGCTAAAAAAAAAAAAAAAAAAGCAACTGCAAATAATATGTAAAATGCTTTGATTGTAACCACAGAAAGGCAGTATATAAGAACATAAGAATAGCCTTACTGGGTCAGACCAATGGTCCATCAAGCCCAGTAACCCGTTCTCTCAGTGGCCAATTCAGGTCACTAGTACCTGGCCAAAACCCATTCTCTTCCAATAATGTAGCCCATGTAGTTGCATGTTAGTTACTAACAAATGAAAACAAGCAGAAAAACATAACTTTTTGGGAGGGGGTGGGATTATGTGTCAACAGCAGTGCACCCTCTTTAGAAACACTACTGCACTTTTAATGACATTGCTCCTGTATTAGCAAAAAAAAGCCAAAAATGAAAATTCTCACAAAGACGATGGAAACAATACCAAATGAAATTTTCCAGCTATCCAACACTAGTCCTCTCTCGGTTGTCTCTAAGTTGCTAAGAAAGCAAATAAGAGAGTGGAACGCTCTTCCGGAGTCTGTTGTAGGGGAAAACACCCTCCAGGGTTTCAAGACTAAGCTGGACAAGTTCCTGCTAAACTGGAACGTACGCAGGTGAGGCTGGACTCATTTAGAGCACTGGTCTTTGACCTGGGGGCCGCCGCGTGAGCGGACTGCCGGGCAGGATGGATGACTGCTCTGACCCAGCAGCGGCAATTCTTACGTTCTTATGAGGAAAGGAATGGAAAACAAAGAAGAAAATGTTATAATGTCTTTGTATGGTTCGATGGTTTGGCCACACCTTGAATACGGTGTGCAATTCTGGTCACCACATCTGAAAAAAGATTTAGCGTAATTAGAAAAGGTATAAAGAAGGGCAACTGAAATGATAAAAGTTGGGTTGGCCATTGTTGAAAACAAGATACTGGGCTTGATGGACCTTCGGTCTGTCCCAATATGGCAATTCTTATGCTCTCCAGGCTTAACAACCCTACTGTCTTTAGCCTCTTCTCGGAACCTTTTATAATTCCACGATATCCTTTATGAGATGGGGCAACCAGAACTAAGCAGAGGTCTGAATTCAGTAAAATGGCACTTTGGAGATAACAGTTTTTTGATGGCAGCTCATGAGCGTCGGGAGCAGCATGGGCCATTCAGCGCGGCTCTCCGCGCTAAAACTGCTAGCGCAGTTTAATAGAAGAGGCCCTACGTGATTAGCCCCCAAACATTCCCCCAGCACTACAAAATATCTGCCGTTTTTTTAACGCGTGGGAAGTGCGTGCTGATCCCAAAACCACCGTGGGATGCCCAAACAAACACTACAGTGGCGATTTTTAAGCTGCAGTAAGCATGGGTCCATACATAGCTTAGTAAAAAGGCTCCTTAAGCCCCTTTTACGAAGCCATGGTAGCAATTCCCACGTAACAAATGCGACATGGTCCATTCAAATCCCATGGGCTGTGTTGCATTTGCCGTGCTGGGTCTTGCTACTGCACCTTTGTAAAAGGGGCCCTTAGTTTGCTAAAATAATAAAAATTAAGATCAAAACGTGCTTTGAATTACTGGCTACTACCACTTACTGTTTCTCATCATTCCCATGTACTGTCAGACATGCATAGTATTGTAAAAAAAAATAAAATAAAAAAATACATACAAGTCCATGCTCCAAAGAACTCAGGGAGAGACATTTTCAAAAGTCACTTAGCAATGCAAATAGCTTTTACACAGATTAAAAGGTATGTATTTTAGATTGCTGCACTGTGCTTTTTTTTATATTCTCAAATCTAACTACATTGGGGGGGTTTTTTCACTAAGAAGGTGGTGGATACCTGGAATGCCACCCCCACCCCCCCCCAACGGAGGTTGTAGAGAAGAAAGCGGTGATGGAATTTAAAAAAGTGTGGACTGAACACAGAGGATCGTTAATTAGAAAATGAATGGACTAACTTTCACGGTCTGAATCCCGCAAAGGAGATGGTTTGGATAGGCTGGAGTGAGCGTCAACGGCAACTCCAGTAGTTGGAAACTAAGGACAGCACCGGAGAGACTTCTAAGATCTATGGCCTGGAAATAACAAAGAAAAAAAAAAGACATTTTAATGTAATCGTGAAATTGTTAATGCATGGGATTACAGGGCAGACTGGATGGACCATTCAGGTTATCAGCCGCCATTCACCATGTTACTATTGGTTTGACTGGAAAAGTTTCCTTAGAGAAAGCAGGTACAAGTCACTAATGCAGTATATCGCAAACTGTGTGCCTCCTGAGATTTCAGGTGTGTCAATGCACAATGGGGAGGATGTGCCTCTTGTGGTGAGAAGCAAGTCCTGTAGGCAATCAGCCGGTGCCTCTCCTCTCCGGTCCTCTTTCCTGCTGGCATCCCCCCCCCCCCCCCCCACACTGACATCTCCAGGCCTCTTTGGAGGGCCTTCGCACATGTCATCGCAGCAATGTCCATGCACTTCTGGATGCCTTGAGCCGCGGGGATCACAAACAGATCGGAGAAGGTTATCATGCCGCTGTACCGGACCATGGTATGTCCTCACCTGGAATACTGCGTCCAGCTCTGCTCGTCGTACATGAAAAGGACACGGTACTACTCGAAAGGGTCCAGAGAAGAGCGACTAAAATGGTTAAGGGGCTGGAGGAGTTGCCATACAGTGAGAGATTAGAGAAACTGGGCCTCTTCTCCCTTGAAAAGAGGAGACAGAGGGGACATGATCGAAACATTCAAGATAATGAAAGGAATAGACTTAGTAGATAAAGACAGGTTGTTCACCCTCTCCAAGGTAGGGAGAATGAGAGGACACTCTCTAAAGTTAAAAGGGATAGATTCTGTATAAACGTAAGGAAGTTCTTCTTCACCCAGAGAGTGGACGAAATCTGGAACGCTCTTCTGGAGGCTGTTTTAAGGTAAAACACCCTCCAGGGATTCAACACAAAGTTAGACAAGTTCCTGCTGAACCAGAACATACGCAGGTAAGGCTAGACTCAGTTAGGTTATTGGTCTTTGACCTAAGGGCCGCAGCGGGAGCGGATTGCTGGGCACAATGGACCACTGGTCTGACCCAGCAGCGGCAATTCTTATGTTCTTATGACACTGCAATAGGCGATCCTTTTACTAAGCTGTGGGGTAGTAACTAGTCACAGTAAAGCTAGTTACTGTAATTAGTTACATTTTAGGTAACTAATTGCTTTTTGATAAGATTGACTAAATTAAATAACTTTATTTTAGTAACTACTAACAAAATTTACAAGTTACTTATTGCGTTACTCTTTACAACTGCTTTTACATCTAAGCAGCAGCGGGACCAGCCGCCACTACCGGGAGCCCATCGCCCCGATCCAGCCAGGCGTGTGAGCTCCTCCCCCTGCAGTCCGTTGGAGAGATCAATCTGCCTGCTTTTAAATATCAGCAGCAGCGGGACCAGCCGCCACTACCGGGAGCCCATAGACTAGGAGACAGAACTGCCTGCCTGCATAAGTAACTGTTAGGCATATGTTTCCATCAGTGACATACAATTACTAGATGGAGGTGTAACTGTTAGTTGCATGTGTAATTGTTGGAGACTTGAATTAGGACAGCCTAGGAACTATAGAGGCTTGTGTTATCATCAAAGACACATATAGTTGCTAAATGCATGAGTAATTGTTAGATGCATGCGTAATTACTAGAGACTTGCAATAGAATTGCTTAACGAACTATATCCACTTGGGCCACCTTCAAAAACTACACCAATCCAATTAACAACCATACAAACGACAACTCAAGAATTCACAGGCATTCCATTACACTTTTTGTGCTAGGAATAATACTTTACCCTGCTAACATGAATCTCCTCCTGATTTTTACTGATCTGTCTGTTAATTGGCAACATCAAAGATGTTAACTCACTCCACCCATAATTACAATCAATCAACTACCCGGATCTATCAATTTTACACATCACTAATTCACAAGAGAACACAATAAATCATATTACTGCTATCTCAAATAAAAGAAGACATCAACGAACACTTATGTTTAAATGATTTTTATTATTTCAGCAGTAAGAAGCAAATACAAACAGTAACAGGAAATAACATTTTCAACAATATAATCAGTTCCCCTCCCATCCCCCCTCCCTTCCCCTCCCCAAGAATCCATGGCCAGTCCAACAGCTGAGAGTGGGAATAAAATCTTAATATCAACTAACACTTAAAAAAGAATAAGGCAAGTAAAACCCATCAAAACCACTACCGCTACCAAACCTATCACACCCACATCTGTCTCCTGTGCATACCTTAATACTAGATCTGTCAGGAATAAAGCTTTCCTAATTAATGATTGGATCATCAACAAGCAAATAGCCTGCCTTTTACTAACTGAAACATGGCTACTATCAGAAGATGATCCAATAATAATTGATCTCCTACCAAGCAATTTCAAAATCCTTACGCTAAACCGTGTGGGGAAAAAAGGAGGAGGATTAGCAATTATTCTTAAAGAAGGATTTGACTTCGAACTTCTGGATTCCAAAATGACCGACCATTTAGAAATTTTAGCCTGTAAAATTAGCAACTGTCAACTAAAAGAATCCCTATCCTGCATATTATTCTATGTCCCACCAAAAAGCTGGCCAAAAGCCAAAGAAGACTTCTATGCATTTCTCCTAAACAATTCAATCGGTCCTTCTTATAATATCATCGCAGGTGACATAAACCTACACCTAGATGAAGTGGACAACACAAATGCGATAGAGTTCAAAAACTTTCTATCCCTACTCAATTACAATCTTCCTCTACCCACACAAACACATGAAAAAGGCCATCAATTGGATGTGGTAGCCATGTCCACAAAGGATATCCTAGACCCTGCCATTTCGCTACTTAAAGGCACCTGGAGTCATGATATCTGGTCTGACCGTTTTACTTATTATTTCAAGCTATTCTGGTCTTATCATAAATCTAAAACACGCCCAATGATAAAAAGAGAACATCACACAAGAGGCTATATTAATCCAAAAGAATTCTGGTCACAATACGAATTGCAAACAGAGATACATGAAGGAATCGATTTCTGGGATCACTGGACGACAACCAGCACATCCATTTTAGATAAAATCGCCCCTATACGCAATAACAAAAGCAATTCAAATAAATATAACAAATGGTTTGACACTGAACTTCTAAAAATGAAACAACTAGCTAGACGACTGGAAAGGACTTGGAAAAAAAACAGGAGAACTAGCCGACCGTAACAACTGGAGAGCTAACATAAAAATCTACAAACAAATGTTAAAAGACAAAAGTAAAGCATTCTACTCCACTAATATCAACTCATCTTGTAATGGTTCACAAGGAATCAATACAAAAGAGCTATTCAACCTGATCACAAATTTATTTGACACCACTCGCTACACCTCACCCACACACAACATTAAACTACCCTCTGCAAATGACTTAGCTCTATACTTCGATTCTAAAATTAAAAACCTTAGAATCCATTATTCAACAAACGACTCTTGTGATCATCAAATAGCTAACACCTAAGGAAATGATATACCGGCAGACATGATCTGGAGCTCCTTTCAGGATTTAGAGTGGAATGATTATATCAGATTATATAACAAATACTCTAGATCCTATTGCGTTCTGGACTCATGCCCCCCAGAAATTATGAAAGCGGCACCTTTAGAATTTAAATTATCACTGATGCAATACTTGGTTTACAACCTAAACAATAGGAAGTTCCTCTCTAATAATGGTCACATTATTATAACCCCAATTCTAAAAAATTGTAAAGTATCCTCAGCCCTAATATCCAACTATAGACCGGTAGCTTCCATTCCGTTTATTATAAAAATTATGGAGGGATTGGTTCACACCCAACTGATGGGTTATCTTGATCAATTCTCTCTCCTCCATGAAACTCAATCCGGTTTTAGGCCACTATTCAGTACGGAGACAGTAATTGCAATTGCGGCTATCTTAGACAATTTGCACCTACTGTTTAGTAAAGGCCTTAATGCCCTGATAATGCAATTCGATATGAGTTCTGCCTTTGATCTAGTGGACCACATGAAACTGCTGCAATGCCTAGATGCCATTGGTATCCGGGATAAGGTGCTGAACTGGTTCCGTGGCTTCCTTATATCCCGCACCTATCAGGTTCGTTTTAATTATGAGCTTTCCGACACCTGGAGCAATCCATCCGGTGTGCCACAAGGCTCTCCACTATCCCTGTTGCTCTTCAACGTCTACATGTCCCATTCACTAATTCTGTCTCCGAAACTATTCCCAAAGCTTCAGAAGCCATAAACATGATGGAACAATGGATGACAAACTTTAGGCTCAAACTTAATTCAGAAAAAACGACTTTTTTCATTGCTTAACCACATCCACTTGACATTAAATCACCCCTCTGTATCAATAACCTTAGTTACCCTATCCAGCCCTCCATAAAGATACTAGGTGTAACTCTGGATCAATGCCTAACCATGAAAGACCAAGTAGACTCCTTAATCAGAAAGGGATTTTTTACTCTCTGGAAACTCAGATCCCTTAAAGCTTATTTTGTTACATCGGTTTTTAGAATCCTAGTCCAATCCCTCGTACTAAGCCTGCTTGACTACTGTAACATCGCCTATTTGGCAATTTCCCCAAAAAATATGCGACGCCTACAACTGTTGCAAAATGCAGCAGTTAGACTAATCTTTGGACTAAAGAAATTTGACCACGTGACACCCTACTACCGGCAGCTACATTGACTGCTGATGGAGGCACGCGTAAAGTTCAAATTTGCCTGTTTCTGCTTTAAAGCATTACACGGACTTGCCCCTAAATACATTACTGACCTTTTCTCCTTCTCAGCCAACAGACACAAGAGAAGTTCACATTCCAACTTCGTTTCCCCCCCCAGTGAGAGGTTGCAAACTGAAAAAACACCATGAATACCTTCTCTCACACCAAGCAGCATCATGGGGTAAAGACCTAGAACAATTATTTTCGCCCTCTACTTATGAGGAATTTAGGAAACGTCTAAAAACACACCTGTTCCTAAAACATCTTGACAACTGATCCACTTATCTCTTTCCCCTCAATAGCGATTAACTGTCCTTTTGATCACTTTTCTCCTCAACAATGAATTTCCTGTCTTATTACTTCTCTTTCTTCTTCCCCTCTTGAAGTCAGTCAATTTGTACCTTTGCTTAATCTTTTGTAAACCGCATAGAACTTCACGGTATTGCGGCATATAAGCTGTTATTATTATTATTATTTACATAGCTATACATTGCATGGCAGAGTATATTAAAGATGATGAAACCAATTTCTATGGCCCTGGACACACCTGCAGGCTGAAAACCAGTGTTTCATGGGAGTTCTTCCCTGCATGCACATCTTACCTCCATCAGGCCTTCGCTCAAATTTTCCAGCCCACTTGTTGATGCTCTAATGAATGGAAACATTAAGTGCTTTGGTCCACCTGAAGCTAAGGATGAATTGATAGTAGCAAGCGTTTCACATCCAGCAAACCGCAAATATTCAAGCACTAGCCAGCTAAGTTTAGTGGCTAAAATGGCCTATCTTTGGCCACTATTAACCGGCCAACACTGAATATTGACTTAGTTAACAGCAACCCCAAAACTCAAGATATTCAAGGCCAGTCACTGGAATCAGCCCAGCATTAAATATCCAGTCTCATCGCCGACAATGGAACTTAGCCAGGCTTCTTCCACAGTCTGAATATCAGCCCCAATATTTTTTAAATTGTGAAGAATAGATGACAGAAAAAGCTACGGCATTGTTTTCTTAACAGGCAATAGAGTTATTATTTTGATATTTAAACATAATAACAGCTCCTCAAACCGATCTCTAATTAGAATATGAATGGTATGACTTGAAGAACTAAGGCCTGTTTCGGAAAGAACTTGCATAATCTGTGTCCCATATATGGCAATTTGGTTTAGGATGGGCTTCAATGGGAGCCCCAGCAATTTGGAATCTAAGGACAGTACCGGCCAGACTTCTAAGGTCTATGGCCCAGAATTAACAAAGAAAAAAGGCACTTTAATTTAATCATAAAATTGTAATACATGTACAGTGATACCACGGAATCCGAACTTAATCCGTTCCAGAACCCCATTCGAGTGTCAAGACAATTTTTCCCATTGAAAATAACAGAAACTGGATTAATCCGTTCCTTGGTCCCACAAACTCAGATTTTCAAATAAATTTAACAGTAAACACAATGGCAGAGACAGCAAGAGCGGACCCCCACTGGCATAGGCAACAAGATCAGCAACTGTAAGCGGTGCTCAGCCCAAAGCTCAGCCCAAAGCTTCCGCCCAGACGGAAACAGGAAGCTGCGTCAGATGGGAAGCTTTGGGCTGAGCAACGCTTGCAGTTCCCGTACGTTCGGATTCCAAAGCAGCGTTCGGATTCCGGGGCAAAAGTAATAAAAAAAATATAATTCGGATTCCAAGTTGTTTGAGTTCTGGGGCGTTTGGATTCTGAGGTACCACTATAATTATAGGGCAGACTGGATGGACCATTCATGTCTTTATCCACTGTCATTTACTTGGCTACTAGGTAGGTTACTATCCTTATCATGCTTTCTCTTTCAGTGATTATTCTGGTCAGAGGAGCAATATGTGTTTGCTTTCATTTCCATTCAGGACACAGATCTGATTAAATCTCTCTCACACAAACCACAACTATTGATTCCACATTAAAAACCTAAGTTGGTCCCAAGGTACAGTTTAGTCAACATTTCTAAAAGTGCTCCTCTAGGCACATAAAACTGGAACGAGACTCAAAACATCCAATCAAATTCACTCTCTTCTAAAACGAATGGCCCATTTAGGGCCTGATTCTATTTACAGTGCCCCAAAAAACCGATGCAGACTAGAATGATTCTACAAGGTGTGCGTACCTTTTACAGAATCACGCTTAGCGCCTGTGTGCATCACACAACTTAGGCACACCCATTCAGACCAGTAATGCCTGCACTTAAGCAGTGCACAGATCGAGTGCATTCTATAACAATGCGCATAACTTTTAGGAGTGCCCGCGATCTGCCCCTGGCCACACCCCCTTTTCAGATGCGTGCAGACTGGTGCGTACTTTTTATAGAATTGCATTTTCCGAGTTATGCCTCTAACTTATAATTTATCAGCATAAATTATGAGGTGTCAATTACCAATTAACAGTGCAGATTAGACCAATTAATCAATTAAGTTACGTGTGCAAATTGGCTGTGCACACACACACAACTTAAGGCACCATATACAGAATTTGGGGGTGAGTGTTCTCCAATCACTTAAAAAGACACCGATCACTACTTAGTATGTCAATATCAGAAAGATAAAAATGCATTTTGAATTTTATCTTTGAAGAGTTTATAAAATCCATTCTCTGAAAATAGTCTAGTGGGTTTTCAGGCAGGAGTGATCTTCCCACGCTCCTGCCCCGTGCAGATCACTCAGAGGAAATGGCTCGAGAGACTACGGGAGCTCAAGGCAGCCATTTCCTGTGAGCGATCTGCACGGGGCAGAAGCATGGGAAGATCACTCCTACCTGAAAACCCGCTAGACCACCAAGTAAGGCTTAAGGGGGAGAGGGCTTTCAGGACTTAAAATAGCCGGGGGAAGCGGGGCTTAGGCTTAGGGACAGAACCGGCACGAATATTATTCGTGTTTTTTTTAAATATTTGCGGACCGGCTCTGCCCCTAACCCCGCGAATACGGAGGGGGAAATGTAGCTGTACATTATTAGCAATATTAGAACATGGTCATGAATTTGAAAAATGGAAAATTGGCCATTTTCCAGCAGTGATAAAAATGGCCTTAGAAACACGGGAAAGACCCACGTAAGGGAATGCTAAGGCCGCATAATAACAAAGATTTATAAAAGGACCCCCTTAGATTCTAAGTAAGCCCTCTTGGGGACAGGGAAATACCTACTGTACTTAAATGTAATCCACTTTGCACAACCACTGGAAATGAGGGCATTAAACAAATACAGTTCACAATTCAATATATAGTCCCTTTCAGAACAATGGACCTACAGAACTACCAATTACTTACCATTCCATCAAGCAGACTCTGAAGACCTACCAAGACACGCACTTTGCTGAACGGAGTGCAATAGGCCTAACCCTATTTTAATGGCTGTCACCTACTATTTACCAGGACTGACATTTACAATACTGTTTAATCCCATCTCCCCACCACCGCAATTAAGTAACATACAAGTGAACAGCAATTAACAAGTTATCAGTGCAGGATAAAGCCAATTATCTTTTTGAAAGACATCTGTTAAAATAATGATAATTAACTAATGGGGGGACTTCATCAAGCAGTGTTACGGCTTAACATACCTTTAACGTGTGTTAAGGGAATTAGTGCGCGGTACATTCTAAAGCCCATTTTATACCTATAAGCTTTTAGGCCCTCTATTACTAAGCCGCAGTAAAGGTTTCTACTGCAGTCCAGAGAGCTAAATGCTCCGGCTCTCATAGGAATTCTATGAGTGTCGGAGCATATAGTGCAGGTCACGGTAGAAACATCTACCACGGCTTAGTAAAAGTGGGGGGGGTTAATGTTTAATTAATTCCCCCCTTGAGGGGGGGGGGTCCATTTTAATAATCAATTAAAAAAAAGTAAAATCATGCTGATAAATACTGTATTTACTTATGAACATTCCGATACGGGAATAAATAGATGACCAATATTAAAATTCTAAATTCCACATGTTTGGTTTGGAGACTCTGGTTTAAATAATAATAATAATAACAGCTTATATACCGCAATACCGTGAAGTTCTATGCGGTTTACAAAGATTAAGCAAAGGTACAAATTGATTGACTTTAAGAGGGGAGGAAGAAGAGGGTTAATAGGACAGGAAATCCATTTTTGAAGAGAGAGTGATCAATAGAACAAGTTAATCACTTTAGAGGGGAGAGAGAAGAGAGGATCAGTTGTCTAGATATTTTAGGAACAGGTGTGTTTTCAGACGTTTCCTAAATTCCTCATAAGTAGTGGGCGAAAGCAATTGTTCTAGGTCTTTACCCCATGATGCTGCTTAGTGCGAGAGAAGATGTTCATGGTGTTTTTTCAGTTTACAACCTCTCACTGGGGGGGGATTGAAATAATTGTTATGTCTCAGATGATAGTACAGTAGTAGTGTTTTTTTTTCTAATTTAAAGGAAATCATTGTAATAAAATTCACAACAACAACCGATCAAACTGTATTCTAAAAAACGAGTTTAAGAAGAGTTTAAAACAGCAAGTTTGGCTTTTCAATAACATGAGTGTTCGAACCACAATCATTCTTCCAAGTTTGGAAAAGGCTGCTTTAGTCCCAAACCATTTGAGATCGGAGAGACAACAAAGCAATATAAACTTTGGCTTTAAGCATGGGGGCACCCCATTTTATCAGACGCGGCCATAACACTACACTTAAAAAAATAATAATTATACAAACAGCCATTAACCAGACCTACTTGACACTTCTCAGCAGTGTTAAGTGGGCACACCCCTACTCTTGCATATATTTCAGCCTGCCCTAAAAACAAAAATAAATCGAAAGCAAGCTTTTGACATGGATTCCTTAAATGAATTAAATCCCAACATTTAATTCTGGAAAAACAATAGCACTCGACTGTCTGAAAAGACCATAAGGTCTATGTCTATTCATCCACAGACCCCCCTAAAGCCCCGCAGTGGAATACATTTAACTTCCTCTCTCTCCTTTGAAAAACCAGGGCCAGAACTTGCCCCTGCACTGCAGTCTAAGCCCTACACCTAGGCATGTCTGGGAATGACTGATGTCTACAGCTATAAGGGTGTGAAAAACGCATAGGGTTACACAGATCATTCGTTTTGGTTTAGTCTTTTTTTTTTTTTGCTTTGGATGTTATGTAGTTCAAGGGGATGCGATAACATGCTGTTTCAGCAGCCGCAAAAAAAATCTGTACAAGAAAACATCTACTACTGAACACAAGGAATAAACTCACAGCATTGATGTCACCGTGCCTACAATTTTTCCAGTGCAACTTAACAGACGACTTCCCCGGAACCGTAATTTATTGCTCACAGCTCCCAGGCGTGATTCGCAAATCCACACACTTGAAGTACATGGGCAAAACTGTCATCCACTGCAAAAGACGAAAAGAAGCCAGTGAGGTAAGCTCAAGCAACAATCGATCGCTGTATTATTTGCACATACACACACACACAAAAAAAAAGTTGCAGCACAATATTCTGCGATCATACCGTTCCATCAAAGTGTGTTTAGGTGCTGCAAAATACAGACTACACAGAAAGCTCACCTCGCGCACAGCCAGCGAGCTTCCGACCTTCTGTGCAGTTTCTTTCCTGCTTTACGGTCCTACTATACAGGTTATCAGCTCTCTCAGACCTCGATCCAGGCTTCCAGTCGCTCCTGGCACCAGCTCCCGCTCGAGCGCCTCCAGAGCCAGCGCACAATCGCCGCCACCTCCTCTCTCCCCCGCCCCCGCGAAGAATGCGGCCAATCAATAGCCTCGGGAGCCGTCCGCTCTCCTCGCCTCCCCGCCCCCTGCTCAGAACAGTCCAATCAGGTCCTCGGAGAGCAGTGCTTCTTAAAAGGCGGGCAGTTCCAGCGTCAGAGGAGGAAGCGTTGATTTTTTTTTTTTGGGGGGGGGTGTCGTGGCCAATCTTTGATGACTCGGAGGGGTTCATTGATCCTACCCCTTCTCCCGTAGGCGTTATTACGAGGTGGCAGGTGACACCCCAGTTTTGCCGACAAGCCGCTCCCCATTCACTATCTCTCTCGTCTTTTCCTCCTCCCCTCTGCACTCCTTTAGCGTTCCTGCGGGCTGCGGATTGCATCAATAATCATTGCCTCAGAACCGTCTCTCTATTTTGCCCCGCCTCCTCTGACAACTTCCTGCGTCCGCAGAGGCGGGGCAGAACAGGAAGCACTTCCGAGCCAGTCGTCAGAAGAGGGCGGGCTTGTTCCGGAAAGAAAGGTCCCGTGCGTGCAGGGGGCGACCTTTTATTAGGGGTGCTACTGGCCGAAGAAGGCTGGGATTGAGTGTAAATCGGGTGCGGGACTCCAGGGTGTGGGAGGGATGCTGAATCATGCGGAGGAGAGGCAGGTGGGTAGGTACATGATTAATTATTAATCATAGCGTTAATTGCGATTAATAAGAACTTAAGAATTGCCGCTGCTGGGTCAGACCAGTGGTCCTTTGTGCCCAGCAGTCGTGCTCCCGCAGCGGCTTCTAGGTCGGAGACCAGTGCCCTGAGACTAGCCCTACCTGCCTATGTTCTGGTTCAGCAGGAACTTGTTTAACTTTGCTGAATCCCTGGAGGGTGTTTTCCCCTATGACAGCCTCCAGAAGAGCATTTCAGACTTCTACCACTCTCTGGGTTTTAACTTAGAGAAATGCAAAGTCATGCATGTAGGGAAAAAGAACCCGATGTTCAGCTACAAAATGGGGGGAACACGGCTAGGGGTGAGTAACCTTGAAAGGGATCTGGGGGTGATGGTCGACACATCACTGAAACCATCGGCGCAGTGTGCGACAGCCTCAAAGAGAGCAAACAGAATGCTGGGCATCATCAAAAAGGGTATCACAACTAGGACGAAGGAAGTCATCATGCCGCTGTATCGCGCAATGGTGCGCCCGCACCTGGAGTACTGTGTTCAATACTGGTCGCCGTACCTCAAAAAGGACATGGCGGTACTCGAGGGAGTGCAGAGGAGGGCGACTAAACTGATAAAAAGGTATGGAAAATTTCTCATACGCTGACAGGTTAAAAACGCTGGGGCTGTTCTCTCTGGAGAAGAGGAGACTTAGAGGGGACATGATAGAAACCTTCAAAATCCTAAAGGGCATAGAGAAAGTGAATAAGAACAGATTCTTCAAACTGTGGGGAGCCACAAGCACTAGGGGTCACTCGGAGAAATTGAAAGGGGACAGGTTTAGAACAAATGCTAGGAAGTTCTTTTTTACCCAGAGGTTGGTGGACACATGGAACAAGCTTCCGGAGGAGGTGATAAGCCAGAACTCTGTACAGGGGTTCAAGGAAGGTTTGGATAGGTTCCTGGAGGATAAGGGGATAGAGGGGTACAGATAGAACTTGAGGTAGGTTATAGAAGTGGTCAGAAACCATTTTACAGGTCGCGGACCTGATGGGCCGCCGCGGGAGCGGACCGCTGGGCAGTACGGACCTCTGGTCTGACCCAGTGGAGGCAACTTCTTATGTTCTTATGTTCTGGGTGAAGAAGAACTTCCTTACATTTATACGGAATCTATCCCCTTTTAACTTAGGAGTGTGCCCTCTCGTTCTCTTTACCTTGTCTTTATCTACTAAGTCTTGAATGTTTCAATCATGTCCCCTCTCAGTCTCCTTTTTTCAAGGGAAAAGAGGCCCAGTTTCTCTAATCTCTCATTGTAAGGCAACTCCTCCAGCCCCTTAACCATTTTAGTCGCTCTTCTCTGGACCCTCCTTCTTCATGTACGGCGACCAGTGCTGGACACAGTATTCCAGGTGAGGGTGTACCATGGCCTGGTACAGCCGCATGATAACCTTCTCTGATCTATTTGTGATCCCCTTCTTAATCATTCCCAGCATTCTGCTTGCCTTTGTTTTTTAAAGTGTACCGGGGGGGGGGGGGAGTGTGTGATGTGCAGAAATGCTGCTTTGGCTTACCCCCCCCTTGTTACCAACCCAAATATTTTTCATTACAGATGCTACACGTTGTCCCCTCGCTCAGGGCCAGATTAATGAATAGGCACGAGAGGCACATGCCTAGGGCCCGAACTTGTCAGGGGGGCCCACTGAAGAAATATGTAACAGACAACTCAGCATTTTTTTAAAACGGCAATGAGCCCCTGAGAAACTAAAATCGGCATTGGAAAACCCCCCCCCCCTGAGAAATTAAGATCGGCGTCATCGCCCTCCCCCCCCCCAATGGCAACCGTTCTTCTGCAAGCAATGCTAAACCCAAAGCTTCCCCTCTGACGCAGCGTCTGCCCGCCTCCCTCCCTCCAGTGCTGAAGTCTGCCCCCCCCCAGGCCGCCACCGCCCTCTACAACTAAGGGAAGATCCAGGAGCCAGCCCACAAACCTTCCGACGTTGGAGAGGCAGTTCCGGGCCAGCCAATCGCTGCCTGGCTGGCCCGGAACTTCCTCTCTGACGTCAGTGACGACAGGAAGAAGGTTTGGGTCAGCTTCCCTCCCTACTACTCTCTCGCTGCTTTCTCTCCCATAACTGCGACTTCAGAGCAGCATTACCCAGGCACGTGTAGCGCAACTTGCTGCCAGGTGCAGGAAGCAGTGCGGCCAGGTAAAAAAAAACAACAACCAATAAACCAGCCAACCAAGCCAGGCCGGTGATAAACTGTGGGAAGGCTGCTGGATGTTGGGCATCGGACGGGAACGGAGTCGGGGCAGCTGGCTGGGGTGGTGAGCCTTCCCTGCGGCTGCTTGAGGGCCCCAGCTCTACACAGGCCCACTGGGCTCAGAGCAAAGTAAGAGGTAGCTGAAGAGAATGCTCTGCTTTTAGGCCCAGGCTGCGCTGGTGCGGGGAGGATCCTGCTGGGAGAAAGGCTGCAGGTGAGGAGCAGGTCATTGTCACTGCCGGCAACTGGCCTTGGGGAGGGAGGCGGCTCAAGGAGGACGATAGTAGAAGTCCACATGAACTGAAGTGGCTGTTTGGTGCTGAATGAGGATGAGACCTTGCTAGTATGTACTTTTCAAACTACTTTAAGGCATGCATTTGTTCTATACCTTGGTGTAATTAATAGAGGATTTTTTTTTTTCTTACAACATCTTAATCCCCATCCCCACAAATTGACTTGGATTTTGTCTGGGGGCATGCCGGTATTCAACCTGGGAGAGATCCTTCTTCAGGAAGTCTAGCCATCTTCTAATGGTACAGGATTGGAAGAACAGGAGGTCAGACTCCATGTTTTTATGGTCCCTGGGCACAGCTGCTTGCCTTGAGGATTCCAGCTCCCTGTCAGGAATCGGGAGGTGATAGTTGTACTCTACTACAGAGAAGATCCATCAATGAGGTGACTTTTTTCAAGTTGGCTGCCATCCACATTATTATGGATGCACTCGGGAAGCTGAAGTTGAAGCCCTAGTAACCATCTGCCTTGCTGTGCACAGTCACGAATGGCACAAATGCTCAGACCTCCCTTTTGCCACGCATCCAGCCATCACCGTACTGGTTATTGAGCAATGGGAGACTCCAGAAGGCTCTCTAAAGGTGGCAGAAAGCTATGTCCAAACTTCATTCCCAGTTCCCTCAGCCAGGGTTCAGTTCCTACGGAGAATCCAAAGCGCTTTGGTCTTGGCTCTTGAGTGCATGGCCCTAACTCGTAAGGGTTACTCGGAGATTGTCGTTACGACTCTTAGAGCAAAGACGCACAAACTATAGCTTCTTAAAGTTAAGCACCTAAAGTGGAAGAAAGGGAATTTGATTTGATATACTACCTTTCTGTATTTACAATCACAGCATATTATATATAGGTACTTAACCCTTTCAGGACCATAAGGATCGTAGGCAAATTTTTGTGGTTTTGACGACATTTTTATGGTAAAAAGGGCTTGCAGATGCCAAAAAATTGATTTTTTTTGTGAAATATCATTATTTTATTTTTTTTAAATCACACTTCTGGCTTATGGACAGTGTGGCAAGTGAATCTTCTCGTCAATCTGGCAACGACGCTAATGAATGAATGTCGGAACCAGTTTGTTTACATAAAGGCAGTATCATATGGAATCCGTACATATCAAATTTAGAACTGTAGACTAATCCCAATCAAAATTTATAGGATTTTAAAGTTATGGGACAAATATGTCCCTTGGTCCTGAAAGGGTTAACCTGGGGCATTGAATGGTTAAGTGGCGTGCCCAGAATCACAGGAGGTGCACTGGAAATCAAACCCAGTTACCTAGGTTCTCATACCACTGCACTAACCACCAGGTTACTCCACGCCAAAAGAAATAAGGACTTGAACTGCTGTCATGGAAAGATTTACAAAACACATTTTCTTATTGTAAATCATACTTATAGGAATTAAAGTTTCCTTCATTTACAGTTGCTTGCAATTTGCTATTAAGAGCTGGTTATATAAAAACAATTCTTTAATTCCTAAGAGATCAAGGTTTACATTTTCTAGTATCTTTTCCATTCTGAGACCAAGGTGCTAATTTTATTCTGACATATAAGGCTCCAGCTGTTTGGGTCCAGGGTCCAGATGCATTCAGGTAGCGTTTACAGGAAATACTCTTATTTTTAAACTCTATAAATTCACTTACTAAATCATCTTTGAAAGGAAATATATTTTAATATTAGAGGAACACTTCAGCACACAGCTGTGAAACTAACAAGCAATTTTTTTCACAGATAAGCTTTTAACATCAAGTTTTAAAATTTGATATTAACACAACCATCAATTTTACACTTGTAACAATTTTCTTTATATTATGGATAATTTCTGGCACAGATAGGGAAAATACTTTACAGTATCTGATTACTATCCATTGTATTATAAACCGCCTTGGGTAAATCTCTTCATGAAAAAGCGGTTAATAAATCCAAACAATAATAATTTTATTGCTGTTATATTTGCAATTGAACAAATCTCATTTAAGCTTTTTAACAGCTTAATTATTTATTTATTTATTCTTTTTAGAAGTATTTCAAGGAGATCACAGGTAAATTGAGCTACCATATATACTCGAATATAAACCCATCCAAATGTAAACCCAAGATACCATTTTTACCCCCTTTTAGGGGAAAAATGTTAACTTGAATATAAATTGGGTTTATATTCTACCATTCCTTCCCTACATCCCTTCTGATGACAGGCATTCCTACCCACCCTCTTTCCAGATGGTGTCCCTCTTCCGCCCACACCGACTGTTCCCCCCACAGTCAGTCCCTAGTCATCTTGGATACATTGTCTGATTAAACTACATATTAAGACATTTGAATTTTTGTTCACATTTAATTGTAGCTTTTGCTGCCGCTGTATGTGCATTTCCTGAGTTATCAATTGTTTCTGGGGAAGACTACGACGGGAACTCTCTACAAGCCATTTCCTCATGGCGATCTGCATGGGGCAGGAGCGTAGGAAGATCGCTTCTGCCCCGAAAGCCCGCTAGACTACCAGGTAAGGCCGGGAAGGCGGCAGGGAGGTAAAAAATATGTTTTTTTTATTTTCCCCCTCCCCAGAAAAAAATCGCGATTATGTGAAATTGCGAGTGCAGAAACCGCGAATGGGTAGGGGGAAGTGTACAGCCAAAAAGGATCAAAGCGGTTTATAATATAACTCAATCAAATTTATGAAAAGAATTCCATTTTTTTTTATTTATCATTTTATTACATCCCATTTTACAAAGATGTTAAAGGAAATACAAAAATTATAATTTTACTTAGTTAAAAAACTAAGAAACAAAAAATGAACAATGAAAACAATCACCAAATACAGTCCACAATTAGAGGAGAAGAGACAAAATTAAGTAAAGCCCCTCGGGAAAGGAGAACATATACCCAAGAAAATCACAAATTAGGAAATAGAGTAGGTAAGATGTTATTCTATCCATTAATTAATACCGCATTAATAACCTGTTTCATTCGGACTGTTTAGAGATTCCTTTACCCTCCAGGAAAAAACCTAATTGGGCAGGTTCAAAGAAAATATATTTACTCCCTCGATAGGAGACGAAACATTTACAGGGTGTAAATATAAGAGATACCATCAACAACTGCTATCGTACCAGGCAGCCACATGGGGTAAAGACTTAGAAAAACTAATTGCTCACACAAACAACTATGGCGAATTCAGGAAACACCTAAAAACCTACCTGTTCTTGAAATACCTAGGTAACGAACCAGAACATCAGCCCCCCTCATAATACCACCACATACCCGACCCTGTAAATTGTAAACCCCAACCCTAATCACTAACCATGAACACACCATTCAATTCATGGAATATTTCTAAATTTTGTGTTAGCAGCATGGCACTTTCTGGTCTTGCAGCACACAAACTGTTGTTAATATTATTAATGTTGGAATTACCAGATGTACAATGCTATACCCTTTAATTCGCTGTATGTACAGTTTCTCTTTATTGTATTTACAGTTTCTCTTTATTGTAAACCACTTCTCTTTATTGTAAACGGCCTAGAAGTCGCAAGATTGTTGGCGGTATATAAGAATAAAGTTATTATTATTATTATTATTAACTGGAACATTGCCCCCAAAGCAATCACATTTGATCGATAAGTCAAAAATTCTTTCCTCCTAGATTGTGTCCATTTAGAGACATCCGGAAATATATATATCCTTTCACCTAAATAGGTGACCTGTTTCAAATTAAGATACAATTTCAACAACATTTCTTTATCTTGTAGGAATACCAAAGAGACTAATAATGTTGCCCGCCCCTGAGTTTCAATATCAGATGATTGCAAAATGGCTGAAACATCCAATTGTGTTTTTTCAATTTCCACTATTTTTTCCTTTTGCATTTGTTTTAAATAATAAATTTTTTGTGTCGGAGGAAGACTTGCTTCTGGGATATTTAATACAGTCAACATGAAATTCTTAAACAGTTCTTGAGGCGGCATAAACTTAGTAACCGGAAAATTAAGGATTCTCAAATTCAAATTTTTTTGTTGGTTTTCTAAGTTTTCAATCTTCCTCAAGATCATCATTTTGTCTGTCATTTGTTTAGTAAGCAAATTCTTAGTCTCGGTTGTTACTTTCTCTAAATTTTTAAGATCCACTTGATGTTGTTGAATAGAAGTCTCTAAAGAACTTATCCTAGTAGTAGAATTCAAGGTAATAGAAACAAAGTTAGTGCATACAAAGTGTAGATTCTCTATTGCAGTCCAGATGGAATCCAGTGTTACTGCCTGTGGTCTCACCAACGGCTTGAGGGAGGAGATAGCAACCAGATTTTCTGTAGTTTTTGCCCCAAGAGAAAGACTCTGGGCTCCTACAACCTCACTACCGTTTGCTGCCAGAGGCTCCTCACTCCCTGAACGCTGCACCTCCGACACCGGGGTCAGTGTAGTTGTAACCACTTCCGGGTTAATCGCGGCAAACGAACATGCCTCTCTCCTTAAACCGGGGGAGCCCTCCTGCATGCTCTGCTCCGCCGACGTTTCCCCGGGTTTGGGAGGGGTGTGCGGTCCTCGCGGGCTCAGCGAGAGAGACATCTCGCTGTCCAGGCTGTGAGCTTCCCGGCTCGCAGCAACAGCAGAATCGCCCGACATGGAAGGTTGGACTGTAAAGTCGGTGATTACAGTCTGTCTCGGCGTCGAGGATCCAGAGGTAGGTGGAGGGACACCCCTCTGTTTCCCCCTTCTCTTCGGCATAGAGACAAGTTTCCAAAAAAGATTTTTAACGAAAAAAATAAACCTTAGAGATGGGAGTGCTCCTCTCAGCGTCCTGCTCCAGACACCATCTTGTCTCCCCCAAAAGAATTCCATTTTAATAGGAAAGAAAAAAGGATCTGGGCTGAAAGGAGGATGTGGAAGACATTCGAACCCAAGCTGTTGCACTCTCTTCCATCTTTGCTGCTGTATGAGGGTGGGCATTGTCATGATGCAGCTAGACTGTTTTGGACAACATTCCTCTTTTGCTGCTGCACATTGCTGCAAAATGAACTTAAATTTTCACTATTCCCTGTTTTCCTGTGTGCTTGGAAATGTGCCAGAATAGGCCCCTTCATATCCTAAAAGAAGGTTAACATGATTTTCTTGGAGGGTTGACGTTTGAATTTCTTCTTCACTGGAGAAGACACATGTCTCCGCTCCATGCTTTGTCTTTTGCTCTCCAGGTCATAGTGATGCACCCATGTCACCGTTGAAAGTTCTGTCCAGAATACTCGGATCTTCATACCATCTCAAGAACTTTGTCGCAGTCTTCACACGCTCTTGCTTGTGCAGATCAGTAAGCTGTTTGGGAATCTGTCATATGCAGACTTTCCTGTATCCCAAGTCGTCATGCATTATGACAAATGCATATCCATAGCTGACACCATTATTTGTCGGCCTTCTCTAATCAAGGCATCTGCCCTGTTGATGCAGTCTTGTGTGCGCGATGTTGACGGGCGTCCAGAATGACCTTCATCGGTTACACCTGTTCGTTCTGCTTTAAATCTTTTTACCCACTCATAAACCTTTCATTGATTCATGGTGCTATGTTCATACTGAGCTGATATCAAGCATTGAATTTCCACATGTTTCAATTCTCTGCCCAAAGAAAATGCACTACTGCACGTTGTTCTTCAGTGGTGCAATCTTGCAATGGAGTGTCCATGTTTCTGACCTCACGGCTGCCATACAACTAAAGGCTGAGTATTGCGCTCTGCGTGGATAAACTATCTAACAGGCAACGTACGAGCACATATGTTGCATTTCGCTAGCTCTGCTCCGGTTATTGTGTAATTTTTGATTCGTCCTCTTAACTTAAATAGAAGTATCTTTACATACATTTTTTCCCCTCAAAAAAAGCATTTTATTTAAAAAATCTGCTTTAAATTAAAAAAAATAAATCTTTTTTTTTTTTAATTAAAAAAGAATTGATTTTTATCTACCCCGCTTACAGATAACCCTGGAACTCTTCAATTACACACCAGGTCTACTCCTAGGCAAACAGGTAAGTCTTTTATTACTGGTACTCAATCTGTGTGTGCATACAGTATAGAGAAAGTGATACTTATCTTCTCTAGCTTACCACTGTCTTGTGTTGGGTATCTTTGATGATAAGTTTCTGTCCAAACTCTCCTTTGGTACAAGAACCCTACTACACTGACTCAATAAACTTAAAAAGGGAAAACCCTATTTCCCTCTACCTCTTGTGTGTACTTTAGTTTTAATCAGTATCTTATTTGATGGGGAAAGCTGTGTATAATTATCTAAATTAAATAAAAATAATCAAATGCCCAATTTTCTTGTTCTCTTACTTCTTAAACTCAGGCTTCTTGTTTTCTTACTTCTTAAGATCAGGCTTCTTGGAGGCAGGCATTTAATTGGAGGCACACATAAGGGCAGGTTCCTCTGAGGCAGACGCCTAGTTGTAGCCACTCAGGACGAGCTGTTTCTCCAGGCAGAAGCTTAGATTGGGCTTTTCGCAGGGCAGGCACTCGCTGATGTGGGTTCTTGGATCAGGTTTCTCCCGTGGTCCTAGGGCTTCCGGTTGTGCAGCTTCCCATCTTCTTCGCTCCAGTCTGGTTCTCTTCAGTGCTGTCCAGGACTCGCCCACTCTGCCCAGCCCGCACCAGCACTCTCTGTGCCTGGCCTCCCCTCTGTTCACAGGGCCCAGATGCTCAGCACACACTGCTCTGCTTGGCTTTTCTCCATGGAACTGGCCACACTGTTCTTCCCACCCTCTTCATCTGCCCTGGAGAATGTTGTTGAAGGTTACATTTTCTGTATCAATGTTGCTGTAATACAAGTTTTGAGTTAGGTTACAAAGAGAGAATTTAACAAGAGTAGCTATGTGTTTACTTTTAACTGTGAACTTTGAAAATGTGTTACTACTGTAACATTCTTGAGTATACTTAGCAATTAAGCATCATTTAAAAAATCAACAATATGTAAAATATATATCGGGATAAAATAAATCAACTTGTAGATTTTCTTGTATAAATCAACTCTATTTTCTTGATAGAGCCTTTTATTGAGTGGAGTTTACTTGGGGAGTTTCTTGAGCTGCGACAGTTTTATCAATTTCTTGTTTAAGCATAATGCACTACTGCACCACTAGGGGGTTAACATTCCATTAGACCAGCAGTTCCCCAACTGTGCACAATGTTCTCACAGGGGAGTCATGGCATATTTTAAATCCCCCTTCAAATCTGTGGAACCCATGAAATAACTGGCAGGAAACTCTCAAGCTCCACCAGCTGAAATGGGCCATTGCTGGAGCCCTGAGCTCCATGCTGCCTGAAGAACTTGATAGCATGCTTCATCTGCTGACACCGCCACTCCCACACATGCTTAGTTCATGTTAGAGGGACAAAATAAAATGTGTACAACGTTAGATAATTTAGAACAGGGGTGCCCACATTTTTTTGGCTTGTGAACTACTTTTAAAATGACCAAGTCAAAATGATCTACCAACAATACAATTTAAAAAACGCAAAGCACACTGTTCGCACAGAAAATGTTATGTTAATTATAACTTATATTTGGGTTTGTTTTTTTTTCAAAGAGGTCAAGACAGATGAATTTAAAATATGCAATGTCACCTCAGTAACAACTATACAAAAATAGATAAATATACCCCCCTCCCCTTTTACTGAACTGCGATAGCAGTTTGTTGTGCGGGGAGCTTCGCTGAATGCCCTGTGCTGCTCCCGATGCTCTTAGGCTCCCTGCGCTACAAACGATATCACGGTTTAGTAAAAGGGGGCCATAGTGCAAAATATAGACAGCAGATATAAATTCTCATAACGGACAAATTTTGGGTTTTGCCTCCACGGCGCTCACGTTCGGCAGCACGAACTGCAATAGTGCTGGAGGTCGGAGGAGGGGTGGGTGGTTCAGGGGGTGTACGGGTCCCTTTAGAAGGGGTGGTGGCCGGTCTTCAGGGAGACTGTAGGTGCTCGGCAGGGGCCTGAGGTGGATGCGGCAGCCATGCAGGGGGCCTGCCAGTCCCATGCCTGGGGGTTCAGGCCAGGAAGCTGAGCCCACGGAGGTCTCACAGCTTATGGGCTTAACCCCCCCCCCCCCAGTCCCTTTGCTATGTCTTACGTCCTTTGAGTATTGAGTTTGGCGAGAGGGTGGAGCGGGTCGGGGTGCCCTCCCCTCAGTGCCAGATGGGGGTTTGGGACAGCCCTCGCGATCTGCTGGTTGGTGGTCACCGAGGGCAGCGGGACTGTGGGAGGCTCCTTGGGGGCCTCACCAGTGGCCCTCAGCTCCTCCCCCTCCTCCTCTTGCCCCTTGGGGTCTTGGTGCTGCCAGTGGGGGAGCCTCGGGGGACAGAGGGAGAGATTGGGCTTTGGGCCCGGGTTCTAGTCCTGCGGGCCTAATGTCCCCTTATGATGTATAGTTGGCTGGCCCATGTCCGCTTTTTTCCCCACAGGATTGTGGACTGGAGAGACACGCCGGGTCAGTGGATGCTGGTGCCTCATGCAGCGGAGCGGTGAGAACATCGTGGAGCGGCATGAGAGACTCCATGGCGAGCGTGGCCGGGAGGGGATATGGAGCATCAGTGCTGGAGAGCGGCGGTCAGCTAGATACGGTGGTTGCTGTGGATGGTGCCATTCCCGGAGCTGTTGGTATAGCACACGGCTTTGGAAGTCCCCAGGAAATGGGTAACATGGCCTAGGGGCTGGGGAGTCAGGTAAAAGGGGTAGGAAGAAAGGAAAAGGGAAGGGTAAGCGGGGTTGCCGGGGCCGGGCTTCCTCCTCTTCTTCTTCGTCTTCTTCCTCTTCACTAACCTCTTCCACTTCTACGTCGCCCTCTTCTTCGAGGTCGCCTCGTCAAGTAGCAGGGACGTCGCAACCGGGTGGGGGCGAGGATTGGGGTGCTGTGGCACTTACCGAGATGTAGAAGGTGCCCCGGGTGTTGCGCCGCAAGATTAAAAAGCGTGCGTGTGTAGACATTTTTAGGCTTTTGGAAGGTAGGTCTAAGAAGAAGAGTAAGAAGGATGGCGGGAAGACGAAGGTGGGGCCTGTTTCTCGCAACATGGTTAATTGGATGCGCACGTTTCTGCACTTGGCGAGCATGTGGGAGCGAGAACGCCCCCAAGATTATGGCCTGTTGCTGTCGTATGCGGACTCCATTCTGGACGCATATCATCGTTTTGGCGGTTGAGCGTGACTCAACTATGATGAGGCGTTCCATGACAAAATGGAGAAGAACCGGCATATGTCTTGGAGTACCCAGGACATCAATTTGTGGCTCACTCATATGGCTAAGCCAGGGGTTCGGGGGCGAACGGTGTGGGCAGAGACACGGTACCGAGCATGGGAGGCGTGCATTCCTTTTGTCCCACGGGAAGGCCGGGAGCGGGTGGCGGGCCGGGACTATGTTGGCAGTTCAACTAATTGGCTTGCACATTCACTGACTGTCGATACCGACACGCTTGTTTGCTCTGCGGACAGGGTCACTCGGCTCTCAAGTGCCCCAAGAAGGGAACATGAGTGCCTCCCGCCCCCCCCCCCTAAGTGAGGGCGGAGTGGGTGGGCTGCTCACCCCGATCCGGATGGCGGCAATGCAGCCGTGGCTGGACAAGTACGGGGATACCGGAACGGCGGCGGTTTTGGCTCTAGATTTTGGGAAGGGTTTTGTGATTCCTTGCGCGCTTCCGGGGGCAATGTGCAGGCTTCTAATGCTTCCTCAGTTTCGCGGTTGCGAATTCAGGTCCGCCGAAAATTGCGGGATGAGATCCAGAAGAGGCCGGTTGCCAGACCATTTTTGGAGTGTCCGTTCCCGGTGATGATGCTCTCCCCTCTGGCTATTATCCCTAAGAAGGAGCCAGGTAAATTTCGGCTGATCCACAACCTGTCCAGGCCTGCGGGGAGGTCGGTGAATGATGGTGCTCCATGCGTCCTCTGCTCAGTCCGTTATGCCTCATTCGATTGTGCACTGCGTCTCGTATTGTGGGCGGGACACAGTGCTTTGTTGGCAAAGATGGACATTAAGTCGGCCTTCAGGCTGCTGCCGGTTCATCCTTCTTCTTATCCTCTGCTGGGTTTTCAGTTTGAGGGCGCTTACTACTATGACCGATGCTTGCCGATGGGTTGTTCAGTTTCATGTGCTTTCTTCGAGCTCCTTCTTACACTGGGTTACGGTGCAGCGCACTGGGCTTGATGCAGTGGTACGCTACCTGGATGACTTTCTTTTTGTGGGAGCCGCGGATTCGGAGGCCTGTGGTCAGCTGAAAGCGACCTTTGAGAGCATGGCGGTTGACTTTGGAGTTCCGCTCTCGGCTGCGAAGTCCGAGGGGCCCACTACCCAGCTCATCTTTCTGAGTATTGAGTTTGGACACCGTGGCGATGGTGACCCGCCTGCCCATGGGTAAGGTACAGCAGTTGTTAGCGTTGATATCACAGGTGGCGGGCACTTGTAAGTCCACTCTGGGGAAGGTGCAGTTGCTGTTGGGTTCCCTCAACTTTGCATCTCGGGTGTTGCCATGGGGTCATGTGTTTTTGAGGCAGCTTGCGGCAGCGACCTCCAGCGTGCGGGATTGTTGGCACTTTGTTCAGCTCACGGCAGGCATCTGAGCGGGTTTGCGTATGTGGGCCATCTTCTTGGAGCGTTTCAATGGGACGCTGCCGATTCAGCAGCAGGAAGTGTCTAATTGGGATCTGGAGCTTCAATCCGATGCAGCCGGTGGTTTGGGCTTTGGCCTATATTGTCAAGGGGATTGGTGTGTGGCAGCGTGGCCGGAGGCATGGCGTCAGTCTGGGGTGACCAGTAATGTTACCCTGTTGGAACTGTTTCCGTTGTTGGTGGCCGGTGAGCTGTGGCCTGCTCGTTTGCGGGATAGGTGTATTGTATTCTGGTGTGATAACATGGGGGTGGTGGAGGTGGTTAATCGTCTGGCTGCACATTGTCTCCGCGTCTCTGCCTTGCTGCGGGAGCTTGTTTTGCGCTGTTTGCATCTTAATTTGTACATTCGTTCACGTCATATTCTTGGGGGTATGGAATCGCCTTGCTGATTCTCTCTCCCGTTTTCAGTTTTCACATTTTCGGCAGCTGATGCCTGGAGTGAAGCCCATTTGGATTCCGGATGCTGTATCATTTGTGGAATTTGGTGCAGAGTTGGTCTGGCGCCTGCTGAGGCAGTCTGTGGCACCTGCCACTTGGACCCGGTATAACAACGGTTTTCAAACTCTACCTTTTTGTGTTCCCGGGATTGGGTTCCGGGGCCTGTGCTGGAGATCTTGTTGGCTGATTTCATGGCCGATTCCCTCCACGCCGGTTATTCCCGTAGTCCAGCGGCGGGCCATTTAGTGGGCTTTGCCTTCTTTTGCAGGGCCTTGGGCTGGCATTGCCCTTCAAAGTTTTTGACCCATCGAATGCTGAGGGCCTGGGGTCGGGTGGCCCCTTGGGTGCCGGATTACCGTTTGCCATGACCTGTTACTATGGCTTATCCAGATCTTGCCGGTTGTGGTGCATTCCGGCTTTGAGGAATGCCTGTTCCGAGTGGCCTTTTCTCTGGTGTTTTTTGGGGTCCTGCGCATTGGGGAGCTCCTCGTCCACCCCTCAGATGTTCGGGGTCTCCTTCGGCACCATGTTCAGGTGGAAGAGGGCCTCGTGAGTTTGTTTATCGCGAGATCCTAGACGGACCAGCTGGGCAGAGGGCGCACCAAGTAGTGGGCAGAGTATTGTGCCCTGTCATGTTGGTGGCTGTCTATATGGCGGTTCATCCTTCTCTGGGTCAGGCATTGTTGATTCACATTGATGGTGCGGTCCTCACGCGTTATCATCTTTTAGCAGTTTTGTGTCTAGCCTTAGCAATGTGCGGGGAGGACCCAGCGTGTTACTGCATGCACTCCTTTCAGATTGGAGCAGCCACGTGTGCCTTCAGGGCAGGGATGCCGACGTCGGGCATTCAAGGATTGGGGCGCTGGTCCTCGGAGGCGTATCGGAGCTACATTCGCCCCACGGGCCTGGGGCACAGTGAATGTCCCAATGCGTCTGGGTTTTAGTGGGGTCTTGTAAGTTACAGTCTGGGGGCTGAGTTGTGGCTGGGGTATGCATGGGGGTTGGGGCGGTGTTCTGCATGATCTGCCCTTGGCTAACACCACGGTGGTTTGGCTGTTGACTTAACTGTGGGTTTTCTGCTTCCACATGCGGGGCGGCGACTTTCGTCGGTCTGGATTATTGGGCACTCCGTTGTCCATTGTGCCAGGGAGTGTGCTGTCATCCGACTAGGAGTTCTGCACTTGGGTCTTCAGGAGCGTGGTGTTCGTGTGTCCTAGTGGGGACAGCGGAGCATGCGATGGCACCAGTTGCTGTCTTTGCTGGAGGACTTTCGCCATCGCTCCCGTCATCCGGAGCTGATGATTCTGCACCTTGGGGGCAATGATGTTGATGTGTGTACCGGGAAGCGACTGATCGATACCATCACAGGTGATTTGGGAGTGGTGCAGGGGTGGTTTCCCGGCACGCTTCTGGTGTGGTCGGACATTATTCCATGACCACGTCAGTTGGCGTCCCGGTGGTGGAATCGGGGGCTTTGTAAGGTGAATAGGCAGGTGGGGAGGTGAGTTGAGGCCAGAGGCGGGTGTACAAATCCGGCACGATTGGGTAGATGTACCGTGTGCAGGTTTATTTTCTAGGGATCGGGTGCACCTCTCTAATATCAGGTTGGACCTTATGTTGAATGACTTGCCTCGTGTTGTGAGCGTTGGTTGGGACCTTAGCCGCAGCTCTGTTCATTGGGGGGTGGCCTGTAACTTGTTACAGGTCTGTGGCGGTATCCCGAGCTACAGGTTGCTGGGCTCTTCAAGGGATAAGAGGTGGGCCGGCGCGGAGCCGTGCCTGGTGGGTCGGATGATCCTGGACAATAGGGCATATGGAGGCCACCCCTCGGACCCTTGCTAGCACGGTGGGGTCGGGGACCATTTAATGGTTATAGTAGCTCGAGTTCAAGATATTTGTTTGCAATGCCTGTTTGTTAAACATGGTTATAATTTATTTAAGTTATATGTTTATTTCTATAAACAGGGCTGTGGCCAGGTTTCACCAATGACAGTTTGGAGTATGTTATTGGGACCCGGGAATGGGTGGGGGTGAGAGGAGGTTTGTTGGGAGAGCGGGCTGCTCCAGGTTCCGCTGTTATCTTATATTTAGCAGAAACTGTTGTGATTAACATGGAATAAGTTATGCCTGCTTGATTGCATAAATCTATAAGAACATAAGAATAGCCTTACTGGGTCAGACCAATGGTCCATCAAGCCCAGTAGCCCGTTTTCACGCTGGCCAATCCAGGTCACTAGTACCAGGCCAAAATTCAAGGAGTAATAATAGTCCATGCTACCGATCCAGGGCAAGCAGTGGCTTCCCCCATGTCTTTCTCAATAACAGACTTTCCTTCAGGAACTTGTCCAAACCTTTCTTAAAACCAGCTATGTTAACCACTCTTACCACAACCTCTGGCAATGCATTCCAGAGTTTAACTATTCTCTGAGTGAAAATAAATGTCCTCCTATTGGTTTTAAAAGTATTTCCCTGTAACTTCATCAAGTGTTCCCTAGTCTTTGTAATTTTTGACAGAGTGAAAAATCAATAAACTTGTACCCATTCTACTCCACTTAGGGTTTTGTAGACTTCAATCATATCTCCCCTCAGCCCACCGGGACAGATAGGAAAAAATGCTTGAGTACCTGAATAAATCCATGTAAAACCATTCTAAGCTCCCTGGGGAGAGCGGTATAGAAATTGAATGAATCTAATATAATAAAGCCCTACGCGCGCATGCGCACTCCCACCTGCGTGCTCCCGTTTTCCGTGTGCTGTAGGGCACCGCAGGTAGGAGTGCGCATGCACGCGAATCCCCGAGGCAGATGTCAGTGGCTGCAGGCTCAGCGGCGGGTTAGAGACAGCGCCAATCCTCAGGTCCCCCTCCCCCCCAGCCGACATTCGTACCCGGAGCCAGAAATGAAACGCCGAGATCATATCGCTGTGGGAGGGGCGGATAGGAGGGTCAATGGGGTCAGCTGCATGGTGGCGGGAGGGGGGGGGGAAGATGGAAACAGGCTGATCACTGGTTCTACTGCACAGGGGGGGATGGGAGGGAGGGAGGGAAATATAAATGCCGGGTTCTACTGTACAGGGGGAATGGAAGGGGGCTAGAAATTTAAAGATGCTGCTCATTGGGTCTACTACACAGGGGGATGGGAGGGAGGCAGGCAGGCAGCCTGGCTTCGGGGTGGGATTGGGTCAAAGTCTGGAAGGCCGTGAGGGGGGACATAGGAAGGAGGCACTGGGGAGCACTAAGGACATATGAAGGGGCACTGGGGGCACTAAGGACACGGGAAGGAGGCACTGGGGGCACTAAGGACACAGGACGGATGCACTGGGGGCACTAAGGACAAGGGAAGGAGGCACTGGGGGTACTATGGCCACAGGACGGAGGCACTGGGGGCACTTAGGACATGGGAAGGAAGCACTGGGGGCACTAAGGACATAGGAAGGGGTACTAAGGACATGGGAAGGAAGAACCGGGATACTAAGGACATAGGAGGCACTGAGGGCACTAAGGACATAGGATGGGACAGTATGGACATAGGAAGGGGGCCACTGAGAGACAAAATATAGGGGGCCAGGGAAACAGAGACAGAAAGAAAGATAGACAGGGGCCCAGGGAGAAAGATAGACAGAAAGAATGACAGACAGACAGCGTCCAAGGAGAAAGAGACAAAGAAAAAGAAAACCCCAAAATAGACATCTACTCTAGCACCCGTTAATGTAACGGGCTAAAATACTAGTAAATAAGAGCCCTAACCATTTTAGTATTTCCTCATATAAGAGTAATTTCATCCCCTTTATCATTTTGGTTGCTCTTTTTTGAATCTTTTCTAGCGCCTCTATAGGCTCTTTTTACTAAGCTGCACTAGCGGTTTTAGCAAGCGCTTAGCGTGTGCTAAATTGTCGTGTGTGCTAGACGCTAACACCTCCATTGAGCTGGCATTAGTTTCACCGCGTAACGCAGGGGTTAGCGCGCGCTAAAAATGCTACCACAGCTTAGTAAAAGGAGCCCTATATCTTTCTTGAGATAAGGAGGCCAGAATTGAACACAGTACTCCAGATGAGGTCGTACCCTGGAGCAATACAGGGGCATTATAACATTCTTAGTTTTGTTAACCATCCCTTTTTAAAAAAATTCCCAGCATCCTGTTTGCTTTTTTGGCCGCCGCTGCACATTGGGAGGAAAGTTTTCATCGTATTGTCTACGATGATACCCAGATCCTTTTCTTGGGTGCTAATCCCCAAGGTGGATCCCAGTATCCGGTAACTGTGATCCAGGCTATTCTTCCCAATGTGCATCACTTTGCACTTGTCCACATTAAATTTCATCTTCCGTTTGGACGCCCAGTCTTCCAGTTTCCTAAGGTCCGCCTGCAATTTTTTACAATCGGCATGTGTTTCAACAACTTTGAACAGTTTAGTGTCATCTGCAACTTTAATCGGCTCGCTCTTCGTTCCAATTTCCAGATCATTTATAAATCAGTTAAATAGCACCAGTCCCAGTACAGATGCCACTGTTTCTCCTCCATTGAGAAAAATGACCATTTAACCCTATCCTCTTGTTTTCTATCCGATAACCAATTCCTAATCCACAACTGAACTTTGCTACCTATCCCATGATTTCTCATCTTTTAATAAGCAATTAAATATTCATTATTTACTCAGGCATTTTGCTCTTGATGTTCTTATACGAGATGTACTGTGTATAGCATTTTTTGTGTTTATTGATTTTATATATGTTAATTGTAACTCACCTAGAATTGGGTAGGCTAGAAATGTTATAAATAAATACAAACAACTAGTCTAGGCCAGGGGTAGGCAATTCTGGTCCTCAAGAGCCAGGGCCAGGTCAGGTTTTCAGGATATCCACAATGAATATGTATGAGATGGATCTGCATGCACTGCCTCCTTGAGATGCAAATCTATCTCATGCATATTTATTTTGAAAATCCTGAAAACCTGACCTGGCTTCGGCTCTCAAGGACTGGAATTGCCTACCCCTGGCTAGGCAAATAAAATATATAAATGAAATTTCCCCAGCTAATTTCCCACCCAGGAATTTTCAGTTTTTCCTTTGGACTCAAATTCCTTCACTCTCACTCATTCTCTCAAGTTTTCTTAAACAACTTTTATTTCGATCCGCTGTCCAGAGTCGTCTTATGTGACACCGACTTCAAAATCTCTTTAACCCGTAGAGGTTTGAATAAACATATAACCAGCATCTGACAGTTCTAGATTTGGTCACAAGAAGGAGAAGCAGCTAGTATGTTTCACTCTAACACAGGGATCTCAAAGTCCCTCCTTGAGGGCCGCAATCCAGTCGGGTTTTCAGGATTTCCGCAATGAATATGCATGAGATCTATGTGCATGCACTGCTTTCAATGCATATTCATTGGGGAAATCCTGAAAACCTGACTGGATTGCGGCCCTCAAGGAGGGACTTTGAGATCCCTGCGTAACAGCTAACTAAGACAGTTCAACTGTCACCTCTGCTGATCTGGAGAGAACTCTCTCTCTTTTCAAGCTGCTAAATTGAATGGTTGGTTCAGTAAAATTATGTTAGGATCTTCTTCTTATCTCGATTTTAGAAAATTATTGAAGACCCAACTATTTGAAAAAATTGTATCCTAACTGATTTTCTCTCTTAAAAATTCTATGCTTCTTTTATGTAAGGTATCGCCTTTTAAATCGCATTTTGATCGGTTCTTATTTGTTGTAAACTATTTAGAACCATTCGTTTACATTGTACTTTTTTTAAAAAATCATATTCTCCACTGTAGGATCAGTTCTTATTCATTGTACATAGCTTAGAATTGTGTTTTCCTTTTAAATTGTACTCTTCACTGTATGACTAGTTATTATTTGTTGTAAACCGCCTAGAACCATTTTTTGGTTAGGCAGTATAAAAAAAATATTATTATTACTATTATCAATCGCTTCAGTTCAATTTTCAGACCAGTTCATACCAAAATGTCCTTTAAGAATTTCAATCTGAGCAGGCTTTCTCTTTAAGTTTGCTTCTTTAGTTAGATAGTTATATCCAATCCTCCCAGAAGAGTATATATAAGATGTCTGTCAGTTAATAAGCCTGTCAGACTCCTTTTAGATTTGTGGGAGTTAAAATGTATTTCTACTATGTATTCTTGCCTGCAACAAAACGTATTAACCCAAGAGCAGTCCTACCTCCATATTTGCCTTTTCAGTCAGTCATTCAATCATTATTTCTGTCCCGATCATAAGAGCATAAGGTGTTCATTGCTCGAGAGCTGCAAGCAGACCAGGTTGTCAGAATATCTCTAATGAATATGCATGAGAGAGATCTGCAATCAGTAGATGCAGTGGGCATGCAAATCTTTCTCATCCATATTCATTAGAGATATTCTGAAAACCTGGCCTGTTGGCAGCCCTTGAGGACCAAACTTGGACAAGCCTGGTTTTTAGAATGTTGTAAGGCTTTCCTGCTTAAAGCACAAGGCTGCTTAAAGCTATTGGTTCTGAATGTTTCAAGTCCTGGTGCTGCACTGAGTAGCACTTAAATAAAATCAAAACATCCTTCTCCCCTTATGCAGACCCTCAGCAGTCTCACACGCTAATCTAATCTAATCTAATCTAAACCTTAGGTTTGTATACCGCATCATCTCTACATTCGTTTAGCTCTTCACGGTTAACAAGAGTTAGGGTAGAAAGGAACTCCAGTGGGGGCAAAAAGAGGAGAAAAGAATTAGAGGGCTAAAATGATCAGAGAGGGAGGAGGAGTTATGTTTTTGAGAATAACCAGGTTTTCAGATGTTATACGCTAATACATGCATAGTCATTTGTTGCCAGCATTAACAATACACTTCTCCCTCCGTATTCGCTGTGATAGGGGACGGACAGACCCGTGAATACAGAAAAACCGCGAATAACTTTTTCATGTTGTTCGCTGTTTTCTATTGAAAACCATCTTGAATATGGTGAAACCGTGAATAACATGGTGGGAGACCTGGCCTTAACCTGAAGGAGAGGCAAAACACGGTGAAGAAAGTGCCAGGAATTGGCCATTTTCTCTGTAAACCCTTGGAATCAGCGATTTCTCTATGCAAGCTGATGTAATTGGGGGAGGGGGGGAGGAGTCAGCAAGCTAAAAACCATGAATAATCGAAACCGTGAATGCTGAAACTGCGAATACTGAGGGAGAAGTGTAGTCTCCCATATCAGGCCAATTGCTACCATTTAATTTTCACTGTCTGTCATTGCATACTAAAGCTCCCTGCCAATACCTGGTCAGTTCATATTTGTATATCATAACTTCCTTCACACAACAGCTAAACCAATCACCAGACCCAGTCCTCTGCTTTGCCAAACCTTCAAAACAATAGTCTCTTTCTACTAGTAATCAACCACAAAACTGAACAGTAACTATCCTAAAGTTTTGCAACACCTTCTTTCATACTTCTGTCTCTTAATCTAGTACCCTGATAGGCCAGAATAATCTTGTCTATTAAATTTAAGGACTCCTTTTACGAAACCGCGTTAGCGGCTTTATCACACGCACCTTTTTAGCGTGCGCTAACCCCTGCGCTATCCGAAAAACTACCGACTGCTCAAGAGGAGGCAGTAGCAGCTAGCGCAGCCGGCAAATTAGCGCACGCAATTACACACGTTAAACCGCTAACACGGCTTCATAAAAGGAGTCCTAAGTCGTGATTGGTTAAGAGTTTTATATTACCTCAGCAGGATAATTTGTTTCTGACTTTAGTAAGTTGACTTCATTCTCAGCAATCAGTTGTTTAATTCTCTGCTGTGCACATTTCTCCAGCCAAATAACATTTTTTCCTCCCATTCCAAGTTAATTATAAACCCTCATACTAACCACAAATCTTATCAGAAATAAATGGAATTTAAAATTACCATATCATTTAAATTCTTTTCAATTAAATTATTTTCTGCCTCTTAAAAAAAATTTTTTTTTATTAATTTGTACATTATCAAATACCTCTCCCGCTTCTGAGACCAAAGATGTTAATTTTCTTCTGATAGCAGTACATTGTTTTCTGAATTACAAATTTGTTTAAAATCTGTCACATTAAAAGCAATATGAAAATCCTACATAGAATATAATCAACACTCACAAACTCATTAAAATAATTAATATACGGGGATTAAAATTCAACAATGAAAATTGTTTCAAATGCTGACCATAGTATTATTGAAAAAATGCACTACTGTCCTAACTTAACTATTTTAATTATAGTTTATCACTATCTGTATGGCTGAGTGAAACCAAGTAGGGTGGACTGTCATTGAAGTGAATGTTGTTCACTGAGAAATGCATGCTCTATTCTAGTGCAAGAGGCACATCAGTCTGGAACTAGTGGGTAGTTACCCTCAAACCGTGAGTTTCTTTGAAGAAGGTATCAATCATTTTCTTCAGCTTTGTTCCCCCCCCCCCCCCCCCCCCTCAGTGGGATGAGCTTTCAGTTTTTCTATTTTGCAAGTGAGTTGAGAAGGTGTTTTTCTTATCTGCTCTGACTTTTTTGTTTCCGGATCTCAAGGCTTTTCAATGCTTCAGAGGTTCCCAGTGCTCCTGGGACAGCTCTGGCCGCAGGAGAGACACATACCCTCGGTGTAGGAATCTGTAGCTAGCAGACTTCTCCAGTTCAAAGTACCTGCCTAGTCAGCATGCATTAACAGTTGTGGATGTTCGGGGACCTTTCCTTGGGAGCAAAGCTCGCTCCAGATTTTAACTGGAGTTTGAGCACAGATTGTAGGGCCCCCCAAGTCAGTCCTAAGGGCTGTAGGGGGGTACCAGCTGCATTTTTCCTCCCCTCGTTGATGCATGTGGAGCTTTGAGGGTTTGAGGTCTTAGCCCATCCCTTTGGGTCAGCTGGCAGCCTGAAGATACAAGCATGTGGAATTTCCATGCTTCATGATTGTCTGAAGAAGAAATCTTATTTCCTTAGCTGCAGGGACAGCTGCAGCAGTTCCCAGCAAAAGTAGACACTTGTGAGTACAGGCTATTGCAGCCTATGGGAAAAGCAGGTAGGGAGCGTCTGTAAATTGTGATTTTGAGAGTTTCTGGGGCCAGATCGGGGGTCCCCCATCTCCTTAAAAAAAAAAATTCCAGTTGCTTTTTTACTTCTATTTTTCTGTTGTAAGCCATTTCTGGCGCCAAAATCACTGCTACAGTGGCCATTTTAGATTTCCTGATTTGAATTAAAAAGCCTCTCTCTGCCTCTTATTTGTTTCAATTTTGCAAAAAAAATCAATAAATATAGTCTCTTCCAGCCCTGACCCCTTATTTGTGCCAGCTTTGCACTGTATAGCCATCCTTGTTCCACATGCTGAGGGGCATATTAGGGGGTCAGGAGCCGTGGGCTCGGCCCCCTCTGCCAAGCTTGGTAAAAGGGACCCCCGACCACCTTCAGAGGAAGTCCTCAGCTGATAGGGCTTGAGGTCCTTATCTGGAGTATTTATATTCTATATTTACATTAAAGGATCTGGCAGAGACCCATTTACAAAGTATGTCTTCTTCCAAATTAATAAAGTTTCTTTGCTTATTTGTAAATGGGTCTTTACCAGAGCCTCTAATTCAGTAGCATAATTAAATGAAATAACTACTTCTGAAGTTTATGGGGATGGGATTGATTTCTGTCCCTGTGCAACTCTCTAGTTTCAATCCTGCTTACAAGCAGACCTTTAGTCTTTTTTTCTCATAGAGCTTATTTCGAACTGGGAAATAAGATTGTTCTTGATTTGATGGGCTATGGCCCTTTTCTGCCGTCATCTTCTATGTTTCTATGTTTCCTTTCCTGCACTGAAATTATTCAGTGTTTGAATTGTGACACTAGGTCTATGTCTGACCTGTACAATTAGAAAAATACACGGTTAAAGAAATACAGTAAGAATTATAGGGAAGGTTTTGGAGCAAAATTGTACATTCAAAGTCTTACTGTACGAGGAGGTGCTGAAAAGTTCACAGTTCAACCAAGAAGGGAATAGCATGGAACCATGAAATAAGATATTCCTTATCTTCACCCCTACATTCAATATACTTGGCACATTGTGTCTGAAGTTTCTATAACCCTTCCAAAAAATACTCTGATGTAAGGTCACTGAAATACTGCTCTGCTGCTGCAATCCCCTCTGAATCGCACAGAAATTGTCACCCTTTTTTAAACTCTTTAAGGTTTGGATACAGAAGAGAGTCAGATGGCGCAAGATCTGGTGAATAGAGTGGATGGTCTGTGCACTGAAACCCCAACAGACAAACATTATAGACCTAAATAACATACCAATAGCCAAACAAACGAGGGAAACAGAAGACAGTGGAAAAGTTTGAACCCATCACAGAGATCCAGGTGAAGAAACTACTGAGAAGAGTGAAACGGGGCCCACCAACCCTTGGCACATGTCTGATACACCTGATGGGAGAGCTCCAGGGCAGTGGAGTTGGAGTCGAGGAATCGGAGAGCTCAAAGGCCCAGGACTCGTCTACCTCAAGGATCTTTATCAATAAATTCCTACAGTCCAGACAAGTCCCGGAAACTCTCAGTCACCAAGACAAAGACCTAGAGGATCTCTTTACAGATCGGTAGCCAGCCAACTAAGGATATCTAAACTAATAGATAAACTAGCCTGCCAACAAATAGTCTTCTTAGAAAACTCGTCAAAGCTAGACCAGGCCCAATCAGGGTTCAGAAGACACCTAAGCACAGAAACTGAACTAGTAGCAGTACAGGACTTGGTCCTCAAATACCATGCTGCTGGGGTTTCTGGACCTAGTCCAACACAAACTGCTAATATCAAGATGCATGGACTTGGGCCTCAAAGGAAAAGTCATGGATGGATAGAGTCCCATTCAACCAAAAGACTAATGAGGGTAGAATGGCAGGGGGATACAAGCAACTGGAAAGAAACAGACATTTGGGTACCATAGGGATCTGCTATGTCATACATGCTGTTCAACATCTTCCTCCAACCACTGGGGAAATTCATCAGACAACAGGGATGGGAATGCTACATCTACACAGTGTCCAACTGATCAAACCACTAAAGAAACAGGATGTGGAAACTAAACAGATGATCATCTACCTGAATATGAAAAAAGTAGCAAGCATGTTGAAAGAAGTCTGTGCATGTTGTAACATGTCTCAAGGTTACTCATGCACAGTTGCGTCTCAGTGCGAGTCTAACATTCCAAGAGATGGATGTCAGGAGAGTCCTCATGCGAATCAAGTAAGAAACTGATAGATATGGGGCTCTGTTCAGCGATTAAAATTTCTTACAAAAGAAGGGAAAAAAAGCCTCTGGAGATCCATAAATGCAAGATTGCAGTTTATGGAGAGTCCATTGAAATGACCTTCATTGGATGGCCTGTGAAATCTATTTCCACAGAAATGTGCAAGAAAGTTGAGGATTTAATGACAGATGAATTAAGGTTTCCTGAATAACTGAAGAAATGGGCATCTGGGCAGGAACAATTTTGGAAAATAATTCATGAAAAGTAGGGCTCCAAGAATGCTGATGCCATGTCAGAAAACTACGAGACTCCAGTGCTGTCGGGAAAACTTGGAGATGCTCAATGAAGACTAAGTGAATTTTTTTCATCATTTGGTGACTGGAGATGAGACTTGGGTCTATCACAGAGATCCTGAGTTTAAACTGGAATCAGTGCAGTGGAAGCACAAGTCAACCGGCAAGCATGAGCAAAAAAATCCAACAAAATTTTACTGATATATCGTGTAGAAGAGCAAAAGAAAAAACTGCAGAAATGGTGTACAAGATGCCAAGGGGCTCATAATAATAATAAAAAAAACATATTCAAAAAGGGGCCTAAATCAGTACTTGGATAATCAAAAAGTCAGATTGTCCAAGTACCAATAATCAAAGCTGGTTTTAGACGTATCTAAAACCAGCTTAGGCCTTTCCCCTGTCTCTAAATGCCTAGAGCGAAAAGAGGCATTTTTAGAGGAGGGGAAAGGGCAGGAGGTGGGCCAACCTAGACTTAGTCGTACAGCAAGTATAATCAAAACCTTGAACAGGTTACCTAGTCGGAACTTATACGTTTTGATTTAGACCAAATTCCGAAAAGGGGCCCCTGAGCTGATTGTGGCTGCCACGATCAGCTCAGTGGCCCCGGCAACCTGCCTAGAAACATAGAAAGATGGCGGCAGATAAGGGCTATAGCCCATCAAGTCTGCCCACTCTCTTGACCCACCCCTTGGAGTCAACTGACCCCTTTAATTATACAGCCACTTTACTTTACCCTAGTGATCCTATTCCTGGACTTGACCCCCGTAGGGATCCCACATAGGTATCCCATTTATTCTTAAAGTCCGGGATGCTGCTGGCCTTGATCACTGCACTGGAAGCTTGTTCCACTGCTCAATCACTCTTTCTGTGAAGAAGTATTTCCTTGCGTCTCCACGAAACTTCCCCCCCCCCCTCCCGAGTTTGAGCGGATGCCCTCTTGTGGATGTGGGTCCTTTGAGAAGAAAGATGTCGTCTTCCACCTCGATGCGTCCCGTGATGTACTTAAATGTCTCAATCATGTCTCCCCTCTCCCTACGTTCTTCGAGAGTGTAGAGCCGCAATTTGTTCAGTCTTTCCTCGTACGAGAAACCCCCGAGCCCTGAGACCATCCTGGTGGCCATCCACTGAACTGATTCCATTCTGAGCACATCTTTACGGTAATGTGGTCTCCAGAATTGCACACAGTATTCTAGATGAGGTCTGACCATGGCTCTGTACAATGGCATTATGACTTCAGGCTTCCTGTTAACGAAGCCTCTCTTGATACAACCTATCATCTGCCGTGCCTTAGATGAAGCCTTCTCCACTTGAGTGGCAGATTTCATGTCTGCACTGATGATCACTCCTAAGTCTCGTTCTGCTGTAGTCCTGGTTAAAGTTTCTCCATTCAAGGTGTAAGTTTTGCATGGATTACCTCTTCCGAGGTGCATGACCTTAAATTTTTTGGCGTTGAAGCCCAGTTGCCAGGTTGAGGACCATCTTTCTAATGTACGCAGGTCCTGCGCCATCGTATCCTGAAGATTGCTGTCGCTTACTATGTTGCATAGTTTGGCATCATCAGCGAATAGGGTTACCTTACCTTGAAGCCCTTGAGTCAGATCCCCAATGAATATGTTGAAGAGGAGCGGGCCCAGGACTGAGCCCTGCGGCACTCCGCTGGTCACCTCCGATGTTTCAGAGAGGGTACCGTTAACCACCACCCTCTGAAGTTTGCCACTTAGCCAATCAATAACCCATGCAGTTAATGTCTTTCCTAACCCCATCGATTCCATCTTGTTCAGCAGTCTGCGGTGTGGGACGCTGTCAAAAGCCTTGCTGAAGTCCAGGTACATGACGTCCAAGGACTCTCCTAAGTCCAGCCTTCTTGTAACCCAGTCAAAGAAGCTGATGAGATTGGATTGGCATGACCTACCCTTGGTGAATCCATGTTGACTGGGATCCCGGAGACTCCCTTCATTCAAGATCGTATCTAATTTATACTTAATTAGTGTTTCCATGAGTTTACACACTATTGAAGTAAGACTCACCGGTCTATAGTTTGCAGCCTCTGCCTTGCAACCCTTTTTATGCAGAGGGACGACGTTAGCTGCTTTCCATTCCAAGGGAACTTCCCCGGTACTTAGTGAGAGATTGAAGAGCATGGCCAACGGTTCCGCCAGAACATCTCTCAATTCTCTGAGCATTCTCGGGTGTAAATTGTCTGGTCCCATAGCTTTGTTCACCTTGAGCCTTGTTAGTTCGTTGTAGACGTTACTTGGTGTGAACTCAAAATTCTGAAACGGGTCTTCTGCGTTTTGTTCTGCCTTTAACTGAGGTCTGTGTCCTGGTGCCTCGCAGGTGAATGCTGAGCAGAAGTATTCATTTAGTAGTTCGGCTTTTTCGGAATCTGCTACTGCGTAGTTTCCATCCGGACGTCTAAGGCGTACTATCCCGTCCGTGTTTCTTTTCCTATCACTGATATACCTGAAAAAGGATTTGTCCCCTTTCTTAATGTTTTTTGCCAGATTTTCTTCCACTCGAAGTTTGGCCTCTCTAACTGCCGTTTTGACCGCTGCAGACTTGGTCTTATGTTCTACTTTAGCTTCTCCTTTCTGCGTACGTTTGTAGGTAAGAAATGCTTTTTTTTTCTCCTTAACAAAGTGCGAGATCTCCTTAGTGAACCATTGGGGTTTATTGTTTCTTTGCCGTTTTTCTACTGATTTTATGTAGCGACTAGTTGCTTCGTGTATGGATGATTTAAGGGACGACCACATAGCTTCCACATTGCTGGACTCTGCTTTGTCCTGCAGCGTCTGATGGATGAAATCTCCCATGCGTGCGAAGTCAGTGCCCCGGAATTTGAGTACCTTAGTTTTTGTGATTGATTTAGGGAAGCCTCTCCTAAGGTTGAACCATACCATGTTATGGTCACTGGAGGCTAGCGTGTCCCCTACCGAGACCTCTGAAACGCTCTCTCCGTTGGTGAGTACCAGGTCGAGGATCGCCCGGCCCCTAGGGGGCTCTGTTACCATCTGTTTGAGACATGCTCCCTTTATGGAGGTTAACAGCCTCCTGCTGCTGTTGGTAGTCGCTGAAAATGTGTTCCAGTCTGCATCAGGCATGTTGAAGTCCCCTAGCAGTACAGTGTCTTCCCCGTAGAGTGATGCTCTCTGTCTTCAATGAATTCAGCGTCCATGTCCTCCAGTTGTCTTGGGGGTCTGTATATCACACCAAGATACAGGCATTTTTTTGCCTCCTCTTGCTAGGTTTACCCAGAGGGACTCCCCGGTGTACCTGACATCTGTGATCCTGGTGGTTTTGATGTTCTCTTTAATGTATAGTGCTACCCCTCCACCTACCCTGCTCTCTCTATCCTGACGAAGTAAATTGTATCCTGGTATAGCCATATCCCACCCATGTGAGCCTGTGAACCAAGTTTCGGATATCGTCACCACGTCTAGGTTGGCATCCCTTATTTCAGTTTCCAGTTCAAGAATTTGATTGCCTAAACTGTGTGCATTAACATACATAGCCCTCCACAACTTGTGTTCGCTAAGTCCCTGTGAGGTGTTTCCTACCTGAGTCTGTGTGGTTCCTAGAGAACTGTTTGCAATGTGGGTCCTTACCTCGGAATCAGAGTGTCAATTCATCTCATCAGGATAGTTCCTTTCTGTACCAGTATATGAGTAGATACCCTCCCCCAACTTACCTAGTTTAAAGCCCTACGAAGAAGGCGGGCTAGTCGATGTCCGAAGATGTTCTTACTCCTATTGGTCAAGTGAAGTCCATCTAGTCCCTGAAGTCCTTGTAGCGCCTCTCCATGATCCAGGAATCCGAAGTTCATATCTCGACACCATCCTTGTAGCCACTCGTTTGTTCTCAGGATACATTTATTTCTGGCTTTTCCCTTGCCTCTAACTGGGAGGATTGATGAGAAGACCACCTGCGCACCCGTCTGCTTCAGCCTCACACCCAGGGCTCCAAAGTCTCTGGTGATGGTCTCCGGGGTGTTCCTGGCAGTGTCGTTCATTCCTATGTGGACAAGAAGCATGGGAAAATGGTCATGAGGCGTAAGTAGTTTGTCTAGGCTGGTGGTGACGTCCCGTATCCTGGCTCCAGGCAGACAGCAAACCTCCCTCGAATGTATATCCAGTCTGCATATTGGTCCCTCAGTGCCCCTCAGCATGGAGTCCCCAATGACAATTATTCTGCGCTTCTTCCGTAGTGGGGGGGGGGGGGTAGGTCAGCAGATGGAGATGTGTGTTGGGCCTGCTCCTGGTCTTCGTCGGCATCTTCTTCCTGAAGAATCTGGAATCTGTTCCTCAGGACGACTTGAGGGGTTGACGTAGGGTTGGCCTGTTGGGAAGAAAAAGAAGAGCATGAAGAGATTGAAAAAGGGGGGGGGTCTCCTGTGTTTACCTGTGGAAGAGGTCACCAGCTGCCAGGTGTCATTGCCACTAGCCATTTCTTGTATCCCAATGGTTGGTGTCAAAGCTGATGATTTGGGCGTCTCAAGAAAGGCCTTGTCGTGGGCCTGCTCTGTGATTTGGGACAACTCTTGGACAACTTCGTCATAGGCTTCGTCCTCTCGGATGCTTCTCAGGCGTATCACCTTCTCCCTGAGGCTCCACAGTTCCTGCATGAGGGCTCCATCCAACTGAGTGGCCTCCTCTGTCTGCGTGGAGACTGTAGTGTAATGCCGGGGGATGGACTCGGTCTGCACGGAGACCTCTGTCCACCGTCCTGGGTCCTCCTCCCTCCGCACACCATCCGTGATCTCCTCCTGGATCCCCATGGCGACTGGAATGCTGGATTTGATTGTAGACTTGACGCTTCGAGTCCTCCCTGCCATTTCTAAGTTGTGATTTATATCTGCTTGCCAGTAAAATAGAGATGAGAGAGAGTTAAAGAGAAAGTTGGGTGTCTGAGAGATTAAGGTGTCTGAGGGACTGAGGTTTGGAATAGGGTATCTGAGAGGTTAAAAGCTGAGGGTATCTGGAAGGGTGGCTGTCTGTGTGCTAGTGTGAGAGTTGCGAGATAGTATGAGGGTTGGGTGAAGGGTTAAGGGTACAGGGATAGGTTGCTGCTCTAAGGTATCCTAGTTGAGTGTGGCTTGGCTCTCCTTAAGGCTCTTCGCAAAGGCGATCTCGCTAAGGCGAGCGCCTTTGCCGCTCGCCGAACGGCTGCGCGCCGTTGGCTTGCCTCCTTTAATGGAGGAGCCCTGTCGCGAATCGCTGACGCGGTGGGGGTGGGCGGAGCTTGTCTTGCCGCTACCCCGAAGTCGTGCACACGTGGTCCGGCGCTCCCAGCGCCTCTCTCTGTCTCCCCTCTCCTTCTGCCTCCTCCTCCTTCTGGATGCTGCTCTCCTGCTTCTCCTCAGCGGCCCTCAGCGCTGCGCCCGTTGGCTTGCCTCCTTTAATGGAGGAGCCCGGTCGCGAGTCGCTGACGCGGTGGGGGTGGGCGAAGCTTGTCTCACCGCTACCCCAAAGTCGTGCACACGTGGTCCGGCGCTCCCAGCGCCTCTCTCTGTCTCCCCTCTCCTTCTGCCTCCTCCTGCTGGATGCTGCTCTCCTGCTTCTCCTCAGCGGCCCTCCCCACCGCATCGATCGCGGCAGGAGAAATGCCTCATTTCCCCTGCCGCGATCTCTCCTGCCGAGATGCGACCCCCCCACCTCCAAACCAATATGGGCACGAGGGAGCCCAACCCCTCCTGCCCACGACGCACCCCCTACTAAGATACAAGTAGGAGGGAGCCCAATCCCTACTGCCAACGACGCCCCCCCCCCAAAAATAGGCAGGAGAGATCCCAGGCCCTCCTGCCCACGATGCACCCCCCCAAGACCAAACCACCAATTCCCTCCAAACCCCCGATCGCCCCCTCACCCCACAACCCCAAGATCATGGGGTGAGGGGGCGATCAGGGGTTCGGGAGGGAGTGATCAGAGGTTTAAGGGGGCGGTCGTGGGGGGTGCGTTGTGGCCAGGAGGGCCTGGGATCCCTCCTGCCCGTATTTTAGGAGGGGGGTCGTTGTGGGCAGGAGGGATTAGGTTCCCTCCTGCCCATATCTTAGTGAGGGATGGGGGGTCGTATAGGGGTGGAGGGTCATTGTGGGCAGGAGGGGTTGGGCTCCCTCCTGCCTGTATTTATTGATTCAGGGGAGGGGGGGATGGATCGCGGCAGGAGAGATGAGCCATCTTTCCTGCCGTGATCATTACGGGGGTGGGGGTGTGGATTCTGTAACCGGTGTTGTTTTTGACAGACACCGGTTACAGAATTCAGCTTTTAGGTAAAGGACGGGCCCATCCTTCACCTAAAAGCTCTTGTTTTGGGCGTTTGGGACTTAGGCTTATTTTTGGTTGATTATGTGTTGTAAGTTTAGACGTAGTGGTGGTCATGCTGTTTAAACTGCTGAACACAGAGGCAGGCCATTCTCAAAAAAAAACCCACCTCGTTTTGGACATTTTTTTTTTGAGAATTGTCATTTCCCTGCTGCTCCTTTCAGCGTTTAGGGCAGGAGTATCAAATCTTTTGGCTTCCCTGGGCTGCATCGTGGAAACAGGTTGAATGAGGTGAGTTAATGTTTGATAAAACTATTAGTATGAAAGGGTAGAGAGATAATTTATGTATATTTGTATAGGAGAATAATCTTAATCTTGTATTGTAGAGATTACTGCCCTGAGGAAACCCCCTATGGGTGAAACATGTTGGCGTTTCCATCCCTCCAGACCTACTACCCAAGCTAAGTACAGCTCTTATAACCAAAGTACTAATATAATTATCTATATAAATTATTCTAAAAAATGACCCGGTGACGATTTGGTACATAAAGCCATATGTTATGAAAGAAATTGAACATTTGGTGGTACCTCTGAGGGCCAAAAAATAGTGTATGAATCATCACACATATGGAAAGTGGTGTATGGGAGGTTTGACCCTAAAACCCTCCAAATTTCAGATTATTTCACACTTTCATTGATAGTCATTTCAAGCTACGGACCAATTTATTATTAAATTACGGCTTTAGAAGAGGACACAGAATTTATGGGCTATTCAGACGAACACTTTAGGTCGATTCTGTCTAGACCCGCACTCTTGGATGATGGGGCTATATCTCCCAGTGAGACCTCATGGATAGAGTGGGAATCCACCACAAAACGCCTGATCTGAGCTGAACTTCACAGTAGCACTCTTGTTCAGTATCTTAAAAAATCGATGATTCCTTGTGGCTTAAGAATAGTGAAGGAACCTAAGGTGATGTCCTCCAATAAAACATTCATAGAGAAGTGGACAGCTATATTGAACCGGTGCTCACGGGATTTAATGATTTTGCTGGTAGAAAGCACAATGGAAATACAACAAGATCTTCAAGTTAAGATAGCAGACATTCAACAAGATCTGCAAAGCAAATACTCCATGGAAGAATATGAACAAAAAAAAAAAGGAACTAGAGGAATCCCTTAATAAAGCCAAGGAATCGATTAAATTAATGAAAATTAGAAAACTGAGAAGAGATGAAAAGGACTACCAACTGGGGTGGGTATATACCTGGAATAAAAAACCTGCATCCATAAACACTTCTAAACGTTGGGTGGCGTTTGATGCCACGACGGATGAATCCGAAGCAACGAGTGGATAGTCCACAGATAGCTCTCAATCGAGACCATCGGCTGAAGCTAACTCTGCTTCTCATTCAAAAAACTTGCGACCCAGAACCAGGGGTCGAGGTTCCAATCGGATAGCGGGACAGCCCAGATCCAAATGACATCTCTACTGGTGAATATTTCTTCCTCAATACTTAACACCTATACAGGAAGAAACTTTACAGCTAGGATTGGGCTTTGTGGTTCAAGAGAGACCCGATTTCTTTAAACTTAAAATAGCAATTTATAAATTCATTTGAAAAATTCAACTAAAAATATTTTTCCAGAAGGATCAGGAAGTGGTTGGACCTCATAGAGAAGCTGACTCTTCAGTCTGTAAACCTAAATCCACTTGGTCCCCCCCCCCCCCCCGCCTCCTGTGGACCCAGTGATTGCTACTTTTAGGGATTTGGTATTGAATGATATCACAAGATATGAAAGAACGTATAATCCCAAACGTCAGCAATACAATATATCACGGGCCCAATACCTAGCCCTCAAAGAGTTATCTAGTAGGGAGGATATTATTATCAAACAGGCGGATAAAGGGGGAGCCATTGTCATTCAGCAGCGCTCTAAATAAGAGGAAGAAGCAATGAAGCAAATGAGGGACCCAACAGCCTATCAGCTAATTTCTCAAGATCCGGGTGAAATTATAGCCAAGGACATATTTAACTATATTACAGCAGCTTATGAGGGTAATCAACTCACTAAAACTGAGTATAAGTTTCTGTTGGAAAGGTTCCCTAAAACTCCTAAGATCCATTTTGTCCCCAAAATCCACAAGAATCTTAACTCTTCTCCAGGTAGGCCGATTGTCAATACTAGGGATAGTATCTTGGAACCTCTTTCCAAATTTTTAGATACCTTTTTGAAACCAGCTGCCAGTAAAGTTCGATCATATATAAAAGATTCATCTCATTTTTTGAGAAATTTGGAAGAGATCCACAACCTTCCTGAACAATGCTGGTTGGTTACCTTGGATATTGTCTCCCTATATACAAATATACCCCAGAAGGGGGCTCTTGATATCATAAAATATACAATGGAGAGGAGACAGGGGTCTCAGAGGATTACTACAAAGTTCCTTGTTAATTTGGCTAAATGGGTGATTCAGGAGAATTTTTTCCAATATCAAGATCAATATTTTAAGCAAGTTCAAGGAGTGGCCATGGGGGCGACTTTGGCCCCCTCGATAGCTACCCTGTATGTCGGTAAACTTGAAGAAGAGGCTATATACCCATCAGTTCAATATAATACCAAAATTCTATCATGGCAACGCTTTCTTGATGACATTTTTTTCTTATGGATGGGGGATGAAGTTGAACTTCATCAATTTCTGGAATGGATTAATACAATAGACACTAACATTCAATTTACTGCTACATTTAGTATTAATGAAATCGAGTTCTTGGACATTTTGGTCTGCAGGGAAGATAACCAATTGATTACATCTTTATATAGAAAACCAGTGGCACGAAACACTCTACTTCATTTTTCAAGTTTCCATCCATACAAGCTTAAATATAGCCTCCCAATAAGCCAGTTTCTAAGGGCGAGGAGGGCTTGTACAGATATGAAGGACTTTCAGAAAGCTGCTGAGGAGATCAGGCATAGATTTCGTACCCGAGGCTACCCTGAAAAATCCATCCATCAGGCCTATTTATGAGCACGCTATGCTCACCGGGATTTGCTACTTCAGGAGGCTCATTGTGAAAATCCCAGGGGATCTGAACAAACCAACTTAATATGTGTGCTCCCTTACTCTGATATGGTTAAACATGTAGTAGCATCTATAAGACAGCATTGGTCCTTATTGGCAACTCTCAGAGGTCTGGAGGACTACCCTATGAAAGCCTACACGAAAGGGAGGACTATTGGTCAAATGCTAAATAAGGGGAATACCTCCGATACAATTGTAGGAAATCACACTAAGTGTACCCACTGTCAGTGGTGTAATAGTACTCTAGAGGGTAACATGTGGCAGGATCCTCAGACCGGTCGTAATATCACGGCCAGACAATTTACTACATGCAGATCGAGTTGGGTAGTATACATTATTGTGTGTCCCTGTCCGCTAGTATATGTAGGACGCACTAAGCGTACCATCCAAATGCGATTGAATGAGCACAAATCCCGTCTTACCACAGAAACTTTGACAGTTCCGCTTGTCCAGCATTGGATCTTAAAAAAACATACCATAGATCAAATTAGATGGAGGATTATTGATACAGTGCAGGTAGCAGAGGGTAACATTGAAGCCAGACTCAATTATTTAGAACAGAAGTGGATTTATCATCTCAAAACGGTTATCCCCTGGGGCCTTAACCTTGAGCTCGAATGGCAATCATTACTATGAGATCCTCTGGGAGATATTTAGGGTTAGTTCCCTTATTGATTGTGTTATTTCCATCTTGTATCTTATAGAAGAGTGCTCTTTAAATTTTTCCAATCTCCAGCTTTGTTGCGGCCTCCGTGTCGATCATGTGACCACTCGGAGCGTCTGCTCTCAGCTGGATAGTATTTAAAGTCCTTAGCAATACGCCGCGGCCATCTTTAGATCTTACTTTTGGGTGGCTGCGTCGTGGAAACAGGTTGAATGAGCTGAGTTAATGTTTGATAAAACTATTAGTATGAAAGGATAGAGAGATAATTTATGCATATTTGTATAGGAGAATAATCTTAATCTTGTATTGTAGGGATTACTGCCCTGAGGAAACCCCCTATGGGTGAAATATGTTGGCGTTTCCATCCCTCCAGACCTACTACCCAAGCTAAGTACAGCTCTTATAACCAAAGTACTAATATAATTATCTATATAAATTATTCTAAAAAATGACCCGGTGACGATTTGGTACATAAAGCCATATGTTATGAAAGAAATTAATTTGGTGGTACCTCTGAGGGCCAAAAAATAGTGTATGAATCATCACACATATGGAAAGTGGTGTATGGGAGGTTTGACCCTAAAACCCTCCAAATTTCAGACCAATACAGGGCAAGCAGTGGCTTCCCCATGTCTTTCGCAATAACAGACTATGATCTTTTCCTTCAGTAAATTATCCAAACCCTTCTTAAAACCAGCTACGTTATCTGCTCTTACCACAACCTCTGGCAATGCGTTCCAGAGCTTAACTGAGTGAAAAAATATTTCCTCCTTTTGGTTTTAAACGTATTTCCCTATAACTTTGAGTGTCCCCTAGTCTTTGTAATTTTTGACAGAGTGAAAAATCGATCCACTTGTACCCGTTCAACTCCATTCAGGATTTTGTAGACTTCAATCATATCTCCCTTCAGCTGTCTCTTTTTCAAGCTAAAAAGCCCTAACCTTTTAAGTCTTTCCTCATACACGAGGAGTTCCATCCCCTTTATCATCTTGGTCACTCTTTGAATGCTTTCTAGTGCCGCTATATCTTTCTTGAGATAAGGCCAGAATTGAACGCAATACTCCAGATGAGGTTGCACCATGGAGCGATACAGGGGCATTATAATATTCTTAGTCTTGTTAACTATCCCTTTTTAAGTATTTCCAAGCATCCGGTTTGCTTTTCTGGCACGTTTTATACAATTGCCTTTAACCCTTTTATTTAACCCTTTTATTCCATCTTCATGCCATATTTATCCCATGTCTTTTAGACTTCTGTCACTGATTTCACCCCACCACTTCCTGTGGAACAACATTCCAGGCAGCTACTACCCTCTCCATAGAAAAGGATTTCCTGATGCTGCTTTTAAGTTTCCTTCCTTGCAACTTCATCTCAGGTCCTCTAGTTCTATAGTCTGTTTTTGGAAAAGGTTGTTTTATTCCCTTTTCAAGAATTTAAATGCCTTATTTCATATCCATCCTGTGAATTATACATTGGGAGGTTGATATGCAAAGCAATTTTAACTGGCTAGAAATGGCTCCTGTTCAGTTAAATTGCTTGTTTGGAGCTAACCAGTTATATGCAACAGTATTAGTTGGATAGTGCTGCTGTTACAACATCTGGTTAATGCCCAACGCGAAGCCAGCTATTTCATGAGCAATCTATGGATATAATCAGCACTCGGCCAATTAAGGGCCTCTTTTGCAAAGCCGCAGTAGCGATGCTGCCATGGTAAATGCACCAAAGCCATAGGAATTGAATGGGTTTTGTTGCATTTACTGCGGCGGTGGCATCATTATAACAGCTTTGTAAAAAAGGCCCCAAGTGTGGCACAGTAGTTGGATCTACAGCCTCAGCACCCTGGGGTTGTGGGTTCAAACCCCGCGCTGCTCCTTGTGACCCTGGGCAAGTCACTTAATCCTCCATAGCCCCAGGTATGTTAGATAGATTGTGAGCCCACTGGGACAGAGAGGGAAAATGCTTGAGTACCTGATTGTAAAAACTGCTTAGATAACCTTGATAGGCGGTATATAAAATCCTAATAAACTTGAAAATAACCACAAATAAGACTGCTTAAAAGTCAATCCTATCCTCATACGGTTCACGTAGATGCTGAATATTGCACTTAACCGACTCACTCAGAAATTCGATACCTGACATTGAATTTCTGGGGAAATGTCAGCAGCGGCCAGCAAAATGCTGATTGCCACCAGCTGCATATCAGGCCCTTATGCTTTTAGTTTTTTTTAGCTAATTAGGAGTCCTTTGATGGTACAAAAAACAGTGCTGTTTGGTGTTATGACACCACAGGTACTGTTGCTAAGATCTTTTCCAGTGGAATCAAATATGCCCATTTGTGTCACTTGAGACTTAGCACAGAAGGAGCACCAAAACTGAGAGGAGGATAACAAGCCAAAAACTGGTGTTTTTCTTGTGTTTATCAAATAAACTCCATTTAATTTTAGTTATTTATTTGCATCAGGGGTGGGTTTTTTTTCGATTTATCAGTTAAACCATAAAATCATAAGCCCAACCTATACTGCTTATTTGACAATACCAAACCACCCTTAAGGTTGCAGGAACATTTTAAACGCAATTCCTAGTGGTAGAAGCATATCGGTAATCCTGTTATTTTAACTAGGGTGGCTTGGTTGACCTTGGTAGGGAAGGCAGGGCAGGAGAGGAGCACTTTTTAAATTCAGTATATTTGTTTATTTTGCTGCTGCCAAACCCTTCCATTCAATGTTTTGTTATAGCACAGGTATTAACCTGCTAATTATTTTTGCATCTACGTGCACAAAATTTCCATTTCAAAAATACAACACATTATAGATATGCATAATTAAAGAGGTTTATGAATTATGCATACAGAGATATTATTGATGCATCCTTGCTGCATCTCTTTAGAAGTAATATTTTGTCATTTAAAATAGACTTAGTAGGTTAGTCACCATCTCTTTGACTATACTGAAGGAGGGATGCCATGACAATGGTAAAAGCAAATAACTATTGGGAGCATTTTCAAAACACAAAAATTGGCATTTGGACATTTTTCTCAGCAAAACAGCCAAGTGCTGATAATTGAAACAACGTTTTGCAGGACATTTGCCCTCCATCAAAATCAGAAAGGGGTGTGTTAGATGCATGTTTTGGACAGACGGTGGGCTAGGTTAGGCTTGGATGTTTAGTGGTGATAATCGAACCCTTTGCAGGATGTCCTAGATCAGTGGTCTCAAACTCAAACCCTTTGCAAAGCCACCTTTTGGATTCGTAGGTACTTTGAGGGCCTCAGAAAAAAAAAAAGTTAATGTTTTATTAAAGAAATGACCATTTTGCATGAGGTAAAACTCTTTATAGTTTATAAATCTTTCTTTTTGGCTAAGTCTTAATAATAATATTGTAATTAATAGCTAAAGAGACATATGATCAAGAAACTGTTTTATTTTACTTTTGTGATTATGATAAACATGCCGAGGGCCTCAAAATAGTACCTGGCAGGCCGCATGTGGCCCCCGGGCCACGAGTTTAAGACCACTGTCCTAGATGGAACTTAGATGTTCTGATCTAGACCTCTTTTAGAAGCATCTAACTGCCAAAAAGGTATCCAAACTGACCAGACAACCACTGGAGGGACTACAGATGGGATAGTACGCCTTAGGAAACCAGATGGGAATTATGTAGAATCGGATTCTGATAAAGCCGAACTACTAAATGAATACTTCTGCTCAGTCTTTACCTGCAAGGCGCCGTGTCCGGTCCACAGTTGCAGACAAGGGAAAGCTCGGAAGACCCGTTTTGGAATTTCAAGTTTATGCCCAGCAGCGTCTACTGTGAACTATCAAGACTCAAAGTGAACAAAGCCATGGGACCAGACAATCTACATCCCAGGGTGCTTAGAGAGTTGAGTGATATCCTGGCGGAACCATTATCCGCGCTCTTCAATCTTTCCCTAAGTACAGGAAGAGTCCCGTTGGACTGGAAAACAGCTAACGTCATTCCACTCCATGAAAAGGGTTGCAGGACGGAGGCTGCGAATTACAGACTGGTGAGTCTCACATCAGTAGTGAGTAAACTTATGGAAACACTAATTAAACATAAATTAGATACGATCCTGAATGAGAAGAATCTACGTGATCCCCATCAACATGGATTTACAAAGGGAAGGTCCGATCAATCCAATCTAAGCTTCTTTGACTGGGTAACAAGAAAGCTGGATATGGGGGAGTCCCTGGACGTCATGTACTTGGACTTCAGTAAAGCTTTTGATAGCGTCCCACACCGCAGGTTATTGAGCAAGATGAGTTTGATGGGATTAGGTGAAACATTAACTACATGGGTCAAAGACTGGCTAAGCAGTAGACTTCAGAGGGTGGTGGTTAACGGTACCCTCTCCGAAACGTCGGAGGTGATCAGTGGAGTGCCGCAGGGCTCGGTCTTGGGCCCGATCCTATTTAACATTTTCGTAAGAGACCTGACTCAGGGGGCTTCAAGGTAAAATAACATTATTCGTCGATGACGCCAAACTATGCAACATAGTAGGCAAAAGCACATTGCTCGACAGTATGACGCGGGACCTACTCTTACTGGAACATTGGTCCTCGACTTGGCAACTAAGCTTCAATCAAGAAAAAGAGAGAAAAAATTAGTATACAAATAAGAAGGGCAAAAACTAGTCAAATCAAAAATAAACCCCTCACATTCAATAACGTCAAAATAATATAATAATAAAAATGGAAAAGCAAAAAAGTATAAATGTCAGAAATAGACTTATAAACAATTTACAAAACTTTATTCATGTCAGAAATAGACTTATAAACAATTTACAAAACTTTATTCATGTCAGAAATATTATAATATGAAAAGTATCATTAACTTAATAAGACTATTATAAAATCTGTATAAAGATATATAAAAGACTCAAGCCCCACTAGTAAAAAATGTAAGCTTCATGATCATGAATGAAAAAGGGATCCCAATAGCAAAAGTTTCCACCCTTTAAACACTATTAATCTAGAAAATATCATCTATATAAACCAAGAAGAGTGCTCAGAAGCAAAAGCAACAATAGTAGAATGAATAGATACAATTTTAAATGTATAAAACAAACATGTATGGTAGCATAAAAGATACAAAAACGATTACATTCAATAACAGTTACAGACAGAGCAAACACAAGCAAAAAAAGCACATGAAAGGGTCACCTGACAATCAAGTGAAAATATCGTGCAAAAATAAAGAGTTCAATCAGGTAAAAAGTGAAAACAAGTTCAGGCAAAATCCGAACAAAAAAAGTATAAAGCAAAAGTCCTGAAAGCAAAGCAAGTCCAAAAAAAAAAAAAAAAAAGAACCAAAGAAAGAAACAAAGTCCTTAGAATCCTAGGACTGAAAATCCTGTATACTAAAGTCTTTGACGTAAGGTAAGGGACCACCACGGATACACCAGAAGTTCACAGTCAAGAAGCCCACGAGCAAGAGGGGCAGTTCTAAATCAGAGTCATGAACATTCTTCTTAACTCATTCTTCTTCCTTCCTTGACACAGGCCATGTTTCAAGCTTTCTTTTTCAAAAGGAAGAAACGCCACTAGAACCAAAGAGTAAATATGAGCTAGCCAACAAGTCAAAGAAAAAAAAAAAAAAAAAAAAACACCCAAAAAGCAAAAAAGCAAGTTAAAGAACAAAAAAGCAAACAGATGAAAAGCAAACCTACCGGGCAGGAAGTCAAAGCATGGCTCATCAGAGATAAGACTCGCAGTCGCCACGCAAACGTAGTGACGACAGGGAGCTACAAATGCATTTAAATATCCTAGGCAAAACAAGAAACAGCTGACAAGACTAGTAATTAAGGTGGTGCCATAAATGAGGCACCAGAACAGCACCGGGGAGCAGCTGAAAAGTTAAAAGAAAAGCCAGAACTGGATCAAAGCTAAACAGGAGTCCACAGATCAAATCAATAGCACAAAAAGAATCCAACAAGAACATGACAGGCAGGGATACACAACAATACATGAAAACGTTAATTCAAAGTCAGCCATTCTATTTCCCTGTTCAGACCATTAGGGATAACAGTCTGCCAGGCAAAAATTAGATTTTGTTCATGATACGTGAGCAAACGAGAGATGTTACCACCAGCGGGAGCTGCCAAGCGTTTGAGTACACAGAAACGGAGGTCAGAGACCAAATGATTGTGTTGAGACCAATGGTCAACCAACGGGGCCTAAGCTTTACATGCAACTCAAATGTTCAGCAATACGAGATTTTACAGCTCTCTTAGTCTGGCCAATGTATACTTTCTGACAGGGACAAAAAATACCATACACCGCCTGGGTGGAATTACAGTCAGTTTGATGATGTAGGAAGAAATATCTGTTAGAATTAGGAATAAGAACTTTATCAATAGTCATAGAATATTGACAGTATTTGCATTGATGGCAAGGGGTGTGACCCAAAATAGTATTGGGGGCAGTGGCATTTGCCTGGTGCTTGAGTAGTTCACCCAGATTTTTGCCACGTTTAAAAGCAAATCTGGGACGTTCTTTGAATTCAGGATGAAACCCAAGCAAATGCCAGTGCTGACCAATAATGTTTTGTAGCTGGATAGACAAAGGAGAAAAAGGTAGAACACATGTCATTCTACAGTCAGGGATGTCCTTGTCAACTTTGGGATGCAAAAGCCATTGACGTTCAGCATTCATGGCACGTTTGGAGGCTTGTTTGATGACTGATGTGGGATAACCGCGATGTTAAAATCTCCGGGCCATGTTACCACATTGGGCCCTAAAGTCATCTTTGGATGAGCATATCCATTTCAGCCTAAGCATTTGGCCCATAGGAATGCTGTTGTGCAGGGCTTTGGGATGATAGCTGCGGTAGTGAAGAACAGTATTGGTATCAGTTTGTTTGCGAAAGATGGAAGTCTCAAAATGATAATCAACATAATGAAGTTGAACATCTAAAAAGTTGATGACAGAGTTATGAGACATAGAAAACTGAATATTACTATTACACTGATTCAAATAAACCAAAAAATTATCCAGATCAGATGGAGACCCCTGCCAAATAAAAAAGATATCATCAATATATCTTTTCCAAAAGAGGATATATTGAAAAAAATCTGAGGGATAGATGAAAACCTCCTCGAACATAGCCATAAATAAACAGGCAATGGAGGGGGCAACAGAGGCCCCCATTGCAACACACTTTTTCTGAATGTAAAAGGACTCATTGAACCGAAAATAGTTTTTGTTGATGACAAAATCTGCCATCGACATAATGAGCTCCATCCGAATGCCAACCTCAGAGGACTCAGATAGAACTTTTCTGAGAGTAAGCATAGCTTCAGATTGAGGGATGCTGGTGTATAGGGCCGTGATGTCCATGGTAACTAAAATGATGAAATCTTTTTTATTGGCAGGGATCTCAATCTTGGACAGATGGATAATAAAGTCCAAAGAATCACGGATATAGGAAGGGATCTTGAACACAAAAGGTTGAAGAAAAAAATCAATAAACTGAGACAAGGGTTCAAATAAGGAATTTCTACACGAAACTATGGGGCAACCAGGGGGATGATTAAGAGACTTATGAATTTTAGGAAGAAAATAAATGACTACTATTGATGCTTTTGCTTCTGAGCACTCTTCTTGGTTTATATAGATGATATTTTCTAGATTTAAAAGTGTTTAAAGGGTGGAAACTTTTGCTATTGGGATCCCTTTTTCATTCATGATCATGAAGCTTACATTTTTTGCTAGTGGGGCTTGAGTCTTTTATATATCTTTATACTGATTTTATAATAGTCTTCTTAAGTTAATGATACTTTTCATATTATAATATTTCTGAAATGAATAAAGTTTTGTAAATTGTTTATAAGTCTATTTCTGACATTTATACTTTTTTGCTTTTCCATTTTTATTATTATATTATTTTGACGTTATTGAATGTGAGGGGCTTATTTTTGATTCAATTAAGCTTCAATGCCAAAAAGTGTAAGGTCATGCACCTTGGCAGCAGAAATCCGTGCAGAACTTACACCCTAAATGGTGAGACCTTAGCTAGGACTACAGCAGAACGAGACTTAGGAGTGATCATTAGTGAAGACATGAAAACTGCCAGTCAAGTGGAGAAAGCTTCATCCAAGGCTAGACAAATGATGGGTTGTATCCATAGAAGTTTCGTCAGCCGGAAGCCCGAAGTCATAATGCTGTTGTACAGATCCATGGTGAGACCTCATCTGGAATATTGTGTACAATTCTGGAGGCCACATTACCAAAAAAATGTGCTGAGAGCTGAATCGGTTCAGCGAATGGCCACCAGAATGGTCTGAGGACTCAAGGATCTCCCGTATGAGGAAAGGCTGAGTAAATTGCAGCTATACTCACTCGAGGAACGTAGAGAGAGGGGAGACGTGATTGAGACGTTCAAATATATCACGGGCCGTATCGAGGTGGAAGATGATATATTTTTTCTTAAAGGACCCACGGCCACAAGAGGACATCCGTTGAAAATCAGGGGCGGGAAATTTCATGGCGACACCAGGAAGTATTTCTTCACCGAAAGGGTGGTTGATCATTGGAATGATCTTCTACTGCAGGTAATTGAGGCCAGCAGCGTGCCAGACTTTAAGAAAAAATGGGATAGGCATGTGGGATCTCTTAGGGGAAGAAGTTAGGGGGGTGGGTCATTAGAGTGGGCAGACTTGATGGGCCGTGGCCCTTTTCTGCCGTCATTTTCTATGTTTCTATAATGACACCCCATACTCTCCTAGTGGTCACTAAATCCCTCCCACCCTCCAAAAATATGAATAAAACAGTACGTGCCTGTATGTAGAATTGCAGAATCTGGTATGGGAAAGGTTAGTAGAGCATCACACAGGTGTCTTAAGTAGCCTAATGGGTGGGCTAATGAACCATAGAGAGGAGAACCCAGGCCCTTAAGACACTCTAACCACTATATTTATGGTGGAAAGTGTAAGGCTACAGAAACAATCAAGTTGAAAACATCCAAATCTAGACCATTTGGACATGGGAGGGGCCAGCAATGTAATGGACTGGCCATATAGACTTCACAACAGAGCAGTGGGGCACCTTAGAGGGCACTGCTGCGAACACATAAAAGGGTACCAGATATACAGTACATCTCACCATAACTCTCTTTTCTAATGCAATGTGTCTAGTGGTCCTGAAACGATAGAGTTCTGTATCTAAACTTGCTTGCGGAAAACTGTCAATCATGTTTTTCAATGCCACCTCCTTCCCAGGATGCTGCTCAAGCCCCCTCAGTTTGTTTTCTGCAAGCAAGTTGCTCAGAAGTGCTTCTGATCTGCTTTGCAGTTTTATTATTTTGGGGTATTTTTCTCAGTGTTCGTTTGGAGACTCAGTACCCAGAGGTTCCCACTTGTTGGGACCTCTGCCTGAGAAAAGATGCAGACATGCACAGCAGTCGATTGCTAGCAGGATCAGCCCTTGGCAACACCTAACTAGCCAGCCAGCTTTTATATTTTCTGAGCTCAGGAGCCATCACCTGCATCGCTTCTTGCATCTTTGCTCCTTGGCTCCTTCCCACCTTTGCCGGGTCTAAGAGTGGGCCCCACGGTGCAGTTTTTCAAGTGTTGAGGTTCAGTCCAACCTCAGTCCGATTGACAGCCAGAAGACCAGGTTCGTCTGGTGAATCTGTGAGGCAAATTTCCTCTCCATTGATTCCAGCTGAAATCCTATTCTGAAGCAGGCAGGCAGGCACCACATGTCACAGTGATTAAGGCTATTGTAGCCTATGGGGAAAATTGGGAAGGGTCCTCAAAAGTCAAATTTAAAAGTTTCCGACCACAGGGCCTAGGTCCCCCACCTCTAAAACCCTTTTCCCTGTGTTTTGTTTCCTTCGGGGAGGTTTCCAATGGCCATTTTTGGTGTGATTTTTCTGGCAGCAGCCACTGTGAATTTTAAACAGTCTTTTTTTCTGTAGCCTCCATCTACCTCAAAACCCCTTGATTTTGCCTAAAATCAACACGGATGGACTCCTGAGGCGTTTTTACCCCTATATCATATCAGGTTTACGATGGATGGCCGGCCAAGGTGTGTCCATGTCCTACATGCAGGTAAGGGGTGGGAGTCTTGGGCTCAGCCTCTAAGTCCTCCAGGGCTGGGGATCCACAGGCAGTGTGTTCCCAGGGGAAGAGACCGTTTCCAGGACATTCAAAAAATGTATTAGCCAAGTGCAGTCGTGTGGGTGCCACAGAGCCCAGGAGGACCAGCTGGGTGTCCCTGCCGGGGTCTTTGAGACCCCCAGTATAAGACTTCACCCCAGATTTTGGGAGCATTATGTGGAATGCCTATTTGTACTGCTGAGGTTAGTAGTGTCCCAGTGGCAGTGATGCAGGGGTTCTCATCATGCACCCTGATCAGATAAGGATACAAACCTAGACCAGGAGGTTCAGTCTGTCATTGACTGGGAGGATGGATAGTCCAATTTCATGCCACTTTTATCCCAGGATGAAGTTTATCTGACAGTCTGCTTCTTTGTAGGAGTACAGCAGTCAAGAGGTGGTAGTTACCCTGGAACAGCGAAAGACCCCATGATGTGCTGGCTGTTTAAGGCATCTGCGCTTTCAAACAGTATTTCCACCTCATTGCAAAAGTTAAAGCTGGAAGTTCCTTCAGCTTCCTCTTCTCAATGCTCAATGAGCAGTTCTGTGGCTCCAACCATAAGAACATAAGAATTGCCACTGCTGGGTCAGACCAGTGGTCCATCGCGCACAGCAGGCCACTCCCATGGCGACCCCAAGGTCAGAGACCAGAGCCCTAACTGAGATCAGCCCTATCTGCATATGTTCCAGTTCAGAAGGAAATTGTCCAACCTTGTCTTGAATCCCTGGAGGGTGTTTTCCCCTATAGCAACCTCCAGAAGAGTGTTCCAGTTTTCCACCACTCTCTGGGTGAAGAAGAACTTCCTTACGTTTGTACGGAATCTATCCCCTTTTAACTTTAGAGAGTGTCCTCTCGTTCTTCCTACCTTGGAGAGGGTGAACAACCTGTCTTTATCTACTAAGTCTATTCCCTTCATTATCTTGAATGTTTCTATCATGTCCCCTCTGTCTCCTCTTTTCAATGGAGAAGAGGCCCAGTTTCTCTAATCTCTCGCTGTACGGCAACTCCAGCCTCTTAACCATTATAGTTGCTCTTCTCTGGACCCTTTTGAGTAGTACTGTGTCCTTCTTCATGTACGGCGACCAGTGCTGGATGCAGTATTCCAGGTGAGGGCGTACCATGGCCCGGTACAGAGGCATGATAAACTTCTCCGATCTGTTCATGATCCCCTTCTTAATCGTTCCTAGCATTCTGTTTGCCCTTTTCACCGACGCTGTATATTACGCGGATGGCTTCATCAACTTGTCGACCAGTACTCCCAAGTCTCTTTCCTGGGGGATCTCTCCAAGTACCGCCCTGGACATCCTGTATTTGTGTATAAGATTTTTGTTACCAACATGCATCACCTTACACTTATCCACGTAAAACCTCATTTGCCATGTCGTGGCCCATTTCTCAAGCGTGTTTATGTCCTGTTGCAGGTCTTCACACTCCTTCTGCTTCTTCACTACTCTGAATAGCTTTGTATCATCTGCAAATTTAATCACCTCGCTCGTCGTACCAATTTCCAGGTCATTTATAAATATGTTGAAGAGCACAGGTCCAAGCACCGACCCCTGTGGCACTCCACTCGTGACACTTTTCCAGTCCGAGTATTGTCCATTTATCCCCATTCTCTGTTTCCTATCTGCCAACCAGTTTTTTATCCACGAGTATGTCACCCTCGATTCACTAAATTGAAAAAAAATTTTTTCCTACCTCTCTGGTTTTATTTCCTTCTGACTGTGCATCCAATATTTCTTTCTTTCTGCCTCCTGCATGATTCCTCTCCTCCGGACCCCATTACCTTCCCTATCCAACATCTCTCTTTCTCTCTCTGTCCCTTCATGAATCCAACTTCTTTCTCTTTCACCCATCCCTATTGGCAATATGTCTCCCCCTCTCTCTCTCTCTCTCTCTCTCTCTCACTGTCCATCTGTCTTGAAAGATCCAGGCATCTCCCCCACTCCCTCTACTACTACATCCAACATTTCTCCCTCTCTCATCCCCCGGAACAGGTGCAGTATTTTTTTACCACTGCCCACCAGCCCCATGCCCATTTCTCCTTCTATCACCCCCACCAGCCCCATGCCCATTTCTCCTTCTATCACCCCCCACCAGCCCCATGCCCATTTCTCCTTCTATCACCCCTCTCCAGCACAATGCTACATTTCTCCCTCCATCACTATGTCCAACATTCCTCCCCTTTGCATCCCCTTTAATCTGCACTCTCCACCACATCCAACATTTCCCCCTCTCATCCTTCTATTCCCTATGCATCTCTACCTCACTTCTCTCTCTCTATGCCCAATTTTCCTTTCTTCCTTTCCCCATGTGCACCATCTCTCACTCATGCCCATCAATTCTCCATTTCTATTGCCTCCTTTCTGTGTCCTATGTTCTTGCCCCTTCCCTTCCTTCTGTGTTGAATTTGTGCCCCCTTCCCCTCCCTGCCTTCCAGCTTTGTCCCAAAATTAAGTTGCACGCTGGGGATCCATGCCTGCCACGCTCCCCCCCGCCCCCAAAGCCGACCCGTCCTCAGAAGCTGCAGGTGCCGCCAGGGATCCCTGCCCGCCCAACCACTGCTGAAACCACTGCTGGGAATCCCTCCCTGCCTGTCTGCCGGCGCGCTGCACCACTCCCGAAGCTGAACCTGTTACTTCCTGGGAGACAGACTACCTCCATCCTCCCCCAGCAGCAACTCCATGCAGGGACAGCGCATGCGATTCACATTCTACACATGGCTGGCCCACAAGACTTCTTTCTGACGTCAATTCTGACGTCAGAGAGAAAGTTCTGGGTCATATATGCAGCATGTACCTGATATCCAGTGTGGCGGACTGTTGCCCTAAGTCCTTACTGGACAGCAGACTCTGAATGGCCCGAAGATTTTGTATGTATACAGGAAACCAAAACGATGCAGCAACTCTTTCAGGGACCACATCAGAGATTAAGCGGAGGCAGGAGACAGCCAGACTCAGGGGTTGTTTAGGGGGGGATCACCATATCCTATAAGGGAGTTCTGGTGAGATGTTTGTGGTACTCTTTTTGTGAAGTTCACAGCAGTGCCCTGTAAGGTGCTCCACTATTCTGTTGCCAAGTCTGGGTGGCCAGTCCATCACAATGCTGGCCCCTCCCACATCCAAATGGTCTTGTTCTGGGCTTTTGGGTTGAAAATGTGGTGGTCTGGACGATCTAATGGCCAGTCCAGATAAACGTTTTTTGGGGAAAAAATATTCTAGACATATTTTTCGAGATTGGACATTTTGCCACTGCCGACTTTGGGCGTGGTAACGGCATATGTCCGAATCCCATTCAACCATCAATTATACTTGCTCTTTTCACATAAACACATCAACAAAAAACTGTCTTTAAAAGCCTCTCGAAAGTGCTTAACATTAAGGAAGATAACATCGCCCCAGAAAGCAATGAATGGAGTTGCTTTATCTCATATTCTTTATAAGGGTTATGGAGTATAGGATTTTCTTTAAATTAGATTTTTGGAGTTGCACTCTGGGCATACTAACAGTGTACTATATTTTACTGTATTATGGATGTAATCTTTCCCATTTTGTGACCATACAAGGCATATGCGTATTTTTTCAGTAAAGAATTTATAAGCTACCCTGGTTATAAACATTTCAAGAGTCTCTTTTGGCATTGGGCAGACAATCTGAATTCTTCTTTTAACCTGGCACCAGAGCATATTAGTCAACCAATGAAATGCCAAAACTCTTGTCAAGAAAAGTATTTATAACTAACACTAAACATGGATTTTCTGCTATTTACGCTTCTCACTTGTACCATCCATCTACTCTGGCATCTGATGCAGCAAAAATTAAGGCAGCTTTCTATGGTTTTGAATAAAAACAGAAGAAAATTCCCGTCCTGGCGCCCCTCCTTCCAATCTCATGGCAGCAGCCAGCGGTTCACAGACATGCAGGAGCAAGCTTCTCGAGCTCCTGCCCGGCCCTGTGCTGAGAACTGGTGGCAGCCATTCAGTGAGTGATGCAGGGTCGGGTGGGAGCTAAAGAAGTTTACTTCTGCGTACCTGTGCGCTGCAGAGTGACAACACGTTAGCAGTGCTCTTTACCTTCTGTAGTAGGGGTTCTTGAGTGCTTATTCTACCCGTTGACAGGGGAAAGTAAGTGAGCCTTCCCTGGCTTCCTCTTTTACACTGGTGTTCAGGCAAATGAGCCTTCAGGGTTTGGGGGAAGTTGCTAAGACAGACCATGTCTCCCTTTCATGGATGACTGCACCTCAGCCAGGAAGCAACTCAGGACCTGGATAATATAGCAATGGCGTTATCCAGTAGGTGGTTGGTTCTCTGAGGCTGAAAGGGGAGCAGACACCTCATGAAGATATCATGAGTGGCTTGTTTAAGATCCCAAAAAACTGTTTCTGTTCTGCTGAGGTTAAATTGGATAGGCCAGCCATGGTAACGTTAGATGTGTTATGGAAAGCAATTCAAGGGTACAGGGAAGAGGGTACAGGGCAGGAAGGTGGACATGGTGCAGAGTCGGGCTGGGTTCAGAGCCTTGCAGGGCAGGGAGGGAAGGGGGCTGGGTGCAGAACCTGGCAGGGAGGGGCAATAAGTGCAGAGCCTGGCAGGGGAGGGTGTGAGGGAGGGGACATTGGGTGCAGATCCTGGCAGGGCATGGCACTTGAATATTAAGCCCCCATCTTATATTCGAGACAACCATTTTTCCTCCTTTTTGGGAGGAAAAATGGGGTGTCGACTTATATTCGGATCAACTTATATTCGAGTATATACGGTACATTGGTAAATTTTTCATAAAGGCAGTTAATAAATTCCCAATAAATAAATCTAGACCTATTTCTGTTCAAGCATTTTCCCTGTCTGTCCCAGTGGGCTCACAGTCTATAATGTACCTGGGGCAGTGGAAGATTAAGTGACTTGCCCACGAAGCAGTGCGTGGTTTGAACCCACAACCTCAGAGTACTGAGGCTGTAGCTCTAACCACTGTGCCACACTCTTCTCATTACAAAGGATGTGTATGTAGGCAAATAAAATTTTCTGTGAAAATGTGGGCACCTGAAACATTATTTTAGACTAGTCTTTAAACCCGTTACATTAATGGGTGCTAGAATAGATGTCTTTCTTTCTTTCTCTCCTTGGCCGCTGTCTATCTGTCTTTCTTTCTGTCTCTTTCTTTCCTCGGCTGTCCACCACCCCTTCCCTGCTCCCTCTAACCAGCAGCAGCCCTTCTCCCTTCATTTTACCTCCCCCCCCCTGTCCAGCAGCACCTCTTCCCTGCTCCCCCTGTCCAGCAGTAGACCTTCTCCCTTCCTTTCACCTCCCCCCTTGTCTAGCAGCACCTCTTCCCTGCTCCCCCTGTCCAGCAGTAGGCCACCCTTCCTGTTACCTCCCCCCCTGTCCAGAAGCACCCCTTACCTGCTTCCCCTGTCCAGCATCTGGCTTCCTGGTCCGTTCGCGTCTGCCCTCTTCAAAGCAGCCTGCTGAGGTTCACGGCTGGCTGTAGCGAACTTTGAAGGCCGCTCTGCACATCGGTAGCATGTTCCCTCTGACACGATCCCGTGCGTTAAAGGTAACATGCTACGGAGGTGCAGAGCGGCCTGCAAGGTTCGCTACAGCTGGCTGCAAACCTCAGCAGGCTATTTTGAAGAGGAGCAGCGGCAGCGATTGGTTAGTGAGGGTGGATGGGGGAGTCGCCGGAGGATTCCCTGCCTCCGTGTTCGAAAATGGAATTCGGCATGGACCCAGAGACCACGGTGGCAGGGATCACGCCGTCCTAAGTGTGCAAGCGTGCTTAGGATTTTATTATAGAGGATTCTTGGGTCATCGTGTAGGTATGATTTAAAATTTGTCAAATCTCCTCCCTCCAGAAATGAATGCTCAAAAAAAAAACCCCAAGAAGTCATATAGGGAATAGACATTTAAGCTCCCCTGGTTTTCAGACTTGCAAACCTTATCAAAATGGATACACATTTATCCTATGCCCCTGCTGCCATTATCTGGGAACAATGGATGGACAGAAACATCATAACAGCAGGATGACCATTCACTGTTTCAACTTTGTTAACAATTTCCATCGCCTAAATCAATTAAGCTATTCTGTCAACTTAACACTTCTTCTAGTTATCAAGCTTCAGCTATTTGGAATAAACATCCTCTCACTATTAAGATCAGATACGATCTAGTTTTTTTTTTTAGAAAGCTTTTAAAACAGTTTTATAACAAATTTTTGAACTGATTGTTTTATGATTTTTTCAATATAGTTTGCTTAACTTGGTTTGTTTCCGGTCATCTGCTTTATTGTAATCCGCCTGGAACTCATAAGGGCTATGGCAGAATATAAAAAGCTTTGTAATTTAATTGTTATGGGCAGTTAGTGGTATGGTCATTTGAGGCCTTGGATGTTGATTGCCATGACCATTCAATGGCAGCCCCGTCCAGTGTCGTGGCAGTTTAGTATGATGGAAAGATTGCATGTAAATCACGCACAGGTCAATGGCGCACCGACACTTGCATGCAGGACGATTGCGTGCCGCCGTTTTCAATTTTTTATGGCTTACTGGGAGTGTTTTGAGTGGGTGTGGATTTTAGGGGGATGTGGGGGGAACCCCCCCACCCACATCCCCCCACCCCCACACACACATATTATACTTATAAATGCTCCCGCTCCCGGTGAGGGGTGAACCCCCCCCCCCCCAATAAAGTGAAAACTCTCGAACAGCGAGAGAACAGAAGTTTTCAGTGAATTGGAGAGTTTCCCCTCCCAAACCCTCCAACGGGAACATGACCATTTACAAGTGTACTGGGAAGGTTCCACCCCCAACCCCCCTCAAAACACTCCTGGTAATCCATAAAACCGCTTGAAAAGGCAGTGCGCAATCGTCCTGCATGCAGGTGTCCACGTGCCATTATCGGCGCGCTGTTGACCTGTGCGCTTTAGTTACGGAACTGATGGAAAGCAGTGGGTTCTCTGTTGAGTCTAGTAACTGTGAACCTAACAAGGTGACTGGCAGCAAGATGTGCGTTCTTGCATGTCTTGTGGATGCACACCATAAGGGGAATGGAGTCCATATCACATGTTTGCAGTCTACACAATGCAGTAGTCTATATCAGACAGACTATAAATGAGCAAGATGGCTGCCAGGAGGGAGCACATCTTTTCCCATGAAAAAAGGAACCTTCTCTCAGTGCTTGTAGTTGTGAATGAGCACCTTATTTCAGGAGGCAGGAAACTTCCACTTCATGTTGCAGCCTCAAGGGTGCAGGAAGCAATCTGGATGATCTTAGCACAGGAGTAGAGAAGAGAGAGAGAGAGAAGGGAAAGGAAGACAGTGAGCTACAAGAGTAGAAGAAGAGTTTGAATAGGACACAGAGATGCTGAGTTACATGCATGGAAAGAAAAGGTGGAGGACAAGGAGATGCTGGATCAGTGTTCTTCAACCGCCGATCCGCAGAAATTTCCTGCCGGTCCATAGTATTCTTCAGCCGCCAGTCTGCAGTGCGATCGATGCGGCGTTTTCTTTGGGCCGGCTCGCTCTTCCTCAGTGCTGCAGTGCATGAAGCCACGGGCAGCAGCTCCTATACACGACCTGCGCCTGAACCAAAAGCCTTCTCTTTGACGTCCCGAAGATAACACCTGGATGGCATAAAATGGCCAGGCAGGAGCAAACCAGAAGGTGATGCACAGCATAGAGGGAGGGAGACAACAAAGCTAGGGGGAATGATTTTAGTTTTAAATTAAGTGATTGAATTGTGTCAATTTTGAGATGTAAATCTGCTGTCTGTATTTTGCAGTGTTCAGGAAAAAATGCATTTGTTTCTTTTTCTCTGGGGTTGTACTGCATGCAGAGTCTTGAATCTTAGGGTTTTGTTTTTATATATTAGTACTATTAGTTTTTGGTCCACTATTTGCATGGGGTTATCTGTTTTCTGGTAGGAATGAATGTTGAGAAGCATACAGTGTGCTTTGTGTAGTTTAATTTTGTGGTTAACCATTATGTGTTGTTAATAAGATTATGGTGTGTGTGTGGCCTAAGTCGTGGGCCAGACCCTGCTCCCATAATAGTACAAATTGTAACACTATTTTTTTCCATTCATTTTCATATAGTGTGTGTATGTATGTGTGTATATATATATGTGTATATATATGTGTATATACAGTGGTGCCTCGCATAACGGACGCCTCGCACAGCGAACGCTGCGCACAACGAACTTTATGTCTTGATCCGTACAACGAACTTCGTTTCACACAACGAAGTCGCCCGAGCTGCATCCTTCCGCGCAGGCACTGCGCTTAACTGCCCTCTCTCCGCCTGGTTCCCTCTTGCCCCCCCGACTCCCCGACACGATCGGGGCAAAAAGGAGCCCAAGCCCTCTTGCCCCGCCGATTCCCCAACTCCCCACACAATATCGGGCCAGGAGGGAGCCCAAGTCCTCCTGGCCACGGCGACCCCCTAACCCCACCCTACACTACATTACGGGCAGGAGAGATCCCAGGCCCTCCTGCCCTCGACGCAAACCCCCCCTCCCCCCAACGACCGCCCCCCCCCAAGAACCTCCGACCGCCCCCCCAGCCGACCCGCGACCCCCCTGGCCGACCCCCACGACACCCCCAACCCCCTTCCCCGTACCTTTCTGTAGTTGGCCGGACAGACGGGAGCCAAACCCGCCTGTCCGGCAGGCAGCCAACGACGGAATGAGGCCGGATTGGCCCATCCGTCCCAAAGCTCCGCCTACTGGTGGGGCCTAAGGCGCCTGGGCCAATCAGAATAGGCCCGGGAGCCTTAGGTCCCTCCTGGGGGCGGGGCCTGAGGCACATGGGCCCAACCCGACCATGTGCCTCAGGCCCTGCCCCCAGGAGGGACCTAAGGCTCCCGGGCCTATTCTGATTGGCCCAGGCGCCTTAGGCCCCACCAGTAGGCGGAGCTTTGGGACGGATGGGCCAATCCGGCCTCATTCCGTCGATGGCTGCCTGCCGGACAGGCGGGTTTGGCTCCCGTCTGTCCGGCCAACTACAGAAAGGTACGGGGAAGGGGGTTGGGGGTGTCGTGGGGGTCGGCCAGGGGGGTCGCGGGTCGGCTGGGGGGGCGGTCGGAGGTTCTTGGGGGGGGGCGGTCGTTGGGGGGAGGGGGGGTTTGCGTCGAGGGCAGGAGGGCCTGGGATCCCTCCTGCCCGTAATGTAGTGCAGGGTGGGGTTAGGGGGTCGCCGTGGCCAGGAGGACTTGGGCTCCCTCCTGGCCCGATATTGTCGGGGAGTTGGGGAATCGACGGGGCAAGAGGGCTTGGGCTCCCTTTTGCCCCGATCGTGTCGGGGAGTCGGGGGGGCAAGAGGGCTTGAGCTCCCTTTTGCCCCGATCGTGTCGGGGGGGCAAGAGGGCTTGAGCTCCCTCTTGCCCTGATCGTGTCGGAGAGTCGGGGGGGCAAGAGGGCTTGAGCTCTCTCTTGCCCCGATCGTGTCGGGGGTGCCAGGGACCACACGGAGTCACCCACCGTACCACCCGATTCGGGTAAGCGCAGGGTGGCTTATTTGCGGGGGGGTGCCTTATTTTACATTTTTTTCTAAAAAGGGGGGGCTGTCTTATTTGATGGCCCTGCCTTATCATCGGGGAAACACGGTAGAAAAAAAAAAAAAAATGAACAGTTAAGTCCCAGTTTTTGCCGCTGAGACTCTGCCCTCTCACTGTAAAATTAGACTCTACTTAGTCTGTCTTTAAATTTAAAAAATGTGTGTTGTTTTAAAAAACAATTATGTTTTTAGATGTATCTAAATAAAAATAATAACCAAAAATTTATCTTTTTTTATGTCATCTTAGCATATTTTATGCTACAGAACGAATTATTTTTTTTAAACGCGTTTCACATAACGAACTTTTCGCATAACAAACTTGCTCCTGGAACGAATTAAGTTCGTTGTGTGAGGCACCACTGTATATATATATTGAATAACAATAGGAAGATATACAATGGTATTCTGTGAATTATTATCAATTAGTTACTATTGGCTTTCACAGTTATTAAATCTTTTCCATTTATGTTTACTTCTTATCATAGATAAATATCTAAAATTATTATGGTGATGTGCTCAGACCTGTAACCCAATAAATAGTGAAGCCACCATCATGAGTTTAACAAGGGGACCATCATTGCAACCACCTGTCCCCGTCCCTCCCTGAATAATCTTGATCTTAATGCTGTTCAGATACTTTGTTTGTACTTATCTGAATAGAGAGGGGTCTGCTGTTCTTCTTAGTCTTTGTTAAATCTCACTGGTGACTGTGATCTACCCAATTTAGTGAAGATTAAAATTCAAAATTCAATGCTGATTGTGTTTATCCTCATTTACTCCCGTCCCCCCGACTCGAGTTTCGTTTGCTTCGTCGGGGAGGGACACTAAAAGTGAGATCAAAACAAAATGTTCATTATTCCTACATTTCTTAAAACTCTTACAAATTGTTATAGATCCAAACTACATCTCTTCTATATTTTCTTTAAATTCTTAACTAATAACTATATCTTATTGTGTTACCTCATATCGGCTCGTTGAGAACAGAATCTTTCAAAGTCTTCAGGTCATCTGAATAACTCTTCTCTATCTCTATGCTTATATACAACGCTAAACAGGAAGGGGTTGATCTAATAACATCCCCGGATGTAAACGCCGCCAGGGAAATTCAAAATTATGCTAAATGGCTAACCACTCAATATCCACATTCAAACCTCGTGGGTTAGCCATTTAGCATAATTTTGAATTTCCCTGGCGGCGTTTACATCCGGGGATGTTATTAGATCAACCCCTTCCTGTTTAGCGTTGTATATAAGCATAGAGATAGAGAAGAGTTATTCAGATGACCTGAAGACTTTGAAAGATTCTGTTCTCAACGAGCCGATATGAGGTAACACAATAAGATATAGTTATTAGTTAAGAATTTAAAGAAAATATAGAAGAGATGTAGTTTGGATCTATAACAATTTGTAAGAGTTTTAAGAAAAGTAGGAATAATGAACATTTTGTTTTGATCTCACTTTTAGTGTCCCTCCCCGACGAAGCAAACGAAACTCGAGTCGGGGGGACGGGAGTAAATGAGGATAAACACAATCAGCATTGAATTTTGAATTTTAATCTTCACTAAATTGGGTAGATCAGTCACCAGTGAGATTTAACAAAGACTAAGAAGAACAGCAGACCCCTCTCTATTCAGATAAGTACAAACAAAGTATCTGAACAGCATTAAGATCAAGATTATTCAGGGAGGGACGGGGACAGGTGGTTGAATGATGGTCCCCTTGTTAAACTCATGATGGTGGCTTCACTATTTATTGGGTTACAGGTCTGAGCACATCACCATAATAATTTTAGATATTTATCTATGATAAGAAGTAAACATAAATGGAAAAGATTTAATAACTGTGAAAGCCAATAGTAACTATATATATATATATATATATATATATATATACATACTATATGAAAAATGAATGGAAAAAAATGGTGTTACAATTGTACTATTATGGGAGCAGGGTCTGGCCCACGACTTAGGCCAGGATTCACTAACCTGCCAGATCGGGCCAGATCCACGCATATCCGACCAATCCAGAAAACAAAAGTATACAGATGGGGGCCATCGGAGGAATGCCCCCATCTGCCTGCACGGCTCGCACATGCACGATCGGTGCGCAGACTGCGCAGACCCATCCTAGCTGCACCTTTTTTTAAAAAAAAAACTTTTGCAGCCCTTGGGTTTAACCCACTTCGGCTTGCACAGGCAGTCGGGGCAGTGTTGTTACTGGGGCAGTGTTTGGAGCAGTGCTGTTACATGCGGCAATGGCAGCCTCGTCCCTCCATCCCTTCAGTGCGAGCCCGTGGGTTTAAAGCGGAGCTGCACTGCAGCATGCAGCCCCGCTTTAAACCTGCGAGCTTGCACTGGAGGGAAGGCGGCAGAGCCAGGGGGAGCAGAGAGGACATGTCAGGCAGGCAAGCCCAGGGGTGCAGGACCGCGAGAACCAGGGCAGGCAGATCAGGGCTGCAGGAGGCGTTCGGGGCTACAGGAGATCGGTGCTGACAGGGCAGAGAGCAGGCCTTCAATAGAACAGGAGAGTCAGAAGGATGTTTTCGACTGCTCCCCAGCAGTCACTTCTTCCGTTGATTGGCCAACTCTGTCCGATGTGAAATTTTGTGCAGTGAATCGGGTTGCTGTCCAATTTGCATGCGTTTCTCCTCATTTGCATGCACAGATTCAAAGCAGATCGCAGGAGAGGTAAGTGAATCAGGGAAATTTGCTTGTTAAGGGGTCGCATAATGATTGGTACACGATCGGTTTGCTTAGTGAATCTAGCCCTTAGCCCAGTATTCTTCAACCGCCGGTCTACAAAATAATTATTTTATTTCCAAAGGTCCATAGGTGTGAAAAGGTTGAAGAACACTGTGCTGGATCATAGGGATAGAGGAGAGAGAGAGGGGGGACAAGAATATGTTGGGCTACAAGTATGGAAATACAAGATATGATGGGCTACAAGAACGTAAGGAAGGAGAGGGTGGGTAGATTTGGGGCTTGTCAGAAGCATATGAGGGATGCCAGGAGCAGTTGTCAAGGAGTGGAGCACGAAGCATATGGTGAGTACAGAGGGTAGAAGTGTGATAATGGGGAGTGTGTAAAAAAATGGAATAGGAGGCCAGGGAAGGAGTGAGACAGGAGAAATGGGAGAGTTAGGGGATGAGGAGATGAAAAGTTGATAAGTAAAATGTAGATGAAAAAGGGTGAAAATTGAATGGGCAGACAAAAAAGAAAGGAAATGAGGCAGAGACAGATGTAGTGAGAAAATGGAAAAAGGAGGAAAGAGGACAGCTGCAACAGAAAAAAAGAAACGTATCAGACAACAAAGGGGATGAGCTCCTAGGCTCCTCCCTGTCCATAACATGATGAACTGGGGAGGGGAGGGCCTGTCATTTTCTATAGGTGGGGCTTGGAGCTGGAAGGACATACTTTCCTCCAGCTCCCAACGTGTAGCAAAGGTATGGAGGGGGAGCAGCCAGTGGGCTTCCCTCCTGCCTTTTTTTTCGGGAGGAATTGGGAGGTCTCCGTTAGTGTATCAATTGCATGGGGTTTTAGCTAATTTGCATGGCCAGATTGGAAAATGGGCGATCGAGGGGAAAAACATGTGGTGAGCCATTTTCTATATTGGATCGGTAAAAGCGACTGTCGCTTAAAGCTGTGAAAACAGGTTTAGCGGCAATCGCTGACTTTAGTTCATCTAGCCCAAAGTCAGGAAAGTTTATATAGATTTGTTCTCCCATGCTGTGCCAAGTTGACTTCTTGGGATTCCCAGTTAAAGTGTTGTCTTCATATTTCTATTTCTAATTTGTGATCCCTATGGTTTTCGGTGTGGGTCTTTTTGGTTTTTGATTGGTGTTCTGTTAGCATTAATTTTCTATGTATGTAGAACTCTGTAGCATTCCTACTTCTTGTGTTTTTTCAGTAATAACTATATTGGTGTTCTAGGGCACAGTGTAATACGACTGTAGTGCTGCCTGTTCATAGGTAGAAGGGCCCACAGAGGAGGAGACGGCAGCAGCAAGGTCTGTTAACAGGATGTTGCTGCGGCAGAATATGAGGATTTTACGGTTGAGCCTCCACAAACATCACCACTATTTAATAAGAATGTTAAGGCTGCAGGCCATCAGGCAGGTGAGATTTACCTCCTGTTACATCAGGAGGAACAGAAGCTTCAGCTGATGATGAAAGCACATGCTGAAACTGAAAGAAAGATAGATAGAACAAAATACAGACATTGTCACCATTCTGCATGAAAACCAGCAGGCCAATTCTGTTCAAAACTGAATGCTAGGAAGTTCTTCTTTACCCAATGTGTGGTGGACACCTGGAATGCGCTTCCAGAGGGCGTAATAGGGCAGAGTACGGTACTGGGGTTCAAGAAAGGATTGGACAATTTCCTGCTGGAAAAGGGGATAGAGGGGTATAGATAGAGGATTACTGCACAGGGCCTGGACCTGTTGGGCCGCCACGTGAGCGGACTGCTGGGCACGATGGACCTCAGGTCTGACACAGCAGAGGCATTGCTTATGTTCTTATGTTCAATATATTTGTGAGCGATATTGCTGAAGGGTATCACCGTCCAACCAAGGAGGCAAGAGTCCGAGACTGGCTGGTGGCAGAATTAAAGCTCTTCATTGTGGAAGTAGCTGCTGAAGGGAGCTAGTGCTTTAATGAAAAACACTTCAGGCTTTCAAAAGAAAAACCAAACAAACAAATGTCAGAATGTTCCCATCTCCAGGGGGTAATATTTTATTGAGGATCAACAGTCCCTTCACGCAGTCTTATTTCTCACTTAAAGTCACAGTGAGAGAGAGAGATGCGTGTACACTCCTGGCTTAAAAGTGTCCATGAGCCAAAAGCTCCTACTTTCCCAATCAGTGCAGACCTTCCCTTCCCTTAGGCAACTATAGAGAGGCACTACTCCAGAGCCAGTGGCTCTCTCAAAAGAAACACACACACAAAAACACAAATCAATGCTCAAAGTTCAGTGCTGAAACAGTTCATGCAACAAAACAGTTCCACCTTGGCTCTCTGAGCTTTTTATTCACTCCTCTTGTGCAAAAACTCAAGTTATCTTAATAGCCAATCAACAGTAGCAGTTCTTTGACATAGAGTAGATAGTTCCAAGTCTAATAGATACTGGCACTCATCTTGAAGCTGGGACGTTGGATCACTGTACTATTGTCCCTTGATACTGAAATTCTGGAGATCTATTTGGGATCAAGTTAATAATTTATTAGAAAATCCAATGGCACTATCATATGATACCATTTTATTTAGAACATCTATGAGGGCAAAAAGTCAAATTTCGGTAAAAAATAACAAACTTTTGTTTATAAAGACGGGGTTGCCATGTAGCTTATCTTAAAGAATTGGAAAAATTGGGATAGATTCATTCTGGTGGGAATCCCTATGTTATGTCTTTAAAATGGAAAGGTTCATGGCCATTCAAAAGGGATATTATAAAAATTTATGGAAGTTTGGGAACCATTAACTAAATATTGTAAGGATTGATTTATTTATCTAAATGAGGAAAACATACACATCTGGGAAGGGGGGTATGTTTTGGCACTGATTAAGAGGTTTGGAAAGGTTGTTTACAGGTACTGTATTTTTATGATTTGTTGTTCATTCAAATAAATGGATGGGGGAAAATAATTCTTGTCAATATTTCTAATAAGTTTATTGTACTATACTGTTAATATTTTATGTAAATGCATCATCTAATGTGCACAATTGTAGTTTTAAAAATGAATAAAGAAGTTAAAAAAAAAAAAACCAGTAGCATTTTTGAACACTTGGCTACACGCTAGCGCACACAGCGCTGCGGAAGAGTTGTGGGGTTAGTATTCTTGTGCTTATGCATAAACCTCTGCCCCACCCTTATTTAACAAACCCTCTCCAAGACAACACTACCACTTTTAGGTTTCAAAAAGCAAAACAAAACACACACAAACACATACACACACACACACAAACAGCTGAAGAAAAGAAAACACTTCTGAAACATTTTTCTTCTTGTCAAATGACGTCAGCCAAGCTCTTTTGGCTTTTCCCAGTTTCAGATTAGCGCAGCTCAACAGCACAGAATTAGTTCTAAAATAAAACACTTGCATTGGCTTAGCTAACCTCCATGGCTTTTCCCTGTGCATTATCTATGTCAGCTTCACAGTCCAACTCCATAGGCTGTGCTTACCTCAAGCTCTTGGTTCTCTTCCTGTGAGGCCCTGTTATAACATGGAGTTGTCAGTGGTGAATGATTAGAAGTGGATAGCGGCGGTGTTGGTTAGACCCCTGACGAAACTTCCTTGAAATATGTCTCACTGCTAGTCTATAATGAGAACAGAAAGTTCACCATTACTAAGATAAACGATAGGTTTAAAAATGATAAGAATTGCACATTATGTAAATTGTGTAGACCGGTGAGGAGTTCACCACTGGCAACTCCCCGTTATAACACTTATGTGGGATGGAGGAGTGGTGGTTCTGAGGTCTATTAAAAAGGCTAGAAAATTACTCAAAGCATTTATTAAGATGGAATAAGGCATTTGAAGAGCACCTTAGAAATTTATTTAAAACGGGACGCTTTTTTGTCTAAGGTAACATTTGGCTATACATCAATAGTTTGAACAGAGATAGTAAGATTTGAGACATATCAGAAATGTACACATTGGGAATCACTTTATTGTAACTGTTATTATGTATTCAGATGTCACGTGAGATAGTAGCTTTGAGAAGCACATGAAATAGATAAACAATAAGTTACCTTGGTCTAATCCTCACTGTAAATGCATTATGAAATTATAACTTTGTAGAGCATTAACTAAGTAATTAATGGAGCTATGATTCTCAATAAAAAGGAGGAGAGACCATTCATTTGGAGCGCCTCCTCCCGACTCTAAGACTGCATGTGTGTGTTTCCTTTGTGGGGCATTCCTACACATTGCAATATATAATAAACGTATATAAAATAAAAAATGGAAATACTTTTCTAAATCAATCTTTAGTCCATTATTTATAGATCCAAGAATCTTAATGAGTGAAATAAGGAAAATTGAATCACATCCAAATAAATAGAAAAATAGCAATTTCCTGACTGTGGTTGCAGGAATATCTTTAAATGTTTAACTTGATGTTTTTGGATCCCCTTCAAGGCGTTTCGTAGCGAGAAATCCTGTCAACTGAGATGGTTCAAAAAATATATATATATTTGATCTATATTTTACAATACATTTACATGGGTATCAGAGAAAGAAAATTCCCCCCACTGCTGCTACCCCTGGTTTAAGGAGCAGGAATTGACATCAACGTTTTTGGGTTTCCTTCGTCACATCTGGGAACATCTGTATCTTATGTCTAAGAAATTCTTTATCTCTGTTTTTGAAAACCAATTTCAGTAACCAATTTTTATCAGGTGTTAATACCACCGTGAATAGAAGAGTAGCGGGTTTTACTATTTCCTTGAAAAATGTTTCCAAGATTGTTTGTTGTCACATCAATTTGAGAATTCTGGTTTTGTACCAACAGAGAAGATTCTTCTTTTATTTTCGTCAGAAGATAGAATAATTGTAGGAAAGGAGGAAGCATATTGCTGACATAGTTTATAGCAGTGTTGTTCAACCGCCGGTCCACAAAATAATTATTTTATTGCCCCTGGTCCATAGGTGTAAAAAGGTTGAAGAACACTGCTCTAGAGGAGAGGAGGGACAGGGGAGATATGATACGGACGATTACATATGCGAAAGGTATTAATATAGAAACAAATCTTTTCCAGAGAAAGGAAAATGGTAAAACTAGAGGGCATGAATTGAGGTTGTGGGATGGCAGACTTAGGAGTAATGTTAGGAAATTCTTTTTCACAGAGAGAGTGGTAGATGCCTGGAATGCCTGCAAGGGAGGAGGTGGCAGTGGTGTACCATGGAGGGGGTGGGGGCGATCAACCCCGGGTGCACGCCCCAAGGGGGTGCACAGCTGGTCACCCTCCCTATTCTGCTGCTGTTGCCTTTCCTTAACCAGTAGCAGTGGCAGTACACAGGGGTGTCCGCGGATGCTCACCGGTGTTGCTCAGCTTCTGGCCGGCTCCCCTGCTGTCCTCTCCTCACGCGATCCGCGGCTGCATTGGAAGTATTCTCTCTGACATCATGACATCAGAGAGGAGGCTTCCGACGCAGCCATGGATTGGTGAGGTGTAGACGCCTGCGGCTTTCAGCAGGGGAACCGACCAGACATGCTGGGCAGGGAAGGGGGAGGGTAGAAATGCTGTACAGGGAAGGGGGGATAGAAATGTGCAACAGGGAATGGGGAGGGTAGAAATACTGCACAGACAAGGGGGAGAAATGCTGCAAATTCAAGGGGGGAGACATGCTGCTGCTGCACAGGGAAAGGGGGAGGGTAGAAATACTGCGAAGGCAAGGGGGGAGACATGCTGCTGCTGCAGCACAGGAAAGGGGGAGAAATGCTGCACAGGCAAGGAGGGAGACATGCTGCTGCTGCACAGGGAAGGGGGAGAAATGCTGCACAGGCAAGGGGGAGAGAAATGCTACTGCTGCACAGGCAAGGGTGGGGAGAAATGCTGCTGCTGCACAGGGAAGGGGGAGAGAAATGCTGATGTTGCAGCACCCAATTGGGGAGAGAGAGGGAAGGAGGGAGAAGGAAGACAAGGGAGAGGAACCAGAGATGCCAAGTCCATTGGAGGAAGGGAAAGGAAAAAAGGAAAGGAGATACCAGACCATGGAGGGGAAGGAAGAGATGCCATGGCATGAGGGAAGGGAAGGAGATAGAAATACCATACCATGGTGTGGAGTGGGAAGGAAGGAAGGAAAGGAGACAGTAAAATGGAGAGGGGGTGAAGCTGAAATGAATCATGTGCAAAGGAGAGAAGGGACCCCAGATATATATTGAAGGGACATAGAAAGAGGGAAGATGCCATATGGAAGAGAGAGAGGGTGGACAGTAGATTGAAGGGGCAGAGAGAGTGTGGGCAGTAGATGGAAGGGGTAGAGAGAGAGGGCAGAAGCTGGGTGGAATGGGCAAATAAAGGGCAGATGTTGCATGGAAGGGAGAGAGGACAAACGCTGTATAGAAAGAAGAGAGCAAAGAGAAGATGATTAAAACAGAAACGACAAAAGGTAGAAAGATTTTTTTCTTGTTTTACTTAGAATCAAGTAGTATTGTAACTGTATTGATAAAAGTTTATAATTGATAAAACTGTATTGATAAAAGTTTATAAATCCCTTTCCTCAGGACAGGATACCATAACAGCAGTATACTGTACTGTTCTAAAGAAAGATTTGGCTTCTGAAAGCTAATTGAAAAATGGATTAGTCCAATAAAATAGTATTTTCTTATTTCTCATTATTTGTTTTATTTTTATTTGTTAATTTGTAAAGTGGTGATTGTTATGTATCAGTTTTTGTGGTGTTGCGGTGTTGCAATGTATGCAGAGTCTGGTTTCTTGGCAGTTCAGTTTAACTTTTGTCTACATATTTCTATTTTTAGTTTATGATTATTCCATATTGGGCGAGAATGTATCTCTGTTCTGTGTGTATGAAAAGGACATAGTTTTCAGTTGGCATTGACTACAGGATCAATTCACTGTGCAGGATCTGGCTTGTTTAGTTTTACAATGTATCTGTTGGTGTTCTAGTGCTCACTGCAGTGTTTAAGATGCTGCCTTTTCCTAGGTACACTCTTGTGCGATATGTGCATTTTTTATATAGATGGGGGGTGACAAAAAATAATGGGCCCCGGGTGTCACATATGCTAGGTACAAATGACTCAGATATCATGAATATACAATGTATAAAATAAAAAATACTTTCAATAATGGTTGATGCTGTGATGTCTTATAATGTGATGTAAGGACAGCAAAGGCTATTAGATAACTCAAAATGAAGGAAAAAGCCTCAGAAAAGGGCCCTCCCACCTTGAAGTGGTTTGTTAAAGGTGGTTGAGCGGTCACCTCATTGGCAAAAAAACCTTCAATGTAATAAAAGCCTTATGCTGTACTTCGCTAATAAAAAAAAAACAAAAAATAGAAGAAAAACTTTTCAACTTATCTTCAGCTGATCGGTACACCAACGGTGGCCAGTGTTTCACAAATCAGCTGCCTCAGGGTGATCAGACCTCTCAAATGAGACGCCAAAAACGCCACTGGGTGGTGGAGATGAAAACGGTGACGGAATTCAAAAAGCATGGGATGAGCACAGAGGAACTCTAATTGGAAAATGAATGGTATAACAGTCTAGGGCTGGTACTGGGCAATCCTGCATGGTCTGTGCTCCATATACAGTGATTTGGTTTAGGATGAGCTGGGGAGGGCTCCAGTGACAGGATGGTTAGGATAGGCTGGCATGGGCTTCAATAGCAACTCCAACAGTGGGAACCTAAAGACAGTATAGGGCAGACTTCTATGGTCTATTGGCCAGAAATATTAAATAAAAGACTATTTAATCATGAATATATAATGAGTGTGACTATTGGGCAGACTGGATGGACCATTCAGGTCTTCATCCGCTGTCATTTACTATGTTACATTCAAGTCAAAAAAGAGGCGAGGTCTGTAGGTTGGATGCAGGGGTGGGTAAAAGACCTTCTTGTAATCTCTATTATCATTTGCATTCTTATTGCTTATGTACTTTTTAAATTGTTTATGTGTTGCCTTACTCGTATTACTGCTCCTACACCCCCTCCTAGAGAGACTTATACAGAGTACCTCTCCCTCCATGCTGATGCCGTTCGCTTATGAAGTCATCTTCATGACTTAAGAGGGGATTGTAAGATTATACTGTATATTGCTACGTATGAATGCTCAGAAACTGTTGCACTGAAAGAAGTCACAAAACCTTTTTTTCTTTATCTGTAGCTATGACTGCTCGTGCTGGCTTTGGAATTTCCCTCCTCCCTTCCCTGCTTGCTTGTAAGATGATGTCATGTATAAGAAATGAAACTTCGTTTTTCTAGGAAACAAAACTTAGTTTTCTTAAGAAACGACCCCCATAACTAGCTTGTGAATGTGCATGCACAAAGAGGAGACTATATATATATATATATATATATATATATATGTGCTTGCCTACTAAATAAACAGACACTCTTTAGATACACAATTGGTTGCATGGGAATGTGTGTGGTTTCTTTCTAAGGGGTGTCTCCGGATGCATCCGTACTGAGACGGCAGAGTTTGGGCGAGGCTGTATTGGGACCAGAACCTCTTCAAGGTCCACAAAAATATATTACTATATACCAGTGTCTCAAACCCTTTGCAGGGCCACATTCTGGATTTGTAGGTACTTGGAGGGCCTCAGAAAAATAGTTAATATCTTATTAAAGAAATTACAATTTTACATGAGGTAAAACTGTGGAGGGGCATAATAAAAACAAAAAAAAGTCTAAGTCCCCTTTTGGCCTAAGGCCTTAAACATTGAAAGTAGAAGCAGGGAAAATGTCCATTATAAAAAAAAAACGTCCAAAAGGAGGTCTTTTTTGATAATGGCCTGCCTCTGCGTTCAGCTGTTTCAAAGCCCAGACCACCACTCCGTCTAAACTTATACCCTATAATCAACCTAAAAAAGCCGAAGCCCCAAATGTCCAACACAAGGGCTTTTAGGCGAAGGAAGAGCCAGTCCTTCACCTAAAAGCTGGATTCTGTAACCGGTGTCTGTCAAAAACAACACCAGTTACAGAATTCCCCCCCCCCACACACACGTTACATTCAGGGCAGGAGGGAGCCCAAGTCTTCCTGCCCCGCGCCCTCCCCCCGAACTCCCGATTATGTTTGGGGCCCATGTGCCTAAGGCCCCACCCACAGGAGGAGCCTAAGGCTCCCGGGCCTATTCTGGTTGGCCCAGGCGCCTCATGCCCCACCTGTGGGCGGGGTTAGAGCCGCCTGGCCTGCTGGAGGGGCGGGCTTGGCACCCGTCTGTCTGACCAATGTTTACAAGGTTTGGGGGTGGGGGTTTGTGGGGTCGGCGGGGGGTCACAGGTTGGCGGGGAGGGTGATCGGGGATGGGGGGGGCAGTTGTGGGGTGGTCGATTCGAGGGCAGGAGGGCCTGGGATCCCTCCTGCCTGTATTTTAGTGGGGGTGGGGGATAGGGGGTCCACCTGGGCAGGAGGGGTTGGGCTCCCTCCTGGCCCCATCGGACTTGGGGGGGGATTGGGGATCGTGGGGCAGGAGGGCTTGGGCTCCCTCCTGCCCCGAATGTAATTAGGGGTTCGGGGGGGCAAAGGGGCAGCAGGGCTTGGGCTCCCTCCTGCCCAAATATAATAGGGGGGAGGGGGCCGCGGGGCAGGAGAGCTTGGCCTCCCTCCTGCCATGATCGATGGGGGGGGAAGGGTGAATCATGGCAGGGGAGATGAGCCATCTCTCCTGCCGCGATCATTGCTGTAGTGGGATAGGCAGGTTGCTGGGGCCGTTGAGCTGATCGCAGCAGCCACGATCAGCTCAGCGGCCCCTTTTCGGCACTTATACCTGTTTTGACTTGGTAAGTCAAAACGTATAAGTGCTGACTAGGCAATTTGCCTAAAGTTTTGGTTATACCTGCTGCACGCCTAGGTCTAGGTCGACCCACCTCCCGCCTACCGCCCGCCCTTTCCCCTCCTCTAAAAACGCTTCTTTTCTCTCTGTGCGTTTAGAGGCAGGGGAAAGGCCTAAGCTGGTTTTAGATATGTCTAAAACCAGCTTTGATTATGGGTACTTAGACGATCAGGCTTTTTGATCGTCCAACTAGCCATTTAGGCCACTTTTTAGACGTGTTTTTTTATTATTATTATTATGAGCCCCATAAATCTTTACTTTTGGCTAAGTCTTAATAATAATATTGTAATTTATAGCTAAAGAGACATATGATCAAGAAATGTTTTATTTTACTTTTGTGATTATGATAAACATACCGAGGGCCTCAAAATAGTACCTGGCGGGCCGCATGTGGCCCCCGGGCCATGAGTTTGAGACCACTGCTATATACCAATGCAGGGTGGAATCAAGTTAAAGCTTAATGGGTCCTAAATCTTATCATTTAAATTTTTTGTTTATAAGGAGGAAAAAGACCTCAGCATAAACAAAGGACCTCCAAGACAATGCTTATAGTGCCCCCCCCCCCCCCAAACATTCTTATCGGCCAAAAAACCTCCAAAACATTTGTGTCAACAATAAAGATATATGTGTAACAGCACAGCCCTTATCTTTTATTCCCTTTTTGGAATTTGCTCCCTTTCACTCAAACGGCTTCGTCAGGGGAAGACGCTGTCTGTTTGAAGAACTCATTGTGACACATTCTGAAAAAGAAAAGGAAAATCGAAAACAAGGCAAAAGACAACCAAAAAGCAATGTCATATCAAAATGCAAGGTATCGAGAAATGCTTACAGCTGGCGTGTTTGCAAAAAGACTGATCTCACCGTGCTGCACATTGAAAAATAAAATGGCCACCAAGAGTTTTAAAGCTATCTTGTTAAACCTGAGCAGACAATTGGAAAGCACAAAAAAATGACATCGCCAGATGATGTCACCAAAAGACGGACCATTGGATATTGACATTGAGACCCATAGGCTCAACAATTTTAAGGCGGTGAATCCATCTCTGTTCACACTGAAGGAGTCTCCTATCTCGATCACCCCCATGGGGGTTAGCAGGAATATGATCAATGGCCATATATTTCAAATCAGAAAATTTGTGATTGGCTGATAAACAATGTGAAACAAGGGGTACTCCCATTTTACTCCTTCCAATGCAAGACTTGTGTTCTAACATCTGTGTGGAGAGATTTCTAATGGTCTTGCCACCATAACATTTTGAACACAGACATGTAATTATATATACAATAAAGCTGGTCTTTCAGTCAGTATGATGCCTCAAAACATATTCCTTACCATCTCTGGGATTCAAAAAAACTTGCAATGTAATGGTGTTGGTACACATACTGCAACTATTGCATGTGAAATGTCCCAGTTGTGATGGTACCCCACGCTGACGTGGTAAGTAAGCACCTGTCCTCCTCTCCACTGACCCACTACTACACATGTGCCCCTTCCCCTCTACAACGTTCCCGGTGCGAGCAGCAACCCTAACCTGCTGCTCACGCCAGAGTCGGCTCTTCCTCTGATGTCACTTCCTGGACCGGGCCGATCCGTCTTCCCCCAAATTTATTTTTAGGAAAAGGAGATTTGGTATACTGCTTATCTGTGGTTACAATCAAAACAGTTTATATACTATACAGGTACAGTACTTATTTTGTTTCTGGAGCAATGGAGGGTTAAGTTACTTGCCCAGGGTCACAAGGAGCTGCCGTGGGAATTGCCCTCAGTTCTCAGGCCACTGCACTAACCATTAAACTACTCCTCCACTCTAAAATTATAGCTGAAGCTTTGAAGAGTTTGTTTGAAGCTATTCTTCTGAATTTCAAAGTTTTTAATCTTTTTATGAAGAAAGAGTTGAGTGTTAGTGAAGAAGAACACTTGGACATTCAACAAATAGTCTAGAGTGAACCCGGTTTTAGAAACGCCCTTAGAACAAAAGGTTACCAGGAGCACGCTAGCGGTTACATTTGTTTTCTAGCCCAACTACAGCTGAGTAGTAAATGTTTCCTCAGATATAGAGATGTGTTTTTGTAGGGAGCATGATCAGGGTTTTCCCTGATAGTTCAAAGACCACCCATGCCAAAGGAAGCTTTCTTTGGCTATGTGTCAGGGTGTTTCTGCTATAGTTGCTGATTCTTTTTTCATATTCCCATGAACTTGGTTAGTGGGACTTCAAGAGAACCAGTTTATTCTTTTGGAACCACAGCAACTGAAAGCCTTTATTTTTGAAGGCTGAAATGCAGAACTCCACTTTCCATATTCCTCCAGGAGTGAGGCACATTAATTAATGTTTATATTGAATTTTATTTATTTATTTTATTTATTTCTTCCATTTGTGCATCGCACATACCTATACAAGCTCTAGGCGACATTACAGAGGACGGGGGGGGGGGGGCGCTAGCGAGCCCGATGAGGTAGGCAGCCCGTTGCGAGAGCTCCACTCGGTTCAGGCTCAATGAACAATCAATAACCATCATTATCGATCATATATACGGCGCGCTCTATTCCTATCGGTAGCGGCATGGCATCGGGTAAGCCTAACAAACGCAAAAGCGCGGAACCTGCATCTCCGTCGAAATCGGAGACTGGCAAGGCAGAAGACGCTGCTTCGGTGGCCATTTTGAGTGAGCTGCGAGCGATCAGGGAACTGATTGTGGAGACGAAACATGACATAAGTGAACTGAGACACGATTTCACTGCTATGAAGGAGGAACTCGCGGCAGCGCAAGCCAAAGCAATTATATTGGAAACTAGAACAGCGGCCGCCGAGTCCTCAATCAAAACGCTCTTTAAACAAACGAGCTGCATGGCAACGCTGGAGCGCGCTCTTGAAGATGCGGACAACCGGGCGAGGAGAACCAGCTTCCGTTTGCTAGGCCTCCCGGAGGGACGGGAGGCTTGTGATCTAGTAGAATTCCTAGCGGTTCTCCTACCACAGATCCTTAAAATGTATGATGACATCAAATTGGATTTTGACTGTGCTTTTCGTCTCCCTCAACCTAATGTGTTCCACAAAAAATATCCTAGACCTGTGCTTGTCACCTTATTGCGGCACCAGCAGGTTCTCAAGATAATGCAGCAGGCCAAACTACACTCACCCATCACTTTTGAAGGTAATAAGATTCTGATTGTCCCAGACCTGGCGAAGGAAATTCAAAGAGGAGAAAACTCTTGCTATCTTACAGACCACAACTTAAGAATATGGGGGCCAAATTTGGCATGTTGTACCCGGCACGTCTGAGGGTTACCTTCAATAATTCAACTAAAGACTATCTCAATCCTGCTGAACTGGCAGATTTTATTGAGAGTGTGAAACCCACTGCTATTGATAAAACTTGATCAATCTCTTATCACCTTCGTTGGTTTCCAGTTGTTCAAAATGTTATGTCTGCTAACAACAATATTTGATTTCTATTCCAGGAAGTTTCACTCGTTGGATCATTTATTTCAATAATACGATAATGACTAATTTCTCATAACCTGAACTGTATCTTGCTCTTAGGGCTTCTCTCTCTTGTCAGCTTTCTGACCCATGGTGATGTTAACCTATTTGTTACAGTTTGTTGTGTTATTGCAGATTCAACTGAACTATTTATGTGCAAAGTTTGATTCTCACATCCACTTTAGGCTGAATGTTCCCAGTAGGTTCCATGACTCTGTGTCATTGCTGTGTGACAATTGCTATAATTATTCAATGGGTATTATACTGATTCTGATTGAATGACTTTAACTTGTTTTTCCCTTAATGTGAAAGGGTTTCATAACCCAGTGAAAAGGCTAAAGATCTTGCGCTACACTAAACAATTCAATCCTGATATTATATTCTATCAAGAAATGCACCTTTGTGACACTGAAGCTATCAAGGTTGCTCCTAAATGGGCATATGTCCCCTTGTTTTCTCCTGCCGTGGGGAGGAAAAATGGTGTCATAACCCTGATCAGAAAACGCCAAGATATCAACATCATCTCCTCCTCTCATGACATAGATGGCAGGTGGCTAAGAGTTATGCTGAAAGTAGCAAACTGCCTTCTAAATGTTTATAACATCTATGCACCAAATCAAGATTGCCCTCTTTTCTTTGTGAGGACCTACAAAGGGACCTGGACAAGCTGGAAGACTGGGCAAACAAATGGCAAATGCGCTTTAACGTGGACAAATGCAAGGTCATGCATATAGGGAAAAAGAACCCGTTGTTCAACTACAAATTGGGGGGGTATTGTTGGGAGACAGCAGACTTGAGAGAGACTTGGGTGTGCTGGTGGATGCATCACTGAAGCCATCTGCACAGTGCGCAGCAGCCTCGAAAAAAGCCAACAGGATGCTGGGCATCATAAAGAAGGGCATAACAACCAGAACACGGGAAGTCATCATGCCATTGTATCGAGCGATGGTGCGTCCACATCTGGAATACTGCGTTCAGTATTGGTCGCCGCACCTCAAGAAGGACATGGCGGTACTTGAGAGAGTCCAAAGGAGAGCAACGAAAATGGTAAAAGGGCAGGAACACTGCCCATACGCCGAGAAGTTGGATAGGCTGAGGCTCTTCTCTCTGGAGAAGAGGAGGCTCAGGGGAGATATGATAGAGACCTTCAAGATCATGAGGGGCATAGAGAGGGTGGATAGGGACAGATTCTTCAGACTGAAAGGGACAGCAAATACGAGGGGGCATTCGAAGAAACTGAAGGGAGATAGGTTCAAAACAAATGCAAGGAAGTTTTTTTTCACCCAAAGGGTCGTGGACACTTGGAATGCGCTACCGGAGGAAGTGATCAGGCAGAGTACGGTACAGGGATTCAAACAGGGATTGGACGGATTCCTGAGGGATAAAGGGATCGTGGGATACTGAGGGAGGAGCTGGGATGTAACACAAGTATAGAAAGCTAACCAAGTAATGAGTATAGAAACCAAACCAGGTCGTGCATGTGCAAGACCGGAAGGTTAGGACTTCGATAGGAAGACAGGACTTAAATGAGAAACCAAGGTGGCAAGGGAGCCTCTTCTGGTGATACAGACAGGTCGTGACCAGTTTGGGCCGCCGCGGGAGCGGACTGCCGGGCAGGATGGACCTATGGTCTGACCCGGCGGAGGCACTGCTTATGTTCTTATGTTCTTTGAAGCATTAGCTGACGATATCAGCACTGCCAGCGCTCTGCCATTAATATTGGGTGGAGACTTCAATCTTGTCTTGAATCCTGTGGTTGATAGGAAATCCAAGGCTCCTTATAAAAGGTCTAAATCTTGGTACTGCCTGCAAGACATTCTCTGTCAGTTAAAGTTAATAGATCCTTGGAGACTGTTGCATCAAACTGAAGAGATATTCACTTTCTTTTCTCCACCGCACTCATCATATTCAAGAATTGACTTTTTTCTCCTTAGTTATTCCTTGGTACATAAATTAGAGACATCTGAAATACAACCGATCACAATATCAGATCATTCTTCCATTACGCTAACGTTAAGGGATATTACACCTTCAAAACCCTCAGGAGTCTGGAGATTTAACTCATCATTGTTATCAGATCCTCCCTTCATTGACTATGTCACAGGCCATATTAAAGACTATTTTGCTATTAATAGAGTGGAAGAGACCACGTAGCAGATCACATGGGACGCATTTAAATCATACATTAGGGGAATCATTATCTCCTATGCCGCCAAGCGAAAATACGAATCTAGACGTCAACTGCAGTTGATAGAAACGCAAATAGCGGCACTGGAATCCTCACATGCAGCAGATTCCTCCAACATCACTATCTTGTCTGAATTGAATAAAATGCGTTATGACTATAACTTGCGTCTCAGTACTGCCGCCGCATCTGAGGTTCTCATTCAAGCATCTCACTATTATACCACATCTAACAAAGCCGGACATCAACTGGCACAATATCTGAAATCCAGGATGGAAAGAACATCTATTCCGGCCATAAAAGCAGATAGCAACGAGATCTTAACTACGGATGGAGAGATTTGTAGTCAGTTCCAAAGCTTTTACCGCGATCTCTACTGCTCTGAGAACCCTTCACCATCAAGGATTGATGAGTTTCTTACTAGCCTTGACAGTCCAAAATTGGATGTGGACGATAATGATCTGGTGTCATCGTCTTTGAAGGTAGATCATTTAAAGGAAGCCTTGAATTCCATGGTCAAACGTAAAGCCCCAGGACCTGATGGACTGTCAGTTGAGTTTTATGTAGCTTTTCAAGATGTATTGTTGCCAATCTTGTTGTCATATTTAAATCATCTTATTGATCAGGGTAAAGCAATGGGCTCTTTTACGGAAGCAATGATTATTGTTCCACTGAAGCCTGACAAAGATCCGCTGTATGTTCAACACTACAGACCTTTGTCTCTTATAAACGTAGATGCCAAGATATACGCGAAACTGCTGGCTTCCAGATTACAACTTGTTTTGCCAAAATTAATTCACCCTGATCAAAATGGCTTCATGAAAGACCGTCTTGCTAGTGACAATTCTCGCCTTTTTTCACATATTATACTGCAAGCCTCTCGATCAACTTTACCGTACGTTACAATGGCCTTGGATGCGGAGAAAGCCTTTGATCGAGTGGAATGGTCTTTTCTGTTCAAAGCACTCTCATGGTTTGGTTTTAATGACTCATCTATTCAAATGATAAAAGTACTATACTCCTCTCCAGCAACCAGAATTCGTATCAACTGGATTCTATCAGAGGTGTTTTTCCCCTCAAGGGGCACAAGGCAAGGTTGCCCACTTTCTCCACTTTTGTTTAATTTAGCACTGGAACCTTTATTGATTACCATTAGATCAAACTCTTCCATCCGAGGATTTCAAATAAGAGACTTAAGTTATCGGCATATGCGGACAATGTCCAAATTTACACTGACCTGAACTCTTTGCCTATTGTCCTAAGTACAATTAATGACTACTCTTCAGTCTCAGGATATAAACTTAATTTGACTAAATCAGAAGTCATGCCACTCACTGGAATGCCATGTGGTGAAGAGGTTCGGGAACTGAGTCTCAAATACGCCCCAACCAAACTGAAATACCTGGGAGTTTATTTTGGTAACACTATAGAATAGACTCAAGACTATAATATTACCTATATCTTGGACATAATTACTACTATTACCTCCAAATGGTCTCCATTGAAGTTATCTTGGTGGGGGAGATTAGACTCTATTAAAATGGTCCTAGCCCCCAAGCTCACATACATTCTGTCCATGATTCTGTTCCTTTTTCCACTTTCAGCTTACAGGAAATTCGAATCTGATTTAACTAAATTTTTATGGAATGCCAAGACACCTCGCATTGCCTTGAAAAAACTAAAATGTACCAAAGATCGAGGGGGAGTCAATTTCCCCAGCCTATACGACTGGCAGAACCGTTGGCAATGCTCTTCAATCTCTCACTAAGACTGGAAAACAGCCAACATCGTTCCTCTACATAAAAAGGGTTGTAAGGCTGAGGCTGCGAACTATAGTTCCTCACCTCAATAGTGTGTAAACTCATGGAAACACTAATTAAGTATAAATTATATACGATCCTGAACGAGGGAAATCTCCAGGATCCCAGTCAACATGGATTCACCAAGGGTAGGTCATGCCAGTCCAATCTAATCAGCTTCTTTGACTGGGTAACAAGAAGACTGGACTCAGGAGAGTCCTTGAACGTCGTGTACCTGGACTTCAGCAAAGCATTTGACAGCGTCCCACACCGCAGGCTGCTGAACAAGATGAAATCGATGGGATTAGGAGAGACTCTAACTGCATGGGTTACAGATTGGCTTAGTGGCAGACTTCAGAGGGTGGTGGTTAACGGTACCCTCTCTAAAATGTCGGAGGTGACTAGCGGAGTGCCACAGGGTTCAGTCCTGGGCCCACTCCTCTTCAACATATTCATTGGGGATCTGACTCAAGGGCTTCAAGGCAAGGTAACCTTATTCGCTGATGACGCCAAACTATGCAATATAATAAATGGCTATAATCTACAGGATGCTATGGAGCAAGACCTGCATACTTTAGAAAGTTGGTCCTTGATCTGGCAGCTGGGCTTCAACGCCAAGAAATGTAAGGTCATGCATCTCGGTAGCGGAAATCCTTGCAGAACTTACACCCTGAATGGAGAGACTTTAACCAGGACTATGGCAGAACGAGACTTAGGAGTAATCATCAGTGCTGACATGAAAGCATCCACTCAAGTGGAGAAGGCTTCATCTAAAGCACGGCAGATGATAGGTTGTATCAAGAGAAGCTTCGTCAACAGGAAGCCTGAAGTCATGATGCCATTGTACAGAGCCATGGTGAGACCTCATCTGGAATACTGTGTGCAATTCTGGAGGCCACATTACCGTAAGGATGTGCTCAGAATTGAATCGGTTCAGCAGATGGCCACCAGGATGGTCTCGGGGCTAAAGGGCCTCCCGTACGAAGAAAGACTGAGCAAATTGCAGCTCTACACTCTCAAAGAGCGTAGGGAGAGGGGAGACATGATTGAGACATTTAAATACATCACAGGACGGATCGAGGTAGAAGATGATATCTTTCTTCTCAAGGGACTCTCGACCACAAGAGGACATCCGCTCAAACTCAGGGGAGGGAAGTTTCGTGGAAACGCCAGGAAGTACTTCTTCACAGAGAGAGTGATTGAGCATTGGAACAAGCTTCCAGTGCAGGTGGTCGAGGCACGCAGCATCCCAGACTTCAAGAACAAATGGGATACCTATGTGGGATCCCTACAAGGGTCATGCCAAGGGATAGGGTCACTAGGGTATGGACTTGAATGAGCGGGTCAGTAGAGTGACAGTATAATTACAATTATACTTTAGGGGGTCAGTAGACTTAAGAGGGTGGGTAAATAGCGTGGGCAGACTTGATGGGCTGTAGCCCTTATCTGCCATCATCTTTCTTTGTTTCTAAGTTTCTATCATCTAGCCTTTCCCTGCAGACAAGGATCACAATGGATTATAGCTCCGGATGAGGCGCAATTTCCTGCTTGGTTGAACTTGGAACATGCTCTACTGCCTGATGAACATCTTATGTTCGTTCCCTTTGTTGAACGCAATGATACTCTTCGTAATAATATCATCCTCTCATCTACCATAACTGCTTTACAAGAGCTAGACGCTATTGCTCCTCTACGATGGAATAATACCACTCACTCTTCTTTGTGGCGAAATCCATGTTTACAAATCCAAGATCGCTATATGAAATGGAAATCCTGGCGTAAGATGGGCATCTGGTCCATCGGACAACTGTTATCGGATCTTACATTACTTGATTTCCATAGTTTCGCTCAGACATACAACTTGGACTTATTACATCATTATAAGTGGTTAAAATTAAGGCACTGCTTATCATTATATCTAAAGAAGGCCAACCTGTCAACTGAAGTACCCACTATACTCCAATGGTCCGCTTTGATTAACACCAACACGGGTCAGGCTTCAGCATGGTATAAATTACTATGCAAACAAAAATATACATCACCTTTGGCACTATATGATGTTTGGGCTCACGATGCAGCCCTACCTGTGGATCAAGGTATTTGGGATGAAATTTGGATATCTTCGTTTAAGGCCTTGAAATCATCCTCCATATGGCACACTGTCTTATTTATGTATCACCGTGCCTATTGGACGCCACTTAAATTGTCCAAATTAGGGTCTTCTCATTCAAATAAATGCTGGTCTTGCATGGATTCTATTGGAACTCTAGATCACATGATCTACTATTGTACTCAGTTAGTGCCTTTTTTGTCAGACATGTGGTCCACCATTTGTCAAATATTGTCTATTCATGAAGATCTTTCATTTGCTATTGTGTTGTATGGGTTGAGCGCATTACTGAAACATCATTTGGATAAATATGAATCTCGATTACTCAAATGCTTAACCCTTATTGAACTTAAAACTATCTTGTCAAATTGGAAAGACTTTTCCTCCCTACATCACAACTTGTGGTGGAACACAGTATGCTTATACTCAAAATATGAACTGATAGATGCTGACAAGACTAACTCTTCGCATACATATCATAAGGTGTGGTCACCTGTCATGGTCTATTGTAATTTGAAATAGGCTACACCTCTAATGTTAGTATCTCATTATATCACTGTATATGTGCTGCTTATAATTGCAATTGTTTCACTTGGCAAATATTATGGAGATTGTTGCTATTAGCCTTTATGTGTTCCTACTTTACACACTCTTAGAACACTTGTTTGTACCTCTGCAATACTTAATTGGTTGATTATTGATTGCTTTGAGTTGTACTATTTACAAACTTCAATAAAAATGATTGAACAGAAAAAAAAGAAAAAAGAAGAGGGTAGGGACTATGGAGGGCAGGAAGGAGTGGAGAGGAGAGAAACGTAGAATATTTCATAGAAATTCCTAACTTTACAGATAGGAGCACAATATATGTAAATGATATCTAAATGAATTAAAGTAATATGTAAAAAGGAATAGAAGGGAGGAACCATTAAACAATAGAATTTAGTTAATAAAATAAAAACCATAGAAATAAAAACAATTCAATAAAATTTTAAATAATTCATAAACTGGAAGAAAAAATTGAAAAACAAAATCAAATAAGTCTGGCAGAAGTCCAATTTGAATTATAGTATAGTCAGCTTATTAAAATATGTTTCATTGAGGGTTTTTTGGGGTTTTTTTAAGACATTAGGGGGCTCATAATCGAAAGAGAAAAACATCAAAAACTGGCCTAAGTCGGCACTTGGATGAACATTGTCCAAATACGTCCAAGTGCCGATAATAAAAACGGATTTTTGACGTATTTCTAAATGACCTAGGCCTTCATAGTGCTGCTGAACAACCAAAGCTAAACGGGGTGTTTCAGGAGGAGTGTCGAGGGCGGGAGTTGGGCCGGCTTAGACTTAGTCATACAGCATGTATAACCGAAAGTTATACAGCCCAGGATCAACGGAACTTGGAAGTTGTGACTTAGACCATGTAAAACATGGTCTAAGTCACAAAAACCCACCTAAAGTCACCAGATAATCACTGCAAACACATAAAACAGATCCCCAAACACTACCCCAGTTATCACTGACCCTCCCCACCCCCATAAAATATTAATCCCACCTTCAAAATTCAGCCTCCAGACCATCATCGCCTGGCATAGGAAAGCCTAGTCATCCAGGACAGAGGCGGCTTAAGCCGTCTTGAGGGTGGGTTAGGGACTCATGGAGAGGAGGACCCATGCCCATAAGCCCCTGTAATCACTGCATTAATACTTAAACATGTGCCCTCCCCTATACACCCCCAAAACCCTTTTTTACTGGCATATAAGTGGCTCTTGCAGCCATAAGGGCTATTAGGGTGGTAGATAGGGGATTCTGGAGGTGGGTTGGGGGCTCACCATGACCTATAAGGGAGCTGTAGTGAGGAGAAGACATGACACTCTTTTTGTGAAGTTCACAGCAATACCCTGTAAGGTACCCCACTATTTAGGTGGCATGTCTGGGTGTTCAGTCCATCACTTTGCAGACCCCTCCCACATCCAACAGGGCTTGTTCTAGGCGTTTTTGACCTGGACGAAAATGTGATATCAAGATTGACGATTTAGCGACTTGGACGATCAGATGGCAGGACGTATAGATGATTTTTGAAACAAAAAAAAATTTTGGGCGTATTTTTCAAAAATGTGTCCTAGGCTGTTTTTTACTTTGGACAACTTGTGACTTAGATAAAAACGGACTTAGACATCCCTTTCAATTATGCCCCTCCACATATTTTAAAATTATGTATGTTTCTCTATACTCCACATAATGCCCCTGTATAAGACTCTGGTAAGGCCACACTTACAATATTGTGTACAATTCTGTAGGCTGCACCTTTAAAAATATATAAACAGGATGAAGTCGGTTCAGAGGAAGACTTCTAAAATGGTTGGTGGTGTTTATGATAAGGCGAACAAGGACAGTCGTAAAGATATCATTATGTATACTTTGGAGGAA